>NC_137600.1:390636-990636 GCF_963210335.1 Falco punctatus | reverse complement strand
GGGAGACAGAGGTTAATGGGAGAGACGGGAGGTTAACGGTTAACGGGATGCAGAAAGATGGGAGATTAATGGGAGAGAAGGGAGGTTAACGGGATGCAGGGAGATGGGAAGGTTAACGGGAGAGACAGCAGGTTAACCGGAGACGGGAGTTTAACGGGATGGAGGTGTCCAGCAAAGCATCGCCCGGGGAGCAGCCGGGCATCAAGCATCCCTGGAAGATGCTGCACCCCTCCCCCCGCAACATCCACTCCAGAATCCACAGCAAAACTCGCGCCGGCATTCCCACAGGAACACAAGCAGGCCCCGCTCCTCAGGGGCAGCGGCTTACGGTTAAACCCCAACATTCTGGCAATTCCAGGTGCTCGCTGGGCTCCAAGCGCCGGCCGCATCCCCCTCCGGCTGCGGCTGCGCTCGGGGGTCTCACCCGCACCCACCTGCGGCGTTGCCCGCAGGTAGAGGAAGCCGTGGAGGGCGGCGGGGGACGTCAGGTGCTGCAGCAGGAATCTGTGCCACTCCTGGTAAATGGCCCACTCCAGCGCCTGCAGGTGCCCGGCCTCAAAGAGGTTCTTGGCGAAGACGTACCTGGCCAGGGACAGAGGTGGGACAGGGCAGCCGGCACTGCCAAGCCCCCTGCTCCCCCCCCAGGTGACTTCACGGCTGGGTTTTTCCACCTTTTTTGCACCAACCAGGTACCACAGGCATTGCAATTAAGTCAGAAATCTTGAATTTGGGGCTGAGCGATGCTGGGGGCCGGGCAGCTGCCACTGCCACCACTGAAAGGACTCCAAGCCACTGCCTGACACGGTGGGGGATGGGGCAGCCACCAGCCAAAATTATTTGGGGGATAACGAAGGTCCAAATTGTCCAACAAGCTCATTTCTGTAATTAAGCATCACTCCGGGCTTCACTGGGGGGGGGGGGGGGGCGGCTCTGCTTGCCCCAGGTGCCATGACACGGGTGGTGTGGATGCTCGTTATCCCATTTAATCCCTTTATCCCACATCTTTCCTATTGGAACGTGGGGGTCCCGGGTACCTGTCGCTGTAGATGGAGCGCTCAAAGACCTGCACGGGGTGGGGGGTCCCAGGGGGGTGCTCGGCTGGTGGCTCCAGCATCGCCTTCAGCCGGCTGAGGCAGGAGAAGGTCTGGAAGGTGTAGGACCAGCGGGCTGGGTCCTGGTACATCATCTGGAGGAGGTTGGTGGAGCCCACGAGCGCCTACGAAAGAAGAGCTGGGGGGGTTGAGGCTGTCCCCCCTTACCACCGCAGTGCCGGACGATGCCGCGACGCAGCTGGTACCCGCCGTTACCTCCGCCGTGCCACCGGCTGGCACCTTGCGCCACTGTGCCACGGGCTCGGTCACCAAGTGCCACTGGGGGAAGGTGGCAGCCAGCAGCCGCAGGAACGTCGATTTCCCCACGGCTACGGGGAGCAGCGCAGGGTGAGCCCCTGTGCCCCCCACCCCTCACCGCAGCTTTCTGGGGTGACCCCCTATCCCATAACGCACCTTTCTGGGGCGTCCCTCCACCCCATAACGCAGCTTTCTGGCGTGCCCCCCCCCCCATCGCAGCTTTCTGGGGTGCCCCCCTACCCCCAGCCAGGCAGCAATACTAATTAACTACAGAAATTAAATCAGACCCCCCCTCAGCACCCAAAATCCCCACCTCCATCACCCACCAAATCCTCCTGCCCCCCCCAAGCAGCTCCCCGCACCCCAAATTGTGTGTGTGTGTGTGTGTGTGTGTGTGTGTGTGTGTCCCGTGTCGCCCCGCCCCCCCGGTACCGATGTTCCCCTCCAGGGCCAGGCGCAGGGTGGCCCCGCACCGCCCCATCCCGCCAACGCTTCCGCCTTCCCGCGTCATATGCTAACGAAATGGTAATGAACGGCGCGCGCTGCCAACGCCCCGTGACGTCAGCACGCGGGAAGCGCCGGGGAGGGGGGAGGAGCGGAAGCGGCAGCGGGAAGCACGCGCGGTGCGGGGTGGGTGGGTGGGATGTTAATTTATGCAAATGTAACCCCGCCCACCGCCTGTCCTGGCAGCGCTGGCGGGGGGGGGGGGGGGGGGGGAAGGGCGGGGCAGCAGCGTGGAGTGCGGGATCACCGGGGGATCAGGGGCACGGACGTGGGGTCAAGGGCGTTCACATGGGGTCAAGGGCATCGACGTGACACTGCGGACACCAGCGTGGGGTCAAGGGCATCAGCATGGGGTGGGGGCGCCAGCACGGGGCTGGGGGCACCAATGGTGGGTCACGTGGCGGGGGGGGCACCAGCACGGCGCTGGGGGCACCAATGGTGGGTCACGTGGGGTGGGGGGCGCCAGCACGGGGCTGGGGGCACCAACGTGGGGTCAAGGGCATCAACATGGGGTGGGGGCCACCAGCACAGGGCTGAGGGCACCACCATGGGGTAACATGGGGTGGGGGGCACCAGCACGGGGCTGGGGTCACCACCGTGGGGTCAAGGGCATCAATGTGACACTGGGGGCACCAGCCCGGGGTCAAGGGCGTTAACATGGGGTTGGGTGGGGTCAAGGGCATCAACATGGGGTTGGGAGGCACCAACACAGGGCTGGGGCCACCAACATGGGGTCAAGGGCATCGACATGACACAGGGGCACCAGCCCGGGGTCAAGGGCATTAACATGGGGTTGGGGGGCACCAGCATGGAGTCAAAGGCATCACCATCAGGTTGGGGGACACCAACACAGGGCTGGGGTCACCAACATGGGGTCAAGGGCATTGACACGGGGTTGGAGGCATCAATATAGAAGGTTGGGGGGGGACCAAGACAAGGTCAAGGGCATCAACACACGGTTAGAAGTGTGACCATGGGGTTGGGGGCACCAATGTGAGGTCAGGAGCATAGACGTGGGGTTGGGGGCATCAACACAGGGTTGAGGGCATCAATGTGACATTGGGGGCATGAACATGGGGTGAGGGGCACAAATATGAGGTCAAGGGCATCAGCATGGGGTTGGGGCCACAACATCACATTGGGGGCACCAACATGAGGTCAACGGCATTGACACAGGGTTGGGGGCCACAACATGAGGTCAAGGGCAACAACACAGGGTTGGGGGCCACAGTGTGAGGTCAAAGGGCATTGACACAGGGTTGGGGGCATCAACATGGGGTCAAGGGCAACAACACAGGGTTGGGGGCCACAACGTGAGGTCAAAGGGCATTGACACAGGGTTGGGGGCATCAACATGGGGTCAAGGGCAACAACACAGGGTTGGGGGCCACAACGTGAGGTCAAAGGGCATCGACATGGGGTTGGGGGCAACAACATCACATTGGGGGCACCAACATGAGGTTAAGGGCATTGACACAGAGTTGGGGGCCACAACATGGGGTCAAAGGGCATCGACATGGGGTTGGGGGCAACAACATGAGGTCAAGGGCAACAACACAGGGTTGGGGGCCACAGTGTGAGGTCAAAGGGCATCGACATGGGGTTGGGGGCAACAACATAAGGTCAAGGGCAACAACACAGGGTTGGGGGCCACAACGTGAGGTCAAAGGGCATCGACATGGGGTGGGGGCCACAACATGGGGTCAAATGGCATCAACATGGGGTTGGGGGCATCAAGGCAGAATCGAGGGCATCAGCATGATGACAGGGGCACCAACATGAGGTTGGGGCTTCCCCACCCCTCCCCCCATTACCCTCATCCCCCTGCCCCTCCCCCCCCCCCCAACCCCCCAGAATCTCCCAGAAAAGGGGCCGGGCCTGGAGAAAAGGCTTTAATGCGCAGTGGGTGGCAGGGAGGAGCAGCAGGGACCGAGGAGGAGCGCAGCACCCGGGCCGGGGCGGGGGGGCCACCGTGGGGCGGGGAGGGGGCTTAGAAGCATTTTCGGTGGACGATGGAGGGTCCGGCCTCGTCGTACTCGGGTTTGCTGATCCACATCTGCTGGAAGGTAGAGAGCGACGCCAGGATGGAGCCGCCGATCCACACCGAGTACTTGCGCTCCGGCGGGGCGATGATCTGCCGAGACACCAGCCGTTAGGATGCACCCCTTGATCCACCACCCCAAATCTCCACCAGGAGAGGATTTTGGGGTGTTGGTGGCCGTGGTTTGCCCCCCAGACACCCCCACCCCAACACCTACTTTGATCTTCATGGTGCTGGGAGCCAGCGCCGTGATTTCCTTCTGCATGCGGTCAGCGATGCCGGGGTACATGGTGGTGCCACCGGACAACACGTTGTTGGCGTAGAGGTCCTTGCGAATGTCGATGTCACACTTCATGATGGAGTTGTAGGTCGTCTCATGGATGCCAGCTGATTCCATGCCTGGGGTGGAAGGGGGCTGTTAGCACCCTGACCCCCACCCATGTCTCCTCAGGGCTTCCCAAAAGAGCCAAAGAGCCATGGTGTCACCCATGGGTTGCTCCCCACGTTTGGGGTGCGAAGGGCTTGGGAGAGCCCTGAGACACCTCAGCGAGGCACCCATGGGAGCTGGTTGTCCGCTGGTGGGGTGGTGGAGATGGGGGGCAACCACCGAGGGGGCAGCCAGGGCAATTTGGGGTGGGCTCACCGATGAAGGAAGGTTGGAAGAGGGTCTCGGGGCAGCGGAACCGCTCGTTCCCGATGGTGATGACCTGCCCGTCGGGGAGCTCGTAGCTCTTCTCCAGCGAGGAGGAGGAGGCAGCTGTGGCCATCTCGTTCTCGAAGTCGAGGGCCACGTAGCAGAGCTTCTCCTTGATATCGCGCACGATTTCCCGCTCGGCTGCGGAAGACGATGGCAAACGGGCTTAAGCCGGTGCCACGGCGGCACCACGGGGTCGCCCATCACCCCGTACCCCCCTCCTGGCCCCGTACCGGTGGTGACGAAGGAGTAGCCCCTCTCGGTGAGGATCTTCATGAGGTAGTCAGTGAGGTCGCGGCCGGCCAAGTCAAGACGCATGATGGCGTGGGGCAGAGCGTAGCCCTCGTAGATGGGCACGTTGTGGGTGACACCGTCCCCGGAGTCGAGGACGATGCCTGGGAAGCGGGAAGAAGGTGAGGGAGGGGGCTTGGTCCCTTCCCCATCACCCGTGGTCACCGGGATGCTGCGTGTCCTACTACTCACCTGTGGTGCGACCAGAGGCGTAGAGGGAGAGGACGGCTTGGATGGCGACGTACATGGCGGGGACGTTGAAGGTTTCAAACATGATCTGGGATGGTGAAGGAGCCAGCGGGTTAGGGGGGGACCACAGAGGTCCCCAGCACATCCCACCCTGACCCACGGGGGCTGTGCCTTCCCGCAGAGACAGGGTCAACAGATTGCATGGAAAAATACGCGGATCGTTGCATTGCACTGAAAAATATGCGGATTGTTGCATTGCACGGAAAAACACACGGATCGTCGCATTGCACGGAAAAACACGCGGATTGTTGCACTGCATGGAAAAACACGCGGATCGTCGCATTGCACGGAAAAAACACGCAGATTGTTGCATTGCATGGAAAAACACGCGGATTGTTGCATTGCACGGAAAAACACGCGGATTGTTGCATTGCATGGCAAAACACACGGATTGTTACATTGCACGGAAAAACAAGTGGATTGTTGCATTGCATGGAAAAAACACGCAGATTGTTGCATTGCATGGAAAAACACGCGGATTGTTGCATTGCACGGAAAAACACGCGGATTGTTGCACTGCATGGAAAAACACACGGATTGTTGCATTGCACGGAAAAACACGCGGATTGTTGCACTGCATGGAAAAACACACGGATTGTTGCATTGCACGGAAAAACACGCGGATTGTTGCATTGCATGGAAAAACACGCGGATTGTTGCATTGCACGGAAAAACACGCGGATTGTTGCACTGCATGGAAAAACACACGGATTGTTGCATTGCACGGAAAAACACGCGGATTGTTGCATTGCATGGAAAAACACGTGGATTGTTGCATTGCATGGAAAAATAAGTGGATTGTTGCATTGCATGGGCGCGTGGGTCAGCACATGGCGCAGAACAACACGCAGGTGGCTGCGTTGCGCTGAGGGTCACGTGGGTCAGTGCATCACATGGAAACATGAGTCATGGCATTGCACAGAGCGTCACACACGTCAGCGCATTGCACGGCACAGCCCGCGGGTCCACATGAGCCGGCGAGCCCACCGCTAGGAGCTCAACCACTGCCCGCTCCTCCATCCCGCACCAGCCCCTGGTGACAGCCAGCTCCATCCAGCTAAACCCCCAATGCCCCCAGACCCCTGCGGTTTTGGAGGGTCCGTCCCCATCACCAGGGGTCCCACGGCGCCTTACCTGGGTCATCTTCTCCCGGTTGGCCTTGGGGTTGAGGGGCGCCTCGGTGAGCAGCGTGGGGTGCTCCTCGGGGGCCACGCGCAGCTCGTTGTAGAAGGAGTGGTGCCAGATCTAAGGCGGGCGATGGAGAATTGGGGTCTTACCCCAAACTGGGGCCAGCACCCACTCCCCATCCCGGCCCTGGGGGTCTCACCTTCTCCATGTCATCCCAGTTGGTGATGATGCCATGCTCGATGGGGTACTTGAGCGTGAGGATGCCCCTCTTGCTCTGCGCCTCGTCGCCCACGTAGCTGTCTTTCTGCCCCATGCCTACCATGACACCCTAACGCCGCGAGAGGCAGCCTCATTAGCCTCATTTTGCTAATTAACGCAGGGCATAATTAACAGGGGGTGGCTGGGGGCTGCCTCTGGGTACCCACCTGGTGACGGGGCCGCCCCACGATGGAGGGGAAGACGGCGCGGGGGGCATCATCACCGGCAAAGCCGGCTTTGCAGAGGCCGGAGCCGTTGTCGCAGACCAGGGCGGTGGTCTCCTCCTCGCACATGGTGGGGCCGGTGGCTGGTGGTCAGGGGGACCTGGGGGAAGAGCTGGGGCAAGGGGGGAAAAGCAGCGTTAAAGGGAGGGTGAGGAGGGGGTGACGCCGTGCCACCATGTGCGGCTTTGGGTGTCGGAAGGGTTTGGAGTCCTTGGGGACGCACAGCCCCGCAAAATCCTTGGGGGGGGGGGCTGCCAGCTGGGACCCCAGTGTGGCGGTGCTGGGAGTGGGTGATGCTCATCCCCCACAGATGCTGCTCCGTGCGATGCTGCTGCTCCGTCCGTCGCCAGCCGGTGCCCGAATGGGAGCCAAAGCCTGGTGCCCGCGCTCAGCCCTGGTGCCCGCGCTCAGCTCCGGCGTTGCCAGGCGGGTGCTCCCGAGCGGGCGGGGGGAGGGCAGGCGATGGCCTCTCGTCCAGTTCGGTCGCTGCTCTGCCCTCGCATCCTTTCCCAAAAATGGGGCAAAAAATCACCCTTCCCAGAGGGTGCCACTCTCCACCAGCAGATGCGCTCCTGAATCCAGAGGGAAGCAGGCAAAAACCTCGCAGGAGCCCAAAAAGAAAAGAAAAAACCCCCAAAATCTTGGGGATTTCTGGAAGAGCACGACCCGCTTTGGCCGCAGCCCAGCTCTCGTTGCCTCCGTGGAAGCCCCTGGCTGGGGGGATGCGCTGGGGTGGCCACTGCACCCCGTCTGCGCAAACCCAGTTGGGGCCACCCCATAAATGCTGGGGCACCCCGAACCCCCCCGGGGTGGTTTTTTTTTTTCTTCCCGCTGTCCTGCAAGCCAGAGGGGAGGCAGGGCTGGGCAGTACTCACCGCAGAGGCGAGAGCTCCTTTCCTCTGGGACCGAGTCCCAGGGCGCCTTTGGTATAAATACCAGGAGCCCGTGAAACCTCAGAGGCGGATCCTCTCTAAACAAAGACCCTAAATAGGCTAAGTGATGGTGTGTTAGCCATATGGCCATATAAGGTGTTTTATTTCATTAAATTGACCTTGGACTGATGGTAGGACCCAGCACGGTTAATTATTGTAAGAAAAATGTATGTGGGGATGCTTGGGAGGCAAGAGCCAATTTGGGAGTCTGTTCCTTTTATGCTCCGCTCCGATAAACAAGTGAGACACAAATCCTTATAAGCGACACTCTCGGCAAAAAGGGGGTGGAAGCAGCTCCGGTTCCCGGGGAGAGCGTGGAGAAACCCCACCCGAGCGGTGGTGGGGGTCAGGGCTCTGCTGAGGGGGACACCCCGCGGCCCGGACGGGAGTTTGACATCTCCGAGAGGCTGGAAACGCACCAGGTTGGCGCATCGCTCCCTCCCAGCCTCAGCTCCCCCGTATCCCCAGCATTCGGCACCGTTGGGGTCTCTCTCCCAGGGGGGTTTCTCTCTCTGCCCCCCATGTTGGGCTTTTGGTCCCCCAAAGCCCCTCATCTCCCAGATGCTCAGCTGGAGCAGGATGCCTGAATCCCAGCCCTGCATCATGGGGGCACCCAGCTCTCACCCCCTCCCCCAGGGGGTGTTGGAGGCTGGATGAGCCCAGACCCCCCCCCGGCACAACAGGGGTGCTGTCCCTGCCCCTCGCGCCTGATCGTGGCATGGGGGGGGCAGAGCCACCCCCAGCCCTGTGCAAAGCCAGTGGAGCCCGAGGGGCCCGTGGCCCTTGCAGGGGCCAACCAGCAGCTGCAACCCCCCAGCTGCCTTCTTAAGGGCAACGGTCCCACGTTGGGGACCCCCCACAAGGAGCTGGGGCAGGGGAGATGACCCAGAGCCACCCCCCGGGGCTACAGGGGCTCAGACTGCAGATGGGGAAACTGAGGCACAGGGTGCCCGGGCTGCCTCCTGCTTTGCTTTACCGGGTGCCAAGCCGGGCTCCGGGCAGGGGCACCACAGCACCGGTGCAGCACCAAGGACCGGGGGCTGCAGGGTCCCATCCCACCACCACCGGAATGGACTCGCATCCTGGTGTCCCCCCATGGCCCCGGAGGGATGGAGCAGACCCTGGGCTGTCACCCCACAGGGCAGGACAACGACCTGGTGCCTCCCCAGCCTGCTAGCAGCTCCACCAACATCCCCCCTGGGTGGCTCTGTCCCATTTGTCCCCTTTTTTCCGGGAAAACCCGGATTTGTCCCCCGGCTGTGCACTTGCCGGTGTGCCCACCGCACAGCCCTGGGGACCAGCCGCTGCCTTCCCATCCCAACCCTGTTCCCTTGGTCCGATGCCAAACATGAGGTCACCGAGGCAAAAGGTTGCCATATATGACATGATGCAAAAAAAAAAAAAAAAAAAAGAAAAAAAAATTAACCCCAAACCCAGCGGAGAGTTGAGGGGGGGAAAAAATAAATATATCTGAGGTTGAATGTGCCGGGAGAGTCCCGGGGGGAGGGAGCGGAGCTGGTGGCAGGACCCCGTCCCACCCTGAGGTAGTGGGGACCGTGCCAAAGCCACCCAGAGCAACCCACGGGGCATCCCCCTGCGACCTCACTGCGGCACCAGCTCAGGGGGCTCCTCCATCCTCGGCCCAGCCCAAGGCACCGGGTACCCAACGCGGCCCTCGGCACCTTGGCACGGCCAGTTGGAGCTGGGCCGGCGCGGCAGCAGCCGTGCAGCCTAAAAAGGCAACGTTTGGCCACCACAGCCAATCCAGCCGGCGGTCGTGCCGGGGCTGGGCGCTGGGGAGGGTGCCCGGCAGCCCTGGGATGCTCGAGGAACGCCAAGCATCCCCGAGGCTGGCGCTGGGATGAAGGCAGGATGAGGAGGGGGCCAAGTCCCGGTTTGCCGGGGGATTTCAGAATTCCCGGCCCTCCGCACCTCCCTACAAGGGTAACGTTCGCGCTTTAAACCTCTTGGGCTGCCGCAGAGGATGGACAAACCGGCAGCGAGAGCCGGGGCAGGGATTTGGGTCAGGTCCCAAGTCCGAGGCAGAGATAAGCATCACCCCCTGCCTGCAGGAAACCCCCGAACACACAACCCCTGTCACTGCAGAAAATAAAAACTATTTCTGTTGGGGTTTAGCGCCTACCAAATTCAACCCCCCATGCTGAGCAACTTTAAGATGTAACAGCCACATCTGGGGCAGCTGGAGAGAGGGGAGGGTGAGCGGGATGCAGGCAGCAGTGCCAGGCTATCAGCATTCATCCTGCCACACAAAAGTGATGACTCAGTGACTTTAAGTGAAAAAATGCGATTAAAAAGCCGCCAGCTCAGAGAGTGCGAGGCAGCAGCTGGCCGCTGACGTGAGAAACGCAGCCCTCGCAGCCGGCTGCGCTGTGAGTATTTCAAAAATTCTCCACGAGGGTTTTATCGGTCACTGGGACAAACCTACACACGAAGTTGTGATTTGCCACCAGCTCCTCGCCCTGGCTGGCGCGCTCTGCTCGATGCTGGGGTCAGCTCAGCCCTGAGACCTTCAGGGATGGGGAGCGGAGATAAATATTCACCGTCCGTTGGAAGGAATTGCCGCTTTGCAAGACGGGCTTGCCCAGCTCTCGTCCCCGCAGTGTGTGGGGGGGCCGTCAGGGTGAAGAGCAGATGGCTCCATCCTGCACGGGGCTGTGGGATGAGCATCCCTACCCCCAGGCTGCAAAACCCACCCTGGAGCACGGTTTAAATAAATCAGGTCTGAAAATTAGTTTCTACAGCTGCCCCTGAAGTCCACTTGCTTCCTTCCCGCTGCCGGGGGCGGGGGGTGGGGCGGGGGGTAGCTGAGTTCCAAAACTGGGCGCAAAAACGATGGTGGCAGCAGTTTGTCACGCAGGAGGCAGGGCGGTAGCCGTCACAAATAAACACAACCCCTACATAAATAGATTCCTTCCCTGCTCTCAACCTCACCAGAGCCCTCCAACCCCCTGATCTAGCTTGAAAAAAAAAAACAAACCCAAGCAGCAAAAGAAACCCAGCCAAGATCACCCAATCATCTGTGTTAAACTGTACACCACAGATTTTTGTACATCCAAGGACATGGACATGACATAGAGAACACGTATGCGCGCACGCCAGAGGCGGGAAGGCAGCTCCAGCCGTCTCCCCCCTCCCCGCGCAGCCACGTGCCGGCGGTCAGAGCATCCTGCCCGAGGACGCGGAGACGCTGCGCATCACGCTCAGCCCTTGGAGCCCAGATGCTTCCACCCTCCAGCACCGCTGCTTCCCTCTCCACGGCGGCAGAAGCGAGGGTGCAGGGAAGGAAAACGGCTGCGGGGTGTCCCACAGCAGTAATTCGGAGGGGGTCCCCAGCTGGCGTACCGCCAGACGTGACATCACGGGGTGCTTGTTCTCGGCAAGGACAGACGTCGTGCTGCTCTGAGAAGCGCCGAGGCCAGCGGGCACGGTGGCGTTTGAGGATCGAAGCGGCAAAAGCTGCTGGAGTCCCGTCTCCCGAGAGGCGAAGTAGAGCCTTCAGGTGACAGCACTGTGGCCAGGGGACCAAAAGCCTCCTCCAGGGTGACACCAGCAACAAGCTGAAGCCAAGCCCTCGCCGGGCGGCACAAGGTCCAGAGCGAATCTCACACCCGGGATAAAGCAGCCAGACGCCCCTCACACCGCTGGAACGACGCAGCTTGTGCAAAGCGGTGCTGCAGCCAGGTACCTTCTCCCCCAGAATGCTGAAATAGGGGCTCCCCAAGGAGCCTGAGCCCCTTTCTTGCCTCACCGGCCAAAGCGCTGAGCACCAGCAAGCAGGATTTGCTCCGGCTCAGCGGTGATAAACTCTTGTGTGAGGTGACAGGGGCTGGGAGGGCGCAATCTTAAACTACAGCAAAGATTTATCTACTCCAGCCAGCTGCACTGAGACCACCGCAACCCAGAGCGAGCGGCGAAACAAATCACGGGTTAATTTGGGCAAGTCCCGCTTTGGAAAGCACTTGAAGAGGTTTCCACCCCTCACAGTTGCAGCAAATCACAGGGAACACTCCCCCCCCCCCCCCCCCAAAGCTGTTCAAGCCATAGATTAGAGTATTAAACAATTGCTTCAGTGTTAACTTCTGTCTTTGAAATTCCAGTTAGCTTTTTTCCTCCACGCCTGGAACCTCAGCACCACTTTGTCAGCCCGATGCTGGGCACTGAGGTTTCGTGTGCTCCCACTGAGGTCAGGGTACCGATTTCACCGTGGTTATTGGGGGAGGAAGGGAAAGGATCACCACACGGTAGAAATCGTCTGCTACAGGAGGGGAAAAAAAAAATATATAGAATTCCTTAGGCCTAGGTGGAAGGTAGATGGTTTTCTGTAAACAGTTAAGGCAAGAGGCCTATCGGAGATCCATCAGGACTACGTCTCTCTCGACAACGGACACGTGATTGCAGGTCTGGAAGAGAGGGGAAGAGGGGACAGGGATTATCCAGATGTTCCCACAGCTCAGGTGAGTCTCCTCCACCTCCTGACACGACTGCACCCAGCGCCCTCCACACAACAGCCCTCTCGGACCAGCGCCCTGCGCGGTGCCTCGGAGACCACGGCAGGACACGAATACAAACCTCCCTCTCAAACACGAGCCCTCGCCGCTGCCTTGACCTGTTTCTGCAGAGAAGTGCTGTGCACCTCACCCCCAACACGCCCTGCACCTCACCCCCAACATGCTAACAAGTTCAAAAGCTTTAACCCCTCAATCCTAGGAAGAGACAAGCCCCTGCCATGCTGACCCTCCTGTCCTGGGCCACAGCCCAGGACCACCCCCCCCGATATAAATTCAAGTGTCCAACACGCCAACCCACAGTCCCACAGCCCCCGCTGCCTCCTGGGGTGACTTACAGTGAAGAGAGGGGGGTCTTTGGAGTGTGGGTGGAATCCTTTCTGTCGGCAGGAAGAGATCTCCTCCAGGCCGTGCTCCGTCAGCTTGAAAAACCCCGTCCTAGAGCAAATAAACACAAACTCCGTGTAGCACAAGCCTCTGCAAATAGAAGCACCTCCTCCTGGGTCTCAAGGAGCGTGCCTGAGTCTGCTCCCCCCGAGAGCAGAGATGCACACTGCGGGACACAGCCCTGCCCGTGACACTCCTCCCCCCAGCCCTGCAGCCACAGGCTGGTCTCCTTTCACAGGTGGGCACCCATCGCCTGGACACGACCCCCCAAACCAGTTGGGAAGAGCTGTCGAACCACAGACACTCTTCCAGCCTCTTTTGGTAAAGCTTTATGTGACTTGTCATGTTATTTATTCCCACACCAGGAATCCGATAGAGGAGAGGTCGTGGCAAACAGCCCCTGGATCCCTTCTGAGCCCCTGGATCCCTTCTGAGCCCCTGGATCCCTTCTGAGCCCCTGGATCCCTTCTGAGCCCCTGGATCCCTTCTGAGCCCCTGGATCCCTTCTGAGCCCCTGGATCCCTTCTGCAGAGGCTAGAGAGGCAGAGGGGATGGCATTCCTTACCCCGCATCCATACTTACTCCTGGTATTTTGGAGAACACACAATAGCAATGGACTCTGGCAACATCATCTGGTAGGAGCAGTGTGTGTGCAGGTCGACGCTGGAGAGGAAGGCTGTCTGCGTGGGGTGAGTCTGAAACGCAGGGAAAAGAGAAAGTCGGTTGGAAAACCGGTCCAAAAGGGACCACGTCTACCAAGAGAAGGTTGCAACAGGGAAGACACAGCTCCGCCGGTGGCACAGAGGACATGCTTGCACACTGCAAATGGGTTTGGATCATCCCAAAACATCTGCTCCTCTTTTTCATTTGGAGAAATTACAGGAGGAGCTCTAAATTTCTGGCCGTATCCCATACGTGAAGTCATACTTCAAGGCAAAACACCATCCATGCTTTCATGCGTGTCTCCCTGCAGGGCACTTCACCCAGCTACTCCTGGAGCAACACACCACCAAGGCACTTTCCACGTCTCCATGTGCCCAACATACCATTCCACCAGGACAGCCGAGGGTTGTACGACCACAACCAGCCACCACCTTCCCCATCTCCAGCTAACAGCTAAGATTTCACCGCCTAACTCTTGCTGAAAGGTCTTTGTCCTTTTCCTTGTTACGTTTTTGTTTGTCAAGGCCAGCAGGAAGGTCAAAGGAACCCCTGAGGGTCCCCGAATGTCGCAGGGCTGTCACCGAAGGGTTAACACCAAAAGCAGACACCCTGCACACGCAGCAGGCTTTTATTTGTCAGAGCCTGTGAGGCAGCTGCTGCTTTCGAGAGATTACTCAGCAGCACCAAACATTTTGCTTGGCACCGATCCGACTGCCAAAGGCTCCGTGGGGACAGGCAAGCAGGGCAGCACTGAAGCCAGCGGAGGAATCTGGAACTGGCACATCCTACGGCAGAGCCGCACAGAGTTGTCTGGGAAAAGCAGTGCTACTACAAGGCTGCACCACGAGAGAGGCTCTGCGCTGCCAGCAGGAGCTCGGGATGCCCCGACGGTGCCTCTGCAGTCAGCTTTTAGCTGGATGAAACATCAGCTCCATGCCCCCAAACCCCAGTTTCAAAGGGCCCGATGTTTTAAGGAGGGACCAAATTTAAATGCGAGCCTAGATTTCTCCCGCAGCGCAAGTAGGGACTGAGACTGCACCGATCCGATGGAGAAGCCCCAGCAGCGGAGGGGGAGAAGCCCCAGTGGAGGATGCTGCCCGCTCCACGCCACCCCCCCTGGTCAATCCTCCTCCACCAGCCCTGCTCCATGCACCCCCTTCCCTCCTGGCTGAAAGACCAGCTGGGAAGCGCGACAGGAACGAGCGACTCACGTGGATCCAGCCTAGCGTAACGAGGCCATGCTGGTCCTGGATGACGAAGAGCTCCTCTTCGTTCTCCGTGTTGCAATAATCGGGGCCTCCGTACTGCTTGGGAACGATGACGTGGGTTATCGTGAATTCGTTCCTCATCTGCAAGGCAGCACGGGGAGGCTGTTACCCACCTGACACCCCCCAGAGCAAGAAACGCTGCTGCTGCCCACTGGTGCAAAGGTAATTTCCCAAGCTTTGGGAAAGCAGTGTTTGTGCATTCATCACTCGGGGGCTCAGCCCAGGGAACAGCAGGTCTGGAAACAATCCCATGGATGTACTGTCCATTTACCAGTCACTGAAATGGGAAGGGTAAGTTACTGACCAAGGAGTCACGGGATTTTCCGAGGCTGAGCATGACCCACAGCTTTATTTCGTTTCCCCTGCTGTGCAGAGCAACCCACAAGAGCTCAGAGAAGTCCTGTCCACCCACCGAAGCAAATCTCTCCACTCACTAGGAGATGATGCTTCATAATTAAATAATCATCAAGTGTCTGGGAGCAGCTGGATTGCAGAAAGTTGCTACATCAAACCATTTCATTTCAAAGCGAACTCCTGCAAGCAAAGCAGCCCCGGGCAGCACAGGGGAGACAGGCTGGAGCTGCCAATAGAAACCTGGGCACGCAACCTGTTTGCGGGAGAACTAACTGTCTCCAGTCGGTGTTTGCACAGCCTTGGCTTGGCGAGGGTCCTAGCTCATAGCTGGGACACCTCAGTCCTGCTGGTAGCAAAAGGACACGTCCCCGGGGCCGCCTGTCACTGGCAGCGCGGGGGTCCTGCAGGCAGGTACCCAGCAGAGTCATCAACAGGAGGGAGGGGAAGCTGAACACCCGTGGGGACGCGGTGCCTGACACCTCAGCGTGAGGGAATCCTAAAAAAGGGAGGAAAAGGAGGGGCAGATCGTCCCTAACACCCACACGAAAGCTCAGCCGTCAGTGAAACTGCACTACAGCCTTCCGTGGCGAAACCCAGGGTCCTCCAGCTGTTTTCAAAGCTACCGCGCCTGCACGCCGCTCCCGGGGTCTTAATCCCAGTTATCACCTTACCAGGGTACCGCAGAGGATCCCGCACGTCTCCACACCCCGGACCGTGTTGGCATCAGCCAGCTGGAGGAATTTCTGGCAGAGTTCCCTCGGGACGATGACCTGGCGGAGGACATCCATACTCGCATCTGTGGGGACAACGGGAGCACAACGAGTGATGACAGTTGGGGATGTTGGAGAAACGGTACCTGAAGGGACTAGACCGAAACGTTTCAGCCTGGAAATGTTCAGTGCTCCCTTACAACGGCAGTGACAGCGACAGATAAATGAAGTCACAGTGACACTTCATAAAGGACAGCCACTACCTCGTTCCAAACGGGGAAAGAGACACATAGAGAGAAAGAAACCTTTAGCGTTGTGTCAAACCCGAGTTTTTGTGAAGAAAAATGACCCCCCCCCAAAAAAAAACCCCAACACATTTGAATTAAGATGTGTCACTGGTCAAAAAACAGTCATTGGGAAATGTCTGAATCAGCATTTTGGAGGAGAATCATTTGGTCGGGGCTGGGGGGGGCGGGTTAGAAAAAGAAGAATTTGGTCGGGGCGGGCGGGGGGTGTGTTAGAAAAAGAAGAATTTGGTCGGGGCGGGGGGGGGAGGGTTAGAAAAAGAAGAATTTGGTCGGGGCAGGGGAGGGAGGGTTAGAAAAAGAAGAATTTGGTCGGGGCAGGGGGGGGAGGGTTAGAAAAAGAAGAATTTGGTCGGGGCAGGGGGGAGAGAAAAAGAAGAATTTGGGTGGGTGGGGGAAGAGAAAAAGAAGCCCTGCAAACCATTACTGGCCAACAGGGAGAACATCCAGTGACTTGGAAGGTCACACCCCTGGAAGGGCCGGAACCATCACCAGATACTTCCAAGAGCCTCCCAGAGCAATCAGCTCCTCAGCAGTGTTTGGCTCAGCCCCAGCAAGGGAGAAGGGTGCACTGGGAGGTACTAACTGGTTTCCGTGTTCCCCAGAGCACTGGGTTTCAAAGATCTGTCCACAACAGGAGGTTTGGATGAGACAGTCCCCGCTGATGGACTTGCAGGGTGAACTGGAGAGACGGGAACCTTTGGGATTAAATCAGTCGGAGGCTTTTCCACGCCAGGGATGAGGGGTCCATCCAGAGACTCGGGACTCTGCTCTGGCTTTCCAAATTCCTGCACTATCTTTAGACGTTCCTTCTCCAGCTCCTGTCGTCGAATCATCTCCTCAAAGGCATGAAACTGCTCTTGCTCTGCCTGCTGCTGCTTCATCAGGGCTACCCGATTCCTCTCCTCTTCTAGCTGCTGCTGCAAAGCCAAATTGCGTGCAAATTCCTCTTCCTCCGCCTTCTACATGGAGAAATACACCAAGGGACACCAGCAAACAGGGGAACATTAGCTTGAGGCAGAAAAAGTCTATGCACTGCAGAGCCCCCGCAATCCTAGACTACTTCTAAAAGCAAAAGGTAACCAGCAAAAAGCATTCCCTTCAAGGAAACTTCAGCTTTCAAAACAGATTTGCAATTCCAGCAGGAAAGCCAGCTAGACCATGTCAGTAAAACCGCTGCCTTACCCCCCCCTTCCACAGAAATATAATTCAAGGTTGGTTTCCCTTCTATCCTGCCTTTAAAACTGCACTTGTCCAAAGCAGAGCTCACTGCAGAGTTTTCTGCTTTGCCCACGGAACTCCAGATCCTTGTCCGTGCTGTTACCAGCCACCTGCTGAGTTTTCTGGATCAGAAGACCCAGACCTCATGTTGGGACAAAGAGAAAACAACCAAGCCAACCACAGCCCCGGCTCAGACTGCCTCCAGGATGCTCAACAAAGAGAGATGCAGGGACACCCATGACAGATTCACCTCCGTAACGGCATCAGTGATGGGGACAGCCCTGCGCTCAGGTGACAAGGCTGCACCCTGCAAGCCGGCGCTACCCACGCATGACATTTCCGAGCACCCAGGGAGCCCTGGAGACCTGCCCTCTTCCAAACCCTTTGTGGCTGAGGGAGGCTCCTTCTGGGGAGCACAGGCCTCCAGTCTCCTCTCACTCACCTTCTGCTCCTTGTACTTAGCATAGTCCTTGGCGTACCTCTTTAACAGCTCCTCCTTGAGCTCTTCAGCTCTGGGGAAGGCTACTTCTTTCAGTTTCTGGAGGGAGGAAACACGGTTGTAGGAGTGTGATAGCCCCAAGGCAAGAGAAACAAGACTCAATGGACATCTAGCACCCAGAGGTGATAAACCATCTACTCGTTCACGAGGCAGAAAGAGCTGAGCAGCTCCAGCACCACGGGTGGACAGGCTGCAGCCAGGCGCAGTGTAGCCGGGTGGCACGGACAGCACCCTCAACAACACCGAGCAAGAGCTTACGCAACGTCATCCTTCGCTTCTGCTCATTGTTGAGCAGAGGAGTGGTAGCTCC
Organism: Falco punctatus; assembly: GCF_963210335.1. Taxonomy (NCBI): domain Eukaryota; kingdom Metazoa; phylum Chordata; class Aves; order Falconiformes; family Falconidae; genus Falco; species Falco punctatus. The sequence continues at coordinate 972,723 of NC_137600.1, read as the reverse complement.
TCGTGGTTGTGAGCAATTTCCAAGGATCCCCTGGCAAATCCCTCGAGAGCCACTGCACTGAGCACCCAGCCCCCATGCATGGCAAAGCGAAGTGGTCTTTAACAAGCAGGGAGTTTAACAGGAAAGAAAGGACACCCCAGTGCTCAGCAGAACGTAAACTGGACAATCACAGCCAGCCCAGCACAAGTACAACAGGGTAAGAAGAACCCAACCCCAAGGGGTCAGGGCTGCCTGGCCAAGCCAAAGGCTTCTCAGCATTTGTGTGGATCACTCAGTCCAAAGCCATGAAAAACCTCCAGGGTGATGACCCCAAAGCATTTCCGACCACAGCCATCAGGGACTTGGTGACGTTCCTACTTACTTTCACTGTCTCCCTCTTTTCGGGTATGACGGCAGTTTTGTAATCACGGTGCTGGGGCAGCTTCTCAATGAAGAGCCTGTAAACACAGGAGAGAAGCTACATTAAAGGGGAACATTAGCTTGAGGCAGAAAAAGTCTATGCACTGCAGAGCCTCCACAATCCTAGACTACTTCTAAAAGCAAAAGGTAACCAGCAAAAAGCATTCCCTTCAAGGAAACTTCAGCTTTCAAAACAGAGATTTGCAATTCCAGCAGGAAAGCCAGCTAGACCATGTCAGTAAAACCGCTGCCTTACCCCCCCCCTTCCACAGAAATATAATTCAAGGTTGGTTTCCCTTCTATCCTGCCTTTAAAACTGCACTTGTCCAAAGCAGAGCTCACTGCAGAGTTTTCTGCTTTGCCCACGGAACTCCAGATCCTTGTCCGTGCTGTTACCAGCCGCCTGCTGAGTGGTGATTTCGGAATCACAGCAGAAAGGGACAAACACAAAACAATAAGCAGCATTTTGGGGGTACAGCTCATTTCCCTCCAGCACTGTTCCCTTGCTCCGCCACCTCCCCGGGCCCTATGCTGCCCGCAATCAGGATAGTCATCTGCCTTTCTGCAGGAAATCATCATATAACAGCTTTCTGAGCTCCTCACGGCACACAGGAGATCTTGTTCAGTCCCAGGGGAGCACCTCACTCAGGAGGTTTTTTTCTTCCACCTGGACTTTGGAGGTGATCCTCAGGGATAAATACATTTGTTTTGAACAGAACCATTAATAAGCCAGTCTAAACCACCAAGGACACTGGTAGCGATTCAGGAAGGTCCTTGGGCACCTGCCTACACCTCTGCGAGCATCCCAGGGGATTACACAGAAGCTCAAGGACTTGGCTGACTCAGTGCTCACACTGTCCTTCTGTACGGAGGAAGAGTTTGTGCAAGAGGTGGGGAAATTAACTCAGACTTTGAAAAGGGAAAACTTGCAGGTAAGCTAAAAGCATGTTCACAACATCCCCAGCTGCGGCATCTGGAGCCTTTCAGCTCTGTGGCCCGACCATCCTGGAAGGTCAGGGCAATATTTCAGGCAGCAGGGATCTATTTCTGGGCAGATTTCTGGGAGGAACATCAAGAATGAGCTCAACATCATCCCGCTCCCAGCACGATGACGAGCGGGTTAATCTTCGGCTTCTCTACGAACAGGGTAACTGTTCCCCTGCCTTCCAAGGAGCTCTGAAGGACACAGCAGTGAAGATGCAGAGAAAGTACCGCAAGCACTAGAACAAGGAGCAAAGCCTACAAATATTGGGCAATTCACTCTGGCTCAGCGCTATGAGGCTCTCCAGGGTTGAGGCATCCCCGAATTAGCTCTGGACAAGTCTCCAGTGGCGCATCAGACGACTGCATGCTCAGGGTGAGCTCCTGGCCAGCTTAGCTGGGTCCTTGTCTCCTGCAAGTGGAGCTGTGCTTGCTCCGAGCTTCCACAAAGCCTGTGGGCATAATGCAACCCCCCTGCCTGCCTTGATACACCGCTTCAGCACCCGAAGGAGCTGCTTTAGAGAGCAGCCTCGGGCCCAGGCACAAGGAATAAGGGTAGCGAGCACTAGAACGTGCCCCAGGGAGCAGCGCAAACAAACCAAGCAGAGCCAAGCGGGCAAGACGCAGGGGAGACGGAGTGAGAACACTCTTCATGCTGAGAAGCCTGTGTGCGCGCAGTAAATAAAGCCAGCTGCTTCAAAACCTCAGTCCTCTGGGAAAAAGGAGGACTTTTTGCAACACTGAATGTTCCTGGTTTCCACAGAAAGCGTGAGGATGCTCTCGCCAGAGACCGCAGGATCAGCATAACCACGTCACAGCCTGGAGCCACGGAGAAGCCGTTGCTCCATCCGAAACGCCCAGCAAGGTCCCCGCTCCCGGCTGGTGCTTGCGAAGTAGGTCACTGTGTCGAGGAGACAAAACAAGGCTGTGATCATTGCCAATAACTAGCAGATTAAAATGGAAGGGATTAATTAAGAAGGATTAAGAGCAGATGCTGGCCTAGGGAGGATGGAAAAAGCAGCAGAGACAGCTGGGTTTCCACAAGTTAGGAAGGGGGGGAAAAAGTGGGCAGCAGGATGAGAGGAGGACTCAGACAGCCAGAGGAAACCCTGGGGCAAGACCAGGCAGCGGCAGGCTGGCGCTGGAGGCAGAGGAAGGGCAGGAATGGTTCACGTTTCCTATCGACAGCCCAGCTGAGGCTTGGCAAGACTGAAACCTGCCGCTCCGATCGCCAGGAGTTTTGGGCTTGTTCAAAACCTCTGCCTGTTCCCAAGTCCACTATGAGCAGCAGCTGTCTGGCACCGAGCAGCCGCATCACAGGCTATTTTTAAGCACTGCTACGGCACGCACGCCAAGCCAGCATCTCTCGAGTCCCTTGGAACACCCCACACAAACCCCTGGAGCCAATCTTAGCAGCTCACAGCCACGCAGGCAAACCGGGAGCCCAAACACCACAGAAAATTCTTTTTTTCTTTTTCTTATTTGGCCCTAGCAAAAATCAAACCTAGCGTGCCTGATGTCGATTCAGGGAAAACATCTGCTCACATCAAAGCAGAAGCAGCTGTTCAAGAAGACAAACAGATGCCTCACAAGGTGACAAGAGAAGTGCGTTATAAGTCCAGCCCGGTGGTGCTGTGAGAGGTGCTGTGCAGCAAAATGACCTGTGCGAGACCGAGCAGGTGGCCAGAGGCCAAACGGGGAACTGGCTGCCTCAACGGGAATCTCAGTGCAGATCCATCTGGAGATTACCCCATGTCTAGACAAGATTGTCTCAAACCCGATGGCTCCCCAAATCAGGCACCACAACACAGACCTCAGCCCGTAATTCAGGCCTTAAGATCAGCCCTGGGGAGCGCTGTATCGGGAAATAAAGAGAAATCCAGCTTCTCGCTCCCAAGGACGATGCGGTTGCTCCCACCAAACGCACCGAGCAAAGAGCCTCTCACGTGCCTCCGGGGCTGGAGTTCTCTCCTGCCCAGAGGTGCAGCCCCATGCGGGAAGCGCCTGCACTAAGGCCACGCAGCTGGGCTCTGAGAAAGGATGGCCACAGCGCTGGCTGCAGGTGTGGGCTGAAGCACCAGGTGAAGAATTCCGATCCCCTTTCTAGAAACAGGAGAGCAGAACACGTCCCACGAGAGCCTCTCATTACCAGTGCCTCGCTCTTGCCTTCTGGATCACGCCCCTTGGGGAAGGACACGTAGAAAACCCTACACCAAGCCTCCTGCTTGAGCTACAGCTTCACACCTTCGTTTAAAGGAATGACTGTGACATTGAGTTCATCTCTTTGGACAATCCTGGGCAACAGCTCGTATTCATCCACACTGGAGAAATAGCACCAAGGGAAAGTTTTTCCACCTACCTGGCAGCCAGCAGCCAGGGTAACGTAAAAGCCACGAGCATCTGAAAGCTGCTGAAGAGAAAACACGCCAGCACCTATCACTGCTATAACAAAGGCACTTTTCGTTCATTTGTTTAGTTAAAGAGTTTCTCCTTCAGCCCTGGCTACGTAACCAGCCTGGAAACCTTCCCAAGGGTTTTACACTTCCCAGCTCCCTGTGCAGCCGCCCAGGGCACTCTCTATGATGCCCATAAAAGCTCAGGAAGTGCAAGGCAGGAAGAAAAGCTAACCAGAGAAAAATGTGTTGGATTTAAGGGGCAGGAACCCTGCACACGGGGGCAGGGAGAGAAAGTGCCCACGGAGATGCCAACCACATTCTGGATAAACGGGTAGCGTGGGCACGGCACAGACCATACCAGAGTGGCACTGAGTGAATGTGGGAGGGCCAGGCTCTTAGCCAAAAAGCCTACAGGAACGGGACACTCTGTGCCACGGGGATATTTTCTGAGAATCACAGTTTTCAGCCCGTTAAACACCAACGTGCACGGCTGACAGAGAGGCACTTGTTTACTCCGCTCGTACTCTGGGCTGCTCAGACACAATCCAGACCTGACACCACACCACCACGGTGTACGCTCCACCGGGGTTTCAGACCCAAGATGGCTCATTTCTGGGCAGCTGCAGAGGTGACAGCAAGAATATGCAGCCCTGCACTTGTCTACATGGAATGTAGATGCTACAGCTGGAGACGCAGCAGCTGAAACACCAAACAGGGAGTTGGCTGGGCTTATATACGATCTGGGGCTTTCTAGAAGGGTCCTCAGTACTCAAGGAACTCACCGGTTGAGCAGAATCAGGTTCTTTGGACCCAGAACTCTTCCCCACGTCCCTCCCGAGAAGGGCTCGGGTGTATGTGTGTGTGTTTGTGCCAGGGAAAAGCAGATTAGATTCTTTCCAAGGTGTAAAACTAAAACTACAGCTGGTCCCTGTACCCACAGGAGGACCTCACTACCTGCTGTAAAAGGCTGGAGTAACTTAGGTGTAAAGCAGGCTTTTCCTCCGAAGCTGGTTTATTACAGAAGCCGCCAACCAGCCTAGATCCTTTCCAGGTAGATACCAAATACTGAGATCCTTGACCACAGATCCTTGCCAGTCCATACGATGTTACGGCCAACCTAGCGACAATCGAGGCCAACCTAGCCACTCTGCAGTGATAAAACACCAGGAAGCTTTGACATCCAGGGAGGAAACCTCCCTCCTGCTGACAGGAGTCTCCACTAGCAGAGGGGCAGAGAAATACAAATTCAGCCTGGCTTCAAAGGGAACTTTTACAAACCTACTGCAAAGAAGTGAGCGGCGTTTGCGGGTTTGTACCTCAACACCTTTACAACATCTGCTCAGTCTAAGCAGCTGCATCCTCACCTCTGTGGGAAACGAGATTCAAAAGGAGCAGAGCTCTGGACAGAACCCAGTTCTTCCAGCTCAGCAAGACTTCAGTGTTTAGACACGCTCAAAACATGCAGCACCAAACCCACAACCCCTTGTATTGACACAGGTGACTTGCAAACGAAGCAACGCTGCTCTTACGTGATATATTTGTTGTACAAAATAAAGGCATGCTCGATATTGCCTTCCTCCGAGTAAACGGTCGCCATGCGGAGGATTTCCACACCGGAGCGGTAGTAGCGTCGTGGTGGGATGTCCTCATTCACTTCCACGGCGCTTCCCACCTGGATCAGTCTTCGTACTCGCTCCTCCGGTGGGAGGCTGACGTCGGCGTGGTCAGGCATAACAACACACATCAAAGCTGCTACAAGGCTGACGAACTCTGTAGTGAGAGGAAAATCAAGTGTATCAAAACCAGCGTAAACCAGATAACTCATCCAGCTTCCTGAGGACTGTCCTTCCTTGATAGGATCACCCTGCCTCAGCAGAAAAGTGTTTAATACACGAGCCAAGCTAGGTCCTGAGGGAGGAATCTGGGAGAAGCCCAGCTCTTTTTGGGCACAGAGTTTGGCTATTTACCTTTACCAACCTGGAAGGCAGCCACAAATTCAAGATCAGTCCTTGGCAAATGATTTCAAGCTGGAGTTTGATCCATCCAAATCCTACCCAAAGCAACGATTCCTTTCCAGTTTTCTCTCCACAGAACAAAACTAGTGCTGGTCACTCATCTGGGGTGAGATGGCTAAAGAATTTCATTCAGGCTCGAGCAGAAGCAGCTTTATGTGAGGTTTCGACACTGCAGCATTCACCGTTTCGCTTGCACAGCGGTGAGACAAGGACGGAGCTGAAGGCCATCCTTCCAGCCACTGCCGCTCAGCAGAGCTGTCCTTACCCAACAAGCTCAATCCCAAATTGCTCTGGCCCAGGCACAGTCGCAACCCGTTTCTCCTCTGCACTGGGGAGGCACACCCGTCACCCCAGGAATGCACCTCGACCTGATCCGTGCATCTGCCTCCCGCTTGGTCCCGACAAACCCCTTCTCACCCACAGCCCTGTCACACAAGTTGATAAATTTGAAGTGGAGGAAGCACTGAGGCTGTCTGAGGGCTGCAAGCCCAGAAACCCTCCACAATGCTCTTCCCCCTACACCAAAAAAGTCATTTTCCCCCTGGAAAAGTCACCTGGACCAGCGTAAGGGTAAAATGCCCTATGAAATCACAACGCTGAATCCAGAGCACCTCGCAAGCCTTCCAGCAACGCGACTGCCACATGCGCAACCCCACAGCTTCCCACAGCTCCTTCCTAAACAGGGGAAAGGTCCTGAGCTGAGCTAAGCACCACCTGAGGAGTTGCCCTTTGGGGCTACTCGGGAGCAGAAGCCCCTTTTTAAGGCAGGCAGGCCCATGTTTCCCAGCCCGCATCCCGAAGGGGCCTCCACAGGCCTCTCACCCTAACTAAGGACTGCGGGATTCTGTCCTGCAAGAGGCTGCCGTGCCAAAGTGCTCACTCACAGGGTGTGACAGCCACAGCTCAGTGGGCTTCAGCTTCTCCTCACCAGTGCTTCTACCGGAGTGTGGGGTCAGTTGCTCCCTCAAGCCAGAGCTCAGTCACCTCCCCAAAACAAAGCTCCCCCCCCCCCCCCCCAAGTTCCACAGTCCTTCTCCCCCCAGAGAGAACAGACAGCACCCACACGCTGTAACTCCCAGTGCCCCCAGCCCAGAGCTTCCTCTACTTTCCGCAGCATTCCTCAACACAAAGCGCCCAAAACACCCCCGCTCCCTGAGCTGCAAGACCCCAGACTACAGCCCCTCCCCCAGCCAATTCCCACAGCAAGACAGTCGAAGACACCCCACCCCAAATTAGAGCCCTCCAGAACTCCCACAGCCCCTCCCCTGCAAGGGAGAGCAGAGGAGCCCCCCACGTCTGCCTGTCCCTGCCCGAACAGCCTCCCCCTCCCTTCCCTTTCTGAAAATAACCCAACAGCCCCCGCAAAAAAATCAAAATATGAATAGAGGGTCGCCCAGCCAAAGCTCCCACGGGCTCCCGGACCGCCCAACCAAAGCCCCCACGGTCCTCCAGCCCCCCAAAACACAGCAAGGAGGGGGGCCCCAAACCGGGTCCCCCTTCCTAAGGGGAAAAATACCCACGGCCAAAGCCCCCCTGACCGGAGCCCCGCGAACGAAAGGCCGATACGAGGCCACCCCCTCCACCGGAGCCGCCAGGCCCGGCCCCCCAGGAGAGGAAGGGGGTCCCCCCCGGTACCCCCAAGCCGCCTTCCCCCTCCAGGCCCCGGCTGAAACTGGGGGGGGGGGGGGGGGGGGGGGGCCGCCGGCCCAGGCCGCGGGCCCGGTGCTGACCTGCCGCCCGGAGGCCGCCGGCTGCCCTCAGCGCTTCCGGGTTGTTGCCAAAACGCCGATAGCACCGCCCCACCTCGATTTCAGCAACCAATCAGGACCCGCCGCAACATCCGGGCACGCCACCACCAACACCACCCACTTCCGCCCGGCCGAGCCGCCCCTTCCGGTCCTTTAGCGGAAGGCTGGGTCCGTGACGTCAGAGCCGGCCCGCACCCTTAAAGCGGCAGCGCAGCGCCTTGCCCGCCCACCACCCCCCCCCCAAACCCACCCGTTCTCACCCCAAAACGGTGCCGCCGTGAGGCCGGAGCCCACTGCCCAACCGCCCCCTGCTCGGCTGCGCCCGCCCAGGGGGAAAGAACTGCTCTGCAGCCGGCCCTCGAGCACCGCAGACCTTTACTTGGCCGAAGTGGGTGGAAAAAAAAAAAAAAAAAAATCAAATCATCTAGTTTCAGGCCAAATCTTGTTTCTGGGTTTGTGGTGAGGAAATCAAGGAAAAGCCCTTTGGTGTTGAAGGCGTAAGGGATGCTCCTGAGGATGTTTCTTTAGGATTATTCCAGCTCTGTTTGGGTCCGTATTTGTCCTCTGCATCCCTCGCGGAGCAGAGCTATGACCCCAGTACAACTTCCGATTAAAAAAAAATCTCTGAGATTGGTAAAAATACCAAGAAGGGGGATGGAGGGAAAGAAGAAAAGAATAATAATAAACAAAAAATAGAGCCATGTTAAGTTAAGAACACCTGCATTTGCAGTTCCTGATACAGCAAAGCAGTGAGAGCCATCGCGGAGCTCCTCCAGCGTGAGGACGCGGTGGCCCTGGCCAAACTTTTGTACGACATTCCCTATGCTGTCACAACGGGCTTCCTACGCCGGCGCCGGCGTTTCCTGGAAGCTTGTGTTTCCTGGGCCGGGCAGAAGTGGGGGCTCTGGGCGGGAAAGCAGAGTCCATTGTGCCACTCGTTAGCAGGTGATGAAACCCAACAGTTCCTCGCTGCCAAACCATACGGCCACCTTTGCTCCATCACCCCGTGCGCCAGCTCCTGGTGCGCTGCCTGCCCCTTGGCGCCTCGCCTACGTTTCTTCTTGGTGCTGCTGGAGTTTCTGGAAGAAAATTTGGAAGTCAGTAGCAGGAGTTGTGGCCACGTTCAGTCTCTCCGTACGCGGAGCCTGGAAGGGCTGGCTGTGAATCCCCTCGGCCCCTCCGGCTTCACCCTTCTGCTTCAGCCTCAATGATGCGACACCCAGGAAAACACCCAGCTAGCAGCTTATTTCCTATGTGCCAATTTCTTACCGTAAGGGAAGTTTCAGCCGGGAACATTCTGTATGCCCCTGAAGAGCGGGGCTGAACAAGCCACTGCTCTGCGAGAAGCTCCCACTTGTCTGCTCCCCAGATGGTTTCTGGACCTGCCCCACAGCAGCTGCCAGAGGTCAGCTCCCACATAGGACAAGTGCCCCACAGCAAGAGGAAGCTCTTTACCTGCATTCACTGCCCCCCCCGCCACCCCTGCTGAGATGGGAGAAGCCTAGAACAGAGAGTTATCGCTTCACTCTCAGGCAACTGATTCAAAACCTATGAAATCTCTCAGCTTGAGAGCATTTTAGCCCCTTTGAGAACTAGTGCCAGAGCTGTCAGTTATGTGATTCTGCATCTACAGGCAATGTACATTATCTGGAGGCAAAGAGCTTTGCTGCTGTAGACACAAGGAACACTTCAACGCCTCCCTGAGGAGGAACGGCTGAGCGAGCTGAGCCTGCTCAGCCTGGAGAAGAGAAGACTGCAAGAGGATCTTATCAATGTCTCCAAATATCTTAAGGGTGAGTGTCAAGAGGAGAGAGCCAGGCTCTTTTCAGTGGTGCCCAGCAACAAGACAAGGGGCCACAGGCAGGAGTCTCCTTCTCTGGAGACACTCCCACCCGCCTGGACATGCCGCCGTGTCACCTGCTCTAGAAGGATCTGTTTTCAGAGGGGGCTGAGCCAGATGGTCTCCAGAGGTCCCTTCCAAGCTCAACCATTCCATGATTCAGTGATATGTAGGCTCTAGACAAGTTTCAGGGAGGTTGTTTTCCCCACCACAAAGATAGGAAGGCAACAGGCGCTCTTGTGTGAGGGGCAGCTTGTAAAAATCCAAGTTTAAGTTTCTTAAAAATGATAAAGCAGCTCGTTCCGTTGCGCCTGCTCAGCTGTACGGCACGCACAGAGGCAAAAAGCAAACACCTACCTGGGCACTGCTAAGGCAGCTTGGTTCGAACGATGTGGGTGATGTTTAGCCATCTGCTTTTTGGTGTTTGGTATAGTGCCGGCTTTTTCTCTGAAGGGGCCTGAGCCCAAATTCTGTAGTCCACAGTTCCTTAAAAAGAATTCCGTATGCTTTGAATGTGTCTACAAACCATTCACTGCGCAATCACAACAGCTCTTTTACACTTAAAACCGCCCCTTTGCATCACTGTTCCCCCAAAAAAGGAAGGGCAGCAGGCCTGCTGCTCTCTTTAAACCCACCTTCCTCCATGCCCACTGGCCCATTCCACCTCCCTTCCTAGGAACTAGTCACTTTTAACACTTGCTGCTTGACAGCAGCTCTCCCTGGGCACAGGGACTAACGCACACAAAAAGACTTACTTTTTTACAGCTCTCTTACGAAGATCTTGGATATAGTTGGTTCTCTCTATAGGATGCCCCCGAGCTCTGTTGAACACTGGAGAGAGACAGGGCTGAGTCGTAACATTGCCCTGTACAAGTCACCTCCGGGGCTGCAGAGGGCTTAAACCCTTTAGAAGGGTTTTAACCCCCTCAACCCAGACTTCCACACTCAGGTCACGCAGGGTGACCCCACGCAGCGTACCACCCTTCACACGACAGCCCGTGTCAAGGCGGACACGCAGGCAGAGCTGCAGCGTGGCACCATCCGACCTGCGCTCACAGTGCCCCCCATGTTCACACAGCCCTGCTTAGCTCCACGAAACTTAATTCCTTCCTTCCAATCACCTCGAGGAACCCCCAGCACTTCCCTTCCTCCAGCTCCCATTCCACATGACAGGAAAACACACACGCATTGCTAAAACACAGTTACCCCGCCCCCAGAGCCAGCCCAAACCTTTTGACCATCTGAAAAGCACAAGGCCATGACAAACATTCTGCATCCAAAGAAGAACGTACACATACGTACACTCTATTGCAGTATTCGGCTCCATACCGTCAACATCAATCAAGTACCTGAACAGATGAGCAAGAAATTGCTAATTACACAGCTGACTACGGCAACATTGACAGGTTAGCGATGATTCAAAACCAAAGAGTTTTAACCGGGAAGTTTTTACAGCTTCTATTTACACGCCAGAACGGAGTATCAGCATTCAGTCTGCTGAAATGTGGATAAAGAAGTAACCCCTAACTACAACCTCCTCAAAGCTTCAAATCCAGGATGATGCAGATCACTTGACTCGTGTTTTACTGGGGCAATGCTATTTCCTCCTGGAGCAAGAAGCAGCCAGCCATGCCACCATTTAACACCATTTAAGGACAGCTCACCTGCAAACCAGGTAGCCAGTTCTGTTCAAGCCGTGCGTGCAATGAACTCCGATGAGTTTATCTGTAACACAGAACCACCAGGTTATATCAAAGTGCTCCTTCTCCAAAATCCCACCCCAACAAGCCCATCTGCATTCGCCCTCCAACAGGGACACCAGCGTAAACAGAAATGACCACACAACAACATCACTGTATTTCTGTCTAATTAGCACCACCAATTCAGCTCATTAACTCATTTAAATTTCTGTGAGCTCATCTGTACAGTCACACAGCTCACTGCAGGGAAGATATATCGAAGAGCTCCACACAAAGCTATCCTGAGCACTAACAACTTGCTGCTTACACTACTACCAAGAAGCGATCAGTATTTACAGCCAGTCTAGAGATAAAACTCAATTAAAGCTTGAATCACTACCAAAATTATCAGCCAGCCAGCATAAATTCCATTACCATAACAAACCAATCTTATTGCCTTGTCACTCACATGCCAAGAGAAGGAAAAGAAATTAATGCTGCTTATTAAAACATCGCTGACCTCCAGGTTTGCAGTGCCCTACCCAACAACAGTAACATAAGGGAAATCCACACTTACCGTTGTCTTTGTTGTCTCTCAAGAACTTTTTTACCACGCATTTGAATTGAAAAATGGTGTGCCTGTTCGGTATCTCATGTCCCATTGTAAAGATCTTGGAGTAGCAGAGTGTGGCTGGGAGCTCCTACAAGACAATCAGTCAATTTCCAGAAAATCCAAGGATCCTTATCAATTCAAGAACCACAAGCCATACGAAGCCAAACTTTACAACTAAGCCCAGAAGAGCATCAACATAATTTTAGGTAAGAGAACTTCTGCTTCACTCCCTTGACATACTACCAATATTCCAGAGCAACATGTTTGCATTTTTATTTCTTGTCCCTTTGCTCTTTCCTCCCTGGGGGGGATGAAGCACACGGAGGCTGGAACACCTCTCCAAGCAATTATCCACGCATTCGATACCACAAGCCACAGCTGGTTGTTATCAGCTCTTCACTCAGGACAGCCTATAGAAACCAGTTTTAAGATAGCCCAAAACTTGTGCTGGTTGGTACAAAGAGGATCTTCACAATGAGGGTTGAAGACCTCAGGCTTGTACTTGATCAAGGGTGAAAACCCCATCCCGATGGGCCTGCAAGGCTTTACCTTATCCCCTTGCCAGAGGATCTGAGTGCCTCACGCTCTTTAAAGTTATCTTCTTGCAAGAAACATCTGCCACTTTATCAGCAACATCAGGGCTTACACAGAGCTTCACTTCCCCAACAGTAAGACCAGGACTGACCTCCGGCCCATAGTAGCGAGTTGTGTATGTCAGGTCAATGATCAGGCCCAGTTCTTCCTTCTGTTCTTTGATTTTCTTAATGAGGTCACGAGGCGAAAATCTTTCCTCTGGATGAAGGTTCCGATCAAAGCTCTGAGAGGAAATAATGTTTATAAGCAGGCATTAAACTCAGGTGCATTGGGACCGATGGGAAGAGGTTTATGCTTCAGAACTTCCCAAAGATCATCCCTTTGAAGAGGAGGACAGGGGCAATGAGGAAAGGCAGATGCACACAGACACACAAGTTACACCGAGCCAAATCAGAACATGTCTAGACCCTCACTACTTTGGGTCTGCTCAGCTGTGGATTTCCAGGAGTGACTGAAGACTTTATACTATGGCAGAACAGTGCAGTGTGACAAACACACCAGAAACTGAAGTTTTCCTTCGGTGAAAATTGTAAAATAGGCCTTCAGCTAAAACAGAGATGAACCAACAGCACTGCTCCCTGTAGCAAGCTCCACAACCCCCCCAGACATGACCCGGGGTTTGTTTTAGGTGTAACTGCAGCACGCAAACTGCTCCAGAACGGAGCTCACCCCTGCACACAGCAGCAGGGTCCTCCAGGCACAGCTGGGCAGGCAGCGGTGCCACATGCTGACCCCTTGCAGCCTCTGCTCCCGAAACTCAACTCTTAGCACCGCGTTCACGGGGATGCACGGCCTCCAGGCATGTGGCAGCACCGGTGGGGGCTGCCCACAGCATCCCTCCTATCCTAACAGAGTCATCCTGGACAGACCTCCTCGTACCAGGGTGCCTGGGCAGTGCTGCCAGCACCCCAAAAGCGCTCCCTGGTCACCCTCACAGCACAAACACCACCGCAGTCCCACCACAGGCTCTGCCTAGTCAAACAGCAATGACTCTGCTGTGCTTCTCTCTGCCCTGGCTTATAACCCACTTACCAAAAATAAACAACAAAATAACCTACTGACACGCTTCCTCACTTTTTTAAGGAAATTCACTCACTGATTCTCCGCAACGTGATCCTTTCCCACAGCCACCTTCCGCCCCAAACAGGCCGGGTCAGCGGGTGCTTACCTTCTTCAGGGGGACCTTGAAGGCAATGAAGCGGGTGCCCGGCATCCTCCTGCCCAGCGGGATGTACTCGGTCCACCTACACCGTGCAGCACGGAGGCATTAAACAGTTGAGCCCGGGTTGGACCCTGCACTCCCCCTGGCCCTGGGACCCTCAACACCCCCAGATCCGGGGATTCTTACCTCCCCGTGCCACAACAGCCCCCAAACGTTGAGGGTTCCCCCGGCCCTGGGACCCTCAACACCTCCTGACCTGGGGACCCTTACCCCCTTATGCTGTAACACCCCCCAAACTTTGAGCACCCCCCCGGCCCACAAACCCTGAAAAGCCCAGGCCCGGGGACCCTCACTCCCTCATGCCGCGACGCCCCCCCGAACTCTGAGCTACGGCTGCCCGGGGCCCGCGGTACGTGCCACGCGATCGGCCGCGCCCCGGCAGCACCCGGCAGCACGGGGCGGCTCCGGGCAGGCCCCAGGCCGGGGGGAAGCCGCGGAGTTGCGTGGGGAGAAGCCGGGAGAGCCGCACTCACCGCTCCGGTACGCGGAAGCCCCCTCTACCCACCATGACGGCAATGCCGGCCCCAACCTGGCCCCTGAAACGTCACTTCCGCTTCCGCCTCCTGTGCGCCCCACACCGACGCTACGCCCCCCACACCGAGGCCACGCCCCTTCCGGCGTCGCGTGGAGCTGTGGCGCCGCCCAGCGGCGAAAGCGGGTACAACACCCCCGCAACCGCCCGTGGCGTCACCGGCATCACCGCCCCAGTACCACCAGCACCGCCCCAGTACCACCAGCACCGCCCCAGTCCCGGCATCACCGGCATCACCGCCCTAGTACCACCAGCTATGCCCCAATCCCGGCATCACCAGCATCACTGCCCCAGCACCGCCATCACTGCCCCAGTACCACCAGTACCGCCCCTGCACTGCCATCACCACCCCAGTACCACCAGCACTTCCCCAGTACCACCAGTACCACCAGCACCACCCCAGCACCGGCATCACTGCCCCAGTACCACCAGCACTGCCCTAGTGCCAGCATCACCACCCCAGTACCACCAGCACTGCCCCAGTACCAGCATCACTAACCCAGCACCAGCATTACTGCACCAGCACCAGCACACTGGTTCAGCCCAGCACCACCATCACAGCCCCAGGACTGGCAGGCACTCCCTGCACCAGCACTGATACCAGCACACCTGGCTTGGTACCAGTATCACCAGTACCAGCAGCCCCACACCGTGCTGGTACCAGCATCCCTGGTACTGGCATCACTCCCCCATCCCCAGTTACCACCACCCCCAGTACCAGCATCCTCCACCCCACAAGTACCACTGGGGACCCCCCTTAAGGGCCACCCTGTGGACTCCCAGTCACGGCCACAGAGTACTGGGATGGTCACACCACGGTTGGCAGCAGCAGTTGCCCCTTAGGGCAGAACGGGGGAGGACAAAACCAGCCCCAGTGCCCCCCAGGACCACCTCATCCCCACCGCTGCGGCTGGAAGGGGCAGCATGTGCGGCAGCAGCATGCGGTCACCGATGCCGGCCCCACTGCTTCCCCTCGGATGCAAAGGTCACCTCCCCATAAAAAAATTATCATTTTTGTGATGGGAAATTGTTGGCATAGGAAACCAGCATGGGGATGGAAAATCAGGATAGGGATGGAAAACCAATGTGGGGATGGAAAACCAGAATGGGGAGGGAAAACTAGTATGAGGATGGAAAAGCAGCATGGGGAAACCTAGATGGGGATGGAAAAACAGTGCGGGGATGGAAAACCAGGATGGGGATGGAAAACCAGGATGGATATGGAAAAGCAGGACGAGGATGGAAAAGCAGGATGCAGATGGAAAAGCAGGGTGTGGATGGAAAACCAGGATGGGGGTGGAAACCCAGGATGGGGTTGGAAAACCAGTGCAGGGATGGAAAACCAGTACAGGGACAGGAAATCGTCACTGGCACCGCAGTCACCGCCCCAGTACCAGTGCGAGTGGCTTCACCACATGCACGTACATATACATATATATGTTCTGGGCACGTAATCGCCCTTCAGCCTCCGCGCTTTCCTGGCCCGGGGAGTTTTGTCCCGGGATGGGGACTCAGCCAAGCCAGGGCAGGATTTTCCAGTCCATGGCATCCCACTCCCAGGAGGGTGGTGGGGAGCAGCACCCTGTGCCCAGCCTGGAATAACACTGCCAGCATCTCCAGCTGGGAGAAAAGCCCCTTTTCCAGAGGGAGGAG
Source organism: Falco punctatus (assembly GCF_963210335.1). Lineage (NCBI taxonomy): Eukaryota > Metazoa > Chordata > Aves > Falconiformes > Falconidae > Falco > Falco punctatus. Next base: position 957,051 of record NC_137600.1, on the reverse strand, counting down.
AACCGCAGGGATTGGCATCGACGCTGGAAGGACGGAGGCGGTGGGGAAAGGCCGGCTCGACTCGCCCAGCCGAGCAGGGGGCCCAGCTCTCAGGGTGCCCCGCGGCCGTCTGGGCACATGGGGGCTGCTCCCCCCGCACCGGGGAAATCAGGTTGAACCTCCTTTGTTCCCAGCCAAGCCTGTAATTAGCACTTGGCCCATGCCGGCAAGCAGGATCTAGCCCTGGGAAGGAGCCGCAGCCCCCTCGGGGTGTGAGGCCGGGATCACTGAGCCTGGAAAACTCATCTCACACTTCGCTGGCAAGCAGCTGGGGCTCACCGTCCTTCTCCCTGTGTTCCTCCCTGTTTTCCCGTCTTCTTCCCAGCCTGTTACTAACCCCCAACCTTGGGCATTGCAGAAGGGGACTGTGCCCCGCAGGGACCCCGTCCACAGATGTGGACCCACCCGCAAGAGCTTTCCCACCCCCCCAAGTGATGCCCAAATCCCAGATCCCTCCTTCCAAGGTGGCTGCAAAGGGGACAAGAACATTCCAGCCCGAGGAGCGGGACCTCACCGCGACCAGACCCTCTCCCCAAAATCCCGGGGAGGCTTTGCCACCCGTTTTGGGAATGGCCTTGACTGTGGGGATCCCACGGCGGTGACTCAGGGATGCTGAGGGTTGCGAAACAGGCCTGGGATGGTTTGGGAGACGCCTCCACGCAGCCCTGCCAAGCCCAGCCGCCCCAGGGATCCTGTTGGGGGAACAAGCCACGGCAGCGTCTGGGCTTTGCACAGTGGCTGACCCGTCAGGCAGGTTTCCTGGAGCAGAGAGCCGAGCTGGAGAGAGCCATCTGGGGCCGGGCATGTCCCTCTGCCCGCTTGCAGGCTGACGGAGCCCCCCTGGCTCTCTCCTCACCACCAAAGCCATGCAGGCGGCTGGGTTGCTGCTGGCTTGGGCACTGCTGCGTCCTGCTGGTGCCCAGCAATGTCATCTTGCCAGCCCCGGCAACGTCCTTCGCTTCACCGACATGCACGCCGAGATTCGGGTGCCAGCACTGCACCGGGTACCCAGCTCGCTCGATCCCCTCTACGGCCTCGTCCGGCGCTGCCTGGATCTCATCCAGCAAAACCCCCTGCCCACAGGTGAGTCCTGAGCCGGGGAGCTGGGACCCCTCCACCGCAGGTGCTGGGACTGCCAGGGTTTTGCTGGCTGCAATCCCCGTGTTCAGAGCTGCTCCAGGGTGGCTGAGCTGCTTCATGGAGGAAGATGCTGCTTCCATCCTGGTCCTGCTGCCTGCAGAAGGTTGGGGGTGCATTGGGTGGGACATCTTTTACCAGGGCCATGGTTTCTTTTGCAGAGCTGCTCAGGACAGCCCTGAATGACCCCAGCTCTGTGCGGATGTCGCAGGTGAGCTGAGACGTGGGGTGGGAGAATCCCACAGGGATGGCACCTGGGCAAACGGAGTGCCCCAAGCTGGTTGCACCAGTGCCGACCGGGCTCTCCCGTCGCATAGGTGGTGCAGTATGAGCTGGGCTATGTTGTCTGCGCCGCAGTGGCTCTGCTCTTCACCGTGGCCATGCCGGTGGCCGGGATGTGCTTCTGTTACTGCCGGAGCCGCCGGCGGTGTGGGGGCCGCCTGCGTGCCCACCGGCGCTCGCTGGGCTGCCGCCGCCACTGCCTGCTAGCCTGCCTGTCCCTCACGTCCCTCATCATCCTGTGAGTCCCCCAAAGTACCCCAAAGAAACAGCCCCCTCACCTTGGGTGGGGGGAACCGTGTCCTACAGGGCCGGGAGGCTTTGCCGGGCAGCCCCTCACCGTCTGCTCATCCCTGCTAGGATCAGCGTCGTCTGTGCTTTTGTCACCAGCCAGCGGGTGAAGTGGCAGCTGGAGTTGGGGCTGGGGGCTGTGCCGACCACCCTGCGCACGCTGCGGCAGCACATTGACAATGTCCCCCAGGTGGGTCCCCGAGGGGCTTACCCCCCTGGAGTGGGGTGCAGCCCAGGGATGGCTGCATCTCCCTCATGGAGTAGTTTGGGAGGTGAGAGGAGCTGGCGTGGCTGCATTAAAAATGTATTTTGAATGGCAATGTGAGGCTTCCTCCCCTCCCGGCGGCTGCTACCACCAGCCGACCGGCTCCTCTCTCCTGGCAGGGGGTGCAGATGGTGGTACACCAGTTTGAGGTTCCCCGACAGCATATCATCTCCGATCTGGGTGGTAAGCACTGCGCTGTGCACTGGCAGGCCCCATCCCGAGCTTCCCGCTGGGCTGAGGTGCTGATGGGATGCCCGATGCCTTGCAGGGCTCAGCCGGAGCGTGGGGCTCTCCATCCACGCGCAGCTGAAGGCGATGACCTACGCGGCACTGGCAGAGCTGCAGGACAGGGCTGGAGGTACGGCTGGGCGCAGCTCTCCCCGGGGCCAGTGCCGAAGCCTCGCTGGAGAGCCGGGGCGGCTGAGCAGAGCAACGTGAACTAGCCCTGGGCTTTCTCTTTAAGACCTACAGACCTCGCTGCACCATTTACAGATTCTCGACAAGACGGTGCGGGCGCTGGCGGCAGCGCGGGCTGAGCTGGAGCCAGTGCTGCGGGAACAGCATCAGCGGGTGGTTGCGTTGCTGGATGACCCGCGCTGCACCTCCTGCGCCAGCGTCCTGGGCAGGGCGCAGAGCCTGGAGCTGGGTGCTGACTACGGCAAGGTGGGACAGGGTGCTGGTGCCCTCCCCCCCCCATTCCGGTAGCCCCAAGGCTCACGGGTTGCTTCTTCCAAGGTGCCATCGGTGGAGAAGGTTTTGAAGGCGCTGGCCGGTCTGCCCCGAAGCAACTTTGCGGAGATGATTCGCCAGGTTGGGGGAGCTGCGGTGAAGCAGGGGAGTCCGGTACTGGCACATGGCTCTGGCCAAGCTGCTCAGCTCCCCCTCTTTCCTCACAGGGCAACGGTACCTTCAACTCCATCCCGGAGCTGGCTGTGGAGAGGATGGCGCAGGTCATCCAGGGTGAGTGGGATGGTTGGACCAAGCGGGGACACCGTCTATGGGGTGAATCCCCGTTTGGGGACACAGGGTGGGATGCGGGGCCATCCGCCCCTCCAGCATGGGCTTGGCCCCGCAGATCTGCGGGATGAGATGGCCCGCATGACGGAGAAGGTGCAGTCCATCGCTGATGGCTTCCCCCTGCCCGACTACACCCGGCCTGTCAGCGAAGCCCTGGTGAAGGTGGAGGACAGAAGCCAGCCGTACCTCCGGGAGGTGGAACGCTTTGAGCAGTACAGGTGACACCAGGGAGCATGAAGGGTTGCAGGGGGTGCAGCAGAGATGTGTGTTGGGCCCCCCCAAGCCATAGGTAGTGCATCAGCCCTGTATCTCGAGGCTGTGCCCTGCTGCTCTTTCCTCCAGGTGGATTGCGGGTACGGTGCTGTGCTCCATCATCCTCCTCATCCTCGCCTGCAACGTGACAGGGATGGCCCTGGGGGCATATGGGCTCTCCAAGCGGGAGGACCCAAGTGACTACGAGTGCCGAGGAGAAGCTGGTGCCAAGTTTCTCCTGCTGTAAGCATCTCTCTGGGTGCTGGGGGGGCTGTTGCCATCTCACACATCCCCCACCCTCAAAAATCAGAGGCACAAAGCCAAGGGAGGGACTGGGAGCTGGCTGGGTGGAAAGGCTTTTGAAGCCACCGCCTGTGCCGGCAGGTTTGGGAGACACTGCTCCTCCCTGCTATCTGGCAGCTCCTGCGCCCCTGTCCCGCTGCCCGGCACACCCCACTCCTGCAGGCCCTTCCCAGGCAGCCCGGCATGCCCGGGCGCAGGAGGGAACCGCAGGGCTGCAGCTGTTCTGGCAGGTCCCCACAAGCCCTTCTGCCTGCTCGGGTCTGCAAAGCCACCACCGCCACGTCCTCTCCCCCTTTCAGTGGTGTGGGCCTGGCTTTCCTGTTCTCCTGGCTCCTCATCCTCCTGGTTTTTGCCACCTTCCTGGTTGGGGGCAACATCCAGACGCTGGTTTGCAGGAATTGGGTCAACCAGGAGATTTATAAGGTAGGTGGCCACGCATCCACCCATTGCCCCATGAATCTCTGCTTGTGTGCAGCAAAATGCCTCCAAATGCTCTGTGTCCTCCCTCTAAAGGTCCGGAAAAGCCCCATCCTGAACCAAAAGTTTAGGATTAAGTCCTTGGATTTGCATCAGCAGTGGGGAATTGCCCTTGTGCTGTTAAGTCACTTGAGGCAACGATGCTCCTACCTGCAGGAGTCCTCCGGTGTTTGGGGATCCCTGGGGTGCTCAGGGCCAGCATCACGCTGCAATGGGCTGAGAGCAGGGTGCAAATGGCATCAGGGCTCATCCCGTGGCTGCACACACGCAGGCAGGTCCCTGCACGGGGCTGTCCGCAGCTTTCCCTCTGAATCCTGCCTGGCAAGGCTCTGCAACGGGGATCATACAAACAAAGACAAGATTAGCTCTGGCTGGGATGCGGTACCCCAGGATGCACCTGCGAGGGTAGAGCACCCCCAAATCGTTGCTGGGAATGCCTGTGCCTCACCCTGACCCTCTTCTCCCTCTGGTTTGACCCAGTTCATTGACACCCCGGGGAACCTGCCTCCATCCATGAACCTCAGCCGCCAGCTCAACCTCAGGAGGGACTCCAACCTCAGCGCTGCATACCGGTGGGTGCCACAGGAGCCCCCCTCTTCACTTCTGCATTGGAGAGCTAATCTGGGGTCACACTGCCAACATCCTTTTGCCTTCTAGGGAGTGCAAGAGTGGTGCGGGGCTGTGGGAGGTGCTGCATCTTGATAGGTCCTACGATCTGGATGAGCACCTAAAACCCCCCAAGGTGAGGGCTGGCTTCTGCCAGAGCTTCTGGTAACGCCACAGGGATGCACAAGCTTTACTGGGGTTGCTGGGATGGAAGTGCCTGGCCACAACCACGCAGCATCCCCCCCATCTCACCTCCACAGTACACAGTCGATTTCCAAAAACGCCTGAGTGACTTCACGGCGCGCTTGGGTGACGTGCGGCTCCTCCGCAGTGAGGGCAGGCAGGACCTGGAGACATTTGCTCGCAGTGGCCTGGATGAGGTGGACTATGGGCGCTTCCAGGAGGAGGTGAGAGGATGCTTGCAGAGAGCTAGTTCCCACTGCGGAGGGCAGGATGCAGCCCAGCCATGCAGGGGCCAGCTTCCAGGGTTGGATTTTGGGCAGCCACCAACTCCATCTTCCCCCAGATGAAAAACCCCGTGGTCCAGACCAGCCTCCCTGGCTTGGCGAGGAGCCTTGAGGGGCTGCAGAAAATGCAGGTGAGCGGTGGGGCGGGCGGTGGGGGCTGCCTGTGTGCCCGCAGGGCTGTCCTCACCCCGCTGTCCCCCTGCAGAGGAACAGCACGGTGGCAGGGCGGCTGGCTGCTGAGGCCCGGGCCCTGTGGCAGATGCAAAACTCCACGGTGCAGTCGCAGGAGGCTTTGGTGGTGAGTCCATGCTGGGCTGGTGGCTTGCGGTGCTTCTGGCATTTGTCCAGCAGTGTCCGCATGAAAGGGTCAATGGGGCTTTTGCACCCTTCTCATCTCCCTGTCCCGCAGGCAAAGCTGGGGGAAAGTGTCCAGTTCCTCTCCCGCTTGGCGCCGCACCTCCAGGTACTTGTGTCATTTCTTCTAGCTCTGAAAAATATGGTGTGCCCTATGGGTCCCACCTGCCATTGTCCGAAAAAGCCGGTTACAGGGTGATGGCAGGGCCAGGAAAAATGCCATCCTGGGAGAATCAATCTCCTTTAGTTATTAGATTTGCTGCTGCAAATCAGAAATCCTCCTGCAGCACTCACTGCATTTCAGTGTCCCCAGCAGAGCTGTCCCACGGTGTTTGATCCCACGGTGTTTGATCTCACCCGCTCCCTGTGATGGGGTTCCTTTGCTTGGGACAGATCCCTCTTTCCCTGCCCTCTGGCAATCAGATCCCATTCGAAGTCAGGCATGTGCATGGTCCTGCACACTGTCCCTGGCATCCCCGGGGCAACCATCCTGCTGCTCAGTGCTCTAAGGATGCTCTGTCCTCGCTGTGCTTCCCCAGGAGCGGGTGAAGACGACACTGGCCACCATGGCCTCAGTGGAAGCCCGGCTGCCTGTGCAAGCCCAGCAGATCCTCCGGCAGGTGAGCTGGGGCTGGATTAGCCCTCAGGGGTTACAAAAATCCCCACAGCCAGAACAAAAGAATGAGAACAGGGCACCACCAGAGGGGGAGGGCACCTGAAGCTTCCAGCCCTCATTTCCAAGCCTGACATTAGCCCAGAGCTGGCTGGAGCTGGGCTGGGAAGCACAGCGCTTGCCCTCCATGTTGCCTTCCCTTCTGCCCAGGAGATCGGCTGCTTCACGAGGAAGGAGCTGCGGTACCTCGCACAGTACCTGAACTGGGTTGGGCAGATGGTAGGTGCTCATCTTTGCCGCAGGGAGGTTCTTTGGGGCTGGGAGCCCCCATGGATGCTGCATGCAAGCCCCTTGCTGAGCTGAGGCAGCAAAATGCATCCCCCCCCAAGCCAGGAGCGGGTTTATGCTGTGTCTCCACTTCTTGTTCCAGCTGAGGGAGGATGTGGCTTCGTGTCAGCCGCTCGCCACGGCCCTGGACAATGGGCGAGTGATCCTGTGTGACCGTATCGCCGACCCCTGGGTAAGGATCCTGTCCCTGTCCCTCTGCGGGGGTCTGGTGGGGACCTACACAGTGCAGCATCCCACCCCCCACCAGCATGAAGTAGGGGCAGATGGGGCTGAGAGCAGCCCTGACACCCCCACACCGCCAGCACCAGCCACTGCAAGGCTCCCCAGACCCCTCCAGAGCCTGGGGGCTGCCTCTTCCTGCAAGCTCAGCGCGGACCCCTTTGCTCTCTCCTTGCAGAATGCTTTCTGGTTCAGCCTGGGATGCTGCACCTTCTTTCTCATCCCCAACATCATCTTCGCCATCAGGCTCACCAAACACTTTCGCCCCATCCGCAACCGGCTCATGTAAGCGGCGGGCAGAGGGTGGGCAGGTGGGCTGCCTAGAGTGGGGGAGATGTGGGCTCCTCCTTGATCCCCTGATGTTTTCTCCTTCTGCAGCTCTACAGGATCAGAGGAGACCTGTCCCTTCCACATCCCTCGCGTCACAGCACTCAAGCTCTAGGATGGAGGTCTGCCGGGTGCGGCTGCTTGCCCTGCACCCCAGGATCTGCTGTCAAACTCATGCCCAAGTGCTGCAGGGCTCTGGGGGCCTCTGACATCTCTTCCTCAGTGTCCTTTGGGGCCTGAGCATCCTTCCTGAGTGCGGGGCACGTATCTCCACACTCTGCAAGGCTCTGGGTGCCTCTGACATCTCTTCCTCAGTGTCCTTTGGAACCTGGGCATCCTTCCTGGGTGTGAGACGTGTCTCCACACTCTGCAGGGCTCTGGGTCCCTCTGACATCTCTTCTTTGGTGTCTGTTTGGGCCTGAGCATCCTTCCCAGATGTGGGGCATGTCTCCATGTTCTGTCCCTCCGACGTCTCTTTCTCGGCCACCTTTGGGGTCTGAGCAGCTGTCAGGATGCTCCCAGAGCCCGGCTGACCCAGGGTGCAGGGGAGGGTTCCCTGCAGCTCTCACTGACCGCTGGCGTACCCCTCACAGACCCCACAGGGAAGGACACCTGCCCCACAACGCTTCCCCACACCCGGGACCCCCGGGCAGTGGGCACATTAAAGTCCTCCTCAGCCAAACCCGCCACTACCTGCTTTGTTTTGTGGCCATCATCCCCTCCCCCATTTTCCACAGGGCCGGAGGGGTGGGGGCAGCCCCCAAGGTGGGGAAGGGCGGCCTGGCCTGGCCCACCCGCTCCCATGGGAGGCCCCCAAGGTGCTGGGAGCGGGGTGAGGGCTGGGGGCTGAGGCCTGCCCTGTGGCTCAGGGGGCTGCTGGGGCCAGGTGGGCTCCAGCCCTGCTGGAGGTGAGTGGAGGCCATGGCTGGAGGGACTGTGGGGCCAGGGAAGGCCCTGGGGTGATGGCTGAGGGGCTGCTGGGGCCGGGTGGGCTCCAGGCCCACTGGGGCTGAGGGGAGGCCATGGCTGGAGGACTGGGGAGCCAGGGAAGGCCCCGGGGCGATGGCTGATGGGCAACCAGTCTCCAGGCCCACCAGGGCTGAGTGGAGGCCATGGCTGGAGGGACTGTGGGGCCAGGGAAGGCCCCAGGGCAATGGCTGAGGGGCTGGTGGGGCTGGGTGGGCTCCAGGCCTGTTGGGGGTGAGGGGACGTGGTGGTTGGAGGGACTGTGAGGCTGGGGAAGGCCCTGGGGTGGTGGCTGAGGGGAGGCCATGGCTGGAGGACTGTGGGGCCAGAGAAGGCCCCAGGGCAATGGCTGAGGGGCTGCTGGGGCCTGGTGGGCTCCAGGCCCACTGGGGCTGAGGGGAGGCCATGACTATAGGGACTGTGGGGCCAGGGAAGGCTCCAGGGCGATGGCTGAGGGGTGCCAGGGCCAGGTGGGCTCCAGCCCACTGGGTCTGAGGGGAGGCCATGACTAGACGGACTGTGGGGCCAGGGAAGGCCCCAGGGCGATGGCTGAGGGGCTGGTGGGGCACAGGTCCACTGGGGCTGAGGAGAGGCTGGGGGTGCTCCGAGGCTGGGCCCTGAGGAGGCAGCTGGGCCAGGCTATCAGGTCTGGGCCCAGGGGACCCCCATCTCCAGCCCCCCAGAGACCCTGCACATACAACCCCATGCAAGGCTGGCGGCCCTCCTGGCCCACAGGATGCTGTTATAATTAGAGCTTAATTAGAGGTGAGTCTCAGGGGCAAAACTATAAGTTAAGCAGATAGTTTCTGGCTCTTCAGTCCTCCCAAGGAAGCCCTGGCAGGGCCTCTGACTCCCAGTTTAGAGCATCGATGGCTTTATGGCATGAAATGCTTGCTTTTCATTCATGTGCTTCATCCTCTGACTTAAAAGCGCTCTGTCCAACCAGCAAATTATGTATAAAATCTATACAGGATTAAAAATCAGCCCCTTCCAAGCGAATGAGGATTTCCCAGTATTTCCCTCACCGCAATACTCATGTTTACTAACCAACAGAGAAACGTCCCCTTTTTATGCATTATTAAAAGGCTATTGCTACCCGCAGCCAGCATAAAATACCTGTTTTATGCATTATTTAGGTTATTGCTGCCTAGAGCCAGCTGGTTTTATGAAGTACTTGCCTGCAGAGGTCAGCATTGCTAAGGCTTTTTGCAAAAGGGATTGGGGAGCTGAAGCCCAAAGGAAGATTTCTGCAGGAATCCCCATGCCCACGGGTGGCTGCAGCCCATCTGGAAATTGCCTGGTGGCATCATCTGCAAAAACTAACTTTAAAATGGAGTCTTTTGAAGTCAGAGGAAGGTTGGTGGTGGCGAGAGGCAGAGGTGTGGGGATGTTGGTACCTGGGATTCAATCAGAAAGTAAGTCCACGACCCTTCTGTTCCCAGCTGGGTATGTTTTGAAGGCTTATAGCCATGAAAATCTGAGATAATTAAAAGGGAAAGGCCTGGTTCATTTTTATAAGCCCTTCTCAGCAGTAGTACTACATTTTAAATAAAATAATACCCAGTGTGGTCCAGAAGAGCAAAGGGATTATCTACTTTAAATGGTAAGTAACGTAAATGCAATAATACTTGTTTAGCTGATCCACTGATTAAAAAATGGTACAAGTTTGCAAACAAATGAGCCAAATTCAGCTGGCTGTTCTTCCTAAAGTTATTTCATCTAGCTGGGTTACAATAAATAACAGATAAGCACACAGACAAGTGATGAATAACAGAGGAATTCACCCCAAAATAGATGCATATTATAAATATGCATGGTTACCACTGCAATATTTCTGTTCCCTGCCTGGGAGGTAGATGGATTAAAAACGTGAGCAGTTGCATCTCTGAATTAATAGCAATTCACCAACAAATAATCCACAAAATTGTCCTCAACCAACTGGAGGACATTTTATCTTTTATGGGAGAAAAAAAAAAGAAAAAGAAAAAGAAAAAAGACAAGCTGGGTAATGATTTCTCACCCAAAGCAAGATCATGGTTTATGATTAACCTCCAATCCCTCCCCAAAGGCACACCTTGCATAGGCTGCCATACCTTCCCTCTGCTTGATTACTTGTATTGATAAATCGAAGATTGAAACTAGCTCATTTCCAGCTCCTGGATGTGGGTTAACTCCTCTGTCAGAGGGGTTTTTTTCTCTCTCAGTTTGGCTGGGATCCGTATTCTGTGCACTTATAAGGACTTAACTAAACTGATGTTGATTAAACCCTTTCGCAAATCTTCCCCTTTTGAAATTCAACTCCTGTGCCACCTCACCTGGCACACCTTCCTCGTATTCTATCTACTAACCCTGAGAAGTGTCTATAATTAGTATATACAAGATCAATAATTCAAAGGGCTGGAGGGCAGCAGCATTGCTGTCTCTTCCTTGCTGGGCTGGGTCTGTGGCAGAGAGCTGGGAGCTCTGCTCAGCTCAGGTGCAGTTGCCCACCAACACCTATTTCAAGACATAAATTGCTCTTCTCTATTCCCAGAACTAAGGAGAAATACAGGAAAAGCGCTTGCAGCCAGTTTTGCAAGAATCAGCCTATTTCTGGAATTAAAATAGTATTCAGGTTTACTATTGTTATTTCATTTCCCTTTTTTCCCCCTCCCCATTTTTCAAGGAATGCCAACCTCCTTTCTTTCACCAGAAAAAGGATCCGTGACCTCTTCCATCTGTTTTTCTCATCATCCCCTGAAAAGAGCTCAGAAAGCTTAGATACAAAACCAGCTGCTGTGAAGAGCTGCTCAAAACTTCATTCCCATCCCAGTCCCCAAAACATTCATTTTCAAGCTATTTGTGCAGGAGAGCTCCAGCAATTAGTGAGGGAGCAATAAGGGCCCAATTCTCAGCTCTGTTTCTTCATCTCAGCTGAGGAGTTGAGTAATTATGTGAAACTTTCCTCTTTTTTTTAAATCAATACATTATCTAATGCATCCTTAGCAGAGTAACCCAAGCTTCCAAACAGGCTGAGGTTTGTAAGAAATCATGTCCCAGAGGCTTTCCTCCAGCTTCGTTTATTTTTAACATGACAAGCTCTTTGGGTTATTGACACTGCAAAAATATTTTGGACCGCACAGATGTTTCAAGCCAGAATATGAACAAGAAAAGACCCTGGGAAAAATAAACTGTGTTGTATTATTAGTGCTGGTTATTGTTTGGTATTTAACGGCTGCAGATGGGGCTTTGCTTGCAGGAAGCCTCCTTGCACCGAGCCTGGTGCGAACAATTTGCCTGGTCCCCTCTGGCTCAGGATAAACAGCTGGTCCTGACCTGCCACTGTAAATGCAAAACTAATTTCCTCCAGTTTCTGTACTTTGATCATTATTCTCTCCCCAGAGTCCCCCTGGGCTTGCTGAGAAATGCACTGAAAAACAAGCTGAGGGCCAAGGTCGCCGGAGCTGCTGGGAAAAGGGCACATTAAGAGCTGTGTTGTTCAACAAGACGCAGCTTTAGGGATAATTGTAGAGAGAGAGGGGAAAAAAAAATCTCTGCCCATCACTAGAGCAAAACACTGTTGTCCAAGCTGGGAGTCGTCTCCTCTGGTGCCTCCTCCCACCTGTGGACTCATAGCAAGGTTTATGGCCATCATGATTTTCCTCCATCCTCTCAAAGCATCGCTAGATAAAATGCCTTGCAGCCTGTGCATGACGCCTCTGGATTTTTGCTCTTGATGGCACAGAGATCATGGCAATCCCAAGCCCTGACAAGCCTGTGGGCTTCTTCCTTTGTAATCCAAGACCTGTGTGCAGATTTTACATGATTTACCATCCCGGCTTTCTCCACCCAGGCTGTGAGCTGCACCGTTGTGTGTTGTTTTGGAGAAGTTGAGGAGATAAAGGAGAAATTCTTTATGGGATCTGTTGGCTCTGGCATCTCTGCTCAGTCCCTAAAGCTAGTACCTCTCAGCTCCAGACTGTGTTAACTAGATGGTACTATTGTGCGTTATCTTTGCTGCTGTTTACCAAAACAAATGGCTAGCTGAGGAAAAAAAGCCTCATTTCAAAATGCTTTCTTCTCCACATCCCTGTCAAAGCTCACCTTCCTTATCTATACACAGCTTTATTTCTTAGGGTAGCCATTCCCCTAGCATTAATCTTGGGTCAGAAGCAGGAATATTATCTGAGTTTTTCAATCACACTGGCTAAAGGCAAGTAAAATCCCCCCGAGACTCATATAAGTACATCATGTACTTGTACTCCAATGTGTCCACTGTAGAAATACCTCGGGGGACATGTTACAAATCTCAGATTTTCATAAACAAAAACATTTGTAATCTCAGCTGCCTTCAAACTCAGCCTAAAAGCCAGCCATCATCCCTGGAAATAAACCTCTTGGATAACCCCAAGCATTATGTATTTAGCTCAGCCAAGAGAGAGCATGCAGCATTCCAGCTAACGATGCCGTTCCTACACCGCTTGTATCCCCTCCGCTAGGCGCTGAGGTAGCCATGGAGATGACTGAGGAGAGCATCGTGCCCATGACAACTCTGTATGAGCATCTTGAGCATCTTGAGAGCAGCCTAGTCTCTCCCTGGGCTTTCCCTCGTGTCAGACGGTGGTTATTGGCTTGTTCTTCCTCCCACTCAGGCAGTGGTAAAGCTTTTCCCTGTCAGCAGCTCCCCTTCCAAGATAAAAGGGCAGAGAATGAAACATATGGAGCAGATTCAGCATATAATGCCTGAATATTTGGTATATCATGTCTCTTTGGTATATAATATCAGCCTGATGTTCAGCACAATCTTCATAAAGAGCCTTTAATTTGTTGCTTTAGTGGAAAGAAAAGCTTTGGACTAAGTCATTGTGTGGTCTTGGGTCAACATCCCAGCTGGAAAATGCTCCCAAATGGATGGAAAGGTGCACATCACATGGGAAACTGTTTCAATAGACTAAAAACCCTAATGGCAAAAAATCTGGGCCAGTTTCCCCCATAGGCACACATTTCCCAAACCCAGTTCACCTTTGTTTATTCTCATTTAAACCTGGAGAAAAGGGGGATGAAACCTCAGAAAACTATCCCTGGCCCTGGGAACCCTTTATATGGAGGCAGAGGGGGAAAATCAGGGTGGAAACACACTCACCGGCTCAGCTAAGAGGATTTGCATGACTCTTTTTGTGAGCGAGTTGGGTTTAATCATCTCATCCTTGCTGTGCATGTGTGTTAGAAACCAGGTCATGTGATGCAGAAGCTCAGTTTGATCTCACGTGAATAAACAAGGTGAAGACCTGAACAAAATTATGTATATAAAAGAAAAACATATAGCTAAGAGAAAAACATAACAGTTCTTTTAAGTTATTTCTCCATCTTCAATCTGGTTTTTGTTTCAGTCCATTGTTTTTTTTTCTTTTTCTAATTAAAAATCAAACAATTGTTTGTATTTCCTGGGGTTCAGCTTTCCCCATCTCATTTCCCCATCTCATCCCACAGACCCTTTTCCCACTGGGAAAACTGATTTCTCCTGCCCCTTTCCCAACGCAACCCAGCCAAGAATCCACAGGGAGCCCCAAGGACCGCAGCATTATCCCTCCACCCATCACACCTCCAAAAGAAGATGCTCGTGCCTGCGGCTCTGCCTGGGGAATACAACATTTAAACACATCCTGCAGGATTTCGGCACACTCCTACAAACTCTCGGCACACAGCTGACGCAATCTGGGATAGGAGCAGTTTCCAAAGTGGGATCAGAGGCTGGCATGGATGATTGATGTAGAAACGATGAAAATGGGAGCGCCTTCGCCCATCCCGGGTGTGCCCTGGTTTATTTTTGAGAAGGTGACCTCAGCACAACCATGTTATGTCATGCAATGTGCTTACGCCGCTGCTCTGATCTCGGAAAGTCTTCCAAGGGGATTGCGAGTTAAAAATAAATGGGAGAGAGGCATAGGAAAGCCTACCGGTGAGTCAAATATTACAGGCTCTGCTGCGAGGAAAAAAAAATACAGATATTCAGCTTTTCCTGCGAAGGAGCCAGCTGGTTGGTATCGCCCCGCTCAGGGAACTTTTTGGGAAGCTGAATTGTAGGATTGCTGGGAAAGTATTTGTTCCTGCAGCTTTGTGGAGGGGCGTCATGATTTAAAAGAGCCCAAAGACCAGGCTGTCCTGTCTGTTCAAAAAACAGGAGGTTTATTGATACAAAAGGACATAACGAGCCCTTTCTGCGAAGGGTTGTAGCTCTTCCCCTTGCTCGTTCCCCTGGACACAGCAGGGAATTGTTCAGCCCGGAGGCACAAACCCTGTGTATTGCCCTGCAGTGGCTGCACCCAAGGCACTGGGATGGGATATTTTTAAACCAAATGCTGGGCTGAAACTGGCTCGGACAGCAAACATCTTCTTCAAACAAGCATGACTGACTTCTCCGTTTCCCATAAATTAACCCAGCTGACAGCAGGGACGCTCAAGTACCGAAACTTGATTTATTTTTTTTCCTCCACTTTCAAAGCATTTTTATTATCAGTGCTTATTCCAAAATGAAAAAGTTTTGGGGTTTTTTTGTTTGTTTTTTTGTTTTTTTTTTTTTTTTTTTTTTTTTGTTTTTGTTGTTTGTTTTTTTTTTTTTTTTTTTTTTTTAATAAAAGCTGATTTTTCACCTTCTAGCACCTAGTTGATACCTCCAAACCCTGGGAGAGGTTGAAGACGCATTTTTGGGAGCTGTGTCCCATGCAGGTTATCTTCTAAAGACGCAGTGCATCATTGGGAAGTCATCAGCCCACGGCCAGGGAGAGTCCCTCCCTTCCCTCTCATCCGTAAAGAGCTTAGGTGTGTCCCTTCCCCGGAATAGCAGCTAGCACATGAGCAGAGGCTATTACACTCCTAATGAGATTGTAGCAGCTGGGTGAACATTTATAGCCTTTTAAAGACAGTTGTCCAATAGCAAAAAGAAGGAGGGTACGTGCAGCCTCCAATATTTTATATTTCAGCTGCTGCTCCCTGCGGAAAAGAAATTCCTATTAAATTCTTTTGGCTAATCTCTTCCTCAAGGCTCTAGCTTTGTCTTCGAAACACAACCAGAAAAGCCTTGCCTTATTTGCTGCTTTCTTCCCCCAAATCCACCTTTCAATATAGTTCCTCCCTGGAGCCTCCCACCAGCAGGCAGATGCTGCCAGGATCCTGTTGCCTGTGAGTCATGTCTGCCCGTAGATCGCGTTGCAAAAAGACATCACTGGTGAGGAAGGCAGATCAACATGGAGGAGGGGGGATGACAAAAACTCCTCCCCAGCATCATGGCTGCAATGAGTTGCATTTACTAGAGCAGCCATAAACTGATTTATTTTTTCCGTGATAGCTTTGCGCTCCTTGGCTTTGCAACAGAACCGTGTCTGGCCAAAAAAGAAACCCCCTCCTGGAAGCAACATGAGATACTGCACTGAAAGTTTGTGTTCCTTGCTTACCCCCTCGGTGGTTCCTCTCCTGGCACGTTGTTCGTGCCCTCACGTGCCTCCGGGATTAGGGACTCGCTGGGACTTCTTCCCACCATCGCAGGTTGTGTAACTGGTGTCCTGCTCCTGCCAGTTTTTTGCCTCCTGGCTGGTTTCCATCCATGGCAAAAGGCTAAACATTTGTAAGCCTTCTTATGTACTTCTTTTTACAGGAAAACTTAGGATTGTCAAGAGCAAAGGAGAAATGCCACCAGTGAGAGGTGTAATCCTGCAGTTTAATACAGAATAATGGCGCAGGTAAAGATTTCTATGTATGGAAAACCCCTTCTTCTACTAAAAATGGGCCAAAAATGACATTTCTTTTCTCTGAGGGGGGAGTTGCCCTTCCTGCAGTCTGCAGGCCTGCGAGCCCCAGCAAAGCTTTACTCCATGCATGTCATGAAGCCCTTACCACTGCAGAAAATGCAAAACACCCTAAAAGGCTTCCATTTTTTACTTACACAATTTTCTACTGACATGGGAAAATACAGCCTGACTGAGCGGCATCTTTCCTTCTGGCTGGAAATCAAGTGCCCCCAGCGCTTTCCTTCCCTGCACTGCTGTCACCCCCGTTATTCCCCAAATTACATTTTCTCTGCTTTCATCCAGTGAGGAGCCAAATATTACCGAGGCATCTGGTTCCCAAGAAATACAAGCAGAGGAGTTTTACTTAAAAGAGACTATTCCGTGGTGAGACTAGAAAATAAACCAAGTTCTGCAAAATGCATTTCATTAACTGTCCAAACACAGCACTTGTTTCCACTTATTTTTGCCTTTGGAGGGTTGAAAGAGGTTTCCTGATGAGCTAAGCGTGATTTCAGATGGGGCGAGCTCAAGCCCAGATTCTTTGCCAGCTCCAAGGAGGGATGGCGGGATAGGGTCAGGCTGTGGGACTTCATCCCTACCTCCAAACCCCACCAAATTACCTCCAAATCTCCTACAAACTATTTGAATGCCTCCCCCTGCCTTTGCAATCTGTGGCTAATTCTCCAAGTCTGGAGTTACGTGAATAAAAGTATTTTGCATGAATTAAAGCAAAAAAAAAAAAAAAAAAAAAAAAAAAGAGAGAAAAAAAAAATCAATGAGATGCAATGAAGCAAGACCAGATGAACCTGGGTCTTTTCCCAGCTCATCATTAAACCAAAGTCAGCAATTTCCATTTGTTACGAAAAACCCCATCCCTTTAATGCTTTCTAACCTGGCATGAACCCCTGTCGCACTTAACGGTGCATTATTTCCTCTGCTGCTGCCTGAGCTGCGGACGAAGAAGGGCCAAACCTCCAGCAGAGATCAATGCAGCTCTTGTCTCGCTGCCGGCAACGATTTTACCCTGAGATGCCAAAGAAACCCTGTGGCACACAGCTCCATTCTGTAGTTGCTGTGGATATACTGGTTTGGGTGGTTTTGGCACTGCTAGCTTCCACAATACTTTAAAAATTAATCAATAGTCAATAGGCTGCTCCTGCTCGATTCACAGCTGGGAACCCACAGAGTTTCTGTATTTCCCCAGACAAGAGCAGAACTTCCTCCAAAATATATTATTATGGAAGAAAACCTGATTTTTAGAAGCTGTGAATGAATTCATCCCAACCATTCCATTCCCAATGCTGCATTTCTTTCTTTTCCTGGCTTTGGCTTTTAGACAGCCCACTGAAGAGTATTTAAACCAAAACCAGGGAACCAGGAGCCATCTGCACATTCTCACAAGGAATAAATATGTCTGTGTATTCCAAGAGAAGCTTTGACAGGCTCACTGACCTTAATCCTGCCCCTGTTATTCAATTTTCTCCTCCAGAAATTAAAATGTATGTCTCACTGGTGCAGCCAAAGCACCCAGCACAGACCATTTCCCTGCCAGACAGAATTTTTTTTTTTTTTTTTTTAACATAATCCCACCAGATGGATAAACAAGTATATGGAGCATCAGGGCGGAAATCTTCTTTACAGCCAGATGTGCTCTGTGGTCCAGGGGTGGGAGCATCGCCGGGATGGCCATACCTGGCCGGGCTATTTTGGACAGCAAAACCTCAGGAGGGTTTTGGCTTCATCGCGTGGCTGTGCCAGAATCAGCCCCAACGCAATTGGTTTAGAGCTTTATTTGCATTTCCCAACCATCATGCAAGCATCCCAGGTTGCTCTGGAATTAACCTGTTTATTTAGAGCCCATCCTAATCCTAAAGAATGGGAGAACTCCCCATCCTGGGCTTTAGGTCTCTATCCTAAACAGATATCCTTACCCTCTGGAAAAGGGTGCCGTAAAAGCCCCAGCTTGCCATAAGCATCCCACCTAATTTTAAATTGCCTTCTGCGGCGTTTCCTCCCTATAAATATCAGGGTACCTCAACACGAAGCGTGACCGCTCTGTGCAGGGGCGAGTTTTATTCCTCTGGAGCAAAATAAACTTGGAAGATAGATTCCTCCTTTCCCCTGTAGGTCTGAGCCTGTGTTTTTTTTTCTATCCACCAACCTGCAAAGCATCTCTCTATTTCACAGGCTAAGGGACTAGGAGCTGCAGCCAGCAACTGCTAAAAGCCTCCTTTCTTCTCCCGGAGCCTCGACCCCGACATTTCCAAACCAGCCCCAAACCCTGGAGATCCCAGCGATATTTCTTCAATAAACCATCCAAGTGCTCCAGTTTTCCAAGATTTCCAAACCAGCCGCAAACCCTGGAGATCCCAGCGATATTTCTTCAATAAACCATCCAAGTGCTGCAATTTTTCCAGCCACCCGTTTGGTTGCCGGCACTGCCTCCCATGCCCTTATCTGCTGGGAGGGATGACGGGGGGGGGGGGGGGGTGAACCCAAATTTTTCAGGGTGCCGGCTGCGGTATTCCCTAGGGAAGGAGGATGGATGCTGGCCAGGCTGTGCAGGGCTGGGCTGCGCAGAAGCCAGCTCCTCCCTCTTGCTATTTATTCCTCCCCGTAGCTCTGTGGCCGAGGCTGAATCACCCTGAACCGAGCAAGCAACGGGCTCCCAGACGGTGAGTGTCGGGGGAAAATGGGACCTGGGGGCTTCAGGTGGGATAAATCCAGAGGTGAGAGCTTTTAACACTGAGCAGCATCACAGCAGATGGGGGGCTGCATCTTCTCCCTGTCATCACTGCCTAAAAATAGATATTTCCAGCTCTGAAGGCAAGCGTCCTCTTAAAAGACACGGCTCTGCTTCTCACCCAGCGTTTGTTTACTCGGGGTTGATTCTAAGCCAGTGCTGGGAGATTTCTTCTTCCCCCCCTGCCCAGAGCTACCTGGTATGTTTTGTTCTTTCCCATAGCTGCGCAGGACTCTGCTCCCCCATTATGTGGGGGGTTAAAAACAAAAAAAAAAAAGGGGGAGGGATTTCTAAAAACGAGGGGTGGCATTTTCAGAAAGCCAGCCTGCATCCTGCCTTCCCCAGAGGCCCCACTTGGATTTTTCACCCACCAAGAGCCAAAACCTTCCCAGTATCACCAGGAGGGTCTGGACACCCCCATCCCCAAGCATCTTCCCACCCTCCTCACCGCATCGCTCTCTCTACCTTCCCCTTCCCCACCCCCCCTTCATTTCTTCTCCCCCCTCAGGCACCTTAACAAGGTTATTTCCACGGTTATTTTAGCACCAGGGTGGTGGTTTTCCTCTCTAAACCAGAAGCCGCCTTCTTGCCAACCCAGCACACATAATTGCTGCGTGCAATCGCTCCTTCACATCCTCCATTTTCCGCTTCCCCCGCTGCCCTGAAGGAGTGCTGGGTTTCCTCTGGTTCTCCACCACCGGCATGGATATAAACGGCTCTGATATAAATCACCTGAATCAATTTGTCATTGCCTAGGTTCACCTGCAGAGAGGCAAAACTGGGGAGGAAGGTTAAAAAGAGTCCTGGGAGGGGGGGCGGGGTGGGAAGAATACCTGCGAAGTCATTCAATAATGTAATTTAATAATAATATTATGGTCGCACCATAAATATTATTTCCAAGCAGAGGGAACCCAGCTCCAAACCCAAAGCAGCAGCTCCCTGGTCCCCATCACATTCCACCAGCCACCACATTTACTGGGGGGCAAAGCTCAGCTGCCCAAGGTGCTCGGTAATTAGCAACGCACAGGCAAACAAACCTTCACCCTGTTTATCAGAGCTTGGCTCTGCGAAGACAATTAAATGAACAGGTTGGTGCTGCCAGGCTGGAATATCCTCCGGGGCTTTGCTGTAACCTGTTTTCATCCAGGGATTGATTTTTTTTCTCCCCCTTGCAACTCACTGTGAGGAGTCACAGCTTCCAAAAATAATAATAAAAAAAAAAATAATTGCCTATTTGCTGCTTTCACCCCCCCCCATTTCTTTTCTGGCTTTTGAGTGCCCAAGGAGCGTTTGCCCATCTGAATTTTTCCCATGTCTTTCACCTATTTTTAACACCCCTGATCTCATCCTCGCTCCCAGCGGGTGGGCAGCAAAGCCGCTTGAAAGCAGGCAGCTTGCACCCAAATTTTTTTACGAGCAGGCAGTCCGAGCCTGGCTTTCCTCCCCATCCCAAGGGACAGGCGTGTACATCTCCCCTGTTCTTTTAATTAAGCGTCTTGCTAACGATCCCAACCAAAACACTGACATTAAGGGACCTTTAGTTCAAACATTTGGACAAAATAGCAGATTTTTTTATTTTTTGGGGGGGGGGGGCGGGGAGGAGAGGCAGAGCATCATTATCTGAACCCAAAGAGAGATTAATTTGCTTTTTATGGACCGTAAAACCATAGCTAATGTGTAATAGAAGAATTTCTGGCTTAACCAGGGGTTTGTTCTGCTCATTTGCGCTGTTAAGGGCAGCAGCTCACGAGAGACCGGCATCTCTGACCTGCATTAAGCTTCTCGCTGGCCTGAGTGGTGACTCGAGGCAGTCGGTCCATTAGCTGCTAAGAAAAACCCACTCACGTCCCAAAGCTTAATTGTTTCTTGCTGTATCATGAACCAGAAAGCGCATCTGAAGCATCTAAGAATGCTGCAAAATACCCACCCACGCTTTTCCAGGAATGCTTTGCTTTCCCTCCTCACCATCCTGGCATACTCAGGGGGATTTCTGGGAATAGCTCAGCCTCCAGCAGGACAAAAAAAACCCCTTTGCTATTGCTGGACTTGCATATTAAACGCGAGTGTAACAGTAATTCAGCGCTCCTTGGCGTTGCGCGGAGGCATCCAAAGGGATTTTGCAGCTTGGGAGGTGTTTTCCAAAGGTCTTTCCAAAGGATTTGCAGACCTGGTGTGTATTATAAAGGCTGGATTATACACGGGATTTCACCCTCACCAGCCCACCAGCTAACGTAGGAGATGCCTGGTGTGCCCCTGGGATGCCAGCAGTGAAATGCTGAGTAAGCACATACTTGCAAACACATTAAACTCAAAAAATGCTGTTCTTCAGTTCAGGCGTGTTGCTCATAAACAGGGACTTGGGCAAAATAGGCTGAATTTTGCTCTTTGGGGAAAAAAACCTCTGAGGCAAGGCTGGGCACTGCCCTCCTTGCAGCCCTGGGTACCCAAAAGCTTAGAGACTGGGGCGAATCTGTTCATAACCCACGGTCCTTGCACATCAGACATCTCATTTATATCATCTGATTCGATTGAGCAAGATTGATAAGTGGATTTTTACCTCTGAATCGAGTGAAACATTTCTCCCAAAAGCTTTTCTTCCACTACTTAAAATTGCCGTGACTAGCAGAGGACCTGTTGGGGAGGTGGGGGATATAAATATATAATAATAATAATAAAAAAAATAAAAATAAGGAGATTTGGGGAGGATAAATATGCATTTAAGTTCAAAGCTGTTTATCCTGCAGTTGGATTAGAGGACAATAAGTGTTTTATACGGTGCGTAAGTTTCATATGATGCCTAAAGCCCGTGATGCTCGCGGTGGTGTGGATGCAGCGGCTTCCAGGTCTCTGCCTCCTGCCTGTAACGCTGCCTGTCCTTGTGTCCCACAGCCATGGCCAGGTTCCTCGTCACCTGCTGCCTGGTGGCCCTGCTCCTCGGCGCTTGGACTGACATCGCCTTCTCCAAGAAGAGCAAAGGCAAACCCAGCGGAGGCAGCTGGGGCACAGGGAGCCACCGCCAGCCCAGCTACCCCCGCCAGCCCGGCTACCCCCAAAATCCTGGTTATCCCCACAACCCGGGCTACCCCCACAACCCAGGCTACCCCCACAACCCGGGCTACCCCCACAACCCGGGGTGGGGACAGGGTTACAACCCATCCAGCGGAGGCAGTTACCACAACCAAAAGCCATGGAAACCCCCCAAATCCAAGACCAACTTCAAGCACGTGGCCGGGGCGGCGGCGGCGGGTGCCGTGGTGGGAGGTTTGGGTGGCTACGCCATGGGACGTGTCATGTCGGGGATGCACTATCGCTTTGACAGCCCCGATGAGTACCGATGGTGGAATGAGAATTCAGCTCGTTACCCCAACCAGGTTTACTACCGGGATTACAGCAGCCCCGTCTCGCAGGACGTCTTTGTTGCCGACTGCTTTAACATCACGGTGACCGAACACAACATTGGACCCGCCGCCAAGAAGAATGTCTCAGAGGCTGGTGCGGCGGCGAACCAAACGGAGGTGGAGCTGGAGACCAAGGTGGTGACGAAGGTGATCCGGGAGATGTGCATCCAGCAGTACCGTGAGTACCGCCTGGCCTCCGGCATCCGGCTGCACCTCGCCGACGCCTCCCTCGCTGCCCTCCTCCTCCTCACCCTCTTCGTCATGCACTGATGTGTCCCGGATCCCCACGGCTTCAAGATGTCACCTGTCCCCCCATGGGGACCCCCAAACCCTCCCCGTTCTTGCTTGCGGTCGTCGTTGGTGAAGAGCCCTCGGGGCGCACAGATACTCCCCATCACCTCCCCAGAGGCTCCGGTTTAAGCAACTGGATGAAAATTTCCTTCTCCACTCCAAATGCGTCCCCGGCGTGGCAGGACAGCGACGGAGCTGGAAGCACAAAAAAATGGCCTTCACCACCTCCTCCTCCTCCTCCTTGGGGCCACCCTGAGAGGGACTGAGCAGAGAGGAGCTCACACAGTCCTCAGCATTCCTGCAAGAGCGTTTCCGAAAATCCTCTTGGCTAACAAGCAGGGTTTTATCTAATCCCCTTAGTCCCGCTGCCACCAAAAACCCCTCTCCCCAGGGCACGCCGCATTGCGCCCCAGCACCTATACACCCCCCAGGGGTTTTAGGAGGGTCAGGTTATGGGTTTTCCAAGCAACAAGCTGCCAGGTTGCAATTTTAACCCTTTAATCCTAAAAACCATCCATCCTTCCTCATGTACATACCCCACCCGCTCTGCACCTTGCATGCTGCAAATACTTCCTGCAGCAATAGGCAAAAATAATATTATTCTTTTTTTTTTCTTCCCCCGCCCCCTGCAGCGAGGCTGAAGCCCCCGGCCGGGTTTTGGCTGGCTCCTGCACCGCTTTGCTTTGGGTTGAGCCTCACTGTGTTTTGTAGCCTACCTAAAGGCAAAAAGTGCTGCTGAACGCTCCAAAAAATCCTACAAAGCAGTAATGCTTGGCGTGTCACAACCCAAGAAAAAGCTGGGTTGGATGCTCGATAGGTGACAAGTCACGCTCACACTTCGGCACCTTTTACACCTAAGGGATGTAAATACAGCAAAAAGGATGCTCGGGGGGCGTGGCGGGGGGTCGAGCACGTAGCGAGAGACATAAATCAGCTAAATCATATGGTTACAGCAAACAGCATCGGGAAAAGCAATGGGATGGGAGATACTTTTAAAAAAAAAAAAAAAAGTGATTTGCAAGTGATTTGTTTGACAGGCGGAAGTGGTGGGTGAAATTTTTGCTTCTCATCTTTGGGCCGATGCTGGGTTGCATGTAACCTGTAGCATCTGTCAAGCTGTGCTTGTTGAACCGGTCACCCCGAGTTCTATTTAATATCTCTTGTGTATTTTTTTTTTTTTTTTTTTCGCAAGGCACTGAATGACACCGTCCTAAATGATTTTTCGCATCGGTGTAAACTAAGTGAAGAAATATATATATATATATACATATAAAAAAAAACAATATAGAGAAATCTTTCAGGATATTCACCAGAAAAGCAGGGCTTTGAGGTAACTCGTACTTTGTGATACGCGAATGTTTTGTAAATCCGTAACGGTGCATGCATGAGATTTGCCGTTCCAATACTTTTCTAAGTGTTCGACGTCTGGTACAAATTAAAATGGATAAAGCCAAGATGCACGTCAGCCTCCTTCGTGCAAAGAGCTCTTGTTCGGCCCCGCAGCTCCAGGGACAGAAGTGGCATTTTTTGCCCTGTCTGTCCCTGCTTCCCCAGCCTGTGGGCGCCTTTGTTCCCTTTCAGCACTAAATTTGGCCTAAACCCCACAATTTCTGTTAACCTCTTCTCCTCCCCTGCTCCCACGAACGGCATCGCTCCCATCCAACAACTAGTTCCTAATAAAGCCAAAGCGCTGGTTGGGGCCAGGGATTTCTTCTCCCCATAGAAGGTCAACACCCATTTATACCTTGTATTTACTCCATCTATTTTCTGTCTAATAAAAGAGTTTCTACATTTGCTGTTTCAGTGGCATTAAGCCCGACCACCTTCATGTGAAGCCCCAAGCCCTACCTCATGTTGCCAGAATTCCAAATTCCCCCAGTACCTAAACCAGTACCACCGTTAGATGACTCAGATTACAGCAAGGGTTAAAAATTACAATTAAAAATATGAAAGAGTTTGGACCCTTCATCTGAATGGTGCTTTAATTTTAAGCTCAAGACCAACCCTTGGACCTGTTTGGTTTGAGCCTACGCAGGATGTGCTGCAAAACCCCTTGCCCACAAGGGTGCTGAAGGATGTGGTCTTTGAGCGATGCTCCAGGTAAACCCCAAATGTGACTCTTTTGCATACTTTTGGCAGAATAATAAAGGAAAAAAGCTAAATAAATGATTATTCCTGCATGCAAGCAGCTTGCTCACAAAGAAGAAACCTTAAGAGGCTCATAACAGGGATCCAGAGCTCCTGCAGGTGCTCGGAAAGAGCAAAATAAAAGGGTCTTTTTGCTTGAATTTGGCTACTGGGCATCACCACGATAGGTCTCGATATTAATAGGTGAGGCAGCAAGCGGGGAGTGGGGCAAAAAAATAGATGGCAGGCAGGGTTTAGTGTTGGGAGCTAGTTTCCAAAAGGAGGAAAATAAAAATATAAGGTCAGGATCTCACACTTCACGTTTTTTCTGTGCAAAAGCAATTAAAAAAATTGTACTGGAAAGAAGGATTTGGGGAATAAAAAGCCCCTGTGAGGCTATCAGGTCTGTCCTAAGCATCCCTGCGGCCGCCGCTCATCCTACACCAACTCGGCATCCAGCTGCCTCCTAGCACCAAATTTTACAGGGACATTTTATTTAGGGTGTTATTTTGCCCTATATACAACGGAATATCTCAGGATTTTTGTCATATCATTTAAAAGGGGGGAAAAATAAACTCAAGACCCCCAAAGCCCCCAGCTCTGCCACAGGGAAAACTGCTTCACCGGTCCTCAAGCTGGGGAGGACCCTGCTGGTCAGGGCCATGGGGAGGTTTATACAATTCTTCTTAATTAAGATTTTTCAAGGTAAAATGACAGTGATTTCAAACTGGAAAGAGAAATAGGTAGCAATGAAGATACAACCCTGCAGTGATGGGCTGGGGAGACCCATCCCCTAATAAGCCTTGCACTGGCAAGCTGCAGCCCAGCGGTAGGAGGAAAGAAAAAAAAAAAAAAAAAACAGAAAGAAGGAAAAAAAACCAAACAGCAACGAAGAAACACATGTAGAAAAAAGGAAGAAAATTCAACAAACCCCCAGAAGAAGGAAGAAAAAAAATAAAAAAGAAGGAAAAAAAAAAACCAAGAAGGAAAAAACAACCAACCAAACCCCCCAAAAGAAGGACACCCCCCCTGTTTCCCAAGGTGAGCCCATGGATGTTGCTGGGAAGAGGCTGGCAGCACCCACACGATGACCCCCCCGGCGAGGGTTTGACCTCAGCAGGCAGAAACACAAAATGCTTATTTTTAGCCCCCCAAACCCCCCATTTTCCCTGCACTGCACCCCAGCACGGGGAAGCTGCTCCAGCGACCCAAGCGCAGGGAAACACGGCGTCGGCAACGCTCAGATGAGCCCCCCCAAAATCATTCCCACCCGTTTTTTAACCAGCACGGGTCCTGCCCCAGGTAATTGGTTTTTAGGGTGATTATTGGAGCTGTCGGCTGCGGGGTCGGGGGGAGCATCGGAGTTTTCCTGGCTCCTGGAGCGCTCACGCGGGACACGGGGACACGCTCCCAGCCCTCGTGTCCTTTAAGGTTGAATCCAAATCCCTGGAGCCTTCTGTGCCCCTAGGACGGGTTGGTTGGACTAGATGAATGATTTGCTCTACATTAATTAGCTTAAATACTCCAAATCCTGCAGCGCAGGCGGCAGCCTTGCTGCCAAGCAACGTTAGGGAGCGTTTCTGATTCACCAGGCCGATAATAAACCCCGAAGTACAAACGCAATAAAATTTTGGGGGTTGTTTTTTTTATACTCTGCGCTGAATCGCCCATCCCGCAGTGCTTTGCATCCCTCATCTCCGCAAACAAGCATCCCCCAGGCAGGCAGAGCAACCAAATAGATTATTCTTGCCTGCAAAAAAAGATGCAAAAAAGCAGATTTTTGGTGCCCAGCTGAAGGGTTTGCAGAGTTGGAGGAGAAATAGTCTTAGTTGGAGGCTTGAAAAGCAAAGTGAGTGCCTAGACCTCATCCAGGGGTGATTTTATTGCTGCATCTGACCCAGTGTTGGGGATCGGAGGCGCCGCATCGCAGAGCGAACAGCACCATCTCCTGTCTGAGCCCAGCACCAGCTCCCAGGACCAGCCCCAGGGATGCTTTTGCAAGGCTCGATCTCCAGAAAAACCCCAGCAAAATCAGCTGAGCTTTACAGCCGAGCACGCTGGAGGCCGGTGCTCGCTCGCTGTTCCAGAGCAAAATGTATTAAAATGCCTGGAGTTTGCCAGTAACCACTCGCTTGGAAAAACACATCGCCGAGGGATCGCAGCATCTGGGGTTGCTCAAAAGCAGCCCCACTCCCCCCCCCAAACATGCAACCCCAAAGCCCCTCAGCACATGGTAATTAACAAGGATGCTAATAGCTTTTACAGCCTTTTCCCACAACTGGCTCCCCCCCCGCAAGGGCTGGAAATTAAACTGGGGGGTGGAAATCGGAGCGTGTCCCCATGTGTTGCATGCAGGTGGGAGGGAAAAGCAAGAAAAGATCTTCTGGGAATGTGATGTGGGAAGCGCAGGATCATCCTGACAGCGGTCCTGAGCTCAGGCTGCAAACTGGGGCTGTGAGCGGAGGATGCTGGTGATGGGGTCTGGGCATTGAAGCACAACCCGAGTGGCTCTGGATGCAAAATATAGGCTGGAAAAATGCAAATTTGAGCTGTGCCTAGAGTTTCTGCTGGGTTCATCGTTTCTTTTAAACAAGCACGTTAAAAAAATTAACCCCACGGTGCACTATAGGAATAGTTGGATTTGTTCAGCCTAAAAGCTCTCCCTAAGCCAGGGGAGAGATGATGGAGGTTGGGCCGCCCATGAGAGCATCGGCCTGGGGGGCATCCCATGCTTGAAATGCTGTTAAATCCTTCGGGAGCCAAATGACTTCTGTAAAATTTAAGAAAGCACTAAAAAAGAGCCCAGAAAGTCAATGTACAGCTGTCAGGGCTCCTTCCACCCCTGGATAGAGGTAGGACCCAACCCAGCCGCTCTCCTGGGGAGGTGATAAGGATATTTACAACCCCCTCCCCTCATTCTAAGGGGGAATGAGCTGCTCACGGACATCCAGGCTCAAAAATACTTTGGTGAGGGACTTACCTGCTGGAGGACGGTGCTCGTGGCTGCCCACAAGTTTTTTAGGGATCCCCAATATTTCACTTGGTATCTCTTTTTATTTTCTTTGCTCACAGCAACGGTTGAGCTGCTGCACCAGGTTGTAGGGAAGGTGTAACCCCCCCCCCCCGACAGGGATTAGAGAAGAAACCGCAGGTACTGGAGGGGAAAGCATCACTCACTGCTCCTTTCAAGCTCTTCCCAGCGTGAACTTGCAGCCTCTCTGGCAAACACGAAGCACCTGAGGGAGTGTCAGTCCCACAGCTGGGTGTGTTTTGGGCAGGGGATGGGAAAGATCGGGACGTGTTTGGTCATATCAAAGCCAAAGAGATGGAGCTGGGGGGGTGGGGGTGGTTCAGTCCCCGAGCATCATGCTCCCCCGCCTCTGCAGCATCCCTTGAAGATGCAGCAGCTCTTCCTCAGGTTGCTGCCAGTGCTGAACACAATGGATTTGGTTAAAAAAAGAGAGGCTGTCTCAAGGCCAAACTTTATTGCAAGGTGGAGGGGTCCATTTTCAAGCCCTGCATCCAACCCCCCCAGAGTCCCAGCGCTCTTGCGGGGGGAAAGGAGCGTTTTTTGGTAAAGCCGTGCAATAGGAAACTAGATCCAAGCGCTGGCGGGGCTGTTCCAGCATCTTCCCGGGTGCAAATTTCCACACCTCCTTGCCGGGCTGGGTTTGCTCACGTACGTGCTCTTGCAGATGGGGGGTTGCAGGATCTGGCCGGCTCCCGGGTGGCCCTGCCAGCTCCGGCTGCTGGCTCAGGGTCCCAGCGTGCCGGCGGGGGGAAACTGAGGCAGCGGCGGAGCATCTCTTCCACCTCCCCAAGCCACATCTAATCTCCCAGGAAAGTCATTCACTAAGAAATCCCGGCGGGCTCAGCCGGCCGGGGGTCCCCCGGGATCCCCTGCCGTGCTCAGCGCTGCAGCCCGTGGCTGATGAAGCAGACAGCGGGTGCCAGCAGCAGAGTGGGGCTGATGCCACCACGCCGGTCCCCAGAGGCTCGGCTGGGGGGTCCCCTCTTGGCACCCATGTCCGGCCAACTTGGGGCATGAAAGCCACCCACCGGCGGGGGCTGCCGGGCTGCCGGGACGCCGTGCCCCAGGCGGGATGGCCGTGGGCGCCCCAAAAGCCCCATGCCGTACCCCGCAGCAGCGCCGGCAGCGATGGCCCCCGCCACCTTCGAGCCACGGCCGGGGGTGCCACCGCTGCGGGAGACGGCCCGAAAGCCCCCGCGCAGCCCCCCACCGCCGCCGCCACCGCCTCGCCCGCCAGTTCTCCCACCGGCACCGCGGCGACCACCGGCGACGTCGCTGAAGAGGGCGAGCAGCAGCATCACCACCCAGCACCAGGCATCGCGGGGCCTCATCCTGCCCGACCTGCGAACGGGGCACAAGGAGGGATGGTGAGTGGGGGGGTCCCGGTGCCCTTTATGTATGGTACAAACACATTTCTATGTATTTATATCTATAAAGGTATGTACTATTATATAGTACATACAAATACATCTGATGTATTATCGTACATATTCACCAGATGGTATATATTTAATAAATATGCCAGTGTGGTGCAATGCCAACGCTCCCAAATTCCTCAGCAAAGCTGCACCTTCAGTTTTCCACCCCGCTGCAAAGCCCTGGAGCATCAGGATGTGCTCCCCCCCCCAACCCACCCCCCTCCCTGCAACCCCTCCAGCCGGTGGCTGAGCAAACAGGCTCATTGTACCGAAGCTGCTGAGCCATCGTGGCCCCGAAATCATCCCCCAAAATAGCAGGAGCTGCGTTGACAAAAGCCTTTTGAAAAAGCAGAGCCCCCCTGGCCGGCCGCCCCGGCTGCAGCATCCCTGCGTCAGCGTTTCCCTCCGGTGGCCCCTGCTAGAAGTTGCTAGGCCTGACCCTCCCCCCCTTCAAAACCCAGCGATTAAAAAAAAATAATAATAAAAAAAAGGGCTTGATTAAGTTAATTTTCCTCGTTTTGCTGCCCTGCTCCTCCGATTAATGTGGTTTATTTTAAGGAGAGCCCAAAGAAGTGCATGTCCCCCTTCCAGCTGTTTGCAGCTGCCTTGCCACCGCTGGAAACACTGCAAAACCCAGCAGCAAACCCCACAAAAATTAAGACACGAGGATTTTTTCTCCTTCCTGGTTTTTCCCCTCTTGCTTTCCCCTACAACATCCACGCTTATGGCTCACAACGTGGGCCAGGCAGGGTGCTGAGCTTCCCCGGCTGCTCTCCCCATCCCAACCTCCAGCTCAGGTGTGTGCCAAAACTTTACACTTTTCCCCTTGCTATCTGCCTAATTCCTTCTTCTTCTTTTTTTTCTTTTTTTTTTTTTTTTTTTTAATCCCTCGACTGCGTGCCGAGGATGCTGCCCTTACCCGTGCACCCGGTGCCGCGCTGGTGCTGGCTCTTCCCCTCTGTGCCCGCCGGGCGCGACTCACATCGGACTTTTCCCGGTGGATAAATCCGGACAAGCAGAGCCAACGTCACTCATATCCCCCTCCTGCACGGGGAGGGATAAACGGGCTTCAGTGGGCTGGATAAATGGGCCAGCGGCTTTGGGGAGCCAGCAAAACGCGGCTGGGGACAACCTGGGGGACACAGAGAGCTCAGCCTCCAGGAGGGGAAAAAAATCTGAACAGATCCCCTTGAAAAACGCCACCTGTTTAAATCAAGACAAAGCAACGCAAGAGTGTGCTTCTAGAGGCGAGTTTTGCCTTCTGGAAAAGAAATATCCAGAGGATGGAGCCCGCTGACCGTGGCGCATGGGGGTAGGTGGTCACCAAGGGCTGGACAAACCCTCCAACATCCCCCCAGATCCTCCGGCAATTCCCTCGTGAGTCTCCAAATCGGCAGAGCGGGAGCATTTCTCCTTGGGAAACTTTTTCCACTGGGACACAGGCAGGTTTTGCTCTCCCCACTCATCGCTCCCAGCCCCCCCTCCCCCCCCGGAGCCCACGGCAGCAGCATTTCGATCCGCAAAGTGCTTTATTTCCAACAAACCAAACTCGAACTCAGGGGGGGTTCAGTCTGTATTAAATTGCTACATATTTTCTTTTCTTGTTAATCAACCAAGCAACGCCACAGTCATCCTTCGCAGACATAAAAAAGCTTGCTCGCTGTACAACACTTTCCTTAACACGTTAAAGGTGGAAAAGGTACCATGAAAATAAACCAAAAAAAAAAAAAAATTACAAAGATACGTTGCAAAAACTCCAGGGAGGGAAAAAGTCAAGAGTTTTAGTTCACATCGAGGTATAAAATCAATATTGCTGGTTTAGCCCGGGAGGAACAAGGTTCTTCCAGGTGTGATGGTGGTAAAGGAGCCAGTCCTGGTCCTGGCACTGCTGCAACATCAAGCTGCAAAATAAAAAACTCTTTATTTCTGCCTGCCCCTCCTGCTGCCACCTCCGCTGCATCCTGCACAGCATCCCTCGGGAGATGCTCAGCGCCGTCAACTACTCCTGCGAGTGCTATTTGGCATGTTACAGCTACTAGAGAGGTTTGACATCATGGTTTGTGTGTGTATGTGTTGTTTGTTTGTTTTTTAAATCCCTAAAATTAGTGCAAATTAGAAATGGGGGGAGGAGGGGGTTATGCGACCGATGCAGGTTAAGAGGACGCACTCGGAAAAATGTGATTTACAATTTTGCTGTAAATCCAACCGTCAGTCCCCAGGTTCGCTTTTGGCAGCAAAAGTATTCAAAAAGCCCCAGTTCTCAGCCAACCCTTTCAGTTTACAAAAGCTTCCCATCACCTGCCAATTATTGCAATAGAAATGTGCTTTTCTGGGAAAAAAAAAAAAAAAAAAAAAAGAAGAGGAATTATTTGTGCTCTCTTGCCACCGAGCAGCGGGTCCTCTGCCAGCAGCCACGTGTGGGCATGGCTGAAGCGAGCATCTTCAAACTGAGCCCCAAATTCTTGCTCTCGAATGCTTGCAGCCCTCACCCAGCCCCGGATTTCCTCTTTTTTTTTTTTTTCTTTTTTTCCCCCATTATTTCCAGGGATTTGAGCTTTTGGCAGAAGTTGCCACCAGCCAGAGCCTTGCTGGGATAAGCCCCGTCTGCCAAGGAGGAGCCCCTGAGGATGCTGCGCAGATGAAGGCGGGGGAAGATGGGTTGGCTCAGAGCTGGAGAGATCCAGGCGGGTATCGGGAGAGCTCCGGGAACGATGGGGATTCAGGATTCGGTACAGTTGTGCGATGCAACCCGGAGCCGGGGCACTGGTGAGGCATTTCACATCGCCGTCGGACCTTCGGAAATCTCCTCCAGCCTCTGCTCGATCATCAGCCGGAGGATGGAGTATCTGGGGAGGCGAAGGACAAGGAAAAGAGGATTTTTGCACCATCACGCTGGGCTTTTAACCCAAACTGCCACAAAACCCCCAGAATCACACCAAACCCAAATTGCACCAGGGATGCAAGGCCGTGCAGATGAATTTTCAGCACTGAAATGCCCCCCGACAACGTCCTTAACTCCCAGCATCACCCCCCAACGCCAGCGAGCCCGGCGTACTTGCGCATTAGCTTCTTCACTTCGCGATCCTCCTCTTCCTCCAGCTTCTGGATGAAGCTCCTGAGGATAGGCATCTCGAATTTGATGTACTGAGCAACCTGGGGGGGTGGAGAGAAACGCCAGCCGGGCGATGAAGAGGGGGACGCCCCAACCTCGCGAGGCCGAAGGCAACCTTGCAGCATCCCCTCCCCAGATTTAACTGGGGAAATCAAGGACACCCGCCCCCCCCAGAAACCTAAAATAAAAAAAAACACCCAGAAAACTTAAAATAAACCACTTTTCCCCTGCACAGCACGTGCACCAGCTTGTGCAAATGCGTGCTGGCTAATTGTTGGGAAAAAAATCCACCTGTGGTTTATTGCATTTTACCCACCGGCTCCTTGATACAGACAGCCCTGCACACCCCCAGCGCGTCACTCCGGGCTGTTTAAGCCCCAATATCCCCCAAAAGTGCCTTGTCTGGGCTGTTTAAGCCCCAATATCCCCCAAAAGCATCTTATCCAGGCTCTGATTTAAGAGCAAAGCGGCGGTGGGGTGGGAGGGAGCCGGCAGATGGCACGAACGAGCTGTTTGCTCCTGCCATAAACCCGCGGCTGGGAAAAAAAAAAATAAATTAATTACACCAAAGGCTGCACAGGAATGGCTCTTCTGTGGTCAGCTTTAGGGGGGCAGAACAGGGCTGGGGGTGTCTGCTCCTGGTTGAGGGTTTAAGCGCAGAAGAAGGTTTTTTCCCCCAGGATGGGGCGTTTTCATGGGGAGAGGCAGGATCACACAGCGCAGCGATCCCTGCATCCCCAGCACGGAGATCTCCCCCCAGTTTTCCAGCCCCAGTTGCATCCCAATCCCAATTCCAAAGGGCTGAGCATCCCGTGCCGGCAAACTCACGTCGTAGGTGACTTCTTCCACCTGGTCCTTCTCCATGAGGAAGACCTTGGAGACCTGCTCGCAGGGGCCCTGCAGGATGCGGGCGATCAGGGGGTAGTCGCTGGCTCGCAGCTTCTGCTTCTCTGCAACACCAAAAGCGCCGGCGTTGGACCCGGGGGGCGACAGGGCTGTGCTGGGGCCGAGGTTTTTGGCAGACTCACCTCCGCTGGTGTGGACGATGTACAGCGCAAACTCCTCCGCCGAGTTTTCGATCTGAAGGGAGAAATACATCGCTGTTAACCAGCCACCTCTCTACCCTAGGCTTCCCCAGAAATTAGAAAAAAAATCCCGTTGGTTTGCTCTGCTATTGCATTTTTTATATATCTATATATTTATATCCCATATATATATATATATATATATACGGGTATAAATTCCCCATGTAGAGCAACCCAGGAGTGTGTGGGGGGGGATATCTCTCATACCTTGAATTTATTAAGGAGCAGTTTGAGCACCTGGGGGGTCGTCATCGTGCTGTTTATGCGGACGTTGGTGACGGAGCCGTACGCCGGTGTGAAGACGGATGTCTACGGAGCACCAAATCCATGTAACCCCCTCCCTGGATCTCCCCACCCATCCGCTGGGAGAGCTTTCGGGGAGCGTGGGGCTCACCTTGTGGTTGTAGAAGTGCCCGTTGATGGAGAAGCGGTGGCGGCGGATGCGGCGCTGCTCGCTGGGGGTACGGGCGCTGCCCCGGTGCCGGACGCCCACGTCGCTCCGTGTCCGCATCAGCTGCGGTGTCTCCTCTGGTTGTGACTTGGGGGCTGGAAAAGATCCGGTGGGGGGATGGGGCTGAGAACTGGGGGTGAGCAAGACCCCCACAGGGTCCTACCCCAGCATCTCTCTGCTGCTGGGAGTCCCTCCATGGATGTGCAAGTCGCCATCCCAGAATTACAGCTCTACAAACTTCCCAGGACGGATTTAACCCACCAGTTTAAACCACAGCAGCTACTGGTTTGCTCTCCCCAAGCTCCTGAAGGAGGCTATTAATTCAGAATTAACTGCACAAATCCAGGCTGCTACCTGGATAAAGCCTCTTCTCCCGGCGACTCGAGCATCTTTACTCGCTTTTTCATAATTTTAATTTTTTTTTTCCTCCCCTTTTAATGAGAACAGCCAAATGAGGCCAGCACTTCAGATCTCTGCGTGAAAACTGGCCCAGGTCCAGATTATTATAAATCAGCTCTTCATCCATTTTTAATGAACCACTCCAGTCTCGAGCTTGGATGTTTTAATTCAAAGCATGTCTGCAGCAAGAAAAATCTCCGGTGTGCCCCGCTCCAGCTGCACGCCACGGGCCACGGTGACTAAGCACTCACGAGGAGCCATGCACGCGCGTTATGCGCTGTTTTTTACAGGCTTTTTGGAAGAAAAAATATAATAAAAGACTTCTTTCTTATGCGCTGGCAGAGGATTAACGTCATACGGCTGGCTGAAATAGCCGCTGGGTTATTTTCTACGGTATGATGTGTTGTGGAGATTGCCCGGGCAAGCTTTAATTAAAAGGGAAAAAAAAAGTGTCAGGCACAGGAAATAAAAAAAAAAAAAAAGGGGGGGGGGTGAAAACTGGAAGGTCATGGATGAAGTAAAAGGGTTTCATGGATCAATGAGTTTTGCAAGGGCTCAGCTCATCCCCAAGCCGGGAAGCGGGTGAGCATCCCGAAGTCAAAGGGATTAGCTGGTTCTTCTCTTCCTCCAGGATGTATGTCCATAAAAACACCACAAGCACTCTCCTCAAAAAAAAAAAAAAAAAAAAAAAAAGAAGCCAGGAACATCTGCAAAATGCCCGGTTGAATGAGAAAAATGCATAAAGCAGGTTTTCCCAGTGGGAGTTGCCAGTGGGGCAGCTTGTGTCCCTCTCAGCGCTGAATCACGCTCAAAGCAAGGGGTTAAGGAAGCGCCGGGGCGGAGGAGACCTTCCCCCTTCACTCAGAGGAAAATCCGGGATGGGAAAAAATAAAAAAAACCTTTGCAGAAATGTTGACTTCCCCATGGTAATCACACTTCCCAAGAGTGCCTATTCTTCTTCCCTAAAAGCGGAGCCGCCGGGAAAGGGAAGCTCCAACATCCTTTTCCCTACGATCCCACGAGGCTCTTTGCTCCATCCCCTTATTTCTTTCCAAGCTGCTTTTCACCACATCCCACTGCGGCCCCTTCTCCGAGCAAAATCCCTTGGGAAAGGCTTTGGGCCGTCGGGCTGAGCGTTTTTCTTGTTGCAATTTCATAATAAATTAAATATAATAATGAATTAAATATAGGCGCTTGGGAAATGGCTTGAAATAACCTGGAGCAGTATGGGGAAACTGATTTCTAGAAGGAAAAAAATGCCTGTTTTGTGTTTTCTCAAAAAAAACCCTGGAGCATAAGGCAGCCGATCCCAACCGCCTGGGCAAATCCAACCGGATCGGAGCCCAGCTCACCTGCAGCACTCCTGGGAGCCTCCGTGTTTGGCGTGGCATCTGCATCCGTAACCTGGATGTCTGGCAAAGTGCTG
Organism: Falco punctatus; assembly: GCF_963210335.1. NCBI lineage: Eukaryota > Metazoa > Chordata > Aves > Falconiformes > Falconidae > Falco > Falco punctatus. The sequence continues at coordinate 921,847 of NC_137600.1, read as the reverse complement.
GGCTTCAGCACAGACCTGGGAATGAAAAAAAAAAAATGCTGGGTGCCCTGTAAGGATGCAGCTGCAGAGGGAACGACAACCAGAATTCCCTCTCCGAGCCCCCACACTGCCGTATCCAGGATGGGAAGCAGCCCATTCTCCCTACGGATCTGGCAGATAACCATCCCTGTAGGGTCACAGCACAGGCTAGCTGCAACATAAATCCATAAATTCCATCCCAACAAACCTTTTGGAGCATCTCATCGCAGCTGCCCTCTTCCCAGGAAGGGATGCTGAAGCCTGAAGCAGTGATTTTGCAGGCTCCAGGCACACCCTGCCCAAGCAAAGCTGAACCTGCCCCTTTATTCCCTTTGAAAACATCTAAAAAAACCCACAAAAAACAGGCAAGACCCCCCTGGGCCAGGGGGTGCTGGTGGGCAGCCCAGGGGTCCACGGGCACAGCTGGGAACTGGCATCACGGGGAGATGCTGCAGCCCAGAGCAACATCCAGCATCAAACTGGTACCCAAGGGAACCCCCAGGCTGGCCCGGGAGAGCTTCTGGCAGGCAAACGTGCCTTTGCAGAAAGGACCAGTTTTGCAAAAGGGGGGGTGGGGTGTAAAAGGGGGGGGAATGTTTGCAAAAGGGGGAGGGTTGCAAAAGGAGAGGGGCTTTGCAAAAAAAGGGGGCTTTGCAAAAATGAGGGGTCTGCAAGAAAGGGAGTCTTTGCAAAAAGGGGGGGTTGCAAAAAGGAGTTTTGCAAAAGGAGGGATTTTTGCAAAAGGAGAGTGTCTTGGCAAAAAGAGAAGGAATTGTTGCAAAAGACAGGGGGTCTTTGCAAAAATGGGGGTCTGCAAAAGAGGGGCCTGCAAAAGAGGGCAGTCTGCAAAAAGTAGCTTTGCAAAAGGAGTGGGTCTTGGCAAAAAGAGGGAATCGATGCAAAAGATGGGGGGGTCTTTGCAGAAGAGGGGGGGTTTGCAAAAGAGGGGGAATAGTTGCAAAAGTTGTACATTTTTTGCAGAAATGGGGGTGGGGTCTTTGCAAAAGAGGTGGGGTCTGCAAGAAGGGGAGTCTTTGCAAAAGGGGGGGGGTTGCAAAAAGGAATCTTTGCAAAAGGAGGGATTTTGCAAAAGGGGGTGTCTTGGCAAAAAGAGAAGGAATTGTTGCAAAGGACAGGGGGTCTTTGCAAAAATGGGGGTCTGCAAAAGAGAGGGGCCTACAAGAAGGGGAGGCTGCAAAAATGGGGGTCTTTGCAAAAGAAGGGGGTCTGCAAGAAGGGGAGTCTTTGCAAAAGAAGGGGGTCTGCAAGAAGGGGAGTCTTTGCAAAAGGGGGGGGGTCTGCAAAAAGGAGTTTTGCAAAAGGGGGGATTTTGCAAAACGGGGGGTAATGGCAAAAAGGGGGAATCATTGCAAAAGACAGGGGGTCTTTGCAAAAGAAGGGAGGGCGGTTTGCAAAGTGAAACCAAGCAATTTTATTTTCGACTTGGCTTTTTCGGGGTGTTGTGCGTTGGAAGCAAAAGGACAGAGACAAGGCAGCTGGGGCTACAACCCGCAGCTGGGGGATGGGGAGGGGGATGGGGGGAGGGGGGGTGGGGACGACACACACCCCGTAGGTGTCTCCTTTTCCCTCTACTCACCCGTGGGCTCCCAGGTTGCAGCCTGAGTGCCAGGAGGAGGAGGAGGGCGGCGGGCGGATGCGCTGGTTGTCATCCTGCATCTGCAGGCGGATGGGGCGCCGCAAGCCCCAGGAGATGTTCAGCAGCCCCTCCACGATCAGCTCGCCTTCCTCCTGCGCGAGAGATGGGCAGCTCAGCACCCCGAAGACAAACAGCCACGGATCTGACCGGCGGGCAACGGTTCTAAAACCTCACAAATCCCAACCGAGCCCAGCTCCCTTGGTTTGTCTCTCCTGCTGAGCTGTGCGCCTGCTCCAGGGGCTTCTTACCTCCCGGTGCCGCAGCTGCAAATTTTGCCCTTCGTAGTAGATGTTATACGTCTTCAAGTGTAAGAGCAGCTCGTTTCTGGGAAAAAGAAATTAAAAAAAAAAAAAAAAAAAAAGGGAAAGATGCTGAGAAAGGTGTGGAGGAGCCAGGGAGGATGCTGCCGGCATGGGTTGGTACCCGGTGGCGTGCCCCCTGAGCTGGCCAGGGGGGAATTTTGGGGATCTGGGAGAAAGCAGGAACTGCTTTTCCCAGGGTCAGGCTGGGCGATGAACCTTCTACACTGCTGGGCGCCCCCAAACCAGGTTAATTTGAGGCAAATTTGAGTCTTTTGCTGCCTCTAGACCTCCCTTGTTGAGGGTATCTGCTGCAGGTTCAACCAGGGGGTTGCTCTTGGCAGCCAGGAATACAGGGACAAGCTCCCCGCAGCCCTGCCCTCCACAAACCTTGCAAAAAGAGGTAAGAAAACCATCAGCCCCCTGTGGAGTCAGTCACAAGGCAGAAAAACAATTAAATTTTTGGAGTGCCCAAGCCCTTGGGTCATGCTGGAGTCACAAGTTATCACCAGCGAGTTTATCACATTGGCTCCTCGCTCCAGACCCTGAACTCCAGCTCCAATGAAAAGTCTGAGCCCTGCTCCAGTTGCAAATGAAAAAATAAAAATAAAAACAAAAATCCCAACCCAGGCTGCCTAAGCACAGCTATGAATCATGGGGAAGCAATGCCTCGGGCGTTAATTCATAAAGCTGGCGTTAATTCAGCTGGGCTGGCTGGCGGAATTTAAGGATGCTTGGCACCATCAGCCTCGTTATAAAGAAGCCCAAATCGTGGGGATTTGTTATGAGAAAGAAAAAAGGGAGGAAAAAGAACACATATTGCCTTTACCTCCTCCAAAACGTTCCTTGAAACTTAGGAATCGTTTTACTTCTTTACCAAAGCACGAAAGAGCAATTACTAATGGGGACTTTCTCAGTGAAACCTGTATTTCGTGACAGTTTACGGAGCATTTGGCCACACTCCTAAGAAAAAAAATATTCAAAATCCCATCAACAACCCCTTTTTTTTTTAAAAAAAAAAAAGGAAATTGCCGTTTCTTGCCCCGGAACGACTTTTTGTTTCCGAATCCAACTGAATGGAGTGAAACCCCAGGGTCGCTCCCCAGCTCAAAGGCAAAATAACCCCTGGGGAATATCGCAAATAACCCCTGGGAATATCGCGAATTAGCCCCAGCTACCAGCACCGACTGCCTGCGGTACAGCCACACCGAGCATCTTACTTGGAGATGTATTTGTCTTTTCCGCAGGGGACCAGGTACTCGCCGCCGCCGTAATCCATCCTCCCGCTCTTCTTTCATGGGAGCTGGATGGCAAAGAGGGAGGAGAGAAAAGCATCGGCGTGAACCTCCCCGTCACCGCATCCCTGATACGCGCCCACGGATAACAGGGAGGAAAAAAAAAAAAAACCAACTTGCTGGGGTTTGGAAGAGTGCTTGGGAAGAGGCTCCAGCGGATGAAGCCACGGGTGAAGTTTGATGCGGCTCCTCCAGGAAAAGCGATGGGGAGGGAGGGGAGATCAGATAAGGGGAGCAGCACTGTAAGCTCACTGAAAATTTAATACCGGCGGAGATACGCTTACGCTAACATTTGCATTTTGAGCATCCACGGAGCACCCTGGAGATGCCAGACCTGGAGGCGATGGGGTTATAGGCAAGATTTATTCCTTTTCTCCATTCATTACGAGGGGTTTACTACAAAGCTTCGGACACGCAAGTCTGGATCCACTTGCTTCCCCGTGCCAGCCCGATGCCAGGCAGCGGGCACGGGGCCGACCTCCCCAAGAAGCCAGAAATGCTGGGCTGGTTCCTTGAGGTTTTTTTAACGATGCCGGTTGAATTTTTGTGTGTTCCCTCCAGTGCCAAAACATCTCCATCGCTGTCGTGTAAACACCTGGAAACTCCCCCCAGAATCCCACCTGGGGAGAGGCTCCGGCTTGGAGCACAAGCGCGGTTTTTGGATGCTACAAAGTGGAATTGAAATGAGGTTTCGGGCGAAGCCCTCAGGAGATCAGGCACCGGAGAGACCTTGAAATGCCGCATCGGGGCGGTTCTGAGCAACAAGAAAGGGCTTCCCAGGTCGTGCTTTTCCCCAGGTGTTTGTACAAACTCTCCTACAGGCGGGATTTCGTTTTCCCAGGGTCTCCCGCCTCGCTTCTCTTGTCCCGAAAGAGAAGTCCAGGAGAGAAAAGAGCATTTGATCCACAAACCGCTGTTTTCTTCCACCCCCCCTGCATTGCCATGTGCTTCCTCCTGATCCCCTGGGAAACAAACCCATTTTCCTGAAAAAAAAACCAAACAACCACGACACAATCCAAGCGGATAAATGACTCAACCAAGGCCGTGCGGTAAAACCTGTGTCAGAGGACAGACCTGCCCCTAGATCCTCAGCACAGCAGCAATCCTCACCTCTTACCCCGTACTTTGGGATATATCCCAGCAAATAAATTACAGGCAACAGGAAAAACCCTCTGCATCGTGCTTCGAGCCACGGAAGAGGTTGCAAAAGCAAAGCGGGTGTTCAAGCAGGGGAAGGGCAGGAAGCCGGCCCGGCCACCAGCGCTCCTGGAGAAAGCAGAAGAGAAACTTGCCACCAAAAAAAAATATCGCACATCGTGGCGGAAAAGCTGACAAAGCTTCGGGCTTCCTGACAGCTGAGGAGCCGCGCCAGCATCCCGGCAAAGGCCGGCATCAACCCTCCTCCCACAGCCGGAACCCGCCTCTCCTGCATCCATCCATCCTCCCACAGGGAATAACCCTCATAATAATTCTATTTATTTCTCAAAAAGGAGAGCGGGAGGAGATTTTTGCAGCTGGTTTGGGGGTAAACGTAGGTGCGGGGGCTGCACGGCACCTGCTGAGGCAGGGACCCAGCTGTGGGGGTACCAGCTGTGGGATACAGGAATGATGGAAATGAGCATCTCGCCCCTGAAGGCGGATGGAAAAGCGCTGAGGAAGGCACCGCTGAGGCACTGCTGCGCCAAGGGAGGGTTACATGGCACAGCTGCCTGGCCCATGCAAAAACCTTGCCAAAAATACACCAAAGTGGCTGAAAAAAAAAAACCCAAACCAACAAAAAACCCCGCCAGCAGCGCAGCCTGGGGTGAAGCCTTCGGTGACATGGGGAGTTTTGCTGCGTTGGCTTCACGAAGGAGTGAAGCCAAAGCGCCGGGTCCCTTAAAGAGGATGTTGGGGTGAACTCCAGTGAAAAAAACACTCATTTTGGGATGGAAGGGGAGCCCCGAAATGCAGGTTCGTCCCCCTAGGGCTGAGGAGCTGGGTTTCCTGTTTACCACCCCGACACTGCCGCCGTCGCCTCTGTCATCACATCCCCTTCCGAGCAGCGAGGAAAGGGGCAAATTCTCCATTTTTTGGGTCTTGAGAGCACTGGGCTGTGGGTGGAAGGCAGTGGCGGCCGTCCAGAGATCCCCAGACACAGAGCAGCCCCCCCAGTTTTCTGCCACAGCTTTAGCAAAAGGCTGGAAATTACCAAAACCAACGGGCTGGCAGCGCACAAATTGCCCAATCGGTTGCTCAACCTCAGCAGCTCGGCACCATCTTAATTTCCTGGTACCCCCGTGCCTCAGTTTCCCCACTCCAAGCTGACGTGCTTCCCTGGTGCCCAGCACAGGCTGAGCTTTTGCTGCTGTCTTGCAAAGGTTTTTTTTTTTTTTTTAAAAAAAACAACCTCAGAGCAAATCAATCCCCCCTGCACACGTGGCAGGAGGATTTCAGCCCTTTCCGCCTTCTAACACGAGCCATCGGCTGCTCCCGCAGTCGCTTTGAGGCCTGACAGACCCCAGACTTAATCCTCTCCCTAAAAATAACCTTCCTAAGACCCTTCTTAGGGTTTTCCCTAGGGATTTTCCTAGGACACTACATCCCTGCACCCCACCTGCCCCATGGGGCACAGGGAGCCTGGCCACGTGGGGACCAGCACTCACTTGTGCTGAGCTCCTGGGGAGATACACAGATAAAATAAAAAAATATATTTTTTTTTAAGAAAGAAAAAAACAAAAGAAAAAAACCCCAAAGATGGTGTTTTCAGCAAGAGAGGGAGAGTTTTCCCTGCTCCTGCAAAGAAAGGAGCATTAGGGGGGAGTGGGGGTCTTGGTCCCCTCTCATGGCATGTAGATGCTTCAGCAGCATCCCCACTGCCGCTTAGGCATCTCCCCGCTCCGGCGAGACGCAGTTTCAGCGCAGCTGAGGCTCCCCCCAGCTGTGCGAGGGATTGTGGGAATATCCCGCTCCCCGGGGAGGCCGTGATGCTCCCTCTTGCACAAACCCCACCGCTTCCCTCAGCCCAGGGCAGCTCTGAACCGGCCCAACAGCACTTCGACCCCGATGCAATCCGCAGCAAAGCATCCCAAGGCGAAAATTCCTCCCTGGGAGGCACCCAGAGCCTCTAAAAGCCGCTTTGCCCAGCGGCACGACACAACCAAGCGCTCACCCTGTCCCAGCAGATCCTTCGCTCGACCAACTGTGCTCAGCGCCCGCGGTGGCTCCGGCCCAGGCGCTGTTTTGGAGCTGGGATTTCTTCCGAGGGCCCGTCCAGCATCCCTACGCGCGAAGGTGTGGCTGCTCCATTGTTCCTGGTGCCGCTATTGTTCTCCAGCCCAACTGCTCAGCCCCGTCCTGGGAAGGGGAAAGATGGGCAGTGGGCAGCGGTGGCCAAGCCGATGGGGGGTGATGCCCTCGGGGTGCTGGCATGCTCGGGGACACGAGGGGACCCCTTGGCCACACTCAGCAGGTTAGACACCCACCACCACCCCCCCAGCGGAGCTGCTGGCCGGCCCACGGCTTGTGGGGGGCTATGGGAAAGGAGCTGGGGGGTCCCCAGCTTGGGTGCGGTGGGGGCCGCAGCGAAGGTGCTGTGCTCAGGCTGGGGACCTGCGGGTGCTCGTGGCTCCCTTCCAGCCCGCGGGGGGCACCAGCCCTGGAGGGAAGGGTGAAGCCGAGGGTGCTCGATGGGTGCTGAGGTGACACCCCCGGGGCGAGGGGTCCGGAGCCCCCCCCGGGGTGGGCGCAGCCTTCCCCGCCTGCTGGCTGCGGGCTGGCGCCGGGGTACCCGTGGGCTGGGGAGCGGGATGGGGGTGGGGGTGGGGATGGGGATGCCCCATCTCGGCGCACTCACCGGCCCCGCTCCGCACCGCTCCGCAGCGCAGCCGGCGCCCCCCGGAGGGCCGCCCCCCGGCGGGGCGGAGCGGGGCGGGGCGGGGCGGAGCGGGGCGGGGCGCGGACGGGGCTGCGGGCACGCAGCGGGGTCCCAGGGTTGCGATACCCCGGGACACCCCTCCCCGGCACCGGCATCCCAAGGGACAGCCCTTAGTGGGGGCCAGGACTGCGGACCCCAAAGGATGAGCCACCCCGGCACCCAGGGAGTTCCCCTGCCCCGGGAATGGGATCCTGAAGGATGACCCAGGCTCTGGGACTGGGATCTCCAAGGACACCCTGGTTCTGGCACCCAGGTTGCACCCCTGGACCAGGATCCCATGGGATGCCCCGTCCCCGGTGGCAGGACCAGGACCCCACAGGATGCCCCGTCCCTGGTGGCAGGACCAGGATCCCACGGGATGCCCCATCCCCGGTGCCAGGACCAGGATCCTACAGGATGCCCCATCCCTGGTGGCAGGATCCCATGGGATGCCCCATCCCTGCTGCCAGGACCAGGATCCCACGGGATGCCCTATCCCCGGTGCCAGGACCAGGACCACACAGGATGCCCCATCCCCGGTAGCAGGACCAGGACCCCACAGGATGCCCCATCCCTGGTGGCAGGATCCCATGGGATGCCCCATCCCTGCTGCCAGGACCAGAACCCCACAGAATGCCCCATCCACGGACCACGACCTCACAGGATGCCCCATCCCTGCTGCCAGAAGCCGGATCCCATGAGATGCCCCATCCCACACATCCAGGCTGGAAAAGCTCTTCTGATTGGCTCCAGCTCCGTGTAGGACTCCCAGAGGGAGCCTTGTGTGCAGCATCACACAGTCAAAAGTGGTAATTTCTGCCTTAAAACCCCCCAAACCCTGGGATATTCCGTGCCAGAGCCATGCAGGCATCGCACTTCACCATTCTGCCTTCGGGACGGTGCAATGGGGCCGAGCGCTGGCAGCAACCAGTTCCCAACCATGGCCGTGGGATCCCATTGGATCCAAAACCACCCCCGGAGAAGGGAGATTGAAAAGGAAAATAATAATAATAATTAAAAATCTGCCTGGAAGCAGATGTTGCAGCTTGGGGATGGCGGTTACCTCCGAAACGGCGCTCAGCCTCCAGCCGCCGCTCCTGGGCTGCGGGTCCCATCCTGCCCATCCGCCCCGCGTCGCTGCGGGAGGGTTTGGGGGAGCGCGGAGGCATTAAGTATTCCAGAAGAGCAGCGGCGTGTGGCCACGTCCCTCCGCCTTTGTCTGCTCCTGACCTTTCCCAGCGCTTTGTGGCTTCTCTGGGCTTTTTTTTTTTTGCCTTTTTTTTTTTTTTTTTTCTCAATAAGGAATTTGCCTAGAAACAGCCCACACAAAGGGAAGAAAAAAACAAAACCAAGAAATAAACTAAACAGCTGCTTTAGCAACACAAGCGAATCTTTACAACCACCGATTGTAATCAGCCTTTTTTTTTTTTTTATTCCCCTTATTTTGGGGAATTTTTATGTAAAAGACGAGAACTTCAGGAGGAGCCATCTGGCTTGGGGAAACACTGACTCGGCAGAAGCAAGGCGGAACGGGGTTAGTATTTATATTCCAGCAGCATCTTCGAGGGCCGGCGGGGATGAGAGGCCCTTTGTCACAGGAAGAGCCCGGCCACGCCGCACAATGGAGCCGCCTGCGCTGTGCAAACCCCAGCCCCAAACCCCAGGGATTTAGCCCCAAAGAGAGGGAAAGTGTTTATGATACACCCTCCCCCCGCCCCCAGCTCACAGGGTGCCATTGGAGCAAAGGGGGGAGTAACTCCCCGCCCCCCCCCCCCCCCCCAATAAATAGGGGGTTTTGCTGTGGGCACTTGCATGAGCACAAGGAGGAACTTTGTTGCAGAACTGGGGTTAAATCCTGATTTTGCTGCCTTCAACTCGGGAAGCACTGAGCCTGGGTGGAGGGGATAATTCACGACACGCAAGGAACGTGACCGGCTCCTGCCACACAAGGACCCCCTGCAACCTGCGAGGCCAGGACAGGCTCCCAGCCCCTTACCCACAGCACGAACCAAGAGGCACCGAACCCATGGGAAAAGACCAAAATCTCGGCCCCACCAGCGCCCGAGCATCCCTCCCGGCCGGCCAAAGTCTCCCGGGAAAACGATGCTCTGAAGCCAGAGCCTGCGCTCAGCCGCACCGCGGTGTTAGGGCACCCGTTTTGCAGGTGAAATCAGCGTTTCTGCACTAAAAGCCACGCAGGGGATGTAGCCGATGCCTTTTACACTGTCATCTTCCACGGATTTACCTCTGGTCCTGCTCCCACAGCTCAGCCTGCAGGTCAAGGACCTCGGTCAGGCCCAAGCATAAAGCACCAGCTCCAAAATTATCCAAAATTCAAGTATTTATCCCCAGACTGAGCAAGCATCCAAACCCCCTTCGTACCCTGGCAGCTTCCCATCATTTCAGCTTGAGGACCCCCCAAGCTAATTGTCAGTAACAGTATTACACAGCTGGATACAGGTGAGCTTAGGAGTATCTGTTTGCCCGTTACAGATGTTACGCAGCCTCCAGGAACTAGATGGGAAAGAGCCACGGCTCCAGAAAACGCCTTTGTTTGTACCTAAGACGTGTTTCTTTGAAACACGGTCGCTGTCCCCGTTTGAGGATGTTTCAGGCATTCTGAAAATCCTCAGGTTTTGAGATCCTGCCTGGGATAAAGCCCGTCTTACTGGGTTGACGCAGCTGATGCTGAATTTCTTATTGGGTTGATGCAGCTGATGCTGAATTTTGATTCCGGCACGACACAAGACGCAATTATTTTCCAGAGCTCTGACCCAGTAGCAGGAGGGATTAATCAGGATTTAGACCAGAGTGGTTTTCATCACAGACCCAAACACAGCCCAGCTCAGGAACGATTAGAAATCCCTCACCCTGGTCCAACAGCTGCTCCGCTGGCTTCGGCACTGGCTCTACTTTCACCCCCCACCCCCCACCCCATTCCAGGGACTTTTTGCCATTTTCTTCCCATCTGACTACACCATTTTCAGAGTAGCTGCAGTGGGCTCCACATAAATTAAAAAGGTACCTGGGTGTCTTAATTCCCTTTAAAATAATCCCTTGAAGGCTGACAGGCATCTGAAGGCGCTGTGTATCCTCAGCATCTCCCGGTCCCAGTTCACGGCAGGCGGGTACCGCACATCACTGGTGCTCCAGTCTAACATCAACAATTCAGTATTACAGCTCCTGACGAAGCAAGTTCATTAAACGGCTGGGGATGAGGCAAGGCGCTAGGTCAGCTGTTTTTAAACGCTGGTGACGAGGCAAGGTGCTATTCAGCTAATTAATCTGTACAGGCAGCCCAAGCGGAGCGACGGGACATCTCCAAAGACACCGTGCCCCAGGGTGCTGGGCACCAGCCGCCCCGGAGACTTCACTTTGGTGACACATCGCCAAAGGTAGGGCAAGAATTTTGGCAAATTCCCAATCCTAAGGCTTTACCTCAAACCGGAGGCTCTTTCTCTCTTCTTGCTAACTGCTCCTATTCTTGACTAGAAGCACAACTCAAAGCTCAGTGTACTAAGAGAGCTCGAAGGTTGGTTTTTAATTAGGAAGCGAGTCACGGGAATTCTGCTGCACGGACGTTGCTCACAAACACATCAGCGCTGACTGTGCAACCTGGTTTTACTGGGAGTTTTGCTGCCCCTTGGCTGCCCAAGGAGAGGGAACAGGTCCCCACGCAGAAGGTCGCGGAGGTGCCTCAACTGAAAGCAGGGACAGGAGCAAGCAAGAGGTGCGGGCAGTAAGTGGCGCCTCTTCCAAGTAAATCAAGGAAATTTAACGTGTCTTTGTGGTACAAGCTTGGACTGAGAGCTGCAAAGGGTCAGGATGACGCCTGGGGGTTGTTTTTTTGGGTGGCACTTGCTAAGAAGAGATGCTCGGTCTTCACATTACCTAGATTCCCAGCCCATGGATCCTCCTTCAGAGGCGATGTTTAAAAGGAAGTGTAACACCACGCTGCCAAGTTGCATCTATGCCCGCGTTTATTTATACTGAACAGCTTTAAAAATACAGAATAAAATAGCTTTATCTACTATTATTCACAACATCTGGTCCAAATATTACATTTTTAAATATTTGTTTAATGAAGCAATGTTAGAAAAAAATACGAAATAAAAAAACTCCGTGAAAGAATTACACATCTCAGAACAAAAAAAAAAAAAAACAAAAAAAAAGAAAAAAAAAGAACAAAACAAAACAAAAAACCTCTTGCTGTTTAACAAAAAAGTTTTACAGCCAAAGACAGTCACAAAAAGTCATGGAAAAAAATCATATTTATCCCCACTGCCTAAGAACAGTCAATAGTTTGTTACGCCAAAGGTTGTTATAAACAGACAAAAGTACAATAATTTGGACTGGCAGCAAGATGATGATTTACCTGGAAAGATGCAGTAAATGCCAGATAGTACACAAGGCAATTCTAAATATATCTCTCATATCAATATGTACGGATGACGATGCACAGTCACAGTCAAATCAGAACTAGACAGGAATATTTGGGATGGCTCTGAACACGGGTCCCAATACCCAAAAGCAGCCCAGCACTAAGCCGTATAGACTCATGGGCAGAAGCGAAACACTGGCAAACTCGTGGCCTCCTCCAATACTGCAATGACCTATCGCAACGATATAAACATGAGAGCACAGAGTACCTGTCGTCCCACGGCCGAAAAGGCCATTAGCCTTAAGAAAGACTAAGAAACATGCACCGAGAGGGACATTTTCTGCAAAAATGAGTAACCCAACGCTCCCCACCCCCCACCCCCCACCCAAAAAAAAAAAAAAAAAAAAAATCGCTTCTGGTTTAAGAAGGCCACGTAAAAGAAACGCCGTAGGTTGTGCTGGTCTGTCACACATGCATTTTCTACATCGATATACAAATCGTGTGAGGCACAGGTTGTTTTAGATCGTGCGCAGGCATCCAACGGCTCGCTCAAACCATTAGAAACCGGCGGGTTTAAACCACGTGTGCCTGGACTGCTGTTTATACCACAAACGACGAGGTTTTCCACACTTTTTATGAACGATGCAATGCTACAAATGACCGGTTGCACTCACTGATGCTCCTTGTGGTATAAATAGTACTGAGGATTTCAGTTTGCAAGCGCCAATTCTGCATCGGGAGTACCAAGATCTCAGTAGGGAGATGAACAATAAAGAAACCCTTTAGTTTTTTGGTAGAAACATAAACATGGGTAAATAAAGTATACACAACTACTATAGATTCGTCAATGAAGAAATTCTACCATCACATGACATTGTCATGACAATCATACCACTCCCTCCCAGGAAAACTGCGATCATTTATCCTGAGTGGAAATGTTATTTTTAATATATGGAAATAAAATACTGCAATATTCATGTACAAACCAAGTTGCCATATTTAAAATCAGTATTAAAAGGCATAAAGCAAATTCTGGGTTTGAAGTTTGAACTTTCTGAGCGAGGTACCTGATTAAGTTCCTCTGCCAACGCACTCTAATATGACAACATTAATCAGCCATAGCTGTTAGCTATGAAATCTAAATTTCTATAGGTATAATTTGCAAGTATTTGCTTTAGAAAACGTGTTTCAGCATGTTAGCAAGAATTCTTAATTTAACCTAAAAAAAATACAATAGAATATCAAAAGTCCCAAGTTATTTTGTTTTGCATACATTGATACCATCTTTGATATGACAAAATGATATTTCTACCATGAATATTTGCCCTTCCATCTTAAAAGTTTGGTTGAAACATCTCATCGCCTCTTAACTCATCTCTCAGGTGTCGTCTTCCCTATGTGGTTTTGTTTAGCTTAGCAGTTTAAAGGCAGGCAATAACATCTACAGGAAAAATACAGTACTGCATTTACGGTCAGATTTCTATATCCAGCCACCCTTACGCATCAAAGCCTGGACGTAACCAGCAAACACAAAGTATTTAAACGCTTTTTGAAACTGCAGTTAATCCTCTGCAGGGCATCTGCCAGCAGCTGCTGCACGCTGTGCTCCCCCCGGCCAGGGCATTTCCCAACTGCCACTACCATGCCAGCGCAGAAAAGCGGACGTGGGACAAGGATATCACCTGCTGCAAGTGCACAAAACTGGGGGAAATTCAGAGATGTCACCCTCGCAACGAAAAGCAACGCAACTTCTGCAGGTGGCAGCGCTGGGATGGGGTCAGGTGCATTGGAAAGGCAAAGGAGAGCTGCTCTTTCCAAGGCACCCATGCATCAGCTCCGTCCTTTGCTCACCCCTCGGCGCTGGGGAGCAAAATACGAGCAATAGCCCCGGTGCAGCTGCTGCGCGCCCTGCATGCTCAAGGTGCTGCCAATGACTCCATTGTAACCCCTCACTATATATTACAGGTGCTTCAGTGCATCTCCTCTGCAAAACCGAGGCTCATCTTTAACCGTTCGTGTTCCTAGCAAGACGGGGAGAGGTGTTACGTACACAAATTTGTTTACAAAAATGACTGCTGACCACCGCTCCTTCGTGTAGCGTTACCGAGGGAAGTGGCTGGAAAAGCAAACGCGCCGGCTGAATGCTACCGCGCTTCTCTCAGCCAGTCAACAGAATCGACACGATAGGACCCAAAGTCACAAAAAGAATTAAATCCAACAGTTAAAAGAGAGCAATCGGACTTCACCTACGCGGACAGTCTTTCCTACGCTGCAGGAAAGGAGTGGTGTTCCATTCCAGAGAGGAAAAAATACCGCTGGATTCGTTGCCCCGTAATTTGACTGAAGCATCTTAGCAATTCTCAAGTGAAGGCAACACGGAGCATCACAGCCAAAGGTGAGAGAAAACAAATGCTATTCCCCATCGCCTTGTCTCTTGACTGCGTAAGCATTTAACTTATCAAAAGGATACCGGGGGGAGAAGCTAGAACAGCCTCGGGACACGAGTGTCACTGCTGCACTGTGCCCGGCGGCATCGCTGGCCTTGACACTTCAGTATTTCTGAGGTGGCACTGTTTTGGACAAAAAACTTTCGCCTCTCTTTCTCAACATTTATAGATAACCAACTTTGGCATTTTACATCATTACAACCACCATACATAGGTGGCTTTTTTTTTTTCCTTTTATATACATATATGTATATTTATATATATTTAGCTCCCCCATGTCTCCCACACATCTTTGGTTGCGCACAAAGTTGGGAAATTTGGAAGCTTCGTGCCACTGATTAGAGGTCTCCGCACTCAAACTATCTGCAGGTGGATGTGGAAATCTAACACCTTACTACCTGAAGAGGAAAAATTTAAGAATGATAAAAATGACTGTTTCACAGGCAAGCTAACCTTGTCTACTACACAATAACTTTTCCGACCAGCTTTTGAGATAGTCCAATTGACACCAAGACTGCAAACTACTGAAAGTTCCCTGAAGCAGGAACAAACACATGCTTTGTTATGGAAAAAGCGGTATAAAATAGTTTCTGGAAACAGCCATGGCATGCTGAGAACGATATCAATGGAATCATTCCGACTCTACACTATTCAGTACTGATCCGTTAAGCTCTTTCCTCGCCCTCCCCACCCCGACCCTTCCATGCTTCAATAACCAATAACAAATTCACCTGGAAGTAGACTCAGAGAAAACAGAGTTCCTGCGCTCCTGTCCAGTAGTCAAAACTTGGATAAATATATTAGTGAATTACAGGATCTACTGTTATGTTTTTTCCAGGAATACAAAACGCAAGCACCGTAGAGCATACTGGCCTTGAAATTACATTACACTACATTTCCCTGATGATCTCCACAGCTTGAAAATGCTTTTTGGGGCCACACTGAACTCTAAAACTAACTTGCAATAGTAAGAACATTAAACATGAATAAAACTTTAAATTATGAATGCATGATGAGCATGAACACCCACATAACATCAGAGCTGAGACTATTCCAGGAAAAAAAAAAAAAAAAAAAAAAATCTGAATGGTGCCCTGATTGGACCCAATACCCGTTAAACCATCCAGTGGATGAGGACATCAAATGTAGTGTCTCTGCTGTTCCAAGATCACCTCCACAGCACTAACGAGCTTCTGCAGAAGCCTCACAAAGAGAGAAGAAAGAGGCCATGCAACGTAAGCCACTCATAAGTGGCGTCAGCTTTCGATATCCGATCAAGAAAATTCTGCACAGTTCCAAACCAGAGAATGCCGGCAGTGTTTTGACCGCATGGCTTTCCCTGCAGAGAAAGCTGCATGGATACAGGTGTTAATTGCTTAGAACTGCTCAACAAATTAGCATTTTTGTCCAGGAAACGTCTTGCTGAATACAGGCATTGCACTGTAAAAACTGTTACCGGGTGCCACCTGGAAGTTAAACATTTCCCATCCCTGTGAAACTCAAGCTACGTGGGTCCCTTTAAAAGAAAACCTGCACCTGGACACTGTAATTAGGTGGTTAAATGCCAGGCAGAAAAAGCAAACGTTTAAAAATACGAACTGACCTGAAATAAGTGATTCCTTCTACAGCACTAAGCTATCAGAAGCCAGTCGTGTGGTTTTGTCAGTAAAATTATGAAAGAAACTTTGTCTTAACAGCCGACATCTGACTGAACTATCGGTAATTCAAGAAAATACTCTCATCATTTGCCAGCACCAACCGAGTCTGGTTTCCAGGTGGCTGAAAATACGGAATGTGCAAATCATGAGTGGAAAACAATCTATACGGGATTTGACATTATTAGAAGTAAATTTTTTTTCCCCCTTTTTTTTCAATCCCCCCCTCTTCCTTCTCACAGGATTCAAATTTTCTGGCGTAACTTAACATTGCCAGCAATGAACGCGCCAAAAATGCCAGCATCGATGACTTTAAATAAAATCACCATTTAAAGTAACATTTTCCAATAGCACCTACATACTTCTGGAACCTAAGCCCCATTTAAAATACGACTGAGGTGCGCAGGTATCTAGAGCTTTTGAAAATCAAAGAGAGGAGCATTTGCAAATTTGACCCAGAGACACTAGATCTGGCTACCATCACCCACAACAGGAAAGCTTTTTTTGTGTGTGTGTGGTTTGTGTTTTGTTTGTTTTTTTTTTTTTTCTTTTTGTTTAAATCCGTCTCAGCTCTGGTTCCAGAATTTAAATGCAGATATACAAAACATATACTTTAATGCTTCTTAATCAGCAAGAAACTGCAAATACATCTTTTACTACAACTAGATAATATAATTTCAACTAAGGCTATACTGTAGCTTCTGAGTCTTCATCTGAACTCCTGCAGTTACTGCTCTTCCTGAAGCCTTTCCACGTGTAACCCATGAAGGTAGGGCTGATGGGCAGAAAGCTGAAACACCTGTATTTTTTAATAAAGTTCATGCCAAAAGGCAAATCGTATGTTTCCATGCCATCCAGTGACTTGCTTCCTTTACCAACCCCTTTCTTCCATTTCCGTATTCCTCTTTCTTCTGGGCTTCCTAGAAGTCAAAATAAAAGGAGGAAAAAAAGTTATATATACATGAATATCTTTATGTAAACACACACGCCCCCCTAGCAGAGGTTAAGCAAAGAAAGAAACCCCCAAATCACAGACACCATGCTCAGCAAAGTACCAGAAAGATCTTCTAGACTCCTCAAAGAGGCAGGAAGAAGGGAAAAAAATGTTGAATGGAAATGGCCATTATCTGTTTTATTTTGTTACTGGAAGTTGAGGCAAATTTTTCCTCTCAAATAAACGGAAGCAGGTTTGGATCTTTAAAATATTTTTACTCTGTCTTCTGTAGACAACTATTCTGGTTTGATTTTTATCAGCTATTTTGTATATTTAATAGGAAGGAGACCTTAACCTGAAAAAGATTCAAAGTGTTCTCAAGAAAACTGAGGCACACAGGTGTTAAGCAGTCTGCTCTAGGCATTAAAGAAGTCAACAACAAAAGCAGTAATTTCTCCCTCATGTGCCTCCATAAAATGCTATCTTCACTCAGAAAAGCCATTATTATTTCAGATAAAATGCTGACCTGGAATGGTATTATCCAAAATAAATGCAACGCAGCCACCGACAAACATGGCTGTAGTGAGAAGAACGTTTAATACTTGATCAATGCCTGCTATTCCTAGAACAGAAAGAAAAAGTATTTAGAATTTTTACTGCATGTATATACACACATCCTACTGATTTACAATGCAGGTCAGCCAGGAAAACCTGCTACTGAGTTCACTGAGGAATCTGCTCAAACAGGACTCTTAAAACCACATGGGAAGAGATGCAGAAGAGTCCTCACCTAGTGTAGTTGACCGTGGGTACTGCTTCTTTTCCAAAACCTAACTACATGAACTTTCAGTTGCTTATAAAAATGTCATGAAATGCCACTTTAGTTTCAACTGCAGATGCAACTGCTTAACTCTAAACTAAATAGAAAAACTACAAAACTGGAAAAGGAGAAGCGTTCATAATGTAAAATCACATGGATTGAAGTAATTCCTTTTATAAACCTTTACTTTTTAAAAAGCACAAGACTTCATAGGACCTATTCACAGAAGAACACCATATTTGTATTTCATTGCCTAACCCTGCTTGAATGATCTACTTTCCTGAACTACTTCAAGTAGGTTAGATATGCAATTAACTCTGGTTCTGAAGTGATGGCTATAAAAAGTTAGTTAATATTTCCTTCAAAAAAAACCCCACCAACAACCAAAATCAAACCCAAACAAATTAAGTGTTCCTTTGGTGACATGCACTGCCACGATGACTATTGAGAAGGCAGTATTAAAATAGAAAACCTTCTCCCTGAAGTCACCAAAACTATAATTTGGCTAAAAGTCTGAAACTGAGTTCATTAAAATTCAGATTTAGAACATGTCTACAGTGACAAATCTCAAAACCCCAACAAATTCCTAGCTTCCAAGCTCTACCTTGGTATTTCTCCCTATTCTTTTAACATCATTTACAACCGAGATTCACCCTTTCAGTCTTTTGCCCGTCCAGTCTTCCTGCCAGTCACCTGCTTCCATTGATCTATAATTGTACCCAGAGAAAGCAGGACAACTTCAGATGTACCCCACCAAAACATCCAATCCAGGTCTCAATACCTCAATTAACTCCCCTCTGAACACACCTGTCTTCTAATCCATAGCTTCTGCTGTCTCCATAATACTTTTTTTCTCTTATTTACCCTTTATATTACTAGGTATTTACATGTACTTTGCATATGAGTGCAAGGTAAAAGTACACTTCAAGTAAATGATCAAAAATACCTGTGACCAGTGGATTTTGTTTGAGATAGCTTGGAAGGACAAGTCCGAAGAAAATGGAAAATCCCAGTACAAACAGGTTGCGAGAGGAATTTAGATCTATGAACTGGAGGTTAGACAGACCCACGGCTGTAATCATCCCTAAATAAAAACAAAACAAGTCTCAGCTTTTATATAGTCTTTTTCTTCACAAAAAAATTAGGGGCACACATATAAACACAGCACTAGAGTAAAAAGATACAGCCACACAGCACACAAAGAGGAGCAAAAAAACTCCCATACGTTACCAAAGAGAGTGCAGAAGAGGGCACCAAGCACGGGGTCAGGCAGCGATGCAAAGAGAGCACTGAACTTGCCAACCATCCCAAGCAAGAGCATGAAGGCTGCCCCGTACTGAATAACCCTGCGACTTCCAACCTGCAGGAGAACAAAAAGGAAAGAAGAAATCCACACTTAGTACAACTTCATGCCTTGCATTTTATTTTTTTTTTTATTATTGTCTTTTCCATTTAAAACTTCTTTTCCAGTTTCCATGCATATTTTTCGTGGTGTTAAAACAGGCTGCAGATCCTTTACAAATGTTTTGGAGGGCTCAGCCGTACATGGCTGCCCTCCAATTCTAACATAGCTTCGTTTGATTTTGTTTTCATTAAGTCATCTCTAAAACCATCTGTAACTGCTATTGCCACAATAGCCATGAGGTGTGGTGCAGCGCCATCTACAATAAAGAAAACAGACAGAAAATAACTAGGAGAGATTTCAGAGATCAATTGTAACGCAAAAAAAAAAAAAAAAAAAAAAATATCCATGCGCTGTTGCCCTTTTACACAAGAACGTATGTAGCAGTTCACCTGATACGCACCTACCACAACTTACCACGCAGCTCACTTGAAGGAGACGCAGCCTTGCTAGCCAGAGATTATCAACTGATTTTTTAGATTTTTTATCATCCCTCTCTGAGATCACAACTGATTTCACTTCGCATGCAAACCATGGCTGTGCTAACACTGTGAAACCAAGTGCCTACGCTTCCTTCCCATTTTTATTTTGAGCATTCAAACTTTGGGCAGTATCGCTCTGGCACTATATGTTGTAGTGGCAGCTGATAAACCGGAATGGTTGACATTGTAATAGTGTTATACTTGCGTAAGAGGTGCACCAGGGCCAAAAAAATACCCTGTTACACTGGTAAGGCGGATTCTAGCAAAGCCCTTCGTAGGTCTCCCGTTACAGAGTAATAAGCTTCAAGAAGGAGATATTAATTTGTTAATCATGTGTGACTGCGCTAAATGAGTGAAACGAGAAAAAAAAAGTTACAGTAGGGATGTTTAGGATAAAAGTACTTCTTTTGTCTTAATTCTTTACTGCTTAAGTGTCAGGTGAGATGTGTTTAACCTACAAACAGAAGCTACACCAGTAAGTCGCGACTGTTCCCTAGCATAACAACAGAAGTCAGCTTGCACCTTCCTCTACTTTTTATAAAGATTCATTTCCTCAGGACTACCCATATCTTGCTCTAAAATTATCATCCTGCATGAAAGAGGCAGGTTCTTTAAAAAATCTGCACGATAGCGACATTTATTTATGCAAACACTCAATCACTACAAGGCAAACAAATTAGGCTCCTTTTGAAAGCTACTGAAAGCATCCTGGTCAGCATTTAGCTCAAACTACATATTTATTCCAGGCACTCGTACAGACACTTTATGTGATGATTGTGAAGAGCATGGTAAGGCACCTAGTACCTTAACTGGAGTGTCCATTTCATCATCAACATTATGGCATAAGCCACCTACACTTTTGCCCCAACTGATCAGATTTCATTGATTCGTCTCTCATCAAATAAAATTTGCTTATAGGCTAACTCCAAGAGTTTGCAGTATTTATATCCACTTGAAGCCTCCAATTTAAATTCCAAGTGTAATCGTTTACTGCTTTCAAGGGAGGTAAATGCCTCTGCAAACATTGAACTGGTATCATGGGATCACCGTGACTATGTAGTCTTTACTCATCAGCACCAAAGATTTCCTCTCCCAGATAAACAGCAGAGTGCCTACATGCCAAAAATCTATTTTGATATAAATTGAAGTTGAAAAACTATTAGGTTTTTAGGAATGAGTATGCAGACAAGAAAAAACAAGACAAAAACTGGAGCACAGCCATCCAGCTGGGCCGTTCTGGATAAGGCATATTCACTCTTCCATCATGTGCTCTGAACAAACCTAACTGTAGTTAACTCTGTTCTCTGTAACAGCTGCCACTTCATTCATTTTCCACTGTTCCAAAGCAAAACGTACACTCATTTCTGTGGACTGTTAAGAAAATAGTGCTTGTTAATTCATATCAACTCCTATGAAGTAACAACAGAAAGGAAGCAGAACAGAAAACCCCTTTCTTTAAGGATTTTTCTAACGAAGATTTCTTCTAGGAAATTTCCATCAGCAGCTGAATGGAAGACTTCTACGGACAGCAGATGGTGCTATTAGCACATTATATTATATTCCACCCTAAACCTGAAAAGAATCACCCTTTGTGCAGAAAAAAAAATGGCTGAAGATAAATTCATCATCTATATTTGATTAAGTCACAGGGATGAGTTATTGTAAGCGGAGAGCATATATTTTCTATCTTGTAAGCATAAAGGAGATTTATAGCTTCCAAGTGAAAAACACAACAAGATGTACATATTTACAACATAAATTACCCTTACCAGTTTTGTTGATATTTCTTAACAAGGTTACATTAACAATATCGGGCAAATCCATCTGCAGTCCAAGGTCTCCCTGTTCAGCAAAGCATTCCAGCACACATCCAGTTCCCCAAGTGAACAAAGGAACTCCTCAAGTGCTTATATATTTTGCTGAATTACAACCCAAAATATATGTAATCCCCTAAGCACGCTCAGTGCCTTAAAAACCTATCGTAACAGAAACAGATATTTAGGGTACGTGTACCTTTGAAGTTACCCTGACTACAGTTCCTGTTCTAGCTGTGTCAGCGTAATGTCTTAATACACACGTAGATAAAGCCCAAGGACGTCAAGTTGCCTTTCATTGTGTCGTCAAGTGAGACATTAAAGTCAGGCAACTCTCTAGCGATGCTTTCAGAGCCAACACATCCAAAAGAGTATCAATTTCTATACAGTTTACCATGTTTATGCCTCCACTCAAAACACCCTAAGCCTTCTTGCTTTGCAAAGGGATAGCTTATTTAGCATCATCTCCTTTATGTAGGTTTTCTAACTGCCCTTTACTCCAAATAAAAATCAGATTTTTGAGGTCCTTATCTAGAACGCATTTCCGTTAGTCGGTGGCTGGTATGGAACAAGTTAGGTAAATTTATCTAATTCAGAATGCTGTGTAAAGTTTGCCTGCACAAAGTGCTAAGTAGTATGGTTTCTTGGAAGAGGATCACATTGTGAAACATGAAAATGGTGTAAGCCATCTGCCAGAGGAGACAAAACACTCAAGTCACTGAGTAATCGAGGTAAAGTACATACCTTCGTGATGCCCAAGACACCAATGTTAGGGCTGGAAGAAGTGGATCCGTTCCCTGTCCCAAATACTCCATCCAGAACACAGGACAGACCCTCAATAAAAATCCCTCTGTAAACCCCAAACAGGAAAAAAAAGAGAGAAAGAAAAGAAAAAAAAAAAAGAAGAAAAAAAAAAAAAGATTAAAACTTTTATTAGCATAGACTTGCATCAGATGGTGCTTTATGACCACATACTACGTGGGGGTCTGTTACGGCATCTGTCCCACATGAATTACTATAATTCATGTTTCAAGCTCCAAGACACCTGGAAACCAAACTTGAGTTCTGTTTTCTATGTCTTAGGAATCCACATTATTAAACCAAGGAAATTATAGAATAATTCCAAGTCAAACAGAGCTGCTCTTTATTTCTAAAACTGCATTTCAGGTGAATTTTACAAGCTACCCCAATTCCAGAACCAATTTAGGGTTCTGCCCCTACAGAAACCGAACTATTAACCACCATGGAATCCAGCAGGAAAAGAACTAGGTTTCCAACACTACACTTGCAACAAAATAATTCAACGTGACAGTTGCATTTTGTATTTCAGATTCTTGGCCCTTGTGTTTGACCTAATTGCAACACTTAATCTCAGAGCACATTCCTGTCTTATCCCAATGAAAAACCCCCAAAAGAATAAAAAAGTAGCTTCAGACATTGAAAAAATATTTCTTTTTTTGACATACCTGTTTATTGCATGAATAGGTGGAGGAGGAGCGCAAGACAACCTGGCACAGGCATAGTAATCTCCTATTGATTCAATAATGCTAGCAACAACTGCGCTAAGCATTCCTATTACTCCAGCGGCTGAAATCGTCGGCAGTCCCCACTGAACTGTGAAGAAAAGGAAGCTGAAATTGCTTGTGCCACAGAAACCAAATTTCAGTATCAAAACATACAGCAATTTCATAGAATCACAGAATCATTTAGGTTGGAAAGGACCTTTAAGATCATCAAGTCCAACTGTTAACCCAGCACTGCCACTAAACCACGTCCCTAAGTGCTGCATCCATACGGCTTTTCATCACCTCCAGGGATGGTGACCTCCAGCACCTCCAGGGATGGTGACCTCCAGCACCTCCAGGGATGGTGACCTCCAGCACCTCCAGGGATGGTGACCTCCAGCACCTCCAGGGATGGTGACCTCCAGCACCTCCCTGGGCAGCCTGTTCTAATGCTTGACAAGTCCTTTCAGTGAAGAAATTGTTCCTAACATCCAGTTCTAAACCTCCCCGGGCACAACTTGAGGCCGTTTCCTCTTGTCCTATCACTTGTTACTTGGGAGAAGACACTGACCCCCACCTGCCTACACCCCCCCTTTCAGGGAGCTGTAAGGAGTGAGAAGGTCCTCCCTGAGTCCCCTTTTCTCCAGGCTGAACCCCCCAAGTTCCCCCAGCTGCTCCTCAGAGGACTTGCTCACCAGACCCTTCCCCAGCTCCGCTGCCCATCCCTGGACACGCTCCAGCACCTCAACGCCCTTTCCTTGTAGTGAGGGGCCCAAACCTGCACACGGGATTCGAGGTGCAGCCTCGTACAGGGGGACGATCACTGCCCTGGTCCTGCTGGCCACATTATTTATTCATCTTCAATGGAATCAACAAATTCCCTTCACAGTAAGACAGTCTGGCAAGTTCAAGTAGATGAAAGGAGCAAAGGAAAAACCGCCTAACCAGCTGCTTTGATCATGCTTGGAAAAAACCCAAAAAACCCTAAACCCCACCAAAAAAATTCCTCCTGTTCAGAAGGAAGGAATTTGAACTACTGCTTGTGAAAAAACAATTCTGATCACTGAGGCGAGTGCCACTTAATTATTATTGCTCTAAAAACTCAGCCTTTGGTTACAAGTCTAGTCTACCAAAGAGAATGGCCAACAACCAGCTATGATCACTGCACAAACACCTCCCAATTCCAAATTTTTGTAGAAAAGAAAATAAGATTAATTTAAGCCTGTAGAAAAGCTTGGCAGGTTTTCCACAGCAATTGCCTTGATGCTTTTATCTCTTTGAAATAGATGAGCCTCTTGCAACAAAAGGAACTTGAAGTCACACAAACGTGAATGAACAAGGCTTCACAAATAAGAAACGTCTAATCAGGGTGGAGAACTTTTCCTCCTCTTCTTTCCCAAAAGCTATTATACATTTTGCAAGTACTGCTTTAGAAGTGGTTTCTTTTAAAAACTAATCAGAACCAAAGCATATGGAAAACCACAATGAAGCTGCCTCATTACAACGTAGTGGTATTCCTAACAATTTCTATTATTCTATTCTAGTAGAATATTACTCTCTATCATTACCCCATTAATTTCTGAGCAGCACAAGGGTGTGCAACTCTATCTCATGCCCTAAGAAACAGCCTTCAACAGCTTTAAACTTAGAGGTGGCCAGCAAAAGAATACAAGCACCCAAAATGTCACGTAAAGCGTTTTGTGTTCTCTTGTAAATACTTTTTTGTCCTTTGATAAACATGGACTGGCACTCTCTGACTTGCCCTTCGGCCCAATTCCAATGCCACTTCTGCAAGTCGGGACATGTTTATGTAGCTGTTTAACACTGTGCTAATTCAAGAATGGGTGTGTTTGGGGCAGGGGAGTGCATCAAGCTGGAGAAAACTCAGGCACTACTCTTCTTTAGAGAAGAGGAATCAATGACTTCGGTAGCTCCACAGGAGTTGTAGTAACCCATCCTTATTTATTGTGTAACATTAACAGTAGCTCACCACAGTATTGGCAAGTGCAGATATATCGACCATTCTCTGAAAATCCACGTTAAACATACGGTCGCACTATGTTATTAGAGGTCAAGAGTTACCCAGATAAACCCTGCAAGTGCCTTCTACAAATTCAAGTTTCAGAAACTCAGGTCTTTCTTGGGTGAGACCTTCAGGTATCAAATCAAAGAGGAAAACAAGAAAAAGAACATCACCCCCGTCAATGGTATCTTTAGATCAGTGCATGCTGAAGTACATCAGAACATAGTACTGTGAGAAAAATAGCAATGCTTCTGAAAACAACACAAATTATATTCACAGGTGTATTATTACAAAACCAGCTCTCAAACCCTGACATACTTACAAGGATAAGGAACCTTGAACCACGGAGCTACCAAAAGCACTCCTCGTCGTGCGTCTGTGCGAGCGTAGAAGCCGTACTTCGAACTGTCAGGGGGAAAGACGTCTGTCACAGTGAAGATGAAGCAAAGCAACCACGACACCAAAATAGCTAAAATAATCTGTGAAAGAGGAGGAAAAAAGACATTTAAAATAAACTCTCACTGACAGTATTCATCAACAGCAAACTGTTCCGGCACAGAATACCTATTACACAAATATCTGAGTGTGATCTTAAGTGATGTTTTAAGTCTGAACAAGTAGTAAACCCTGTAATAAATCTGCTAGGTGTTTCCCTGCTGCCCCTAACGAAGGTGCTGTTACAAAAGCTTTAGAATTAGAGCAAGCCTCTTCTCTCCCGTAACAAATGGGAAAGTCTCCAAAGAGGCACTTAAACTCGTGAATTCATCTCAGTTTTACCAGAGAAATAAAAAGAGGTCTTTCACACGGGGGAATGGAGCATGGCTTTCATAAAACTAGAAGATAACGACCTCTCCATCCCTCTTTGGAGGGCTCAGTCTAGGCTTTCACTGCATGCATAAACATACCTTCTTCTCTACCCCCTTCCCCCCTGCCATGATCTTCATCACTCCAAAAACTCTTCATCAGAGACAGATACCCAAATGGGATCCAGCAAGGCTACAATATGAAACCATTTCATGT
This sequence comes from Falco punctatus, assembly GCF_963210335.1. NCBI lineage: Eukaryota > Metazoa > Chordata > Aves > Falconiformes > Falconidae > Falco > Falco punctatus. The sequence goes on along the minus strand of NC_137600.1, from coordinate 896,200 downwards.
GGTAAATGAGCCATTTAGTTAAGTTCATTTAAGCTTTTATCTCACCTTTGTGATCAATTGTATTGTTACAAAAAATCAAAACCAAGGGGGGAAAAAAACCACCCCAACCCCAAAACACAAATAAGAGGTGTTTTTTTCTAACTGAAGAACAAGTTCAGCTACTCACAGGAAACATCTTAAAAAGCTGCAGTCTGTATGCCGTCCATCCTTTCTTGGATTTGTAAATGGGTAAGGGAAATTTGACATTTCTGGCATACTGAGAAAACAACAGTACTAGGAAAATAGTCCTGAGAAAAAAGGAGGAGGAGGAGGAGGAGGAGGAGGAGGGTGGCACAAGAGAGACATGTCATTAGCACCAGCATGTTAAAACCCCCTCTTCACCACAAACCTGCTCAGGCTCTTCAGACACAAAAATACAAAGGTACATTTTAAATACAGCACAAGACAAGGCATCATAAGAGAATATATTTTGAATAAATTATTATTCCATGAAAGCTGAAACAACATAATTTGTATTCTAAAGTGCTGCAAAAAACAGCCAGCAGCAAACAGGTAAATGAAACTAGGAAAATTAATCAGACTAAAAGATCTTCAGAGCTAAGCACCCATTAGCAAAGAGCTACACTGCTGCGCTGCTTGTGTCTTTTTGACTCACTCCATCTGTGTGTCTAGGTCTGCTCTACATAAAGCACAAAGGTTGCTGCTAGCAAGTAGGAAGAAACAGGAAAACTGGAGGCCAGTGTACAGTAATCTTTACATTTCAGAATTTGCAGAAAACTCCAAAGCACTTTAAAAATTTCTGTCAAGAGAAGTTCTTCAGTTCTTAAGAATCCCTTTTTTTGGTATGTGCATCTTTCACCAAACAGCACTAAATCAAGCATAATAAAACCTAAGAAAACAAGACTTCATTCAACTGCAGTTCACCAGTAACCCAGTTTACTACAGTTTTTAAATGCCTCAAGTATTAAGCATCTTCCCCTCTCGTCACAGCTAAGCTCCTCTATATGTTAAAAATTAATTCAATTCTACAGCTAAAATACGTATCCTCTGCAATGAAAAATAAAAAGCCAGGGCAGGTTGCTCAATTCTGAAATTGCCAAAACCCGTTTTGCTATTAAAAAGGCTACACAGAGTCAAGCTGTCTGAAGCAGCAAAGCTTCTCTGAAATTGGAGATTATGTTTTTATCAGCTGACTTAAAAAAAAAAAAAAAAAAAAAAGGTGGATTTTAATCCTCCCTCCCTTTTCTATCCAAGATCAGTTTCAGGCTAAAAGAAACAGAACAGAGCTTTCTTCTCCCTCAGTCTCCAGGAACAAAGAGCTCTGCACAAGAAGGGTGTCATTTATAGCCTTTACCCCCACCTAGAGTCTAATGATAAAGGCACCTTTTCCTTACATTCAGGGAACGTTCTGGCATCCCTCCTGAAGTCCATTACGGCAAGACAGGCTCCCCTCCCTAACAGCAGCTATCCTGGCATGCTAGCCCTGAAGACAGGTGGCTTTGTATTTTGATTTATTTAGTACAGAGCTGTAAATAATTCAATAACATTATATTCTGGTAAGTAGTATTAGATTGGCTACATGCCAGGGGGGCTTACTGCCATTCTGTAAAATATTACCAAAGCATTAAACGCCCAAAGAAACAGTTTTGTTCACCAGATCTACAGGCAAAGACCAATTCAGGAATAATTTCCCTTTTAACAGATCACGATGCGTTGTGTTTTATGGATTAAATGGTTTCAGCTTGGCACTGGCAGAACAAGCAAGGTCAGGAAACTGTTTGGGAAACACGAAAATCTTGTCAAATAGCTTCTGCAGCTAATGCAGGATAATAGCTCTTACACAGGTATTATTTTGCTGTGCAATACAGTATTTTTATCTCATCAGAGCAGTCAAGACAGTCTCAAGTGCCACATCTTGTAGAGATCAAGTTACTTTTGAGTAGCTCTAGATGGCTACGGAGTTATTTTCAACAATCTAGTGCACATTTTTGCATGGCAGAAGCCAGAAATACTTATTGACTGGGTAATATTTAAATCCTGTTCCCAAATTGATTTATTTTTTTCCATCTGCAAAATGTCAACTTTAATTACATGTTTCTGTGTCCAATTCACTAAACGTCTGCTTGATTGATTTAATGTTAGTCCCAACTTGCACATAATTTGTTTTACAGAAAAATAAAACCTTCCTTTGGGTCAGCAGCTTAACATAATAGAATTACAAAAATATTCATGATGCTAAAATCCAAGATAAAAGAGAATTAAACAGCCTTTTTAATCATAAGCTGCAGTTACAGAATACTTTACATGTTCAAAGTACTGTGCAAACAGATTAGTCAGATCAGAATCTGATCTCATCAAGTCATTCCTTCCGCTTCCAGAGCCAGCACCAAGTTGGTCGCTATACACTGAACAGAGCAACTGCTTCAGCCAATTTCCTTCTCCCTAAAATGTGGGTTCCATCTGTATTTGGCTGGTTACCCGCAGCATCTCACAGGAAGCTTTTGCCTCCTCCTCACAACTCATTTTTCTCCATTATTCCCTTTCATACCACTAATCTCAAGTCTTTAATTTCTCTGGCACCTATACCTACAGCAGCACAACCATCACGCCCTGACACTCACTCTAAAAGCCTTTCTGTCTACTGAACAGAAATCTGCCTACTTATGCCTCACTGACTGATGGCATTCATGGAAATAACACATGCTCTCTCTCTTGTACAAATTTCTCTCGGCTGTAGGTAAGCAAACTAGTTAAGACAGATGAATCACTAGTACCAATGGTATTTGCTCACTGTTGCAGAATAAGAAACATACACAACATCATAAAAACAGAAACAGAAATTGCTCACTAATCTCTCCAGTGTTTTGCTAAATCATCGTTTCTAGAGCACTGAATTAGAACCAGCCAATGGCTCCCGGATCAACTGATGTTTTATAAAATTCTCTCTTCTCCATACCTCACTTTCAGCCACTGTCCTTTCCTGCCTCCTCAAGTTGCTGGTGTCCTTATTCCCAACTGGCCAGCTGACCCGACCCAGACCCACTCACATTCCTGCACACGGTGTTTCTCCACGCTCAGAGCGCTGCAATGCTACCTTTGGGATGGGGGCTAAGCAGACCCTGGCTTTTCCCTGGCACTCCAAAATTCCTGCCCGACGCCTTACCGACTAGGAGCCCCCGGCTTAAGCCAAGAACACCCAGGAGTACTTACAACATAGCGATACCCCAGTGTTTGCCTGCTCTTTCTCCAGCAGCTTGGAAACCGGAGAGGCCGATGAGAGCAACAGTTGGTGTGATGGTCAGAGGTCCAATGTATCGCAACAGGGCGCCAGGAAGGCCAAGCAAACCAATCACCACTTCTATCAAGGAGGACATGATAATTGCACCTTGGATCTGAACACACAAGAACGGGAAAGAGACAGTTCAGTCAAATCTTAGAAGCAAACCCCAAACGTTTCTTTTTCTGCTCTGGATTACAAACTGCAGTTAAAAGAATTCAGTGACACAGAAGAACTCAGCAATTTTTTCGTCATAAAACAGCTCATTAGGTTTAAGTGACTTATTGCTTAAGCATAACACTTATGGTTTTCTCCACAAAACTATTACACAACAGACCAGTGGGCCAGTCTGGTAGTTGTGTGGATAGCACATCACACTGTCAGACAGGAGACCTGGGTTCCAGGCTAACCTTTAAGCTCTCAGATCGAACGGCAAGGGTTGGTGGCGCCACGGAGGTGATGCTCCTAGCTCCTAGGGGCAGAGTGTATGCTGCATTGTTCACAAGTGCTCCTTAGAAGCTGGTATAGAGCAGCGTTGTGGTCTCAGGAGACTGTCAGCCCTCTTGGCTGCAGGGCTCTTGGCAGGATGTAGCTATGGTTTGAACATGGGGAAGAGAGAGGGGTTGTTTTTAATTAAGAAAAAGTTTGCAGCCCAAAGCAACGGGATGGGAGATAAATTCCATGACACACGCCTTAATTTGGACTATGCTATCTACTACTCTCGTGTGATGCCTGGGCACAACCCTCATCCTGGGCTCTGCAGAGCATGACGGAGTTCAGACTACAGTGCTGCGAGTGGAGAAGGAGCTTGATATATTTCAGCAAGCCTCTTGGGAGAATCAACATCTTATCAGAATAGTCTTCAACCTAAGACACCTAGGAATGAACCAGATTTGCTAACTGCGTGTTTACCTTTCACAGGATAGCCTACTGAACAGAGCAACAGCAGGCAAGTGGCCTGGTAGCAGCTGAACTGCTACCAGCAAGCACAAATCTCAGTGTTACAAGAAGAGTATTCATCTCACTTGCCCATTTTACTGTGCATCTTTTGGAATGTGGTAACTAACTCCTTTTATTTGCTGTCCAGCAATGAACAAGTTGAAAAATGAAGACTTCCATGAAATGAGTAAAGGGAGATATTCAAACGAAAAGCGCCGTGAAAGAAGACATTACGAACTTACAAGACGAGAACACACAGATGGTTAGGTGAGAAACTTAACTGGAATCAAGACAGATCAAACAGCTAAAGGCTACTACTCCTACATTACCTCTCGTATTCTGGGATACCAGATGTGCTCAGTGTGAAGCAGTTCTGTTGTTCCGTTTGTAACTGTTATATCTTACAAAAAAAACCAAAAACAAAAAAACAAAAACACGGGTTTTATTCTGCAGGCACTTTACCATCTTTTAATAGAAAATAAACCTCTCCTTAAGCTGTGCCTGACAAAGCAGCCTTGATTTCCACAGAATAAAAGTTCTGCAATGCTACAAATCAAGTAATAACATGCTTACATTCCCCAAGAGCTAACCGCTAATTTTACCCACTGTACCAAAGTGGAAAAACCCCATAACTTTCAGAAAGAAAGGTCAATTAGGGATTCTTTACCCATTCCAGTAAACGGATGAATGGAGACTTACTCAACTGCACACTAGGAATCACACACTCCAACGTTTGTTGTTCACCAATTTAGGTCACTGAGTGATGAATTGATTTGTGGTAACAACCCCATCTGACAACTTTTGAAAGTTAAAAGGTAGCAAGAAGTAGCAAAGGGAGTAGTGGGAAAAAATAGACAGTATTTCCTTTCAACAAGGCGTGGGTTAGGATACTGGCACATTTTGGTGCACATAAATATCCAGCACAACCAGCACTAGTAAAGCACATCATAGTCTGCCTTTACCTCTTGGGCACTGAAACCCATGTGCTACTTCCCAGTAGCTCAATCTGACTCCCCCAGTGAGAAAATGTGAATGCTCAAAACTAAGTTTTCTACAGAAAAAACATCAGGAAAACTAATTAAATGGCTGTAAGTGAATTGAGAGATGTATAAACACATACATAATATAAATGTAAATAATTAAGAAAATCAAAAGGACCCCTGGGAAGAACTTCAGTCAGAAGCAAGCAGCCTGCTTCTCTATACTGCCGTCTTGGACTCCCCACAGCCTTATTACTGAATAACTACACCCCATTAAGAAGAAAACCGCCAGAGCTGTTTCCATTTCAGTTTTCTAACTTAAATTAAAGCAAAATCCCCCTACCCAACCAGTTTTCCTGCACATTTTCACCCTAAATACATTCAAAACCTTGCAGGATGACGACGTTAGCAAAGAAAAAGGTAAAACAAACATCCAAAGCTTGCTCTGCAAAACCTGTCAGGTATGAATTAGGTAAAAACACCGGTCTTGATACGATGCTGAACATCGCTCAGCCTTCCTACTACTCAAATTAAAAGGACCCAACTGGACTCACCATTTCCAAATACCAGAAAGGAACATTTATGGAATCTTTCTGCCTTTCTCTACATTGTTAACAAAATCATTGTTTTATGCTATTGCTAGACTTCTTTTGTCAACATTTTTTATATTAAAAAAAAAAATCCAACCAGAAACGGAATTCCACAAGGGCATTTTTAGGAATCTTTTTCCAAGGCACAAAGTTTTAACACTGTAAAAGGAAGGAATTTTTCACATTCCCTGCTCATTACTTCCAGTTTCCAGATCAAAAGGCTTGGCAGTTGCACTATACGTGATCTGCATCATCTGCTACTTAAACCTGAACAAGAATCAATGACAATTACCTGTATTATTACATTTCCACTTCTCCAAGGAGAGTATTGCTCTAGCAGGTGCTAAGAATGCAAAAGCACTCGCCTGAAACAAGGGTAACCTGGTGGAAAGGAAAAGAAGAGATGCTGACGTTTGTAGGTGTTACAGTGCTGTCTCAGGACATCAGTTGCAGTTAAATGGTTACTCATCCTCAAAACCATCCTTAATGCTGTGTGTGTGACTGTGTTATTAAAAATGTGAAATACAAGAATTTCTTATTAAAAAGAACAGCCATAGAGATCCCAAGACTTCACAAACCAAAGACCTAACAGAAGACACTACGCACATGAAGTTATTACTACAACATCTTGTAACAGGTAATTACTGGATACCAGCACGCTGGTACCAGACATTGATTTAAAGTTTTGACTTGTCAGCACAAGGATACAGATGTACGTTCTGAAGTACGTCCCAGCCAGACTGCTGAACGTGCAGCTTTCACTGTCCCGCCACATTAAAAAAGCTCTCTGACAGTGCAGTGTGCAGTCTGCATACTCAATACTTTCCCTCTGCATGACGTGAAGTACAGTCATTTATACATTCATCTTTAAGTGTATGTGTAAATAACTATTAGGTTGACAACAGCCGATTAGATGTTCCAGGTGGCTACCAACAATAAATACACATGCTGCAAGAATTTCAAGATGACATTCTTCGCATTGGTGTTTACACTTCCCAAAAGGTTTAAGATCTAAAGGCATCTAGCAGCACCAACTACGTATTTATTGAATCAACCGTAGTTTGCGCAACACCACAAACATCCAGATGTTACTTAGCTACAGAGAAGATGCACTTTGAACTATTCTATAAATACCGTCATTAATGGATTGTAGTAAGATTCTCTTTAATAACAATCTCTAACTGTAACACACGGAACACTTAATTGCTCATGTGGCTCTAATCACTGCACCATGTTTATGGCTGTTTTACAGTTGCAACAAAGTGCCTTGATGCCAGTGCAAACACCAGTAAAGGAAAAAGAACTAACCGTAGCAGATTCAGATAAAGATCAGAAAAGATACAAAGAGGGGGGGCAGAGGGAGGGGAAAAAAACACCAAATCAGTGGGGGAAAAAAAATCCAATACATGTTTAACACAAAGAAGATCAAACTAGAAGCATGTTACTAACAGTAGCTGTGAAGTTCACAATCAAGAACAGCTGAACTACCATTGGAGTTTGGGCCATGAGGAATCTGAAAAGCCAACCCACCTATTGCAAACATTGAAAACTGCAAGAGAAAGTTAAATTTCATAAAATACACCAGCCATCTGAGCACAACTGACTGGCATACAATTCCCTTCTAAGTTTCTTCAAGCAAAAATCAAAGCTTTATCTTTGGTGAAGAAACGGTTGGTATCTACGAGTGAATGATTCACCTTATTTTTCAGGCTTCATTAAGCAACCCGAGCAAGGTGGTGCCCACGGCAAAATCTGCAATACCTGTAACAAGCTGTTACGCCTCTATCCCACCTACACAGTACTCTGTCCCCCACTAATGATTTTGTAAATACACCTTGCAAACACATTCTCCAGTGATGACATCAGTTGTACTGAACTTAGGTTTAGATTGGGAGCTTTGTATCACATAAAATACGCTACATACGTATTGAATAGTAAGATCTTAGCACACCTTGCTTAGCTATCTGCCTAACCTTTGTATGAGACAGTAAACCTGGAATATTTAGCAAAAGGGCCAGTAGGCTCAAAATACTTTTTTTTCCCCGTCCAAGTAGAAAAAATTAGTATCTTTCACCCAATTTATTACTCAATATCAGCCAACCAAGATCAGTCTCTTTCTGAAGACACAGCTGCAGTTTGGAACATGACTTACAAAATACCTTTCCCACTGCTAAGCCAGGCATTCATTACTAGCTGGGCAAAATATCACCAGTTTATGATTGGACTATAATTTTAATTTCACATCTAAATTGTGAAGTTGCTCAATTCTGGCACCAGCCCTTGTGGCAGCAGAGCTTTTTATGCAGTTAAAGTAATCTGGAAATGTCTTCCCTATCTTAACATGTCACACAGATGTAAGAATGCTTAGCGATGGGCACAGCAACAAACCTAAAATGTTTAGTTATATATTAAAGCTGTATTTGATTGTCTCAGTCATATTAATTACTCTGAATCTTTGCCAAATCTTTTGGCTTATTACATAATCCAATGAATAGCTTGAATTCCTAAAATTAGTATGGGTACCAAACTGACCACAACTCCACCTCACAATTGAGCTAAATCCATCTTTAAGGACCTCTAAACCACGGAATTTGACCTTTTGAAACTGTAGTGGCTTTATTTGCTGAAATACTTTGCAGTTGACAGACCTGCCAATAAATACTTTAAAATATCATTTAGAGAACATCGCTGCTATATCCCGTTCCCACCCTTACATAAAACCAGAATCACATGTTAAATAGTTATAAAACATTCAACTGCAGAAATTTTCTCCTTAAATACAAGTTCACTTATTTTAAGACCCAAATGCAATTGCCTCTTCAGTATACAAACATATAGTTCACAGTGCAAGTGGAAGCCATTGAAAAGAAAAAAAAGTGATCAAGCATTGGAACAGGCTGCCAGGGACGTGGTGGAATCGCCATCCCTGGAGGTGTTCAAAAAATGCATAGATGCGGTGCTTAGGGACATGGTATAGTGATGGACTTGGCAGTGCTGAATTAACAGTTGGGCTTGATCGTAAAGGTCTTCTGCAACCTAAATGATTCTGTGATTCTAAGATTTCAAAATGATGGGACCACGCCAGTTTCTGCAAGAGCCCAGAATCACTCTATATTAAGTAATGAAGAGAAAGAGCCCACAATTTGTTAAGGAAAAAAAGAAAATGTGACAAACTTCAGTTCTGTGAAGACATACAAATCTCAGGAAGCATAAAAATGAAGCTTTTTCTGATAAATTTGAGGCAGAAGAAAAAAGCTGGCAGAAGTACAGGAAAACAAAGCTCCACTTTGAGTTCATCTCCATCCACAACTCTGCACACAAAACTCGAAGACTTTGAACTTCAGTAAATCCAGGGAGCAGACACTCAAACCTGAACAATAAATACCTTATCTTCCAGTTCCTGCCTAGGTCAACAATCCTCCAGTTCCCTATATAAAGCACAGAGGACTGGGAGGGGAAAACCAACCCCACTAACCATCACTCCCATTAAAAGAGGTTCAAAACACCAAAGGGTACAGCTCTGCTCCTCTGCCTCTGTTCAGACGAGGTACTTGAAAATTTGATTACAGCTAAGGCAAGCTACTCTATGAGCACAAAAAGCCAATCAGGCAGAAAATATGATTATTAACTGCAGGCAGTCTTGACTTAAAGAAAATACATTGGGGGATGAAAATTTTCTCTTTCAACAATTTGCATTATGCTGTTTTGTCATTAGAACAAACTTTTCATACAAAACAGCGAAGCTATTTTATAAGTTAAGACATAAAAAAAAAATAAAGGGAAGGTTTTTTCAAAGGAAAAAAAAAGACAAGAAAGCCAACTAAAATAGCAACTAAAGATTACATTGGAAAAGCTGAAATATTTGGAAAATTTTTAGATGAAAAGCTGATCTACAACTGCAAGTCATCTGCCATAGGCTTGCCTTCTGCACCCCACCGAGATAACTTTTCCACCCAAAGATTCTGTTTCTTAGCTGAATCTTTAAAAATGGAGGGGATGTTTGTCCATTTTTCTATTGGAATGCAAGATTTCAGCTCACATTGTTCTTAAATTGAACTAAATGACCCATGAATCATTCAAGTAACCATATGAGGGCATACTCTTAAAATACACACTTTTCTTCTGGTTTTACTTATCACTGTTGGTTTATTCAAGAAGATGCAGAAATAACTCCGCAGGTTTTAGCTATTCCCAGTTCTCACAGGCAGAGTCAACAGAAGTTTAAGTAAACATGTCAAGTATCTCTCTGCAGCATTTAGTATAGAACACACATTTTTAGAAAGGATTTATCTCAATGTTAATAAAACTTAGAGCATCCTGGTCTTACCAACACCAGATATTTTACAAGTATTTGCTAACACTTGAATTAGCCTCTTGCATCCTCCTAAGGCGAGCAGACCAAAGGAAAGGCACAGGCATCCCTGTAAGGCTACACTACGTGTTTCTTCCCAACTCAAGGAAGGATCGTTACCTGCGACTCAAAGCAACTAACAAATTAAAATCAAATAATTTGTTTGTATTGGAAGGTAACAATGATACTCAGTTCAGAGAATAAGAAATTTCCCTGTCATTTTTCCTTAATTTTTTGATTTGGCAAACCCTTTACAGGGAACAAGCACACGATCTGCTGTAGGACTAATCGCAACCACCTAAATACTGGCAAGAATACAGTATCATTCCAGAAGCTAATAAAAATATCAAAATTAGTTCCTCTTTACCAAGGCGTATCGATTTTTTCTTTCCCCCAGAATCACTTAACACAGTCTCTGCCCTCAGATTTCCCTCCTCCTCCTTCCCTCTCCCTGCTCCCGCTGTATTTTCTTACCCTTCGAATGCTTTCTCTGATTTCGGATCCACCTTTTTTTGGAAGCAGCTTTCCAAAAGCTTTCCCTAACCATCCTGCGTTTGACCTGCTATCTTGTGTTTCATGTTTATCCTTTGAAAATAGACTACCTAACTCTTGGACTGCACCCTGGAAATCCCAAATGATGTCTAGTCCTATCACCATCTCAAGAACTTGAAACAAGTCCCGAATCTCACCTGCACCCAAAAGTTGTTTGTAACAATGTAGTGATGCCCACACAGAAGAAAATGGTCCCAATCAACTGGCTGGTAGCCCACTGGTCAAATCCCACACACATGGCATCAGCCAGCAAAAAGGGCACTGCTATAGTTCCACTGAAACATGTTAAGTAGTGCTGTGAAAAGAAAAATAGTCCGTTAATACTGCAGCCAATATTAATGAGTAAATAAACTGATGACTATCTTTTCTTTCGCATTGGATATTTTTGCTTTTGAATCGCTTCCTGGCCCAAAGCATTTCTTTAAATATTTTCCTTCCACGCTGAGCTAGCCGGTTGCTAACGATCGCTATTTCTGTAGAATACACTAGGTTATTTAAATAGCCACATGGCTACTGTTCTTGATGAGGAGGTATCTAGGTAACTGTGCTGAAAACCACTTCTGACTCAGAAAAGCAGATAAATAACTCCATTCACTTTCAACCATGTGAAAAACCATTAGCTTACAAATGAACTTTGAGCACATACAAACTAGGATGCAAATAAGCTCTCGAGTACCAGAAACTAGGTACTCATGAATTCTTTTTCATCCCAATACATTAAGCAAACAAACAAACAAGAATCACCATATTCAACAGTGCAAGTTAAAAAATACAGTCCCTACAGAACTGCCTGTCCTTGAGGAAAGGCAGAAATAAAAAGGATGCTTTGGAATGTATTTGTTTGGAGATCTCAACATACTTTACAGATATTAACAAATTCTCAGCATTCCTGTGGGACAGATATTATTACCGTTTGAGAAAGAAAGGAGATGAAATGAGCTGTTCTGCTTCACACGAGTGGCTGAGCTGGTAGTAGGGTTCAGCTCACTGCTACAGTCCTCCTCATTGCAGGAAGCACACGCTCTCACTCCAAGGAGTAAAGAATTCAGCTGCCCTGCTTACTAGTGAGCCTACAGGTCCAGGATGCTGCTACTGAGCTTGCAGAATTGAAATGGCTACAGTAGCAGCTCTAATATTCAAGATTTCAGGACTAAACCATTATCTCTCTCCATCTTTCATTCCAGAGGTGCCAGACGTCACTTTCTGAAGCTCACCACTTCACATTTACTCACTTGCTTACTAATAGTAGCTTAGAAGACTAAATATTTAAGTGAATCTCACAAATGCATAAGCCAGCGAACAACGATATTAGATCACTATCAAGACAGTAATCTTAGTGTGCGATCAACTGAAGATGAAACTACCTCAACACTTTATTCAAACATGTGAGAGCATGGGAAAAATAAAATTATCACGTACACAAATGCTATAAACTACACAGAAAGTACTAAAAAAGCTTTTAAAAGTTGCAGAGGAAATTATGGCTGTTTTGAAACATACCTGTAACCCCAAAAATATGCAGAGATACCAAGGAGGAACGTCTTCGATAGTGTAAATCATGTCAGTTCTCTGCGCATCTAAACTTCCACTGCTGTCCAGTGTCTCTGCCAAAGAGCTCTATTTTGACAGGGAGGGTAGAAAGGTGGGAAGGGTAAAAAAGCAGGGGAAGACACAAAGGACAACAGTAGGTTACTGTTATGTACGAATAAACTGAATCTGAACTATCCAGATACTCCAAGGTTGGTGTAATACTCACAGTGGTGATACGTTACGTTTTCAAACATTTTTAAAGCCTTTTACCTCTGACAGTGAGCTCACCTCCAGCTGTAGCTACTAAATTTTACCAAACACATTCACTTCTATAAGCTATTCCCTGCTCATTTATACTAAGACAGCAATTCTTCATTTATTATAACCAACCTGACAGCCAAAAGGTGCCCATAAAATGAAATTATCATGACAGAATTATAAAAAAAAAAAAAGGAAAAAAGGAAGAACTGGAACTACATAGAAGAGTCAACAATGGCTAGTTTCAAAGCAGAATGGCTAGCCTTGCCTAAGAGGCCAAAATCACACAAGAAAGTTCCTCATGGTAATTGCTTTCCTACTTAATTCTTACTCAATTTCAGTCTTGGTTAACCTTTTTTAGCCACAAGATTTATTATTTTGCTTCCACCCCATGTTCAACCAGTCAAGAAAAATGTTAATCACTATAACGGAATACATCCGCGGCCAATTTATATCAGCCAAGCAGACTTCCTCCAAAACTACAGGAATTTAAGCAAGACCACATACTGGGCTACCATGTGCCCTAATTCACAGAGAGCTAGCAGACTAACCACACAGACACACACATCAAAATCCCTGCAGATTTTCTATTAAAACAAGATCCAGCTCAGTCATTTCTTCTTTACAACTAAATGGAGCCATTCCTTTCAGACACTCTGGTTTTGAAATTCCTGAGAACAAAAATACAATGCTCCAAAGCCCAAATACCAACAACAAAAGCAAGAGGAAGTACTAGATCTTATCAGCTCAACTAACCAAAAAAATACCTTATATAACTACTGTTCTGACCTAATCCACGCTAGAACATAACAAACTCATGTGAAGTAGCCTTACACAAGGACCAGAAACTTTGCCAGACTCGTGACTTTGCCTCAAATGGTCTTTACTTCTTCAAAAATCACTACACACCCACAGATTATGCTTAGATAATCTCCATTTTATTTATCATCTCCAAGGTCAGGGAAGCCAAACAGACCCATGGTATTTCCTTCTTACCTCTGGTATCTGTTGGGAAAAAAAATGCCACTGGGTTAATTCAAATTCAGGGAGTGTAAAGGACCACACTGTTATGGAAAGATTGAGGGTATTACAGTGGAAAAGCGAAATCTAGAAACACTCATTTCAGAAAACTTTTTTCAACCATGTTAAGCGCCCAGCAATCTGTTCACCAGGGTTAGTTTAAATACGGTACATATCCTAAGCAGAGAAATAAGGGAAATTGTTGACTGCACAACTCATCTTGCCAATTTGCAGCACCAATGTAATTTTTTCATTGACTGAAAAATGAAAGACCACCCTCCTGACCTGATTCTCTAAAAAAAATGACTCATGAAAAAATTCAGGAACTTGAGTTTTAGAGCTTCACCTCATACTGGAGGGGAGAGCGCTGCGCAGCAGTAAAGCTGTACACATCTTGTCTCCAACTGGAAATTAGGAAAAATCGGGTACATCCTCATGTCAATGCAGTTATGCGTAGATCCAAGGAAGGGGACAAAGTGGCTGACTCACAAAGACAAGCAGAAGGAGCAAGACCCAACAGCCAGCGTAGTTATGAACAGCAGGACACATATCATCACTAGTGGCTTCTTTAAGAACTTTATTGGGAAAACAAAGAAAAGATTCACCCAGAGAAGCTCCCAAGATACTTCCTGTTCTTATAAAGCAGTTTTGTTAACCTTCCCCCAGAGACTATACAAACACACACACACAAATATATATATATATGTGTTTGATTGCCTCGATTCTGCTCTATTTCACTGCAATATATGCTCCATCTGAGAACTTTGCTCACAGTAACACTGCCTGTTTGTTCAGCATTTTGACTAAGAGGTCATCATATACTTTCAGAGAGGCAGAGGTCATGAAGGTACAGTAAGAATGGTTACGACATCTGCTCATGAGGTGGGAAGAGAGAGGCGTCAGCAGAAATTAACTGTTTGCTCCATGAATTACATCAATGTTGGCTTGCAGCCAGATCAGGAGAACAAACTGTGGATAGTTCCCCACCTGACTCCAAGCACGAAGAGATAAAACACCTCCCACTGTGCACCGAGCGACCTGCATTACTCCTTCCAAGGATGGACAGGAATGGGATTTTCAACGTTGGTGATGTTTCCAAGCAGGATAACAGGATAACTCTAAAAATCCAGTGAGCGATTTGTGCAGATTGGTGAGCCCGTTTTGGCTGCTGCCTTTAGAAAACCCATCTTTTGGCTGCTTTTCTAATTTTGCCAGATAAATACCCAGTAGGTACCTAACTGTTCCGCTTAAGGAAAAAAAAAAAAAAAAAAACATGTTTGGCCCTAGGACTGATGAGGTTGCATCAAGTACATTCCCCAACTTTTCCACCTGCCCTTCTATTCTATTCTATATATCCCTCTTCTTCCTTGGGCAGCAGCAATCAGAAACGATAACCTGTTTCTAACAGGAAGACCATGGCATATGCAGCAAGTTTATCAGTCCTTTTCATTTCTGATTACATTTATGCCTATATTTGTCTGCAAAGAACACAGAAGAGCAGCAGGCACCAGGCCTAGGAATAAGTCGACTCGTCCATGGCAGGTAGAAAACTCTCTCTGGGCACAGATCGACAACCGCTAACCAATTTAAGCTTTCCTTTAGAAAGTGAAGTTTGTAAGTCTTCTAACAAAAGAATTCCGAACTTCAAGGCACAATTGTCATAGCAATGTCTGTCCTACACAGAAAAGTTATAGGATAAAAAAAAAAATCCAGGGTACTCTTAATCCCTTCCAAAAGTCAGACTTACTCTGCTTTGGAAGAGGAAGCTTTCATCTTGATCAGACTTATAGCAGATAATGGCTAAAGGGAACTGACATAAAAGCGACCAAGACTGAACTATGAGGAATGTGAGAACCAGGGTGAGGTCTGGCTATTCTCCTGGTAAGTCACTGGGTAGTCACTGGCCCTTTTGTATCTCGAGCGTGTGCCTGCTGGTTTAACGTACTGACTCTGTGCTGATGCTTGCCAAGTATGCCATAGTGTGCTGTAGGGAACTGCTGGGAACGAACTGCACCTTTCCAAATGAGATACTGATCAGAGATGAATTCTTTTTATTAATTGGCCAAAGGTGGGACACTACAAAAATGCAGAGAAGTACAGAATTAAGTATAAACAGGGGGGAGGGAAATAAGATGGAGATAAAAGTGGAATAGAAGTGTTTGGGGAAAACAAAATAGAAAACCAAAAACCAAACCCAACCCAAAATCCCAAGCAGCAAACACCAACTGTGCAAGACAAAGGCTCTGTTATCAAGTACTAGGGGGAAGGACCAGAAGAAAACAGATTAACTGCGAGGAGCAAGGCCTTTAGAAAAATACCTGAAAGAGCAAACAACGTGTTCAAATTAATTCCATTAAGCAATAAGCAACATGGTACTGTTTATTTTATAGGGATGCAGCAATACAGTTATTTCTCATCTGGGCTAATAGTTTATTGTTTCAGCTAACAAATATTGGAAGAGAATGTAAAAGCACTGGGCATCCTCCAGCAATTAAGTACATTTCAGTCCTCTTTGTTAAAGGCTTTTTATTCAAGGCCTTTCATTTGCCTTTTTGGTGAACGATCTCTCAAGAGGAATGGAAAGCCAAGACCAAACATGCTTCACATACACACTTATTTTAAGTGAAAAGCAGGAGGTTTTGCCCAGCTTACCAGGAATACTAGCCTCAAATACTATCTTAATACGCGAGGCTGTTAATCGCTATAGCCCTTCTTTCACCGTTCATTCATTTTAAGCCACAGCAAAGCTTTAACTCAACCAGATTTGGCTGATTAAAAGCTCATGGTCTCTTTAAGGTAGATTTATCATCCATTTACAGTTCTGGTCACATGGTTCAAGTGGAAGGGCAAAAAATACATGTTTGGTAAAATCAGGCCACGAAGACATGCTTTAATGTCTACAGATTGCTTATCTTAGTTGCACAATTTCATCCCAACACCGTTTGCTCAAGGTTTTTATCAGATTGTCTCTCTCCACGCTAGTCTGAGCGTGCTCCAAAAGTCAGCCATCACAGACATATGCATGTCAACAGTTGCCAAAATTTGTCCATTAAAATATCAGCATGATCAAGATGGTAGTAGAGATGTATTTGAGACATGCAGGCAGACTACCTGTAAGAGACAGAGTACATGAAGGCACATCGTGGCATTCATAACATTCTTTTGTAATCTAACACTAAAGACCTCTGTCAATCACCTGTTTAAGCTCTATTATAAATCTGAAATTCAGAAGTGAATTCTGATGTCCGAGTCAGAAAACCTTAACTATACCCTTTGATATCATGCTTGCCCCAACACAAGTTACAACCTCAAAGAAATGAGCATTATGACGCTCTTGCTTGGAACCAAAGGAGTTTTGGTCTTGTTTCCATTAGGACATTTGAAAAATTTGGTCAGGTTGAGGCTCCCTAGAGACAAGCCTTAACTACACTGCCAATTACATACAAACTTTTCAGGAAAAGGTACTGTTTAGACTTACTGTAATCTCCCTTCCTTATTTTAAACAAAAGTTCATATTCACACCACCATCTTTGCTAGCAAGAATATTATGGAACAGGCTTGGGGAATGATGGAATTGAGAAAAAAGCTGGGAAAATCCCAACCAAACGGGTCTCCTTTGAGGCCTCAGCTGGGTTTCCCTGAATAGCCAGGATACAATCATTGTTATCTGAAGGAAGAATGTTCCATTCCAGGGTTTTTATGAATTACCTGAAATTCACTCATGAAGCTGTCACAATAATAAGTAGCCCCCTACTTGAAAAGAGAACTAGAAAAATTAAGTTTAAGAGGTTGGAGCTTAGAAGAAATTGGGAAAGAAAGTGGAAACAATCTCACTTTTGGAGGTACTCACCACCACAAGTTTACTTGACTAAATGCAGATCAAGTTAAGAACTGAAGAACAGAACAGAATGACCTTATCAGGGAAACCATGCAAGAGGGCAATGGAAATTAAGAAATAAAAAAAAAACCGCATATTATGCATTTTGGTGCCAGGTCAAAGTGTATTAACTGCCTTCTAACATTTGCTGAGTCATTGCCCATGTTCTGCAACCTAAATGTGTCACCAGAAGAGTCATGAGGACAGAACTCCCCCAAGGCCAACCTGAATCTGAAAGTCAGCATGTCTGATTAAAGAAAATCTCTCAGCCAAGTAAAAGTAGTGTTGACAAATAACAGAACTGAAAAAGTGAGAATGGTTTCTCACCTAGAAGGAAACCACTACATACCTTTTCTGCTATGCCATTTTCTGTAGTATAGATGGCCATCAACTCTGTGTCTTCTGTATCCTGATCACCGCTGGATGTTGCTCCACCGTTTATGACTACCTTAAAATAAAAAGAAAGAAACACATGGTCTTAAAATAAACATTTTCCCTGCAATCACGCCCCATGTCACCCAGTTTTCTCCCTTGGTACTTGACATCTGCCTTTGACATTTTGTCAGAACACATTACAAGCACGGCAAGCAATCATGGCTGTAACAGCATGTCTAGGAATATACAGAAACTTGAAAGACATCACATACAGCTCCTCAAAGCCTGGACAGCATCAGCTGAGGGTGGCAGGAGACAGCAGCAGACCGACTGGAAGAGTTATTAAGAGGCAGACGTGTACAACAGGAACGATACAACTAAAAATCTGCTCAAGTAAAAGACAAGCAAAGGTTTTCTTGCTGTCACCTACTCCTCTTAGTCAAGTGACTTGAGGCATACCAGGGGCTGCTGCATTCCGCAGGAGGACAGTTAATTGTTCTAATCATAAACATGAAATTGTTCTAATCGTGTCAGGGGTATTGCATGTCCTGTGAACAGCGCTGCTTTGGAGCACGCGCATGAAACAACCACAGACAATATAATTGGCTGTTTCTATATAAACAGTAGCAAGTGGCAAAAGAGGTTTTACTAACTACTTGTGGAAATAAAGGTTTTGTACAACATGATTACAACAAAGCATTATTAACTGATTCACACTATGTAGTACCTGAAAGTGTTACTTACAGGCAGGGTGAAAAAGGTGGGATGTTTAGATTCATCCTCATATTTGCCTTCTGCAGAGCCTCCTGCCTCCACTGATTTTGAAGTAGTATTCTTACCAATCCCCATCGTTTCCAGGATGTCAAGGACTTGCATGCAGGACCCACGCAGATGATTCTGGGATATGACAGGCCAAGTACTAAGGACAAATTCTTATTTAAACAGCCGCACCTCCAGGAATCACAGATGTGCTCAGTAATCCAGCTGGGACATTAGGGTTGCTTTTTTAAGTATCATTAGCATCAATGGCACCTAGAATTGAAGAGAGAAATTATTTTTTTCTTGATTACCTAAGATATTTGTACAAGCACACATGCCCTGCAGCCCTGGTTCCCTTTCACGCTCATGACTCACCAATTCTTATCTTCCCCTTTTGATTTGATAATTAGGAGACTACCATTTAAAGATAAAGCTGAAGGTATTTAAAATTCTTTCAGGATGGGAATACCATGATTATTCTCTCATTCTTCTCTCGTCATCTTCAATTATTAGAATATATATCAAAACCTTGGGTTTGTTTCAATTCCACAGTCACATCCAGAGAACCTTTGAGGAACAAAGTACGCCTGTACTCCAGCTATGCAGCAATGCTACTGAACACCCACTGCAAACAATACTTGTGCTTCTTCAGAAAGCGTGAACTGTAGACCTACTCACAAGTCCACCTCTGTATATCTAAATCCTTCCTTTTAAAACGACCTGTTTTTAAATAAAAAGCATCCAGGAAGCTTAGATTAGATGGATTGAGAAGCACACCTGTCTTTCAGTAAGCCCATTTCAGACAGACAGAAACAGCCTTTTCTGCTGGACACCCTTACCTGAAATTATCCCAGCTGCATGAGGAACATTCAAAGTAATCTGCCTGATGATGTTGAAGCAACTGGTTCAGGATAAAACTGTGTATTTTAATTAATATCACTACTATTTTGGCACAGGAACAGGAAAATGCTTACTGGTTCTCTTGTTTTCCCAGATGGGTCACTACAGTACTGTTTTTCCACATTTACTCCTTAAATTAGACCTGCCAGTCTATGGTGATTGACACTTCTGCTATTTCCAAGACTACGAAGCATGGATGAACAGATTTTAACTCAAACTTCCCACAGGACAGCACAGAGAATTCTGCAGCAAACCAAGTTTTACAACCTGTTGTTACAGAGCTTTGAAGAGGAGGTGCAGCTGCAGACAGCTGCAGATAAAACAAGCTAAGCTACAGACGAAAGTACATGACAGAACCTGAAAAATGGCCTTTTCAAAGTCATATCAAGCGAAGTTTTCTGCAAAGCCAGGCACACATTCAAGCAGCAAATCCCACTGCACGCTGGCGTTACTTCAAAAGCAAGTTTATGACATTGTCAACTGAATCACTACAGCCACACACACGGCTAATGGACATTCAAAAAAACACAGTTATGTATATATATTAAAAAAGAACAAAAAAAACCCACTACAGTTTGGAATTCTTCTTAAGCATCCTGTCTAAAATGCTGCTCAGGAAGATGCTAGCAGCTTGAATGTAATTGCAATCAAAATGAAACTTGACAAAGACCCTTCTGCTAGGGGCAATTTAGGACTGTTTGAAAAATTACCAAATACGAATATTTTAGAACATCTTAGTAGCTATTAACTGCCCATTTGCTAGAAAATTCTGATTATTTGAGGTGAGACATAGTAATCTTACAAAGCAGATGTAACTTTTCAAGAGAGAAAATATAGGTACCTTAAAAATACTCTGTGGGCACTGAGACACCCTTGAAGCACCCTTAATTAAATCAAAACGGAATGGAAAATCTTCAAATAAGGGTTTAATTATGACCTCTCTCAAAGTAAATATTAAAATAGCAAAATTAATTATTTCTCACTTGAACTTCAGACTGGAGGAGAAGGCTAGTTAGAGCACTCACGGCCCTATGCCTGGAGAAAAAAAAAAGGCATTCCCATTTTGACGATAACCACAGACTTCCCCTTCAGAAGTGCAAATCTCCAGACACGAACAGCAACTTTATAATTAGTTTGTCTGCTTCTGAGTTTGTGCACAGATAACTGGCGATTGCCTTCTCAAATCTCTACAGGAATATTTGTCTCACAGCTGCCTATGCAGCTTAGGGGGGAGTAACAGATACTGGTTAAAGGTTTGGGGCCAGTGGGGGTGTCTGGGGTGGGGGGGTGGGGGGTTGAGGGGTTTTGTTTGCTTTTTAATGCAAAGGCACGGGGGATTTTTGCAAGCACAAAAGAATAAAAAAAAGAAATGAATCTGCCGTTTTCTGTCAATGCAGACATATTTTATTCTCCAAGAAAATCAGTGATGGAGACAGGCGTAATTTAGTCTGGCGGCTTTTATCATCTCAGATTGGAAAGGAAAAGGGAAAGGGCAGAATTACGCCTCCCTAAGAAACGCAGCCATGCCAATAAAACACCAGCGTACCAGTTACACCAGCAGGAAACCTGCCATTCAGGAGATCTGGTTTAAGGTACTCTGGCAAGATAAGATGCTTAATTAGCATTAACTAGCATCTCCACCGATGCAAATGAAAAGACCATGTAATCCTATTTCACTTTGTGTTGCAAAACAGTAAGACTGCTATCTTCTCAAAGAAGATGTGATCATTCCTCAGGAATTGTTCTTGAGAATTACATCAGGACAGCAAGCAAATAAGCTGTGCCTATTATTTATTCTTGAGAGCTGAAACACAATAGCTAGAACAACAATATTTGGATAAGGGCTCCCAAATGATGACAAGCAAGCTACTCCAAATTAACAGGCAAAAATAGCCTCTTCTACTACTTTTCCTAGTGAGAGGGAGTGTTTGTGTACACACATATACATGCACACAAACTACACATAGGTGTGCCGGGGGGCAGTCCACAGAAAACAAGGTGGACAAATTGCCAAACTTTTCTTGCTTATACTCAGCAATTAAACTTGCACTTAATGGCACAGATGATAATCAGAGGTTTTGCAGAATAAAACTATTCTGCAAAACCTCTGAATCAGAAGCGTCAAAGTAAAACAGCTTATCTGAAATATATCCTCCTTTATCAGACCTCTTATCCCACCAACTGAGCATAGCTAAACAAGACGACTCTGACTTTTTATAGTCCTCCGTAACAAATCTAACTGATCAGAAGCTGAAAAGTTATGTAAGAAGAGATAAAACTCATTCAGCATCAGCTAGGTGCACACAGTACAATGAATTATCTGTGCCTTAGATCAAATGGAAAAGCTAGAAGTGAAATTTCCACCAGGATACCGATTAACTTTCATGCCTTTCTATACCAACTTATCTTCAGTGCTTGTACATGATTAACCCAGGAAGGCCAAAAGCTGACATGGTTTTATAATGCTTTAGATAAGGTTAGTATCTAGACAAAGAGCCTACTGCAGGGGATAGTCCAGGTGCAAGTTCACAAGACTAAAACCCTCCCAGCCAAGGAAAGGCCACCCTGCATCTTCCACACGCTTGCCTTTCCTCCCACACACAAATCTTTCAGATTTGGTACCACCGGGACAGGACACAATGCTATGGCAGTGTCTGCTTTGACACCACGCGGTAGTTCTTACACTTTGCATTTTCATGACTACTAACATCACATTTTCTATTTTACTGAGGCAGCTCTTGTTTTGTTTAAACAAGTTAAAATGCATTTCAAAGTTCACTGAAAGAAAAAACGGTCATTAAACGTACTTCTCTTTTTCTTCCGGCAGTTTCTTCCTGCAAGTCATTACTCTGGAACCTCTGCCACAAATAAAAACATTCATAGAAGCAGACAACAAAGGTTTTCCTATAGAGAAATCTGCCCACATACCAAGACAGGCTGCACAAAAAGCTTCTATTTCACAAGGTAACCAACCACATGCAAGTCTGTTGAAAAAAAATCATTTGAAAACTCACCTCTTACTAGATTCAAGAGTTAAATTGGGCAGGACAGAAGATACAGATCTACACAAAGAGCTTACTAACACGGAAAGGAAAAATGGACCACGAATGCCACTAAAGGAGCAGACAATCGTAATATATACAATATGTAAAATATCTCCTCCCTTGCATGCACTGTTGTCTTTAGAAGCAGCATCACTTGATAACAGGTTTTGGCTGAACCACACTAAAAATGTTCCCTACTTTTTTGTATTAGTTTGAGAATACCCAGCAACAACTACAAGAGACAAATTAAAAAAAAAAAAAAAAAAATCCGATTTGCAGTGACGGCATTCATCTCTACAGTGCTATGCTTGAGGGCCTTTAACATTTGAATTCTGAGCTTAGCAAAGCAAAGACTGAGGAAACCAAAACCAATGTGACCTCCAGACAGCAGCATGCTTGGGGCAAGAGGTTGTTGGGACTCTTTCTGTTTGCTTGAGGTTGGTTGGTTTTTTTAAGCATCCATTATAAGAGTCAACAATTTGTCAGGTGCTGTCACCGGCAGCAGCAGAACTGGGAAGCAGTGCTGTGTTCAGAACATACCGCCAATACGATGAAGCTCATCGCCCCACATTTGCAACAAGCAGACCTGGAGGTTAACCCTCCGAAAGAAGCTTGGTCCAAACCTCTGCTTCCCCCATGACTGTCACGATGACTTTCAACTCTCAAAATTACTGTTCTTCCAAAGCATAAGAACAATGCAGGTTTTTCTTCCCAGAAGCTTTAAGAGGGAAGCAGCTCTGTGTACTTCCTTATTTGCCAAACTCAACCCAAAAGCTTTCTAAAACCACAAGGGCCTTTCCAAATTACAACTGGATCTCAAATTTCTATCAACTGAGCCAGGCCCACCATACAGAGACGTTATCCAAAATACTTTAGACTTTCCATATTGATTTGTCCAGCTGCTTTGCGAGGACAGGAGGCAGCTGACTCAGCATAAAGCTGGGCAGATAAACACGAGCAATGGGCACAAAATTTGAATACAAGTGAAGCAGCTTCATTTAGTGCTTTGCACAATGGGGCTGCAGCATTTTAGAACTGGTACCAAGACCCCTAAAACAACAGCCAAAAGCTGCTGGACAGTCACAAGTGTTTTATCACTCTATAAAGTGGCAGAACTGTCTGCAGAGAGAAATGGAAAGCAGGTACCTTATAGCTGCAGTTTGCTGTATTCCTTTCCCTCAAAACACCAAGTTCTGCTGAAGGTCTAGGTCACCAGCTGGTGAAAAAGTTAAAAGGAGAATCCTATCCAGTCTGAAAGGTAAGTGTATTCCCTCCTACCCTTAGCATAGCAGAAGTATCAAACAAAATTAAGTAGTTCATCAGTACCTGTGGTCCTCACCACCTCTACACTGTGGAAAATCAGGAACTGACCTACATTTGGTAACCCTACACTGCTGTGCAAGGGAACTATTTGTAAAGGAAGCACAACAAGGCGTGGTTATAAAACAAGCTGGCGGTGAAACAGCACATTCTTTAGAGCGTACTGATGGAAAAGCTCCCAGGAGCGCTGATGTGGGTATGCCACCTGGTAAGCACATGTCGCACCGCCCCAAGGAAGGAGCCATGTCAGATCCAACCCACGACCTTTCTGGCTTTTACAGACGGCTGAAGAGCCAAGAGAGCTCAGTCTGTTGCATACACTAAGGAGATTACAATCAAATTAAGGTGACAGCTTAATTACATTCTTCAATTTACTATTTGTAATTAGCTGTCAGACTCATGTGGATAACAACAACTTTCTCCTGCAAGCAGAGATGACGCTCAGCCAGAAGTTGTCCAACCTTACATCAACCAAGGTTAGCTTCACCTACATTTTAAATAAATTCCAAACAGCTGAGGTGAATAACCTGAACTCCAGCAGCACATCTGGGGTTCCACCACCTCCAACGGCAGTTTCAAGTGTCAGGCATCTCTGACACTCAGGTACATGATGTGTTTAAATACAAATCAAGATAGCCTCTACGTCTGAGATTGTATTTTTGGCAACAGACACATGACAGAGATGTGGAAAGGGACCTGCACTCCCTGCACATCAGGATATTTTACTGTTAAAACGTGCCAAGTCTGAGCAGAAGATAAAACCAGTTTTACAACCCACTTGACTCGCTCAGTACCCAATGCTGTGAGCACTGCACAGCTGTTTCTGGAAAGGGCACGCTGCAGACTGCGACTACAGGTAAATTCTCGGTTCCTGCAGTGTCAGACAGCTATGAAGAATTCAAGGTGCACAGCATTTACTTTGTTTAGTTTAAAAAAAGCGCATTTAGGCCAAGCAACTAATACTACTCTACAACATTAGGGACATTAAAGAGAAACCACATGCTGCAGGACGGAGCTGCTTATAGTTTGGTTGCCAGTCAACGTTCACCAAGAGACATGGAGAAGGGGGACAGGCAAACACACGGCTCGGATCGGCACGAGAGTATCCAGGGAGATGGAGATGGCTGCAGAAGGCAGCAGGATGGATGCCAATAGATCAGGGAAGTTTTGAAAGAAACTCCTTCACCAGAACACTGTAGCGAGCTGATTAGGGAAACAGGAGTGCTTCTGTGCTTTCAAGACCAGCAACGCAGACAATTAAGGAATATTGTGGAGGCTCCAATTAGACAAGTTTACTTACAAGGTACAGCTATCCCTGGCCAGACACACAGTTCAACACAAAAGCAAGGCAATTCCCAGTTAATTATGGAACAGCAGCTTTCTCCAGACTACTATTGGCTCTAGTTACGTCCATCAAACAAAATTTCTGTACTGATTTTGTGCCATCAAGGTATTAAAAAACAAAGACTCCTCTTCCTGTTATTAGACACCCCTTGTCTTCTGTGCATCAGATGGGAGCTACAGGCGCTGTGGTTTGTATTTATACGTGTCCTCACTTTTACAGGTCCTGAGTTACGCTATTTTTTAATACTAGAAGAACCTGAGCACAAGATTCCCCCATTTCACTCTCCAGCCTGTCTGCCATAGCTATTCACATCTTCTATTTAACAGCATAATACAGTAAGCCTGAGAAATTTGTTTCTGAGAAATTGTTAAATATGAAACAATATGCTATCAAAGGGTTTTAAACTATTAATGACCAAATTCCAAGTGATCAGAAGAGCAGCAACTTTACTACTTAACACTGTCCAAAAAGTTGCTTGTTTTTTTTCCTACAAAACAAAAAGGTCCTTCCCACCTCAAAGAATTCAACAAGAAGAATCTCATTTAGGGAGGCTAAAAAAGCCCAAGAAGTACTTAACACGATGCAATCAAAGTACCATCTGCAGACCCGCAACCACAAACGGTGCTGGCCAGGAGTATTACATCTCCAGATTGGTACTTGGATACGGCACCCATGAGGTCCCCTACCCCACAAACTGTTCCAGATAGGTAGGTGTGCCTGAAGGGTGTTTTGCCAACCTTCCAGGGGATTTTGACCATCTCACAGATGCGAAAAAAGCTGCAAAGCACATGCACTTAATCTTCTGTTGCTACATGTAAAAACCATCTTCCCACTTTAGTCTTAAGTAGAGCTCTTCCTCAGGCTATTTTGAAACTGAGCCTCTTTGATCCAAAAAATACTCATGATCTGACTGTACCAGGTGCTTCTTGCACCCAGAGTTCCTTGCCATGAAATGAAATTGCACTGAAATGCTACTGTGTCCTTAAATGCTACAGAGATGATTTTCCCCCTCCAGTCAAGAGCAAATTACATCCACACTTAAAAAAAGTATACTTCAAATTCCTAATGCAACACTACCTAAAAAGACACAATTTCCCTTTGCCTGCAGTAGAAGCAAAGTACTGCTAAATATGCCCGAACTTCCTAACATTTAGTTTTTAAAAACCATGACTTGACGTGCACTTTAAGAAGTTTCAGTCCTGAGTTAGTTTCTCACTTTGCTTCAAAGCATGTCTTCAAAGCCCAAACATATTCCTTCTTTGTAGGCACTAATGAATTTTTAAGTAGTTGGTATTTTGACTGCCATCCAGGATAGTATGTCTTAACAACTGACCAACATTATTAGGGCATGTCTACACAAAGACGCACAGGAAAGTTATGCCGAACTCAAACCTTCCGTTGATTTAAAGCACATTAGCTAAATCTCATTAACTTCCTGTGTGAATGAGCTTGTTGAGGACTTAAATCCAGCTGAATTAGACTTTTAACAAAGGATCTCACAGCTTTCAAAAACTGCATGTTTGGTTACTCGGATTATTTAGTAAGAGCTTATTTAAGCTGTGATTCTAAACAAAAATATCTGAAATATGAGTATTTCCAGTATAGGTCAACCTGAAGTGCATTTGGTCAAAACCATTATTGGTCAAGCTGTTCCTCGCTCATCTTTCATCCCATTGCTCTCTCAGTTTATTGTTCCAACAGGCAACAGTTTTGCCAAATTTCTGTGCAGCGTGAGCGCCACCCTCCACAGGAGATCCCATCAACGCACATGCAACGGTCTGCGTGAACAGAGTCCTAACGGAAGACCAAGAAAGAAGTATACAGATGAATCTGTAAGATTACATTTCAAAAAAGTGCAAGCAAAATCTAAGAGGTAACAATTTTACAGCTTGACAAGTGAGTGATATCAAATGACACCTGCAGTGTTTTCTAGATAGCAACGATGCTCACAGTAAATAAAAATTAAATAGCATATCACTGTTCTTTATCAAACACTTCACTACTTTATAGTCTTACTTCCAACATAGTAACCTCTCACTGTTCATGGTACACATTAACTTGATTTATAGTATTATACAGCAGTCCTTACAGTCTCCCTGTGGAGCATTAATAGTCTAAGAATTCAGATACCTCCACATTATATGGATATTAATACACAGTTCATTAAGCTCCTTCATGGCACTCAGAAAACAACCTGAGCACACACTGGTTCTTTTCTCAGCTTTCTTTGTACTGCTACTTGGCACTTTGATGAAAGCTACTTTTTTTCCAAGACCTTAATCACATTAAAACAAAGGTGAAGTTAGAGACTCATCCAGGAAAAATTCCATTTATTAAGCAAATCAGGGTAACGTGCCAACTTTTTCAGCTCTCAATACGAACCTCCTTTCCAAAGGCTCAGGCATTCCTACATCTACTTTTGAAACAGATACTCACTCCTTCCTGAAAGAGAACAATTTTAGTCCAGTAAGCAATATAAAACCAGTTACTGATTACACACACACACTTGAAAAGATGATGCTGAGCTGACTTATTAGGCTTGTCTTAAAATAAATATTTCACATCCATTTAAAATAGCTTAATAAAAGATTGAGAATTCAAGAAACTTCCAAAAACTAAGCAAGATGCTGTACTTTGGGGTCAAGCGTTCTTAAAATCTCTTTTTTACTACATAAACCTAATATAAACTTTTCCCTTTTAAAAAGTAAAAGAAAGCCAAAGTTTACAGGTAAACAGGAAAGAGGGTAAGTACTTCTGAGTCTCTCTGTACAGTGATAACAATTTTAAAATGAAAAATTAAGCTCTCAAACCTTTAGGATATTGAAACTTAAGTTACTAAAAACCTTTTGACAGGTTTTTCTTGCTCAATAATGCCCACACTAAAGCAGCTGAATTTTTGTAATCATCCTCCATTAACATCTGAATTCAAAGCAGCTCTTACCTCCAAGAAACCTGTACCAACTTCTAGAGACTACCTCTGCCAATTCCTCTGCCGCCTTTCTTCCAGTCTACGCTCAGTGCAACAGTTCGCGTTGCAAGTTGCAGCCTGAAAGGATGCAGACATACCGAAGGAGGATTTTTATAATCTGGTTGGGCTCACTACATTGTATAACTGTACTGTGCCCAATCACAATCTCGGCACATTACACAACGGCCGAAATGCAGGAAGACACCACACGGCCATCAACTGTTACTACATGCCTCGGCCATAATTACAAAAAGTAAGCAAACGGACAGTCTCTGAGTAACAGCAGAGTGCGTACAGATCAACCCAAACAAGGAGGTTCAAGCGTTTTACAGAACCTGCAATGCTACAGGGAGAAAAAGCCAGCCAGGCCCCCCAGAATTCAAGTTGCACAAATATTTACATGCCTGACTCCAGCAGCTATAATCAGGATTGGGATTTTCTCCACCCAGTTAGTATTTCCATAACCTCCGTTGTGCAACTTGCACAGAAACAGTTTTATTAGCCATTAGCCAGTTTTCAGGAGGTCCCAGATCTCAAAGCTGTTCCGTAAGACAAGGTTTAGCAAGCCACAACCTCACCAAGAAGTAAAAAACACACAGTATAACTTACACTGGGCTTTTTCACTTTCCTAATGGAAAATGCTGCATAACAGTGATGTTAAGGTCACAGAGCTAAGTGAGATGGTAAGGATGCAGGAACAGAAGTGAGAGAGGCTGGAAACAATTAATCAACATGCAGTCCTCCTGCATAAATCTGTTCTTCCCTCCCTGACCTACCTCTTTTTCTGCAAGAAGACAGCACTGTCTTAAGGCTGCCCTTACACTTTAAACATCACGTTATAATTCGCCGCACCACAGCCCCTGCCTCAAGTTATCACTTGCCATCATTTGTACACCATCCCCTTAGCCCACGAGGGAAGTAATTAATTACCTCTCCAAATAAGTCACGTGTTTGCACCATTAACGAGGCACCATCCTTCCACAAGTGATACCGTAAGCGATAATTAAACCAGGCCACCAGAAAGCACCACCCAACTACCAGGCGCTGCCCACATTTACACGCAGCATCTCAGCCATCTGCGCGCAACAGAGTGGCCAAGAGGGGAATAAGGAGCTGGCTTTACCTGAAACGCACCTTTTGAACCCAAATTCGTGGAGGCAAAAGCTGGGCGGATGGCGCCATCTAGCTCCCTCCGCTCACCGCGCAGAGCCAGCCTTACGCAAGTTTACAAGTTCGTCATCCAAGCTTGCTTAATTGTCAAGACCTGAAAGCGGCGGATCACCAGCAGATCAGAAATCGGCATGTGCTTGTTCTTGCATCAAAGAACCAGCCACTGAATAGGGCACGTTTAATTGAAAGCTGACACTTATTATGTGCAATACTCTTTATTCATCATTCACTAAGAATGCAGGGAAGGAAGCCAATTATCTCCACTGATTATTTTATGCAGTGGGTGCGTATATAAAACCACATTATGTTCCTGCATTTAATCTCCACTGCAAAGAGATGTCAAAAAGCTTCCTCCTCCACTTGCCCCTTTTCCAATTATTCTTTCCTTTGCTCCTTCCTTCAGAATTCCAAATGTTCTCACAAACAGAAACACCTTCTCATTTCAGTATGGCGAAAGCTTACAGCCCTTAATGCAAGCATCAACATAGCCGAAGTTTTAAGACCATACACTGTTGTACCACAGGTCCACAGACTGCCTGCAAGATTACTCATCTACAATATTTTTGTGGAATATGCTAGAAATTATTTTAGAATCAAGGATTTCGGTGTGCTCACAGGGACCTACAGGACTAAGAGATCAATAGCAAGAAAACCACACAGGTTTTGAAAGAAATAAGCCATTTGCTTTTTTAAATTCTGGACATCGGACTGAATATTTTTAAATAGTTGTGTTAAACAATGCCAGAGACTCAAATGCTGCTTTGCCCTGGATATCATAGTTCAAAGTATAATGGAGTTCTGTGCAAGTAACATTACTTAAGTATACAATTACACAAGACTTCTCTATTGACCTTACAATTAAAAACAATCATTCCAAAGTTCTTCACTGATGAGTGGAGAATTGCATCATTCAAAAGACTTTTTTCTGACTACTTAGTATTTACACTCAATAATTTAGTTCAAATAACCCACCTACTAAACTGGACACCTCCACTTAAAACCCAGCTTCCATTATCGACTGTCTGGACAGATCTGATGGCAGGTTGTTCCGTTAAAATTCCTCACAGTGAATATGTACTTAATCACTACCATAGTTGAGATGAAAGTTAATTCAAGATATAACTCTTGCGACTACTGTTTCAAGACAGTGGAATATTTTACAATGCATTTTCAAACTCCTTAATGCTGTGAAAGACAGGCAGGAATAAACAGATGAGCAGCTCTATGTACTGCTGCACTTTATTGATGGAAGTGAAATCGCAGCAGACAATTTATCTTGCTCTGCTTCAGTGCAGGGAAGCATTGCCGTGACGATCCTACATAGCTAGTCATCATTTTTATAACCTGCTTAGTATCTGAAATTTAAACTGATGGGAGCATTTCTCTTGCTTCAAAATGTTACTCCTAGGGGGAGTTCACTTATTATTATTATGAGAAAATCCAATTTTTCGCCTTCTTCTCAGGCATACTGTGTTCAGCTTAAGGACGACACAAATACTTCAGAGTGCCCTAGTCAAATTACAAATGTTTGTTGTTAGACACACATTGGTAAACTACCTGACAATTTACAGGCAATGTTCTGAGTCTGAATATTTATTCTGAGGCCATCCTCCCTAGTTTTGCAGCACTCGGGACAAAATTCTTCTTTGAAGTCACCTATTTCCACTGTGTGTATAGGGATGGCAAACTGCGGTTATCTCGTATAATCAAAACTGATAATAATGTGACCCAGTGACTGCAAACACCTGGTAACTAAATGCCTCCTTTGAACTTTCATATCTTGCCAGGTAATAGAAATGCCCAACATAAAAAAGCCAGTCTGATGAAGTCACTGAAAAAGTGTTAAAAAAAAGAAAAAAGCCTGTTCGAGCATAGCACATGCCTCGCAACACTGTTAGAAAAAGGCACATCATCTTCGCAAGAACATCCTGTTTCATCAGGAGCGTGAGGTGTAGGATGCCTCATTCATGATGGCCAAATGAATCTCCCAACTACATTTTTGTA
Organism: Falco punctatus; assembly: GCF_963210335.1. NCBI lineage: Eukaryota > Metazoa > Chordata > Aves > Falconiformes > Falconidae > Falco > Falco punctatus. The sequence goes on along the minus strand of NC_137600.1, from coordinate 864,941 downwards.
GCTATCTCCCCATCTAAGTATTCTTCCTACTAAAGTCGTAACAAATACGCGGTCTTCTGCATCAGTGAATAGGTTCAATTGATGCAGCAGACTCCCATGAACATCTTCCAGAATGCACTTAACATAATACAGCAAACACAAGAAAATAGCATCACATACTAGTAGAATAAATAGATCCACTTCCACCCACAACTTGGAGCAGCAGAAAGCCATTAAGTTTGATCTTACGGAGACATTTATAAATCCATAGAATTATAAATTCCTTGGAAAAGCACTTACCAGAAGATATGTTTTAATATGAAAACACCTACTGCTCTCTTCCCTAATGCTGTATCAAATATACACAAAGAATTACTGAACTTGCTTTGAAAGCTACCATTTCATTCAATGAGCAATACGCCGTCCTGGGTGCGCCTTACACATACTGCTTGTACATGATTCAACCCATCGCAATGTACATCCCTCTCATTTAACAGAAATGATACCTAGAGGCAGTCCATGTTCAGTAAATTCCCCTTTTCCAGTCAGAGAACACAATGCTTCGGGCCTAACTTCTGTTGTCATTACATCCTTAATCCAGTTACAGCTTGTATTATAGCATTTCTTAGAACTCTTCCTGCAACTGTGCATTTTTAAACATTTGTAAGAAAAAGCTAGGGTCTGAGATGTACATCAAAGGAGACCGACAGTTCTTCTATGTAAAGAAGTAATTAAAGGCACTTCCATCTTGTAAAAATACCTATGGCTGATTTCTGGGCAAGAAACAAGAAACCATTTTCAAGGAAAACCAACAAAAGAGTAGTGAAGCCAAAGCCATACACTCCACAGGCACAGATCAAAGCGCTTCAAAAATTAATGGAGAAGGAACGTGGGTTTTGTGACCCGCTATTGTATCCACCGTGTCCATAAACTAAGTCAGATGCCTACGTCTTTCCTGGACCTCCAGGTATGCTTGTAATTAAAGGCTAAAGCTCAAATAATTTTTCTTTGAAGAATTGACAGAAGTAAAATCTGTTAGTGGTCAGCAGAGCACCAAGGGAGGTTGCTACCCTTAAAGCACCATTACCTTCACGTATTCCCAGATGCCTGGGGAAAAGCTGTCCGCTTCAACATAGGCTTAGAAGACGACAGCATATGGCCCAAACTCAAGTATGCAGTAACTCAGCCAAGGGAACAACACACCGCTGACCCAACCGGCCCAAGTATGTAATAAGCCTACACCTAACAAGCTGCAAACTTCACACCTACGACTTCAGTCTCTTCATTTCTCAAATGTCAGATCTTCAAAGCACATCCTAGGTGCACCCACAGGTTCTAGCCATAAGCAAAAACCCATGATCAGCCCAACAGCTCTGACCTGCTCGACGCCACAGATCACAAAATGGAGTGGATATGCAAATTTATATGCTAAGTCTAGACTTGAAACATCTGCTGGCATTATCTGCTAAAGTTGCAATTTTGTAGTTTTCTGGTATTACATTGGCATTATTTTGCTGTTACTGTTCAGTTAGCACACTCATTTCCCCCTCACTCTGTTTCTCTGTATTCTTTCACGCTTTATGTCTCTCCTCTCATTTTTGTGATTGCAGTAGTTTCAAAAGTGCAGGCTAAATCTCTGTACAGAAAAAAACCAGCAGACTGATCTTGCTACAGGCTGTGCAAAGAACACTGAAAGTTCCATCCTTCAGCTAAACTTGCTTTTATTTTCATTTTCTAAAGGCAAAACATGTTTATGCAAAAAATGTCCATAGGTTTTGCATTCAATATGCCTCTTGCTCAGATGCCTAAAAATCCACCTGCACTAAATAGCGATCAGCTAGGTTGAAGATTCTAGCTGCAAGACTGTTTAAAAAAAGGGGGGGGAAAGGAGCATGCACCGGGATCACCGGACAGGAGCGTGGCTATCTCATTCACAGTTCAGTACACAAATGGCAAACGCAGCCTCACAGCGCTGCCCAACTGTTCCAGCAGCCACAACTCCTCCTCCCACCGATCCTGACCTCCTTCATCTGAAATGAAAAAAGCCCTTTTAATCTTCAAAGCATGGCCACGAGTCAATCTCAAACTTAGCACACTTTTTAATTTTCTTTTTAATTATCCAGTTGGGAGAGTTATGCCCTCCTCGCTCAGTGACCTTTCACTCCTTCAAGATTATTTCAAGAAATCTTTCCTGGGAATAATCAGCAAATTTATACCACTTGCAGAGGAAATGTTTCAAGGCTTCCAAGCGCTGAGGGGGAGAGACAGCACGATTCTTCGTGTGCTTTTGTGCAGGCAGCCTTTGCTGTGTTACACAGTACCCTCAGCTCTGCAGGCCAAGTATCTGCTGGCTTCAGGCTGCTGACTGCTGTGAGCGCAATCCCAGCACATCTGCTCAAATACCTTCCCACAAGTAAGTTGTCACCGTGCTAGGTTTTAGAGCCCCCTGACTCCTCATGTGGAGCCAACCCCCAAAATGGCAAGCCAATTTATTTCTGCTGGAACTGACAAAAGGCAGGGTGCAAGCAGATCATCTTTTGGTACCACAGAGCATTAATATGCTATTATTAATTATGTTAGCAATAATGGATGCTATTAGTACTACTGATAGCTGTTGACCAACCGTTCTTCCCATGAGTTTTGGTCACTAAGCATAGCTTGGTTTCCCATAGCCATAGGGAAAAATTAAGTCATTACTGCCATTAATGATTTTTAAGTTGGACCAGCACTACTTACTCTCTACCCACACACTAAACAACTGTATGCAACCCTGCATTTGATTCCCACACGTTAAGCCAACCAATTACTAATTTATTAATTTCACAACAAGCCTGGAAGTGTTTACAGATCCAGGCTTGTGTTTAACCAGACTTGCTGCTTAACTTCCCGTACTCCCGTTTCAGGCAGGCTTAGGTGAAAGTGTTTACATGCACAGCAATCATGACCTACTTCCTTATAAACCTGCATTTGCGCATCTTGCTCGAGGGGAGAAGTTAAGGTGACACCACCAGTTCAGTCCTCTGACTCCACGAGGGCAATTAGTAGAGACAGGAAGTAACTAGGACCTGTTGAAACCCAGCGACACCTGACCTGTACGTCATATAATGTGCTACTGTGCAGAGATACAAGATGTAATTTAGTCCAGTAGAGCGTCATATAACGTGCTACTGCGCAGAGATACAAGATGTAATTTAGTCCAGTAACGCTTTGAAGATTTTTCTCTGTACGTAAGTGGTTCATTAAGAATGCATTACATTTATATGAATGCATTAAATACCCCTACAGCAACAAAACTGTTAAAGGTGGCTAAGTGAATTCTTTTCCAACTGCAGTGACAGAAATGCAACAGTCCACTTAATACCAAACTAACTGCTCAAGAAAAGCACAAAAAAATAAAATATTTTGTCAGAGTTCACATTACTTAGAAAAATATTTATGCCAAATATAGTTTATTGAAGGAAAGCTTTTTCTTTTCAGCAAGACATGCCTTTTTATTTTGGCAACATTTAATAGAATACTTTTTTTATGATTTTTGCCAGTAAAACCATCCTTTTTTAGCCAATTGCCAGCGGTTTCAACATTGTACTTTATGGGTTCCTTCATCTTCAGGACTCTTTGGCAGATGTCAGTATAGCACTACTTAAAAAAAATTATCGCCATTGTTCCTACTTAATTGGCATTGCCTGAAAGGTGGGAATTCTTTGCCACTACTATTTGGAGTAATATAATTTAGGCATACACTTTGAACTCAACAAAATTCTCCTTTTGAATAATTAAAGAGGAGAAAAGACCAATACAGATAGAGTCTCCTTTGAAGGTACCCACATGCTGTGCTGTCTCCATAATAAATCTATTACCTGCCATTCAACAAAACATTATCTGTCACAACAGTCTCCAGAACAAAAACAGTAATTACACTTGGATCTTAATATGCTCGGCACACAGTTCTGCGGTCTACAATTCAGTGGGTTTAGAAAGCAAGGAACAGTGCTCCTAAGCAAAGTTAAAAATTGGACTAATAACTTTGACAAAATCTTTACCAAAACTGAACAGCCAAGGAAGATAGCTCAGTTAATACTTAGGGTTTAGGCTCTTTATACTAAGAAACTTAATAGAAGGCTTAATTGACAGCTTTGCTTGATTTGATTGTGCCTTATTAGGCACCTTCATGAAAAGCATTAAATGCGTTTGATCCCTTGCAAAGAAGAGGAAGACTCATTAGCAATGGGTGTTTACAAGTAGCCAGGGCTCAAGATTACAGGAGTTCTTCCCCTTCTGCAGAAAGGGCTTTTTAGATCTATGTTTTTATGAGAAGGGTCACGTATTGTCTCTGGAAGAGCTCAGGCTTCCATCCCTTACTTTTTCTGATATTTGCAAACAAGACAGACGGACAATGAGAATGTCAGCTCATTTGAAAGGCTGACTTGTAAGAGCCGACACAGTTCGGTACGCAACTAGCAGTCCTGGAAAATTCAAGCTGTAGGGCCAGTCAACACTAAAGATGATGACATATACCAAGCCAGATTTTCTATGTTCTGAAATGACTACAGCACAAATTAAGCTGTTCCCATTCAATTTCCAGTTTCTGGCTAGATCAAGTAAATAGATACACTATCTTACCGCAGCAAGACCACAACACTTGGGTATTAAAAAAAATAATAAAATAAAAGCCATCTCCTCGTCCATATAATTTTCTTCTTTGAGTTTTAAAAGCATCTGCTAGTAAGTTGAAATAAACTGCAGATAGCCAACAAGTGTGTGTAACCGTCTGAATAAACCAGTACAGAGCCCTGTAAAATTGTATTGATAATAACTATTATGCTCAGCGTAATCACCCAAAGTTACACACACAAAATTAAAAGGTACACATGCAAATACGTATTTCCAACACCAGCAAATGACTAATACCTGTTATTGTTCCCATATATGAAAGGACACTAAACAGTGTGAGAATACTGCAATTATGTCTTGCAGTCTGATCCTACAGAACAGGGACCCGTTTCTCGCTCGTTGGTCTGAATCCCAATTATTCCTCAGGTTTGACCTTTACACAATGAAATGCTCATCAGGAAATGATGCTCTTTAAGCTTTTATCAAAAACTCCAATCTGTTAAAGTATCATGAAGCAAATGCTTCATGCATCAGGAGCATCTAGTCAACTTTCAGGAAAAAATCATTCTGTACAAAAAATGAAAAAGGAAAAAAAAAAAGTAACCATGAAGCAGCTGATGCTGTTGAGTACATCACCTATAAATACAAGGATGTATTTTCTTTGCTCAGGTACGGTAAGGGTCTGAATATATAGGATTCTACACACAAAGGGCAAATAATAAACAGAGCAAAAATTGTAGAATTTACGAATATCTTTTTTCTGTCATAGGATTCAAAGACTCCATGGAAATCCAAACGCTATCACAGCACAGTCCATTAAGTGCTGTTAGCTCAGGGATGCTTTCATTTTATTCAGCACACAAAATCAGAGGTTGGTAACTTTGCAGCGCAGCACTTTTTATTTAGAAGCCTGGAATGGAAATGAAGTGAAAGTCGTGACATGGAGTCACGTGCCTGTTTATGAGGAACTCTGTATGACCTTGAATACTGGTAACAACATATATGCACTTTTTTCTTTAAAAGCACGAAACAGCAACACTGAGCTGTATGCTTAAATACAACACAGGTAAGTGATGAAAGGAACAAGGCCAGAAAAAAAAGAAACCCTTCAGATTGCTACTTCTGTGCTAGAAAAGAAAGAGTGCTCCATAAAGATATGCTTAATGATAGACTCCAGTGATCAAAGACTTCCAGTATTTCCCTCCCATTGCTAGCGCCAGGTCAACGACGACATCCAGAGCACTGGAAAACTGGGATAAATCCACTAACGGCACATTAATCGCCTCATCATATAAACACAGCTATGAGAACCCATAGGAGACCGAGTGTTTAAGGTACCTTCCTATTAAAGCTTCCAAACTGTGCTTTATTCTCTTAACTTTTACAATCTTACAAGTCTACTAATAGCCAGCATACCACTAAAATAGGCCTTATCGCCCTAGGCTGCCATTTCACAGCCATGCAAAATAAGAGTAAATCCAATTAAAACGTGTTGCTACATTTAGAGCCCAAACTACTCAAAGCATCCACACACGAGGTTAACGCCTAGGAATTTAAGTGCATAACCCCCCCCCCCCAAACCACTTTTTACTTAACTTTCCTGCTAGCCAGCACTGTTGTCTACTATGCATTCACAAAATGCTTCAGCCGACTGTTGGGAGTCACACAAGCACTGCAATAGTTCGATTTAAAAATAAATTCAGACAACAAATTTGGGGGACATGCAGACATTTGAAATCCATTCCATGAGTCACTCCGTTCCAAAACAGTGAAAAACAAAGTAATGGTGAGTCAATCTCTTCTTCACCATTTATACTAATTTGAGCCCACACTTCAAGCAATTTTAATGTAAAGCAAGCATAAAGGAAACGGGTGCTGAATTAAAACAGTTCCTTTTATCACAAAGGGTGTAAACAAACAAATGCTGGTTAAATCCAAACACACATAAACAAGTTCAGTTATTGCTTTCATACCACACAGAGCCTAAAAGTTCAAAAATACACACAGGTACTGTACCGTTACTTACTGCTCCTCCAACACAATTACAACTGGACTAATCTGCTCCCATCTGCTCCTAAAAATACAACCATCAGACAGAGCTTGTTTTCTCAGGCATTTTGCTGACGCAAATACAAGATCAAAACATCACTCATTCAGAGGAGAAAGACGTACTGGTCTCCATAATACACAAGCTAAAATCCAGCTACACCATCGTTCTAAGGTGCACATGACACACTCTTACCAATACACATCAATTTTATTACATGTTTAGTAACGTAGGTTTTTGGGGGAAGAATAAATTATCCTGGCTGCCTGAATGTGGCAAGAAGAAATTCCAGAAATTCCCTTTCACCAGAAATGGACAAAGTTTAGTCTCTCCTAAAGCTGTTTTTTAAAAAAATCTATTTTTTGTTTGTTTTTTTTTTAAAAAAAGTAGACCAGACACTTGGATGGTAAGCGCATTGCCCCCCCTGCCCTCCGTAACTAGCACTTTCATCTTCTGCCCCGAGAACTGAGTCACAAGGAGATTTAGATCATTTAATTTCTCATTATAAACCCGTTAAAAGACTAGTTTTACAATTACCTCAAGGCCAGCCATTCCTCTGCAAATAAGAAAACGGAGCTGTCAGATAGGAACAAGGAGTATTTCAATACATTCCCGCTGCGCAGGATGGGGTCAATCAAAGCAAGTGCTTTGGGACTCCCTCACAACAGCCCAGCTGGGCCTTTGGTGGTACACGTACCCCTCCCAAAACCAGCCCAGAGTTTTCAAACCCCAGTCGGCCCAACTCTATTCTGGGGCCACAGCACAGATATGAAAAAAAAAAAAAAAAAATCATAGCTCTCCGCAGACCCAAGGCGATTGATGATTCACTATTTACCTGACTGAGGACAACATTCAGTACCAAAAAATAAGTTCATTAAACCTCTGAGAGCACAGTGGATTAGAAAACCATGGGAGACACACAATGCATCACCAGGCACGCTGTATTTCTGATGCCATACACATTTTTACTGCAATATTTGGCAATAGAAATAGCTAAGATTAATGTTGAATGCAAGGAATAACACTAAAGCGGGAGATTTCTTAACTATAAGATTACTTCTCCCTCTTTCTTCCTTTTCCCCACCAAGTGCCAGCAATGTTTCAACACCCCAACTCCATTTCCCAAGCAGGTAGCTCCACTCCTGTCATGGCCAAATTACCATGGCAAGAAATCCATATTCAGATTAATCTCTAATAGAACATTCAAACAGCTGACATTTCCTTCTCATAACCTGAAAATGGCCAAATATCACTGGATTTCTTTTCTGCCTTCAAATAAACATTGTCATAAGATGTCTTATGACAACTGAAAATACTTAGCCATAAAAAAAAATATGCTCCCCAGTACTGATAGAAGTATTATGTGCAGTACCACAAAGTTAGCACAATGTCTTAATGCACTTCACCCCTGGGAATGGCTAGAGAATGGCAAATACCCTTCATTTTAAATGATTTATTTTATTCCTGCCTTACACTACATCATGATGCATCTCTCTCTACTCATCCTGACTGTCAATATTTTATTTTACTTAAAAGTGGCAAGAAGAAAACACACTGTAACTGCTGTCAGACCGTTTCATGACCACTAAGGCTTCATAAAACAGAACATTTGCTAAAAATACATTTTTCCAGCAATACATGAACCAACATCTTCAGTGGAAGAAAAACCGTGCTGCGCAGCCACCTGTATTTTCTCCTGTAAGGATAAATGCATAAAGAAGTGTTTGAAAGTAAAATAAATCTATTGAAGAAATGGCCCCACCACAGAATCTTCCGGGGCTTGAGGTTTCTTACACGGTTCACACAAAGACACTTGACAGGAGCAGCTACAGCCGGGCAAGATCTTCCAAAAATCACCTTGTGTGGGACACCAGTTTGTAATCTGCTACAAACTGAGACAGCTCTCCAGGGTGTGCCAGTTGACTTCCCCCTGTACCCACCAGGATCAGAAGAGGTTAACTGCTGCAGTTCAGATTAGGTCATTAGAGCAGCTTAACAGCTACTTCTGGAGGAATCCATACTAAAGATGGCTGAAGTTTCCCCCATTCAGTTTTCAACCGTCTCCAATCAACCTAAACAATGCCACTTCATAGCACAGTTAAGAAAGTCAAGAAAGTCTATTACACTGAGGAAGTTGACAGATTTGGCTATACCAGGAAGAAAAAGAAAAACATACCGACAGAATGAAAGAAATCTCAACTCAGTTTAATTTAAAAACCTTTGAACTAGTAACTGCATACAATTGCAGCATCTTCCACGGTGTCTTCTAAACCAATGCAGGGAAAATCCACAGTCATAAAGTTTCTTCTCTTAGGGGGAAAAAAAAATATCCTCAATCACTGCCATGACCTTAAGCTCCTCCTGAAGAAAAGAGTCACCAACCAAATAATACTAACAAAGACACGACTTTTACTTCTCCACTGGAATTCAACTCTGTTAGCTTCAGCTGCAGAAGACAAGTTCTCATATTAGCAGTCTTTAAAAAACCCCCATACGCATACATCACTCAGTATGCCTTTAGGGATGCACACACAGCTTTACCCGTGGCTCAGGGAGGGTAAGGAGCAGCTAAAAATTCTCCAAACAGATCTGGCTTCAATATGAAAGCAAGGCTTATGTGGGCTAATCCAAAAAAAGCTCCCTGACCAAGCAGCCATCCATCCAGGGGTACCAGCACCACCAAGGGGGTCACTGCAAGGCTGGGAGCGCGCAGCCAGTGATGGATGGGGGCTGTTTAAATTGGTGCTGTCACCAAAGGAAACATTCATCAACCTGCAGCCCAAATTATCCCACTATTTGAAAAGCTGTTTCCCCTTCAGATGCCTTTCCGTACTGAAGATGCAGAATAAGCAAGGGGCCCGTATTCAGAGAACCTTATTTCCATCCAGCTCCTTACATGTACTCAACGTGAGAGCCAGGTACCTCGAGAAAACAGTTCACCAAATCTAAGCCTAGCTAAAAGCAGGGCTTACAGACAAGTGACAGATTGGGATGGATTTTAAACCGTATGAATGTGGCCTGTTAAGGAACAGCAGGAGAACAACCTACCCTTGAGAATCACTTAACTCCTTCCCTTATCCACAGGGCTCTGACAATACATTTTCAACTCCTATTTGCATCTTTACTAAAGCCAAAGGCTTGTTTAAATCCATGATAAAAATCTCAGGGCTTGTTTAACCTCACTGCTAACCTAAGGTTGAATTTGTTTCAGTGCATCTCCATGTTAATACTGCTCTAATTTCAAGCGATCTGGATCAAGACTTGAAGCTAGGAGTAGGGTTGCAAGAGCTCATCGACTACTAATCCAATTGTTCTACATATCTCAAGGATTACTTTCCAGTTTACTAACCTGAGCTACTTGTTGCAATAATCCTTTACCAATAGTGAAATCACTAGGCAGATCAAGGTGCACAGCGTTGTCAGCCCCAGCTCTGTGCATCACATCAGTAGCTATTAATCGCTCTAGTATTTGTTCTGCTTCTCTGCTACATTTTACAGCCTGCATCAAACTCCAGCTGCCAGTAAAAACGCTACCCAAAACAGAGGGGTTTTTGAAGCTTAAACTGGGCAATTTAAAGCTTGGTTAAGTACGGCAACAGGGTGATGCAGTGAGGATACACACACATATTAAGCTCCCTGTGACAACAGTGCATTTGGTATTTTTGTTTCAGCTGGTCAAGTTCAACAGCAACAGGGAGCCTAGCAATTACCTGGCACTGAACTCATACTGAGAAAGTCAGCTGCATAGGGCAAATTATTAAAATGGAAAAAATTAACATGCAATGTCTTCACCTTGTCTCAAATACATCTGGGGATTTCCCTTTCCTGCCAGAATCTTCTCTGCCTGCAGCTGCCTTTTGGGGTCAGCCCCTGCCTGCACTTACCTGGAGAGCTCACAGGACACGAGTGGGACCCCAAGCTGCGTTAAGTGTTTGTCTTCCCAGTCTACAAAATGACAATGATGGCTCCAAAATTAAAAGATAGGAATAAAAATCTACAAACCTTACTGCCTGCATACCCATCTTTTATGAAAAAAGGCAAAAACCACTGACAACAGAGATAACGGTATAGGTAGATAGTCATCTGTTAGGTAAGGAAACCTGACAGAAGGCTTTCAACAATATTTTTTCGAGCATTTTTCTGTGCTTCCTACATCACTTATTTCTACCCAAAATGTACCTTAAAACAAAAGAAAATCACACATGACACCGAACGGGGCTCAAAAGCAGAAAACAGAAATATTTACTGCCTCGATCTGCACTGGAAAGAAAAAAATAAAAAACCCCACAAAGACCACAAAAAAAGCAAGCAAATAAATGAAAAAAAAAACCCACCCTCAAAGCGTATCACGAGAACGGGATCAGGCAAGAAAGCGAGGCCACCCCTTCAGGAGCGGGGGAGAATTAACCTGCATTTCTCCATCCCATCTGCAAGCTTACGACTCTGCCACCCATTTTGTTTCAGATTAAAGGAAAAAAAAAAAAAAAACACGTTAAAAACCCAGATTCTCTCAACGGAACAGAGAAAACACAACACCCGCACCCAGGGGCACAGCCCCGGGCCGGCCGAGCCTCGCAGGGCAGGTGCCCCGGCCGCAGGTGCCCGCCTCAGGCATCCCCTCAGCCGCGGCCGCCCAGGCCGTGCCCCAGGTGAGGCGCCCCTTCCCCTCCGCCCAGCACGGGCTGGGGGCCACGCCGAGCCAGAAACCACCGGCACGGAAAACATGGCAGGGTTTAAAATATAAATACGAAATAAAAAGGAGAGGAGGAGAGGTAGAGGCGGCGCAGGAGCCGCGCGGCCAAGGTGAACCGCGGCCGGGCAACATGGTGGAGGCTGCCGGGGAGCCCCGACCCAACGCCCCGGGAGGAGGAAGGGGCGAGCCCCGGGTGCCTGGGGATGGAGGGCGGCTCTCAGGCGGCGGCGGGGAGCCGGGATGGAGGTGACAGCGGGCGGGAAGCGATAGCAACGACCGCGGCGGGCTGAGGGGAGAGCGCCGCGGGGGAGGCGCCGGCGAGGCTTCTCCCTCAGGGCGGGCGATCGGCGGCGTCTTGCCCGCGGGAGGAGGAGGAGGAGGTGGACGGGCTCACCTGCCATAGCGGGCTGAGGGCGGCAATGGCGCTGCGGACTGCGGCTCCGCTCCGCTCGGACGGCAGCGGCGAGTGCGGCGGGGCCGGGGCCGCCCCGGCAGGCAGAGCACGGGGCGGGCCGGGCCCCGCTCCGCCCCCGACAAGATGGCGCCCGCCGCCCGCCCGACCGCCCTTCTCCCCTCAGGGCACGGCCGCCATGGCAGCCGCGGGGCGGCGGGGGACTGAGGCGCCGGGCCGGCCGGGGGACGGGGAGGGCTCCCGGCCCCGCGCCGGGGCTCCCTCTCCCTCAGCGGGGCTCCGTCTCCCTCAGCGGGGCTCCCTCTCCCTCAGCGGGGCTCCCTCTCCCTCAGCGGGGCTCGGCCCCCCGGGCCGCTGCGTCTGGGGGCGTCCCTCCCCCCTCGGCCCCCAGGAAAATGGCGCTCGCCTGCTGTCACCACGGGCTGCCCTCAGCCCTGGCCCTTTCCGCGGTTTGGCGGGATTTTGGTTGTTTTCTGTTTTGTTGGTTTCGTTTGTTCTGGTTTTTAGGAAAATATCCAGCTTTTATAATAAGAGAGTGAGCTTAGTGGGCAAAAAAAGAGGAAGGCTAAGGAAGTTGAGCCCCCCAAACGATGGCACTTCCACCGTGTGCACATCCCTCCCTATAATCTTGCTTTTCTGCGCTTTTCACAGTTTTCTGGCTAGGGAGGACAGTGAATCTGACGTGATCCCCCATCAGCACATGGGGATGGGGGGGTCCAGGCACAGCGCAGACATTGCTGCTGGGACACCCCGTACCAAAGACAGATGCCACCTCTCTCGCCTCCCTCTCCGCAAAACCTGAATTTCCTAATAGGCTTTGATAACATTAACTTGCTTTAATTTGGCTTCTGCCCTTTCCCGTAGGTGCAGTTCTCGGACAGGCCGCAAGCAGCTGGCCCGTGAAGCCTTTTGCTGCTCCACGCTTTTCTGGGAAGCCGAGGCTGAGCCCCCGCAGCTGCCTCTAGTAATTTCTACTTTTTCTCCCCGCAACGAATCTGTGCTGTGAACATCAGCCTGCTAATTTACAGTAGGTGTCCTTGAGATAATATTGACTGATGCTGAGCTTTCTCCCCCCCTCAGCCCCCTTCGTTATTTGATTAAGGTGCCTTGTAGCTCAAAGTCGATAGGAAAGCCTGTGCTCCCCAGACCAGTGACACTAATTGTAATCCATTGCATCATTTTACCCAGACCTGCAATCCTTTGTTGATCTTTCAGGTCTTTGCCTTAATAGTTGCTGTTTGCGCCGAGTTCGGCTACCGGGATTGTTTACCGAGTATTTGTTCACCAGCTGTCCATCCTCTTCCACCCCACTGCCCTATAAAGAGGGTTTCATCAGATCCCGTTAAAAGCCAGGAGCTTATTTTAAGACCATAGACCCTACGAGGCCTCTGGAGCATTTGTGCTTCTTATCCACATGCATAATTTTTTCCACATTCACTGCAATACTCTCCACGTTAAGCTTCTAAACAAGGCTTTCAAATGAACCATATGGAGAACTATCTAGGACACTGGGAAGTCACAATGCACCTCTTCTGCTGCTCTAGATCACGAATATCGATCCCGTAGCATTATTCAATACCTGGCCATATCCTAAACATACACACAGTTAGTGCAGCTTTTAAATGTTAATAGCCTTTGTTTGTTAGGGTAGAGGAGCCATGATGTAAGGAACATTTTAGTAATGCAAGATTGATTGAGACTGCAGCAGTTCTGCTGTTGACAGGAGTTTGTACCAGAAGATGGATCATATGTATTCAGCGATGCAGTCTCCCTGTAAGGGCTGCCTGTGTTCGGGAATCATCAGCAGAGACGCAGCTCTATACTTCTGTAATTGTTTTAAAGTGTTACAGTTTTCTAACCCGCCTCTGCCTGTGGAAGATGGCAGAGTGAAACACAAGTAGTACGGTAAGAGATCTGCAAGTGAGAAGTTCAGGCACGTGCATCAGTCAGATTGAAATTTAAGAGACAGAGAGGCCTTGGGGTCAGGATAATCCCAAGGACAAGCAGGGGAAAGATGATAAAGGTGGATTTAGCGCTCCAAGAATTGAATTTGACATAGCTAGACCCCCTGGAACCACGGGCTCAAACCCAGCAAAGCATTTTTCAGCCCTTTGTTCCTCTTAAATAGATAAATTACCTTCCAGGTGGCCTTCAGTGCTGTAAAGTTTCACAAAATGCCCCAACATTTCACTTGTTCAGGGAGCCAGAGCCCATTCTATGCTGTCACACAGTCCTGCTGTAGAAGTAAAAATAATTTTACTGGGATTATTGGTATATATAATTCCTGTTATTAAAATATAGTGAAGAACCATGAGGTATTTATAAAAACAGTCACTTTCTGCCTGAATGATTTACAGGACCATAAAAAAGTTGGAAGAATCAGAGACACAGGATGTGCATGTGCGTGTCCTTCATAACAATGCTATCAGGAGAAATTGTCAGCCATTAATCATTTGGTGTGCCAGACCTTTGAGATCCTAAAGGAGACATGTTCCCTTTGTTGTTTGCTTTGCTTTGCTACATCTAATCTGGGAGATTATTTGAGCTTTGCAAAACTCACTCAGGGATTTACCTGAACAGGTGAGGTGTTGCTGCATCTAGACAATTAGTCCCAACAGAAGGCTTGTGCCAGTCTTCCCACTCCAACCAGTGTAAAATACCTGTCCATCAAAGATACATAGCCTGAATTTCTCCTGTAATTGCCCTAACTGGCCTAAATTCCTGTAATGCTGACTTTCTTCAGCTAAGACTACAGTCCTGGAGTCCCCGTTCCGCCCTCTGTTCTTTGTACTAATCAGTCATTATGCTTGCTTTCATAATGCAGGATAAATATTATAGTATTAATGTAATCACAGTAGTAACGATTAGCAAGTGCGTGAGCAAATAGTGCTTTGTGATATTTGCCAGCCTGAGTCACTGCAACATCTCCATGACAGTGAGCAAGCAGGGATTTGATTTTGTGGTGAGGTTGTGCCCATGTGGAGCTAGGAGCATCCAGAGGGAGATACTGTTGTGGGGACAGTCAAGCCTTTAGTCCAGGCTGTGTGTCCTTCTCTGCAGCCAAAGAACACAAAACTGTTGCAATAATCTGAGGTAACCTTTAATGAGGATGTTCCCCAAGCATGCCAGCTTTATTTTGTTCGTTTCTTTATGGCTCCGTGCAAATGAAATGGTAAGGACAGGACTACAGAAGGTCAGGGTTTTCTCGAGATGCAGCATGTATATTACTGGCATAAATTTAAACACTGAAATGCTTTTGGCTGGCATTTCTTCTGTTTACTGAAAATTTCCATTTTAAACCAGCGTTGCCTCAACTGGGACATGAATCATTGATCTGAGTGCAGGATCTCCAAAAGACCAAATCAAAACTTCATATCCAGTTATATCCAGGGATATTTGCATTGGGCCTGGGATCCATAGCTCATTTCCCTATCTTGTTTCCTTGGTTTGTTGTGTTCTGGGTTTGTTTTTTTTTCTTTCCTTTTTTTTTTTTTTTTTTTTTGAGCATAAAACAAGGAAAAAAATAGTCTGCCTTACATCACATTAACAATATTTTGTGCGAATCCCACAGATGGAGTCCAGAGTTAAGAACAAGCTAGCACACATACGCAGATAACATACTTTTACTGGATTACACAAACTAAAAATGAAAAACCTGGTATTTCAACAGCTGCCTAGGAGGTGAAAGGAAACTCCCCCAGAGAAGACAACTCGCCAGCAATGATGTTTTTACTTCCCCTTCTGGAATATGGAGTAGTAACTGTAAGGGGAAGAGAATACTCAACTGGGCAGAGGCGGGGATTCTATTCTAAGAGGTAAAGAAAGCGAGAGTGAACAGCACTTCTTAACAAATGCTGTCTACCACCACCTAGTGGAAAACACCACCTCAGGCTCCTTCACCTACATAAAGTTGTAATCTTGGGGGCAGTCATGACCTGACTGCTGTGTCTGTGTCCCCTCCACGCTATATGGAAACACAAATTAGCAAAAACTTTGTTTCTTTCTAAGAACTATTTCTAAAACTGGACGCCATACTTCCTGGTCTGCCATCTGACCTAAATCCTCAGTTTTGTCATCTGCAACATGGAGGCAGGAAGAATTTTATGAAGTTTAATTAGTGCAAAGTGCTCTTAATAGCAAATAGGGCTTTCGGTCCAAGGATCTCAGACTACTTCGGTCCAAGTACTCAAATTACTGAGGCTTCAGTCAGCGATCCAAGAGGCAGATGTACTGCTGTGCTTGCTATATAGAAAGATAAATAGCAGGGGTTGCAAAGTTACAGTTGCCTGAATTCACATAATAAATCAATAGGGGAGCAGGAGGAAAAAATCTGCATAGTTGCAGAATTGTTGGATCCCTGCTGTTCATTTTACCCCTGGTAGCTTTTGGAGGGAGGAGACCTTCCTTCACCTTTGTATATGCAAAGTATTTTTTTGTAAATGGAGACCAGATCCTGGCAGCCAGCACAGTACAAACAATTCAGAACAGGTTCCTGTGCTTATAGGGTTGCTCGAACCACATTGGCCACACTATTCATCCAAACATCATCTGTGAATATAGGGAAGGAAGAGCAACGCTTACAAGTAACACTAACTCAACTGGACAGCTTGGGCTTTGGGTGAGCAGCTCATTTTCTTGATGCTGTTATGTCTGGTACCTCAGGGGCTGTACCAAATAGATGAGATTTAACTTGCTGAGTCAGGAGGCCTGCGTTTGGCAGAGGAAGGAGGAGATAGGTTTAGTCACCTCTCAAGTGTTTGTTCCCAGTCCTCTTTTCAAAAGCACAGCCCCTGAAATTAGCCAAGGGAGAGTCCTTACATCTTGGGAAGAGCGGGAGCAGGATGGGGCCAGGAAACCGGCCTGCATTTATCCCCCGTTCTCAGTTTCTGCCAGGTTCTAGCTGCCAATACTGCTGAATCGCTGGAGCCACTCACAGCTCCTGACTCTGAGATGTTGTGGCAGCAGAAAAGGCACTGCAAGAGCCTGTGGCTGACAGCTCCTGACATTTTTTGCTTTGCCAGTACACATTCAGGCTGGCGTTTTGCTTGCAGCTGAAGTTTATGTTGTCTGGAGAGACAGCCTCCAAGCAGGAGACATGCTGGGGTTTGCCACCTTGTATCAAGTTCGTGCGTGGCTCCTGTTCAAAGCTGTGGCAATAAATGGCAGCTTCTGTTGACAGATGTGCACAGGCAGGACCAGAGCAGCTTATTTCCACTTAAACTACTGCCAAAAGGGTGTGAACACGGCGCACAAAATCATTTTTAAGTCCACTAGAGGAATTTTGTAGCGCAGAATAGAACAGGTTTTCTCAAGCCGCCTTTGCTGGGAGTTCGAATGAAGGTCCTTTTCTTTGCAAAGAACAGACAGCAACACCCTCATGGTTGCTTACCCATACCTCAGCAGAGAGATAAACCCTGTTTTAATCTTTGATTGCTTGAACCCACTTGCAAGCCATTCTGAAAGAACATCCACAATCTGTTCAGAGAGGAAGGATGGGTTTGGACATTGTCATTCCTTTCACCCACCATCTCCCCATGACTCATTTAATTCTTCATGTGAGCATATAGTAAGAAAACCACACAGTGATGTCAGGAGGGATAGAAAAAAGGATTGCTGCAGAATCGACCTTCTCTAGCAAGTGGCAAAAGACAAAAGAACCGAGTGTGGGTCTGAGGCACAAGTTAAAGATCAAAACTGGCAGCACCATAACAAGCCCTTTACAGAGCTGCTTCTGAAATGGAACTGCCTGAATCGTGCCGGGCCGACACCAGGAATCATCGCTCGCACACAGCTAGAAAAAGAACTCCCTGAGGCAGGAGGGAGAACTGGGCCCAAACCGAAGCTCAGCAGGCAACTCGAGAGCTGGAAATTGTCTGCGGCAATACTTTTCAGTTCCTTCTTTCCCTGACAGCTGAACTAACACTTGTCGCAGGAGTGCAAACCAGGCAATTATAGCAAGCATGGATGCCACAGGGCTGGACAGGCTCGCTATTTATAGTTCCTTGCCGAGAGAGCTTTCCTGCTGTGCTGCTGTACACAGGTTAAGGTGCAGTCCATGCCTTGAAGGGCTCACAGTCTAAATAAAAATAGAAGGAAGGAGTAGCAACCCCTTTTATGATGAGAGCCGAGACTCAGAGATGAAAGGATAAAAAGGAAATCCACAGCAGAGCCTGGAACAATTAAATTCAACTTCTGCCCCTGAAATTGCCCTTTATTTTGTTAACTCCTTCCACGCCTGAAGTGCCACCTTCTCTGCTACTCATAATTAGTGCCAAACAGTCTCATACAGTGTCACTGAGGTGTTCTTGCAAGCTCTGGCCTGCCTTGCCACTGTTAAATGATTTATTTTCCCTACCTACAGCAGAGATGGGAGAAGGGATGTGTGCCTGCCCTTCCCTCCCTGCTGAGACCTGGGCCCATGCTCAGGTGTGGACAGGGTGGGAAGCATGGGACCAGGACTGCATCCTGGAGCTAAAGGGATGACAGACTCCCAGGAGCGGAGCAGGCTGCCAGCTCCAAGCGTTCAGAGTCTCAGCCAACTGTAGATGCAAGTCAAAGACTCTCCTTTGTTTCAGGGGGAGGATTAAAACACGAGCTGTTTGTGAGTTGAACTTTGAAGTATCTTTGTAGCAATTTGAAATGCGGTTGCCCAACAAAGAGAAACCTTTACAAATACATTTTTTGTATTTGAAGTTAGAGACCATCCACTGGCCTATTTTAAGGCATACATTTGAACTGGCCATGAATCCTGCCTCTGTTCTCATGCACTAAAAGGCAAGAGAGGATTCACTTGACCTGCACTATCAAATATAGAGAAAATAAGGCATTTGTCTGGGAAAGAACCACCCAAAATAGCAGTGAAGAAATCGTGCTGCGACATGAGCTGTTAGTGATGAGAGACAAGAAAAATGAGTTCTAAGAGCTGGTAGACTTCTTCTAATGACGTATTCATGAAAACTGCTAGTAAATTATATGGTGATGCTAATTAGTCTTTCTAGGTTTAGGGACCTGAGATCTTTCCCTTTTACACTAAATACTCTACATGCGTAAGAGTAGGGAATAATCCTTGTTGAGGTGAGTTCTCAGCGTTCTTTAAGATTCTTTCTAGATCCACCTGACATTTCCTTTGCTGAACACGGCTTTTAGCTCAGAAACCAATGCTCTTGCCTGAGGAAACCCTCCCCTGGCAGCTGGTTTTTGATCGATTGATTTGACTGCTTGCGTTAAACATGATGCAACACGGTGTGACAAATGCAAGCGAACATCAGGATGGAGCGCAACGGAAATGCTGCATGCTATCTGGCAGGTCAGCAGGAGGGGAAGGAATTACTTGCCTGGTAACAGCACATGGAAAAGCACAGAGGCAGGGGGTAGGATTCATCTGCAAACATCTCATGTTCCCTAAACTTTTTACAGCCCTGTCATGGTTTAACCCCAGCCGGCAACCAAGCCCCACGCAGCTGCTCGCTCACTCCCCCCCCCCCAGAGGGATGGGAAAGAGGATCGGAAAGGAATGTAAAACTCAAGGGTTGAGATAAGAACAATTTAATTGGTATAGCAAAAGCCACACACACAAGCAAAGCAAAGCAAGGAATTCGTTCCCCACTTCCGATGGGCAGGCAGGTGTTCGGCCATCCCCAGGGCAGCAGGGCTCCATCACGTGTAACAGTTACTCGGGAAGACAAACACCATAATGCCAAATGTCCCCACCTTCCTCCTTCTTCCCCCAGTTCATGTACTCAGCACGACGTCCCATGGTATGGAATAGCCCTTTGGCTGGCTTGGGTCACCTGTCCTGGCTGTGTCCCCTCCCAATTTCCCGTGCCCCTCCAGCCCTCAGGCTGGCAGGGCCCAAGGAACCAAAAAGTCCTTGATTTAGTATAAACATCACCCAGCAACAGCTGAAACCATCAGTGTGCCATCAACATTGTTCTCACACCATAGCCAAAACACAGCACTGTACTAGCTACTAAGAAGAAAATTAACTCTGTCCCAGCTGAAACCAGGACAAGCCCCTCATTAGGCTTTGCAATGTCCTAAAGCAGACAATTATGACTGTATCAATTTTGTGTCTTTCCCCTCCTTCAAGAAGCTGGAGAATGAACCCAGAAGAGCTGCCTGTGGATGTATTAACTTCCCACTATCGCATCAGCGAGACCATATGTATCACGCATTTCCCACTGACAAGGAAAGAAAGGTTAAAACCTTGCATGACAGGTTAACAGCATGATTTGCAGCAACGGCTTAAATAAATGGTTGCAGGCACGAAAGACTAGCAGGCAGCTAATCCTTTAAAGACTTAAGAGCAGCTACTACTTCAGTCCAAGTAAATATTTCAAAATAAAATTAATTAATGGTGACTAGTGGATTTTTTTCTGCTTCGTTTTAGCAGCCCAGGCTGAAATGGCGATGCCGCCACAGAACTTGCACTTTCAGTGCCAAAACTGTTATTTCATAGAGGCAAGAAAGAGTCCTCCCAAAGAAGATTTGTTGCAGTTTTGTTCCTTACTGTAACCGCAGCAGAACTGGAACAGCTCTGTACGAATCTCGCGGGTCGGTGTTAGTGTCGGAGAGGCAAGCGCCAAGAGCAACCTTTATGCTGCTCCAGAGATGCAGGACAACATCATGGCTCGGTGTCCAACAGAAGCACAATGCAGAGGAAGGAAGTGTTCGCTTCCTGATTCTTGTCATAAGTAAGCTCTGTCCATGCGGGCCACAAAAAAAGACCTCCTCATAACTGTCTTCCTTCCGATTCAAAGAACTTTCTTAACACCTTCCTAGACACAGGTGAAAGCATGGAAGGAAAGGCTCTCAAGGTAACAAGTACCTAACCAGCACACACCGAAGTCTGCCTGAGCCCGGAGAAACAAAGCAGTCAATGAAATAATTTGGAAACAACAATTTCTACTCCTCAATTAAGCTTTTTTTCCCCAATATTCCCCAATATCCCTCCCTCCCCCCCACCCCCCCGACCTTTGGCTCCATCTCAGAACAAAGCCAGTTCTCTTGGGAGGGAGGAATCTGTCATGGCCCACTGAACTGTCTTGGACTATTTTTAGTTAAATCCAGCATTCCTAAAAACATCGAGCTGCTTGTGTGTTAAGGAAGGAGAAGGGAAACGCCGTGAGCGCGCACATCCGCATTTCACACGGGGAGCGCAGAACACGGCATGCCACCTGCCTTGCAGCACGACAGTGTAGCTGGGCTGAACGCAGAGCTCTGGGAAAAAGGCAAAGAACATTTCACCAGGTAGAGAAGGCAGAAAACCAGGGCAGGATTGCCGACTTCCCCGAGCTGGAAGAGGCAAACCAAAGGTCTCTGCTCGCAGCTGGGAGGCCAGGGAGATGCAAGGGCTGGGCAATTTGCACTTGCCTGCTAAACTGATGAGCTGCAGTTCCAGGGTTCAGCGATGAGGAGAGTGCCAAGTGGAGAGGCAGGATCAGCCAAGTAGTCCTGGAGGTGCTTTGCAGGTTGAGATCTTGCTGGCACGAGCAGGACAAACACCCCAAGGGAAGGGCCAGGAGAAAGAAAGCTTAAGGAGCGGTTTAGGGAGAGGCAGAAGACGTGAGGGGCAGTTGTATGAATGGGCTGATGCTTGAGACTTTTAAGGACTAGGCATGAGGGGGAGGAGTATGGAGAGAGCATGGAGAAACACATTTAGACCACGGGCGTAAGTGGAGCATAGCACAAATCTGATTAGAAGGGACAGAACTGTCGTGCCGAGTCATTTCTTCCTGCCCTGCAGGGTTTTTACGTTGTCTTTTATGCTAAGCAAAATCCATATTTGCTGTAAGAGCAGCGGTAAAGCACTGGGCCTCTCAGTGGCAAATGTTGCTGAATTTGGCTAATTGCAGTTGACAGAAGGCAAGCAAACCCTGACCGCAGGGGCTGGTCTAAGTGTTCCTGCACGATGGGCACCAGAAAGGCACTAGAGATGCTGTTGCAGATTGTGCTGTTCATTCAAACAAAGCATTTGGTTTATGGCGATATTTATAGGACGGGGGTTGTAGCCAGCATGCTCCAAGTGAGTCATTATATTCTGTTGTCCACATTTCTGCAGATGTCTCACACGACTTCCAGTAAAATACTTTCAGGAGTAAGATCAGTAACCTGCTGGCCAGGCCAGCCTCCTCACAACCAACCTGCTCTGTGGACAAACAGTGCAACACCCAGCCAAGCCTCCAGGATGAAGTTATCGGAAGGGTAAGAGGAAATACAAATCCCTGCTGAGAAAAGATGAACAAGGAGTCTGAAACTCAAGTTTCCTCTTCCTACATCACCACGGGACCGGTGATGGGCCTTGCTCTTCTCCCCACGCCATGAACCTCCATCAGCACAAGCACATGGAGAATCTCAGAGAGAAGGATCAACAGTGACGTCGAAAAACATATCTGTATCGCTATATAGCACAATTCAGGTTGCTGCCTGGAGTCCTTACACCTGCTTTCCCAGGACCAGACAGCAGTGCCTGCAGCTGCCAGCTGCTTCCCTGTGGAGGGAATGATGGCTCTTCACAGGGCTCTCTGTGTGAACAGATGCAAAATCATGAGCCTGTAAGAATCACAACATTGCTGGCTCCACAAGCCTTAAACCCAAGAATAGAGACACCAGGACAGGGTGGTAAGACCTTCAGGGCTGTGGCTTCACTTGCACCCAAAGCTCACACACAGTCTCCAGGCTGGTGAAACACCTCACTGCTCCTTCACTTCAAGCAACCTACAGCAGCAGCATTTCTGCCTCTTCTTTCAAGGATTAGTCGCCAGCCGGGGTTAAACCACGACAGAAGCCTCTCCTGGAAGCCCACCGTGTGGGCAGCAGGTTGACTCTGCAGCTCTACACTCGAATGCCACCACTTGGTGCAAACCTGCTGCCTGGCTTCCCTTCTTGATGGAAACCGGCTGTGGGAAGTGTTAGAAAATTAGTTATACATGGCGTTGTTGAGCCAGGAGCCACTGGTGGCCATCGCTCTCAGCTGGTGGCATTTGTACCACCAACAGTGGTAAAAAGCCTCCTGGAGAGGAGAGGAACGGGCCCCATTCTGCCTCGGGGAGCACAATATGCTATTAACAATGAGCCATCGCAAATAAGGAGCAGAGAAAGAGCCATTTTGGATCTACCATCAGTTTCCAGGGCTTGTAGTTAATGTCTGCAGCTACTCAGGACTGTCTCCACGGCTACCTTGTTTGCTCCCCCCAGTTTATTCACCCCGATGTTTCATATGGCTTTGCTACAGTAGTTTCGTCCGATGTGATGATGCTTGGGAACTTCAATTAGCTTTGTTCACTCCAGACGCTCACAAAAAATTAAAAAAAAAACAGAAAAAAAGAAAAAAAAAAAAGATTGACTTAAAAATGAGTCTTTGCTTTTATAAATAATGCACCGGGGGAATTTCTCTGGGAAGCTCGGGCCAGAGGACTCTAGAATCACGTTTCCAAATGTCTTTCCAGCAAGTTCATGGTATTAAATTAAGTACGTAACGGTATAAATACACCGTACACCAGCAATAGAAGAACATCGCTGAGGATACGTGAATTCAAGCACTCATAAACGAGAGAAAAGCCTGAAATTGGGTGCTTGTTCTTTCTCCAGAGCTTCTGCGCATAATAATACCCCATCGAGCTATATAAATGCCAACTGTTTTTTTCCTGAGACAGCTGCCTTGCTGAGTGCCCAGAATGGATGATGCTCAATAAAGGAAACAGCTATTCAGTATTATCCTCATTCACCAGAGTTCGGCCAGCGCCTTATTTGTCATTCAAGCCCTGCTCTAGAACCAGAAACTTCTCCACAGGCGTTTTGCTCCTGCCCTCACCACTGCAGTGAGTCAGTCAGTTCTCCCCAAAACCACAACAGCCCTGACTTCACAGAAGGGGAACTGCGGAGCAGAGCCATTAACCGTGGGGTTTGGCAGCAGCATCCAGCACCCGGGGTCAAGGGAAGGATACAGCTCAGGGAGCTCGGGCAAGGCAGCGAAGGAGCCGAGCCAGCCGTGAAAATCACACGTGCAGGTCCACAGCGTGGCAGGAGTGGGGGGAAAATTAAAAAGATCCTATTGTATCAGCACTGAAACAACGGCCCCATTGGGAGGAGAGCTTCATCCTTGTACAATGTTTTAACAAGTGAAAGGACTGACAGCACCGATGACACTCAACCCAGTATCAGGGAGCACCACTGTTAAGGTACAAACTGGGCTCGGAGAAACAAAATATTTACAGTAAAATTTGCCAATCTCTTGAAACAAATGTGAACTCACGCTATTTTACAAGAGAGAATTGAACCCTGGCTATTAGCTACACTAGAGCTAGACAATTAACAGACATTTTAACATCTAGAGACTTAGACTCTGGAAGAAAACTATGCTTGTAATGCAATACGTCAACTCAAAGAATGAAGTCGTCTGTATCTACATTTTTCCAGCCGTCAGCGTACCTTTTTTCTTTCCCCAAAATGTCTCCTTTTTCCCAGATCAGATATAAAACAATCGCTGTCGAGAGGACTATTTCCCTGTGGCCATCCCTCACGCAGACAGCCCTGCGAGCGCTAGGGCAGGGACTGTTATTTATACACTGTGCTGCCTGAGAACTTCGCTTCTGTCAAATAAAAAAGAAATTGCCTTTCCTCCAGAAATGTCAGCATGTTCTTCTCCCGTCCCCTACATTTTTCTTTCTTAGCTGACCCAGGCTTGCCATCTTTTGGCATCTTATCAGCCCCACTCAAAAGCATCTTCTCCCTCCCCCTTTACTTTTTCTGTCTAAACATCCCTTTCATTTCCTCTCCCCTTCCCCAAAACCCAAACAAATCCACATTCTTATCCCCTAGTAGAGGCTGATTCATGTTCTGCGTCAGCAGCCACTCTCCTGGCCAGACCCAGCTTTAACTGACACATTTCAGCTGCTGCCAAGCGGGACGGGACAGCATCTGGGAAGCCGGGCTGCCGTCAGCCCAGGGGCCAGCAGCGTCGGGGCCGGCGTGACGCAGCAGAGTGGCAGAGAACGTGCATAGATGATGCCTTCAGAGATGGAAAGGGGGATCCTGAATTCAACCAGAGTGCAACGCCGGGGCACACACAAGGCAATGAAGTCAAACGTGGGAAGAGACGTAGCTTACAAAGAGATCTTGGCTCAGGCTTTGGGTTTGGAGGAGGAAAAAAGGCAATTTGAAGGATACTTTCAGAGCAAGGCGTTCATCCAGCACTGTTCTCATCTCAACAGCTCCACAGACCTACCCTGCACTAACACCGACACCTGCCCCTATTCCTTCCGAAAATTTTCAGTCCATGTGAGGCACACGCCTGAATTCTGGAGTATCAGTACCAGCCTGCAAACTGACACTGCCCCGTTACACTGCCCAACAAAAGGAACTGTATGTCTGGGCCCGGAAAAAAAAAACAAACAGTTAGAAGCCTGAGGTCTTTGCACATTTAATAAGGACTGCACGTGAGGCTCAAAAAGTGAGTCCCGACCTCCCGAAGCAGCACATTCTCCTGCCGCACCCAGGGCAGTCTGGATTGCTGCCACGGGGAGGGTCCTACAGCAAGGTCCTCTGCCCTAAGCAAGCCAAGGGTCCTGGAGAGCAGATGGGGCTGTCGCAAAGCTGCTGGCTCAGCACGGCCTAATTGCAGTGACTGCATTAGCAACTGGAAGCAGTGGGCAACAGCAGATTCAGCTAAAGCCTTAATCTGGGGGCCCAGAACTGTTTTTAGCACACGCTGAGACCTACAAATGTGAAAAAGACAAGCTTATGACTTGTACACAGACTATAGTGAAGTTTATTCATACTAAATACACGTACTTGCATCACTACTCGCCGCATACTTGCCCTCCAGGATGCTGAGTTCATTCCCACTTCAGGAGTCAAGACTGTTTTTACTTTGCATAAAACAAGAGCTGCCAGTTTGGTTTCCCTGAATAACATATCACTGAAGCTAGCAAAACAATACAAACGGGGTTTATTCAGTACAAACTATACAGAAATTTTCTTTTTACCGTTCTAGGGAGTTATGCACAGCATATTATTTAGACAAGCACAAAATGATTCCAAATATACATAAATACAGTGGAATTCAAGTGTCTCCAATGTCCACACTAGTCAAAACCAAGAGTTTTGGTATTTGGACACTTGGGTCCTGGTCCGGATTCCAATGCTTCTCCCTGCATTCATTTGGTTTGTTTAAAATAATAAGCAAAATCCAACAACAGCCCTGTTAAAGGATAAGCTGGTTTTGCCAAAATTAACAGTAACAGCAGCATGGGGAAAAGCTTGCTTCGGAAGAACGTGTTTGCCAAGTAAGTAAGGTTGGTCAGTCTGACAGGAGGAGTTGTGTAGCAAATGCACGACGTGTAAATCATTTCACGCAAGTGCAGCTTCCTCCCCTCTCGTGCCCATCCGACTGCCGTTACTCCAGACAAGCACAGGACAAGAAGATTGGAAGCATTGCTGATGAGCAGAAAGCCAAAGGAGAATTTAATTATGGTGTTTGTCTGCAAAGGTAAACCCACTGATAACCACAACGTCACCGAAAACAAAAATAAACTCTATAAAAAGTTACAAAAAACAAGTATCTTTGATGTTGCAACCGGCTCATCTATTTTTGGAAAATTGCTAGAATTGCCTTGCCCAAGAGGAACTTTTTTATAAGCAACCAACATTAGGTAACCAAAAGAGTCAAAATACCATAAATCATGTTTTTTCCCACCTTGTGTTGCAACCCTTCGGGTCAACTCTGTGTTCGAGCCCCCACCAAGTGAAAAACCCGCCACACCTCAAAACTGGGAACTCGCATCTTGTGACTGATAATACTTATCTTACAGGCCCCCTCCGATAGCCAGGGTAACTAACAGCTCTTATCGCCAATCTAATTATAACGCGATTAAATACATTGTTCAATCATCAAAATCTGGGATATCGTCGTAGGAATAGCCCCGGTAGCCTTTGGAAGCGTAGTATGCGATGCGCAGGTGGTAGAAGCCTGGGAGAAACACAAGGATCCCAATGATGAGCACGGGGATGGCACGGTCCGCTCCCTGCGGGGGAGAGAGGGGCAAGAGCAGTGAGGCTGGGGAAGGGGTGTCTTTCACGTTCCTTAAGTCCTGTCTCTATTCATCCCCAAGGCCTGGCTAGCTGCCAAAACAAAAATTCATCTTCAATCAGAATTTTCTTCAGGCTGAGCTCTCCCTCCTCGCTACAGGAAACCCTCAACATCCCCTTCGAACACCAACAATGGAAGGGCAGTGCCAGCCCCCGGCCGGGTGCTGTGCACTTGGCTGAGCACCAGCTCTCCTGGCTGTGCCTGGCTGCTTCTGATACAGCCGAAACGCTGCTGTGCCCGCCATGATAAGCAGCAGCCGCCAACCGTAAAACAATTCCATACGGCGCAAGGTAAGAGGAGGAGCGCGCCGTGGAGGGGCACCAGGTCAAGCTGTGAAAAACAGATTCCCTTCCAATGGGTCGTAAACACAGAGATGAGAGCAGCGGTGCCGTGTCCTGTACCACGGCCTGGGATCTCCTACCCAAGTCACCAGCCGGTCTTTGCTAGGAAGAGCGACGATCCCAGCGTCAAGTTTTTCCAGGACAGCAAGCTGACCTCAGCAGGGACATTGTGTTAAAACGAAACCGTACCCCAGGGAGGCCAGGGGAACTCGGCGCTCCCCGGCCGATCTCCAGTTCAGCTACGACCTTGCTGCAGAGCGGCAGCTGAAGACACCAGAGGGCTCAGCTGCTGGAGAAACGGGGCTGTCAGCCAATGTGGAACTCGTCACAGAAATGTAATCGAACAACTTACACCTTTGCTGATGTATCCCGCCAGGAGGAGGGCTCCGATGATAATGAGGAAGGTCCCGATCATGAAGAGCACAACAGCCAGTGCAATTGCCTTGTAGGGGATTTTTGGTGGGCTCTTCTTGAACTGGATGGAGAAAAAGCCCCGACCCAATATTAAACAGCTTAACGCAGCACAGCTCCCCTCCCGCCACGGCAGAGCTGCGAGTCCCACAGCCAGCAGAGATGACATGGGACAAAACTGCTGCAGCAGCTCCGCTGCAGGGCTCTGCGATGGCCCTTCCGTGAGGAATCCTGCCCAGACCCCGCTCTCTGAGCCAGCCTTTAACCCACTGCTTCCAGATCCGCTCTCATTTTCTCCTCCCTCCAAAAAACCGTTTCTGGAGAAGGGCTGAAGTGGTGGCTCACAGCTTTGTACCCTGGAGGTGAACAAAAAAGCAGCCTCCTGCACACACACAGCGCTACAGCAGCTTTTCCTAGCAGGTTACACAGTCAGAGCAGCAGCAGAAAGAGGTTTCCTTCCCCGCTTTTTACCTGCAGGTCAATATATCCATCGTCAGTGCTGGCGAGCTTGGAATATTTGACTTTGCTACTGGGAATCCCAGCAGTCAGGTTTGTACGTGATGGCATCATTACAAGGAAGCCTGGGCATCAGCTAGAACCTGGGGAACAAAGAGAACAGGAAAATAAAATAATCGGAGCACACTCTGCGATAGAGGCTGGGAGAGACGGAACAAGTGTCTCAAGAGAAACGAAAGTCTCAAGCCCACGCTAACCAAATGGCATCGTTGTTCTTTTTCACAAATGAAACCTTTTCAAACAAACCCTTGTATTTAAGCATAAAGTACAAAACCCTGAATATAGCTGCAACAGGGTTTGCCAACACTGGAAAACAAAATCAAACTAAGAGAGAACTTGTCTTTAAAACAAGACAGAAATTCCAGAATCATACACGATGTATAAACCAGCTCTCGTTGCGCAAGGAGATCGCAGTTCCAGCAGGGAAATGTCTGAGGCCCAGCTATTTCTAAATGGGGACACGAGCAAATAAACCCAAACCAGAACTAAACAAAGCAGCTTCTCTCAACCAGCCGGATATTTTGCAAGAGATCCGTTTTTTTTTTTTTTTTGGGGGTGGGGTGGGGTGGGGAAGTAGAGCAAACCACCGTAAAGTGGAATGAAAAGGAGCTGTCATTCCCGAGACAGCTCGAGTCGTGACTCAGAGGGAGCATGACAAGGGGATGGGGTGGTTAGTGGATGAGGTAACCAAACGAGCAGAGGCCACTCGCCTGCCTGGCTGCGAGGGAGGCAGCGCCCTGGGCCGAGCTGCATTTCCTTACGCCACAGCCGGACCCTGCCATTGCCCCACGCCGCAGCCAGCTCCTGCGGTTCTGCTGCCAGCAGCGCAGCCCCGGGCAGGGGGCAGAGCCAGCTGGCTGCTGCGGGGCCCAAGCCGAGCTCTGGCCTGCCAGCCCCCCCCCCCGCCGCCTTGCTGCACAGCCACTGCACGGGCTGGGACCCCTCCTCGCAGCGGGACCCAGGCGCTGGGTGCCACTCGCCCACCGCCATCAGCCTGCGCTGCCGCCCCGCAGCGAGGTGGAAAACAGGCTTCCCACGCTTCCCAACTTCCACAGCTTTTTTTTTTATTTCCTGAGGAAGTATGGAATAAAGAAAACAAAAATACATCTATCCCAACTGTCCCAACAGGAAGGGACAAGGACGCTTTTTCCGTAACGCTATTTCGCATCTAAGGCAACAGCATCTCCTTAAAATATTTAGTTTCCACGGAAATCCTTTGTCTCCCTCTCGCTAACTGCCAGCACGTTCCTGCGACATCGGGTTTGTTCCTCTTGCAGGAAATTTAACTTCTATAAACCCCCAACACCCTCTGATCTTAAACCCCAACACAGATGTCCCTTTAGCTTGAACTTTCTGCTTTTTTTTTTTTTTTTTCAGCAAAACCCCAAGCACAGACAAATCCTTTCCAGCCCCAGGCATACCCGAAATCTATCGCCCACCTGCAGGGTGGGCACGCTCGCCTCCTCTGCCCCTCACACATCATTTCCCGTACCCCAACACCCCCAAGGCCTCCTGCGTGTCCAGGGGGTAGACGTGAAGCAGCCAAAAGAAATCAGCACATCAGAAACGCGTCCAGATTTTCTGATTCGGGCCCAATTTTACTCTCGAGCACTGTGGGACTTCTTACTGCTGGTCCCACTGTTTACCCGGCTATTCCTAGTGGCTTCCTAGGAATTATTTCCCATTTACATTTGCATAAACTGATGATCTGCCCTTGCCCTCACCTTGCTTACCAACAAGAAAGAGGCTGTTATGGGCAAATGCAAAAAAACCAAACAACAAAATACTCTCAGCCCTCACGGTTAAGGGCCAGTTCGAGCCCACCGAGCTTCACCCTCCCCGTGGGCTCGTCGCTGTCAAAATCCCGTTGACCCCCCGAATCAGCCCGACACCATCTTCTCCCCCCTCCCCCAGGAAGGCGGGGGGTGGGGGTGGGGGTGGGGAGGCCATTCCTCGCCCTTTGGCCAGCTCAGCCCTCACCCCGCTGCACCCCAGACCCAAAACGGTTTCTGCGCTGGCGACCAGGGAGCCCCCGGCAGGCCCGACCCCCGCCTCCCCCACGGCGCAGGCCGCGCTCCCGGCCCGGGCCCGGCCCCGATACGGACACGCCGAGGCCGCCGCCGTTACCGACTGCTCGTGCTGCCCAGGCCCATCGCTGCCAGCACCGCCCCGCTCCGCTCCGGCGCCCCGGCCGCGGAACCACCCCGGAAGTTTATTCTGGATGACAGCAACGTCCTTCCGGGTTACGGCGGCTGCTGCCGGCCCTGCTCGTGCCGGCCCTGCCCCGCTCCACGGGGCTGCCCCCCGCCCCCGCTCCGGACCAGAGCTGGAACTGGGGCGTCCCTGCGGAGCCGGAGCCGCTCCGTGTCACGTCAGGGCTGTTTGTAGAGGGTTTAGGAAACAGGCACGCTCGCACACGTCACTCCTACACATACTTTAAAATAAAGCTGATTTTCTAGAGGATCTGGATGCGATTAAACGGGCAGATGCAGCACAGCCCTCCACCAGGGCCGGGTACGGGACCTGCCACAGCCAGAGAATTATTTGTAGCACCTGGAACAACATAAACCCAGCAGGTAAAACAGGTGGGGACCGACCTCCACCAGCCGCGCCAGAGCGGGGAGCTGCAGGAATTGCCATGGCTCCTCCAAGTTAATAAAATATTTAGAGCCCCAAAAGCTTAATCTCCTGAAGTAAATTAATAAAACCCCCTGGATTTAGAGCCTGAAAAGCCTGATCTCCTGAAGTTTCAAAGAATTCTTGCTTCCCTCCACCCCCCCTTCATTTCTTTTCTCCTTGGTAAGAAAGTCTAAACATTTAAACTTCAAAAGCTTACTCCCTCAAACATGGAGAAACGCATCCAGCACTCACTAAGCCTCCTCAGCTCTTTTTTTTTTGTTCTTGCCCTTTTTAGTGTTTTGTTTTTAAAAGGGATTATCTTTATTTTGATTATTTGGGTATGGCAATAGCAACGTAAACATTCAGCTTCTTTAAGGCTTTATCCAGAAAGCCCAGCGCATGAGTCAGAACACCAAGCGTGTAAACACGAATGGTAAAGGAAATTTTCTTAAATGACGCTGCACCACTGGCTCATTACAGCTGTAAAAATAACCAATTAAACTATACTTTTTTTTTTTTTTTGGCCATGTTTATGAGTAGAGTAGCACCAAGCCTGATGGCTCCCACTGCAGCAGGAGGCTGCACCAAAACAAACCAAGAATTTGCTTCCAGCACCAGCCCAGCCTGATGCACGTTATTAAAACCCAGGATAAATCCCCATTTCAACATCATGAATGTCTGATCCGGCACTGAGGAGCATCACACCGGGAGGGGAAAAACAATCCTGGTTATTCGAGGTACCTGCTACTGCTGGGGGCTGTAACTCTGGGATTGCTGGAAAGCTTTAGGGCAGCTAAAGACCTCGCTTTGGAGAAGATTTTTTTTTTTAAAGGTACTGAATGATTCAGCAAGTAGAAGGGAATAAAGGGGGTGTGCACTGGAGACATGAGACTATACAGGAGCAGAGAACCACACAAGGAGCCACCTGCATCACAGCAGCAGCAAACCACAGGCTAAACTCTAATACAGCAGCGCGACCACCAACGAAAAGTCAAGGTCAGGGGCACCAAGAACCCCTGTCCCAGAGCTCGGAGCTGGCTCTGTGGATGGTGGCCATGTCATTCTGACACAGCAGGATTTGTTCCTCAATCAGCACTGCCACCTTGTGAAACTCTTCGGCTGCATCCATCGGGTTTCCAAGTCTCAGCTTTTCCAGCAGTTTACGTGCAAGGGCAAGCGTGCAGCCAAAACCCCACCCCCCCAGGGCTAAAGGGCCGGTGCCTGCCACCTGCCACCGCCCCGGGCAAGCCCCCCCAGGTGCTTCTCGCTGTTTTACTGCTGGGGACAAAGCGGGGTCGCTCTGGCTCCAGACGGAGGGTACAGGGTTACGGCTGACTGTGAGCAGTATGAGAAGCAAAGAAAAACCCCCACAGCTGCCCAAAACTGTTTTCAAATCCCATTTTTCATGATCAAACCTTCAGGG
Source organism: Falco punctatus (assembly GCF_963210335.1). Taxonomy (NCBI): domain Eukaryota; kingdom Metazoa; phylum Chordata; class Aves; order Falconiformes; family Falconidae; genus Falco; species Falco punctatus. Next base: position 832,801 of record NC_137600.1, on the reverse strand, counting down.
TGAAACATGCTGTAAACCTTTACCGTTTTCACCAACAGTAAATAAGAATGTGATGACAAAGGCCCTCGGTTAAGAGAGGAGCGGCTGGTGGCACGGCCGAGTGCACCACGCTTGAGAGGCGCAGGGCAGAGGCAGCCGATGAATACAGCGTGCACAGGTCTGCGGAGGAGCAGCTTAACGTCAGTGAGACGGGAGGAGGAGAAGAATGAAACCCAGGCAGGGCTTGCATGGCACCATCAGACCAAGGAACGGAGCCGCAGCGTGTGCCTGCACCCTCAGCCTTCACTGAGGCAGAGCAGCAGCTACCAAACAGTCTCTGCCACCTGCTGAACCTTGTGCATTTTAAAGAAAACCTGTTTCAGAAAACTCCTCTGCTTACAGGAGAGCATTAAGGGCTGATTAGTTACAGAAACAATAACCACACCTCTCCATTTCACCTGTCTGAACCATCAGAGCAGCTGCTGGTAACTCCAGAACAAAACAAAACAAAAAAAAAAAGCACAAGCTTGCCCATGGCAGCGCCTTTCAAAACAGGAGCTAGGCTACGTTAGCGTTGTCTAAGAAAGCATCGATTCCTCCACCCACATTTAAAGATGATAAATCCCATGAAATTACATTCTTTATTTCCATTTTCAAAGATTCAGTTAGAATACCAGCTGCAAAAATAAGTGAAGGTCTAAAACTCACAGCATAACTGAACAGCAACCCTAGGCAGCTACAGAACTCTATGGGAAATGGGTCTGCACTCAAGTTAAATATCACACCCCTTCCCTAACACCAGCTGGAAGAGGTAAGATACTTCACCTTCAGACAGCACCTAAGAGGTGATTGGAACTACAGGAATATTAGAAAAACCAAGATTTCCTTCTTCCAGTGACACCAGTATAGCAAAAGAGGAAGTTGAAAAATATTTACAAAGATATCTACACAACATGCCTAACTGTGCTGACGTGATGCTCCACAGCACTGAAACTGCTAACGCCGCCACCGCCTTCTCCGCCAAACCAGCTGTCCTCTGGAAGAGCTGACCAGCTCTACCCCTCAGTCCTGCTCCAATTAAGAGCCTTCTTGTTGGTCTTCGATCTTTGGAGCCAGGTAGTATTTTAAGTGTCCCATATCAGCAATCTTGTACTCCACAACTAGGGAAAAAGAAAAAAAAAAAAGCCCGATATTCAGAAGGTTTTTAATAAACACCCTTCAGTCAAGAGTTGTTAAAGTAGTTGGAAGGCGGCAGCATGCTACAAGATTTTTCAGTAGAGCTGCTTGTACTCACCAAGAGGAACATCTGCAGACATGCTGAGTGTGACTGTCGGGGACAGGGGAGTGGCTTTGGTAAAAAAGTTCAAGTACCTCAGAGCAAAGGTCAACTGGACTGGCTCGTTCATCTCTATTGCAACCTAGAACACCGGCAGCCAGGTCAGAGCTCAGCAAGCGCCAGCCGCAGCCAGCTCCCTCAAATAATTCCGACACCTAAAGCAAGGTCAGTCAGTGCTGCTCCCCACCCTGGCCTGCTCAGCACCACCTGCGGGCCCCAGGGACAAGGGCCTGGTATAAACCAGAGAAATGTACGATCCAATCCCCCAGCAGGTCACAGAACGAGCAGTGTTTGCAGAAACCTCAACATCGAAGGCACCACAGTAACAATCAACTTACAGCTTCTTCCTCTTTATCCACGTTACTGGTCTGTGACAGCTTGATGTTTCCATTGCCCAGCTCTCCACTGGCTGAAAATTTCACACCATCTTTCGCACAGGAGATGACAACCGCATCGCCAATGTGGCTGAGATCTCTACAGATGCGTGCGAATTCAGCAGACGGCATTTTCACTACGCAACTATACTCCTGTTCCTGCAAAGGAAGTGCCACAATTAAACTTGTACCAAGAAATGTAATCGCTACACTTGAGTTCCTTCAGTCTTTCCAAAGGCAGTTGTGTTACAAGCTCAAACGCCAAGTCTGATGGAGTTAGACATGGAAAAACACCCACTTTAAGACAGGGTGTAATCAGTCATTTGCACCACTACTTACTGGAATTCCAAGCTGCTCCACGTCGAGATCCATTAGCTTCATCTCATAATCAGAAACCTTTTCCTGATCTAAAGGAACAAACCACAGTTTCACCAGGTGTTTCTTAGAAATTATCATCCTGAATTTAACTTCTGCGCCCTCCTCCCAAGTAAAACCACACTGATCATGCCAGTAAGACCCACCTTGTTTAATCAGAGCTAGCAGTCCAAAAGTGACCCCAACACCGAAAGTGACCCCAACAGCCTTTTGTAGGCTGCAAGAGGACAGGAACCCAAGGGCATCTGTTTGTGGCCTGAAGAACTGTCTTTCTCTTATAAGGAGTATGGGTCAAGTTTCTAAGTTTACATCTCCAGACTGTTTCAAGAGTTTACCAGGTGACCCCTCCTGTTTCAGAAGTATTTACAGCCCCCCCTTGCATCTCTGTGGTTTATGAAGCCTACCTAAAAATATCCTGCTACCAATTTACTTCTGAAATCTAACACTCACTTGGTGCTTCAAACACTAGAGCCAACGTGTCTGCATTGTCCTCCGCCCGGAGCGTTATGATGTCCTCGTTTCCAGCACATTTCAGTATTTTGGACATGCTGGGGGGGAGGGGAGACAGGTTACTCGCAGGATTACCAGGGGACAGAACAGAACCCACACCCATGGCCTACTACAGTGTGAAAGCCGGGCTACATGGCAGCAGCGGCCAGTGCCCTCCAAGATCCCCTTCCCCAGCCCCATATCCCTCCCCAGCCCCCCCAGCCCCCCTTCCCCAGCCTCCCTCAAGTTCCCAGTACCAGGAGCTCACTCCCCAGCCCGCTCCAAGACCCCCTTCCCCAGTCCCATAACCCCTCCAACACCCCCTCCCCCAGCCAGCCCCACATCCCTCCCAAGCCCCAAACCCAGCCCCCCTGCTTCCCCACCCCCTCAAGTGTCACCCCAGCCCTCACTCCCCAGCTCCCTCCAACAACCCCTCCCCCAACCCGCCCCACATCCCTCCCCAGCTCCCCCTCCCCCAGCCCCACAACGCCTCCAACGTCCCTCTCCCCAGTTCAGCCTCCCCCGCTCCCCGCCAAGATTTCCCGCCATGGCGCGCCGCGCGCCGGTAGTGACGTCACGTGACGGCGGGCCCCGCGCGCGCCGCGAAAAATGGCGCGAGAGCGCTGAGGAGAATGGGGGAAGGGCCGTGGGGGGGGTCCGACCGGCCCCTGCCCACCCCAGGAGCCGCTCCGCGGGTACGGCCCGGGCACAGCCGCCCCCTCGCCCCTCCCCCGCTCCCCGCAGCATGGGCCAGCCGCCCCAGCCCCGTCCCAGCGCCCGGGGGGGGGCCCGCGGCCGCCGCTCCCCGTACCTGGAGAGGTTGACGCCCATGGCGATGTTGCGGTCGCAGCGGTAAGTGTCGAAGCCCTCGGAGCGCAGCGTGAGCTGCACTAGGGAGACGTGCGAGGAGTCCATGCTCTGCAGGCTGATGCCGCCCGAGCCCAGGTCCCAGCAGGCCTCGGTGATGAGGTCCTTGAGGGCCTCCAGCACCCGCTTCAGCACCGAGCCCTGCACCAGCCGCGCCTCGAACATCCTGGCGGCTGCCCCCGCGGCACCACACACACCCGGCAACGCAACAAGCGGCCCACCACCCGGCAGCTGCCCATTTTATAGCCTCTCCCGCCCCGCCTCCCGCCGCGCCGCAGCCAATCATCAGCGGCTCTCTCCGCCCTCAGCGAAGGCCTAGCACAGTCACATGACGGATACCCTGCTCTCCAACCAATTGCGGCGTCGCTCCTCTCCTTAATCCCGCCCCTTCGGCCGGCGGGAGCCAATCGCCACGCGGGTTACACACTGGCAGTAGCCCGCCGCCCGCCGCGCCGTACGGCGATGGCCAGCGGGGCGCAGAGGGTGTGGGGGCCCCGGCTGAGGCGGCGGGGAAGGGCGCTGGGGCCGCTGCCCCCCGGGGCCTGTCCGCAGGGGCTGCTCGGCGCGCCCCTCCCCCGGCAGGAACTGCAGGCCTGAGTGAAACCCAGCGCCATCTCCCCTTTCACGCACATCCGTCACCCCTGAGCTTCCCGCGCGCGGGGCTTTCCCGATCGCCAAGGGCTGCGCCCCACCCCCCGCCCCGGCGATTTGCGCTCGCCCATCATGGCGCCGGCGGGCGCACATCCGGGTACACCTGGGCGGAACCAGGCTGGGGTTAAACCCCGCCCCCGCACGAATCCTGCGCCGCTGATTGGGCGGCGACGGTGCCGCTCTGCGCTACCCCGCCCCCTGGCGGCTGTGGCGGTGGCGGCGGCGGAGCGCGGCGGCCGCGGGAGCGGGGCCGCTATGAGCGAGCTGCGGCAGCGGCTCGGCCGGGAGCCCGGCGGGGCGCGGGAGGCCGAGGAGAAGGTGGGGTGCGGGCTGGGGGGCGGCCGGGGGGTGGGGGGCCGGCTGCGCGGCCCGTGGGGGCGCGGGGGGACCCACCGCCTCCTCCTCAGCGGGGCCGCCGCGTCCTGGCCCGCACCGCGGTGTGTGTGTGTGGGGGGGTGTGTGTGTGGGTGGGTGGGTGGGTGTGTGTGTGTGTGTGAGGGGGGGGGTTCCCCGGCAGCCCCAAAGCGGCCCCCGGCGGGCAGAGCCCGGCCCCGGGGGGAGCAGCTGTCCATGGCCGGACACCCGGGCCCGCTGGTGGGAGCGCTATATGGGCGCCTCAGGTGGGGGTCGCAGGCCCCGCCGGTTCCCTCAGGAGGGAGTTGGGCATCTCCCACCTCACCCCCGAGCGCCCCGCCGGTGGTTTATCGGGGTTTAACGGTTTTTCTGAAGAAGAGCCGCGAAAGGAAAACCTGGCCGGTGCCTCCCGTAATGTCTGTGCTGTTCCGTTCCCAACCCAGCCCGGTGGATGCTCCGTGCTTGGTGGTTGCTTCGTCGTTGCCTTTGGCATCTTTACTCCTGTGCCTCCCCAAAGAGTGAAGGACTGGGAGGAATAAGCAGTCAAAAAAACTTTATAAACAATGTTCGCAGGGTCGCAGGGAGCAGAAGCTGGAGGGTGAAGTGGCCCGTGGCCGCGCTGGTGTGTAACACGCGTGTCTTGGGGGCGACTCTGTACTCTGCGTTTGCCCTTCATGGCATCGTACTCGTGTGTCCCGGGGTAACGCGTGAAGTACGCGGCTCAGAAGAGCACGAAATCATCAGGCAAAACTGTCTTTTGCGATTTAAGTGTCGTGTTCCATGCTGGTTTCGATGCCAGTTTAACGCCCGCTAGGAGCTGCGTGGTCGGGTTGGAGGAAGCTTTGTTGTTCTGATGTGATTAGAGAGGGATCTGGGGCAGAAAGCGCTGGCAGCGCCGAGAACGGGCTACCTTGGTGTGGGTCTGAAGTTTCTGCCTTTTTCATAGTTTGCGTGAAGCTGCATAAATCTGACAGCAGATTTACTGACCTCTACTAAGAGAGCGGTAAGATGGCTCCTGTTCTGTTGTTGTTTTGCACAGGGCACAGCTGTTACTCTCTACGTAAATACGTTTGTCTCAGCTGGAATTTAATTTGCAGCAGAAAATCTTCAGGGACGTTTATATTCCAGAACTTTGGGAGTTGGAAGGCATCCCTCAGCAGCCTGGAAGGACTAGCACTCCTTGACCAATGTGCAAACAAACTCCCTCGGCCAAGCTGTGATCTTGCTACTTGTGTTGTGTTCCTAAAGAAGGTCAGAGGGCCGCTATTTTGAGTGCAATTTTGTTATCTCCAGGCAAATAAGCTTTTTACATATAATGAGCCTTCTGAAGGGCTGCTCTAATACTACCTTTGAGTCAGTGACTGGAAGTGTTCATCCGAGAGAGAGAGAGAATATTTGTGTCATACTGCTCATCCCAAAGCAGCTCAAATGAATTGTGAGAGAAAAAAAAAAAAAAAAAAGATGTTTCCAAGCAGTGTAGAACAGCTCCTCTGAGGTCCTGAACCTGATGTCTCTGAACAATACAAAGCAGTTCCAGGAGGCAGAGAATTTCCCCAAACTGTTAAAATCAAGCCTGGTAGGAGGTTACCTGGTAACAGTAAACCTGCTATTAGTGAAACCCGACAGTGTCATGCTTTCTGTGGCAGCAGACCTCAGCAGCAGATTTTTCTTTCCTCCTGAGACCAAACCGTTGTGTTTTTAGCGCTCAGGAAACGCCTGGCAGAGCCTGGGAATCACATCAGCATAAAGCCAACGCAGCGGAATTGCTCATGCATGTCTTATTTATCGGTGGTCTTAGCTTGCCCGGTGTGTTGCCTGCAGGTATTGCTGTTGAGAGGGGAGATTCCCATTTCTGCTTTGTCATTCAGTTAGCCTTGCCAGGAAAAATAATTTAGCAGCGCATATTGTGATCTCCAGAAAGCTTTGTGTCTTCTGAAAAGAGTGCTCGGTGTATTAAAAGAAATGAGTTAAAATGAGATGTCAACATCGAGGCTGGTCTTAAGATCGGACCTGGGAAGTTGTATTGTGGAATTGTTCCTTTTGCTGTTTTGGTAATGGAGAGAGAGAGGCTGGTTTCACTTTCTGCTCCTCTAACCCTCGCACAGTGTCGTGGCTTTGGTGTTTTCCTCCCCCCAGCACACGGCAGTGCTTACAGCTGAAACTCTGCTGCTTCAGTTGAGACTGTCGTGCCAGAACATTTTAAAATCGATTTCTGTTAAAACTGTTGTGCAACACAATCTTCGTCTCAAAGGGAAACAAGGCAACATCTGTTTACTCTGATCAGTGAATGCCCCCTGATCGCTCCAGTGAAAAAAACAGGGAAACTTGCCCTGATGTTCTTCGTGCTTGGTACCCATTTTCTTAGCCCAGAGGACTTCAGTGCTGTTAACTGTTGCTGTTAGTGTTTAGATACCTGAGATTAGATGCTTGGAAAAAGTTCCAGTTTCTTGTTACCTTACAGATCCCGTTCTCCCTTGGTCTTTGTAGACTTGTTCCTTTGCTTTGTAGATATTCGCTATCTAAAACCAGAGGGCAATGCTTTCTCTCCTGTGTTGCATCCCATTAAGTCGTGTTTTCTCTTCCAGCTTCCAAAGAGAACAGGAAAAGTGCAAAAGGAAATTGTTTCATGATGCCTGCAGAGCTCTGGAACACTTCTGCTGGTGTAATGGGATCTTAAGGTGGTTTCTCAGTAGTGGTTTGTACTTTGTGCGACTCGACAGTGAGGACAGCGGGTTTTTTTCTTTTCTGTCCTTTTGCTAGGACGTTGCACTAGTAGTTGTCTGAAATCAGAGGGAGCTCAGACATCCCGTGGCCTAGTCCCAGGGAAGGGGAGGAGGGCAGCTTTATTTAGAGGCTGGATTATCAGGACTGCAGATCACACCCCTGCATCACTTGTGGCTTTGTTTGCCAACCCCTTTCTCACTGGCGCTCACTGTCTTTCTGGAAAATACTGTCCCTTTTAAGAGAGGTGGCAGCTGCAAGAGCAAATGGAAGCGGTCCCTGCCGCCGCTGTGCTGGCAGACCTTTTTGTGCAAGCCCATGCAGGTGGATTTTACCACTGTGCAGTGTTTGGCACCTTGTTGCACCCACAGCAGCTGATTTCTTACGGGAGAAGGGGTGACGGTGATCACAGGAGCATTGCTTTGCTGATACAAGGCCTGGAAGAGCAGATGTGAAGTGTGCGAGGGTGCAGTGTTTCCATACTTAAGGAGGATCCTGCAGTGAGTTTGCTACCCCCGTGATGAGGGCTGCTCTTCTTTTCAGCCCGGTTTTGCGGTGGACTCATGATGTGACTTTTTATCTGGCCACATCTGTATCGCGTGGTACAAAAAGTGAAAGGCTCTGGCTTCCAAGCCTCATGATTTCTTGTGCTTCCAGGCATTTTGCAAGACTTCCCTAGCAATCTGAAGTGCTCTGAAGATGTTGAGCTAAGTAAGTGTTTGAACACTCGTGCTGACAGCTGCCCCTTGGGTCTGCTTGGGAGGGGGAAGGGTAGGTGTGTGCGGCCGCCATGTGTGTGCTGGAAAGGACACAGCAGCTCCGATTTTGGTGCTCAGCTTAGGAGAGGGCGCAGGACGTAGAGGAATAACAGCGCAGGCACTCTGAAGGTTTAGGCAGTTTCAAATCCTGTTACTTCCCAGGTTACAGGAGAGCTCCTAGGAGCTGGGGGTTGGTGGTAACAAGACGAGGTTCTTGTAGCACCAAAACCAATAAAGCGCCGCAGTAATGTCTCTCTTCATCTTCATCCACGATTAAGAGAGGCAGAAGTACAAGTCCACTTCCAGCCCCATGCCAAAGGCTTATTTTTTTAATAGCTCTTAATATTATTTTAGGCTTGATACCAAGCATCGGTTTGCTTGGCTTCTGCTGAAGCATGAGCCTCATTTATTTTTGATAGATGCTGGCAATCTCAGGTCCGATGTGCGGATACGTTTCAGCCTTCCTTGCTGTTTGGTGCTCGGCTTCGTGCGTGCGTGCCAACAGGAGCGCACCGTTAGCTGTACTCTTAGTTGTGGCAACGAGAAGTTGGACTGACCGCATTTCTAATGGAGCTCATTACAACCGGCTGTTGGATTTAATACCTTCGCCAGGTTCTGGCCTGCCCTGCAGCTGATGAAAGAGCTGCAGGCTGCTCATCATTTCCTTGGGATGGCGTTTGACTTGCCCGTTGCTCCTCTTTGCAAAACGTGTGGGGTCTCCATTGAACTGCCTGTTTCCCTTGCTCGTTTCTGGTGATGCTGGAAAAGTTTTATCCTGGGAAGATTTTTGTCATGTTAAGGGTTGGATGACTCTGCGTCAGGTTGTGAGGAGGTCCTTTCCTTCCCACTCTGCATGGAGCTGTGTGCAGCACTCGTGCATGGCAGAGCAAGCACGGAGCCTCTCGATGCTGAGGTTAAGCCCCCCAGGTGCACGCTGCTTTCCCGTTACTCAGCCCTTTGGGTGGGTGAGAGCTGGCTTCTGTTTCCTATCCTTATTTAATGCCTGGATTTATTTCTGTCTGGTCCGGAGGGCTACACAAGAGAATGTCTCTCTTGGCAGTATCTGCAAGTCGCTGTTACCTCCAGGCAGATGGCTGACCTGGTTTCTGAAGTGTTCCTGCTGGGATCTTAGTGGATCTAGGAGCTTCTTACCGAGCTCCCTCTTGCTGCTCCAGCAGTCTGTCCTCACTCCCGATACTCTCTCATTACTGTGTACCGTGAGGTCAGTGTAGGGCAGCGTGTCGGAGGGAGGCCGTGGCATGTCCGCAACTCCCGATGGATATTTGTGCCATCTTTGACCCCCCCGTTGCACATTGAGGTCGGGGCTCTTGCTCAGCGCTCAGACGAGCTGATTTATACGCGGTGTCTCTGCTTGCAGTTCCGAAGCCGCGTGCTGGCGGTGATGTGATGGGGGGGATTCCCATGGATCGAGGGGTGTTTGGTGCTGAGCAGCAGGAAGTCGTGACGAGGTGTTTGCGTTTCTCTTCCCAGCACAGAGAAAAACTGAGGACTGGATTTCAACCACGTGACACACATTAGGTGGCAAGAAAACCATTTTATCCCCCTGCCTGCTTTTAATGAGCAGCGATGTGCACCAGGTGTAGACTACCCTCGGAGATAAAACCCTTAGGAAGCCAACCTCGGTGAAGATGCAGTGTTTCCAAGCAGATCTGTACTTCCTTTCTGAAGGAAAAGGATACCGCCACTTTTCTTTGTATTGGCCAGGACACATCTGCAGGAATTTGGGACAGAAATGATGACACTGTCAGTGGCTCTGTTGTTTTCCCCGAAAATGTGGTCTGTGTTAGCATGTGTCCCTCCTGGTGATCTGCTTCACTTGAGTTTTCTCTGAACTTTGGTTTCCAGGATTATAAAGGACCATGAAGATTCGCAGATTTCTCTTTAGAACAAGTTGTGTGGTAGTCTGTAGGTTTGTGATAGCTGGGACTTCAGAAAACTGCCGATTTGGGTTCCTCGGTGTAACATCCAAACATACTGGCCCAAGTCCTGCATGGTACCTTTCCTTGATTAGTTCAAATAAATCCAACGAGATTGACTGGTAAAGAAGCTTGTGGTACCACCTTATAGTCAGAAAATGAAATAGACTGGTGAGATATTTTTTTTCCGATTAGGTTTTGGAAAAATACGTGTAACACAGAAGCCATTGGCCTCGACGTGATGCAAGCTGTCGTTTTGGGGGACAAAAATAGACTTTTCCTGCACTAACCTTCCAATGCAAATAGCGTACCCGTTGCTGCCGAGCTGTTTGCTCTCCCTCTCGTTTCTCACAGCTCTTCCAAATAACAACAGATCGAAATGTCTGCGCAGAATCGTGCAGACGCAGCTCCAAGCTGGGGCAGCCTCTTCCAGACAGCAGTTCCAAGAGGCTCTCGGGAGCGTTGCTTTCTTGTTTCCGTATGTGTTTCTTTGTCTCCACAGGGACAGCACGGTGTGCCGGTTCGGTAGGTGCCACGAGAGCAGGGGAATGCCGGTTAGATCCCGGAGAACCCAGCACTGGAGGCGATCACCAAAACATCTCCATCACGTGTTTCGGAGGGGGAGGCAGGTTCCTTTCTTTGCAGTAGGAAATCTTGGGGGAATGCCAGAACCAGCAACCTATTTTTGTGCTCTTTGTATACAATAGCTTCTTGAAAGCACTTGGAGCCTGATGCGTTTACCTCCATGGTTTCCTGGCATAAACAGACCCCGGAGTGGGTGCTGTGTTGGGGGCCGGGCAGAGGATGAACTTGTGCCGAGTGAGTCACAGGGCTATGTGATTTCGCGTGAATCATAGTTGCTGACACTGAGATCAGGCTCTTGTATCAGACTGTTGTTCTGCTAAATGCAAACAATGCATACCTCCGAGCACATCCCGCCGGCGAGCTGAGCTTGCTTGTGTTGAAAACAAAGCGGGCGGCTTTGGGAACGTGAGATGGCAATGGGGAGTTTGCGTAGTTATTTCAGCCGCTGTGTAAACGTTTATGCTGTTGGTGATGTTACCTGCTAACGCTCTCTGTTTTCAGGCATGCCCTAATTTCTGTTCGTGCTTTCAACTGGAATAATTTTTTGGGGATAGGGAAGGGAGTCCCATGTCATAAATGAAACGTGAGCTTTGTTGGTTTTTTGGAGACAACAAATCAAGCAGTCACCACTAGATGCCAGCTTGGTGGGATATCCTGATGGGGGCACACGAGAAACTTGGATTGAATTGCCCTGTAGACAACTTCACAGCCCAAGAAGCACTTTCCTCTAGACCAGCACCAGGACACGTGTGGTGCCGTTTTGTGCCCACTTGCCAAAAAACAGTGCTTTTTGGGGACCTTAGTACAAATCAAGCCTGGACGCTTGTTTGCTTCTTCTAGTGTTAATGCTCTCCAGACTTCTCCCTTGTTTCACCCTTCTGACCTTGTGAACCTCTAAAAGAGAATATTCTCTAATTAGGGAGTAACAGGATGATTTTTTTGCCTTGGTGTCACCTTGGTGGGTCTGTCTGAGGTGGGTCGGGCTGTGGCACAGCAGCTATGGGAGGTGGGTGGGGGGAGAGGGCGATGGAGACGGCTGTTTTCCCGGACATAGGAAGTAAAACCACTTTTGAAAAACATTGAGATTTTCATAACTGAAGCCGCTGGGTTTGCATCCATTAGACTAATTATATTGGCCTTGATCCTGCAAATGTGCTCAGAGGTGAGAATAGCAGAGGCTTTAGTACAGTTGGTCCCTGTTGTTCAGCTGTCAGTTTTATTGCCTGAAAAAGCAACTATATTTTTCTCTGTAGCGGTGTATTAGCATTTTCCGTCACAGCTTTTTGTTAAAATCTGGCAGGAAGTCTAAATAAAACGGCGCCTTGCTTCAAGAAAGGTGCATAAATAATGGGATTTCTTGAACTGATTTAATCTACCAGCATTGAATACTTAACTGTATTTCTGTATTGGGCAGAAAAATTTTGGCAGGGAGATAGCTAGCTTGTTTCTATGACAACTGAGATCATGTCATGGATACTTGGGCAGAAAAACCGAACGCTCACAGCTTCGGCTGCAAGAAAGCCTTTAAAATGTGAGCATTTTTTTACTGCATGCTTGCAGGAGTTAAGTTGTTTAAAGAAAGCTAAGACAACTTGTTTCTCCTTATATCTTTCTTTAGGGTGATAAAATATTTGTTCACAGATGTTGCTTAGATCTACTGCTTTCACAAACCTAACAAGCAAGTAGGTATCTGGCTTTTTTCCTCTGCTCTGGTTCACCAGTCAGGAGGAACAGCCCTCGCAGAGATGTGTTGGTTTTACTCTTTCTTCTTATCGTGCCTTTAGTAGAAGTGAATGAGTTAGGAGAAAATGTGCATTGCTATCTTGATTTTATTCCTTCATTACATATTTCCTTGATTCTTTAAGAAGCCTTCGATACCGAGGTGATACATTGAAGAAGGAGTGTTGGGCTTGCCTATGGTGCTGGATAGGCAGATTTGCACAAAAAAGAGCCCTTCAATGTAATAACTGCATGTTGGTAACAGAAGCCAGTAAGTCTGCTGCATCTGATTGTATTTTAATAGGCTTAATGCTTACCCTGTGAAAGAAACGGAGAAATAAAGCGAGAATCCAAGGTAAGTGGAGGGAAAGTTTGCTTTGCTTGCCCTTTTTTTTAAAAAAAAAAAAAATTAAACAAAACCTAAGGGGTTTTAATTGTTTCCCGGCTCCACATCATGTACATAGATTGCCAGCATCCTGGCACACGCTTGCACTGAGTGCTCTGCCCTCCTCCTGCCTGGGAGGAGAGAGGCACAGGGAATATCAACAACTGAACTAACAGGAAAAACTGGTGATGGAGAGGTGTGGTAAGAGAATATGGAATAAATACAGCCGGAGGCAGCTATGTCCTGGTGCAGGAGCACTGGTGGGAAGTGGTGGGATTGCTGGAAGATGGTGGGGCTGCGTTTTCATTTGGTTCAGCGAGAACGTGGTGCTGTGTTAGTTGCTGCCTCGAAGTCATAGTTGGTTCAGGCATGATGAGATGATGTCTGTGTGGATCAGCCTGTGGCTAAATATCTTCTTCGATTTTAGGAAGAATCTGAACAACAACAAAAAAAAGACAGAAAAAAGGGTCTGTGGAAGGCTAAAGGAGAGAATACGTTCCAGTGGCCGGGAAGGGGATGAGTCACGATTTCTGGGTTAACTTGCTGCAAGTCTGAGTCTCTCCAGGCTTTTGTTTCAAGGGCAGAAGTATGAGAAAATAGCACGGCAGAGGCATCAGAAGCCTGGTGTTTCTTAGGGGAGCAGCAGAACTGGTGACAGAATGCTATCTGTTAGACCCAGTTTCCCTGAAATGCTGGTTGTACTGGCATTGCAGGACACAGTTTGCACCTGCCCCTTGCAGTCACAAACTCCTTGCAGCAGCACTGACTCCGTAATGCGCTTACATTTTCACTGGCCATAGCCCTCGAGCATCACTCACCGTTGGCTGTGCCACTTTGCACTCTTTGCTCGCTGCTGCAAGCGGCTTTGCGGGAAGCGTTGCTGTCTGCTGATTATCCTTCGGGGACAGGGATCTGTCTGGCTCGGTTGGAGGACTGGTGAGATAGCAGCGGGAACGTGCGGGAGGGTGTTGCCAAGGCAATGCCACAGCTGGATTAAGTAGCCCAGACCAGGGTGCATCACGCTCAGGCTTAAACAAGTAATTTAGCATCCCTCTCAGCTGCTTAAACGGGTGATTTGTAGGCTGGTGGTTGCAATTTGCATAAAGGGTATAAAAATAGTGTCTAATTGACAATATGAGTCCTTTCCATAGCCTATATCTGGCACGATGTCCTATATAATCTCAACCCTAGGTTTCAGAGAGAGATGAGTAGGGAGAAGAGCTCATTCCTGATGCTGCTCAGTTATTTTCAAAGTGAAGATGTTAAAATGTATGCTGGCCCTCACTTTAACTGGTGATTTCTTCCATTGGGGAAAATGTTTTCTTCCACCTCCCATCAGGCTTAAATTGAGCAAGCAAGATGTGGCAGGAATGAGTCCTACATTTAATGTTGAACCCTAACGACATCCCTTGATCTCGACAAACCTCTTGATTGCCGTCTTTGTACCCTCTGGGAATAACATGGCAATGTTTGTTGGAGCTGTGGGTATTGCATGTCTGTTGCACAACCTCTCCTATTCCCACTGCTGAGGATGAAGTGGGGAACAGCGGGATGCTTGCGCCGTTGGGCTGCTGCTCTTGGAGACCAAAACACTTTGCAGCATGAGGTTTGGTTTGGCGTTGCGCTAAAGTCAGTGGGTCAGGTAACCGATGATACGGTTTTACATCAATTTAGCTCCAGCGTCAGTGTCTTGCAATTAGCGCAAGCAATCATCGGCTGGGCTATGGCAGCGATCGGGACTGTCCATCCCAGCAGCTGTTAGATTAGCTCTGTTGCGACATCACATTTCTCTGTCTCTTGAGCTATGCAGTTGCTTTCATCCTTGCGTTCTTGGCCAGGAGCAGAAGGGAGGAGGGCATCTGTGCTCTTTCCCTTTCTTTTGGTCTCTGAGCATTTTGCAAAACTTCTGATCCTCTGGGCTACAGGCAAGGAATAATTTGCCTGCTTTGCAATTAGCCTCGCAATGTTAGCGCTTTGGGGAATACAATGCTGGGATGCTGGCTTGGATCTGCTTCCTCGTTTCAATGCTTTTATCGCGTGGCTGGCGAGCCTGGGGCTTGCCTGAGATGATGGGTACTTGGGCTGCATTAGGAATCTGCTGAAGGTTTTGGGGTTTAGCCTATACAGACGATGGCGGTTGCCCCAAGTGGCAAAGCACTTCCTTGCCCATTTGATGTGAATCAGTCACATTAATTTTTCTTTTTTAGAATGAAATGTCCAACAAGAGAAGCAAAGCTCCTGTTTCGTAAATGTAATCTAGAAGATCAGAAGGAGAAACTGAGTTTGGTCAGGCTGGAGCTGAAGCTTTTCGCTGTTATTTATATTGCTCACAGGGGAATTGTGCAGAAAGTCTTTTTTCCTGGAGAAAGCATAGAGAAATCACTGCAGTGGGAAACACAGACTGTAGCTTCAAACAGTGCACTGCTTTCCCCAAACCTGCTCGAGAGCAGGGCCCCGGACCTGTGTGTCTGGCTGGCCCTAAATCTCTCTGAAGTCCGAGGGAGAAGTGGATATTACAGGTCAGTTAAAAAAACAGTTTAAAAAAACCAAACCAAACCACAAAAAGAAGCCTGGGGGAGGTGTTTATATTTTGCTTTCCTCTTCCTTCCCAGTTGATGGGAATGGAAAGAAGCGAATGTGGGGCAAGGTGAGGGATGGGTGACACAGGGTGCGATGGGTGCGATGGCCGCTCTTCCCGGAAGCAATCTCTGACAGCAGTGTTGTATTTTTAGCTGCCTCCACCTGACGATGTCTCGCTGTCCTCGCCTCTTTTAAGAACCTGGCTTGCAGCCATTTATATATTACAGCTTGGAGAGTAATTAGCTCTTCCTGCTTTAACTAAGGGAGCTGCTCAAGTCTTACTGCTCTAGTGAACTACAAATACCCCTCGATTTGGTTACACCAAACCAGTGCCGGTGGGTGTTTGTTTTGGTGGGGGTCCCCCTGCTCCGAGCGTGGGGCAGCGCTGCCTGGGAGCCCACAGGGATGAAGTCGCTTTGTTTGCAGAGCTCCCAGCGTTTGTCAGCTTGGCTCCCTCCTTGCCTTTCCTGCAAACACACTCTTCTTTTCTGGGAGTTTTAAAATAGCCCATGGTCTGAGGCCAAACACATGGGCCCTGCCGTGCCCGATGCCTGAGCGCTCCACAGAGGGTGGCGTTTTCCTTCCTTGCTTCAAGGACTGATGAGCGGGATGAAGCTCTGCCACTGAAATGAAGGGCAAAATGTGGAAGTTTGGATTCATCCTGTATTCAGGAGCTGGACTGGAGGAAAAATTGCCACTGGGGAAGAAGGTATGGGGCTGCCTGGGAGCCAGGAGGTGGTTTGTAATCCTTTTTCCACCACTGGCCTGTTGCAGAACCTTTGGTAACCTCCTGCCTCACCTGTATTTATTTGGCCCCTAAATACAGGACTTTGCTCTGAGCTAAGTGCCGGAGCAGTGCAAGGGGCAGGGAAGGCACGTGGATTTCTCTCCAGTACATCAAGTTTCTTCTGTGGCCAGAGAGGATGGTTGGGCCTGAGCGATAAGCCTTGCTCTTCCTCTTCGGCTATTTGAGGATGGGCTCGGTGTTATTTTTAGTGCCTGCATGTAAAGTCAGCATTTAAAAAGTCTGTCTGGAAGCTTTGAACCTGTCTGCTTGGAGGCCTTTCTTTCTAATTTGGGCAGTGTTGCATACTTGGAGATCTGCCTGGGGATTGGGAGACCTTGTAAAAATTCCTGTTAACAAGTCTGTGTCCCTTAAGCACATGCTGCACTTGGAGATGCTTATTCATCAACGGCGAGGCATCCTGAACTGTTTGGAGGGAACAGATCCTTTTCTGTGGTGCTGCTGAGACTGATGGACAGTAAAACCCATCACATGTGTCACCTAAACCACTTGATGTTGGTTCTCATGGGTATAACCCCATGTAATACCCAGAATATTTTATTCTCCTCTTTCTCTCGTGCAGAAGCAGAGTGGTGGTACGTGTTACAGCTGGGGGCTGGTCTGAGTTGCTTCGAAGAGCACCAGCACTGGGTCTAGTAAAGCTCTTTGTCTCTAACTTGCAGGAGTCAGAGTCTGAGAACAAGCTGGATGGAGAGACGGCGTCAGACAGCGAAAGCAAATCCGAATTCGGAGGATCGCCCGCAGTGCCGACATCAGATGACACCCCAGAGGTCCTGAACAGAGCTCTCTCCAACCTGTCCTCAAGGTAGCACTCACTGCGTGGTGTTCTCGCTGCTGCCAGGGCCCCCGCGCCTTCACTGCAGCCTTCCTAGCCACAGCTGGCCTTCCTAGCCACAGCAGCGTGGCATGGGGGCTGCTGGAACCTGAATAAGCTGCTCTCGGAAGCGCTGCGCTCTCCCTCTCTGGCGTGCAGGCAGGAAGGCGCCCCTGAGGCGACAGGAAAGATGACGACAGCGATGCTGGGACAGCGATGCTGGGGCGGAGAGCAGAGTGATGCTGGGACGGAGAGCAGAGCGCAGCAGCTCAGGGCTGTGTGCGTGGGAGAGGACTGGTGGCAGGGGAGTGCTGTGGGAGGGCCGCCTCCGAGCGTGCTTGGTCTTGGCAGGTGAAAAGAGGCCTGGGTGGGACAGGACGGTGTTGCTTTGACAGCACTCTCAGCTTCAAAGATTTCAACTGTGGCGGTTTTTAACCGCTAGGGTGACCTACTTCTTCAGGAATGCATGAGAAAAGCATGCTGATAAGGGCAAGATTTAAGCACATACTGGGAATGTTCTCTACCGACTGCTTGGGGGGGAAAGCATCTTATTTATATCATGAGAAAGTGTCTCTCCTGGGTGTGCTGTGAGCATGGGAGAGGCTCAAGGCAGGATCTGTTGGAGAGTAGCGAGGGTACAGCACCCCAGGGCCTATGTCCTGTGTGCAGAGAGTGCAGAGAGGGCTACGGTGCCCATTTTATTTGAACTTAGCATGTGGCTTGTCTGTGGTGTGGGAAACCTGTAGCAGAACAGAAACACGCTCTCCTGTCCCATTCCAGTGCCCTTGGAGGTGCTCTGCACCTGGCTAATGCTTTCTGCATTTAGGGAGGTTCACAGCTGGGAAGACTGAGCTGAACTGTAGCCTTGCAACTGCTGCAACCAGGCCTTCGTCAGTGGATCACGGGCTCTCTGCAGCGCTGAAGGGACACTCGGGATTTCCAGGGCTCAGGTTCCTTCCTGTGATGTGCAGAGAGCAGGGCTGTCCCGCTTCCTTGCTTTGTTTTGACTTTCTCTTAACGTCTTTCCTTCTCTGTGGCCTAGATGGAAGAACTGGTGGGTAAGAGGCATCCTCACGCTGGCAATGATTACCTTCTTCTTCATCATCATCTACTTGGGACCCATGGTCTTAATGACAATAGTAAGTGCTCCAGAGAGATGCCCTGACAGTCACAGCGAACGGGGGGAAGGTTGCTGGGACCATCGCTGGGGTGGGCAGCTCAGAGCCTCATAGTTGAGAGGTCCTCACTCAGCTTGCTGGATTCCTCTCTCCGTGGAGGAAACCTGGAAGGAATCTGTGACTGCCTGCCCTGGGGGTCAGCATTTGGCTGCAACTGAAACTAATAACAAGGGGGTGTTAGAAACCACCTGCAGAGGAAAGGGGAGGGAAGAACAATATGGTGAGCTTCCCATGTTGGAGTAGGAGACTCCTGCCGGACTGATAGTGACTGCTAAGGTGCCTTTTGCTCTGCACACACGTGTTTTTTATCTCCTTGAGGAGAGAGATGTTTAACCAACATGTATTACAGCTTCTGGATGTCTTTTTTTGTGCAGGTGATGTGTGTCCAGATCAAATGTTTCCACGAGATTATCACCATTGGCTATAACGTGTACCACTCGTATGACCTACCCTGGTTCAGGACGCTCAGCTGGTGAGTAGGGGGGCTACTCCCCTCCCCAGGCTTGTGTGCAGCAGTTACACTTCATCTCATTGCAGACAGGCAGCAAGAGGATCTGGCTACCTCCAAACCAGAGATGCTGTGATTGCTGTGTGTTGACAAGCGTCGTGTGTTAGCAGCTCTTGTGAAAGAAAAGCCCCCACTGATAGATCAGTATCTTGAAAGAGCCCGTATTGATGAAGTTTGTCCTGTTGTTAGTGAAGTGCAGAGATTTGAATCCCATGATCCGTGCAAGAGACAGCATTGACAGGATGACAGGAGTCATCACATAGAGATGGGACGTGGTTGCTTGGGTGAGGTGGGAGTTTTTTAGGTGGTTGTGAAGCAGGGCTGGGGGCTGGGACGGGGGCTGGGGAGGGGGCAGGAGCAATGCTTTCAGGAAGCGCAGAGCAGGTGCGTTTGGGATGGCCAAGGTGGCCAGTTGAAGAGTGCCGCCTAAAGGCAGAAGGTCTTCGTGCACCACAAGGCCAAAATCAAACCCCAGCTGCGGGAGCCGAGTGATGCAGCCGCTAGTTTAAATGAAGGTGACATTTCTAAACGGGGGGAAATGAAGTTCTGGCTGTCACTTGAAGAAAGCCTGTTCGCAGTGTACCAGAGGAATGTAAAGACCTTAGGGATCAGTTGCTTTCTGTGTTTCCCCGGAAGCCTTTTAGGGTTCCCGCTAACGAGCATCTGCATCCTTCACAGGTACTTCCTGCTCTGCGTAAACTACTTTTTCTACGGCGAGACTGTGACAGATTATTTCTTCACCCTGGTTCAGAGAGAGGAGCCCCTGCGAATTCTCAGCAAATACCACCGCTTCATTTCTTTTGCCCTATACTTGACAGGTAGAGACCGCATTTTCCGTTGGTTAATCGTGTCTGGGCTGGAAGGAATCTCCTTGAACTACTCATCCTGAGTATTGTGTCCAGTGTAGCAACTGCAGCAAGTTATCTGTGCTCTTTGGTGGTGCTGTAACTTGGCTGCATGGTTAGAGTAGTGATGGCAAATCTCTTACGTAAGGCTCTGTAGAAAAAACCTCTGTGAGCTGTGTGGAACAGCGAGGCTTGATTGTTCATCTCTCCAAGTGTTACTTGTAGGCAGTGGTGTTTTGTGACTTCCAAAATAGTGAGTTTTCCCACTCTGCATTGCTGCTGTACTCAAATCCTCAGGAGCTGTGCAATGTTGTTGTAAAAAAGCATTTCTTACTGTTGAAGATACAATCCCACCGTTTACTTTTCTTCTGTCTCACCAGGTTTCTGCATGTTTGTCTTGAGTCTGGTGAAGAAACACTATCGCCTCCAATTCTACATGGTAAGGTTAAAGGCAGGGCTAGGCTGCCCCAGCTGGAGGCAGAAGAAGGAATAATGTAGGCTGCTTGAAAATGTGCGTAGGACTGTGTGCCAGTAGGTGCTTCTGTGCTGGTTGTGCATTGTAATGCTGCCTGGAAGAAGAGTTACCGTGAGCAGACTGTATTTTTTAGGAAGCTGGCTCTGACTGAATTTCCCTGCAGACACATGTTCTCTTCTCTCTGCACTTGTGGATGCGATTAAACTTTCTGCAAGCTGCGAGGATGGCACAAGGCGACTTGACTCTTGTACTGAGGGTAGATTGCCCCCAGGATTAGTCGGTTGTGTCCTTTTCTCAGACATCAGTAAGGTGTTGCTTGTGTTTGACCCATTGATGCAGCTAGTTTTACTTTCAATATATTGGGTCTGTAGGGATATGGCTCGGGTACCTGACTGTTCTCTGCTCTTCTTATGCAGTCAGAAGGCTGGGTGAGAGGTGTGGGATAGGGGGAGGCTAAAGAGCATTGGTCCAGCAGAAGTCTTCCCACTGAAGG
Source organism: Falco punctatus (assembly GCF_963210335.1). NCBI lineage: Eukaryota > Metazoa > Chordata > Aves > Falconiformes > Falconidae > Falco > Falco punctatus. The sequence goes on along the minus strand of NC_137600.1, from coordinate 812,573 downwards.
TCACCTCTGGGCTTGAGCTGAAGAACATGCCCGTAAATTCCTACGGGTGACTGTTCCCTGCTGTTTGTGACTGTTGATGTTTGTCATAGTGAAGGTGCATGCTAGAAACACACGTGTGCATGAGCTGTCCTCTCTCTGAGAGGTAGCTAACAGCACCTGATTCCTGCCAGCGATGCGTACGGGCAGTGTCTCTGGGCAGGCTGGACTGCATGCTGTCTTCTCTTCCAGTTTGGATGGACCCACGTGACGTTGCTCATTGTTGTTACCCAGTCGCACCTCATTATTCACAACCTGTTTGAAGGAATGATATGGTGAGTTGCTGTGTGTTCTGAGTTCCCTTGATTTCTGCAGCCTGAAATGAATGACCGTGTTTTGAGTTAAAACTTCTTTTAAAAAAAGAAAGGGCCAAGGAGAAAGGTGCTTCCTGTGAGGGACCAACCTGTTCAGCATAGAAAGCAAAAGACTGAGTGATACATCAGTGCTTAGATCTTACTTTGTGCTACTCGAGCAGTATAGAGAGTTGTAAAGAAGCGTTTGACAGTTGCTGTGGGGTGCAGGGACTTTTCAGGCAGCATCAGGCCTGTGTAAATGCTTTATACCCACCTATGTATATGTGGGCATATATGCTCTTTATACCCACATCTAGCAACTGGATGGAAAGTGCTGCTTGCCCTTGATTTGGGGCAGTGCTGCCAGCATCATGTTAAAAGCAGCACTGTGAAAGGAAGGAGGCTGCAGCCTGCCACCTTACTCCAGCTGCTGTGCAGAAGCCCCTTTGGTCTTCCCCAAAACCAGCAGGGCTGGGAACTAATTGTGGCTGATGTAAGAGCGTGTTCATCTGCGCATCACAACCAGCCCAGGGTACTTAGGGAGCTGCCTGCTTACAGCAAAAATGCAACTTCTCAGGGGGGAAAGGGGGTGACTATGTAACAGCCTGTCTTTTGTGGCAAAAGAAAATGTGCTTAAAACAGGCCGTTTGGTCCAGAGCACTAGAGTAACCCCCCAGATATCCCCAGGAGCTCCCTGGTCGCTCCTTGCGTTGCACTGGAGGGGGAGACAATGTGATGGCACTGCAAAGCACCTTATGAAGCAACCACTCGTTTAGTTAAATCTTGGAGTTGTCTGATCTTGGCATTTTGCAATGGTTTGATTCTTTGCCCATCTAGGTTCATCGTCCCAATTTCCTGTGTGATCTGCAATGACATCATGGCGTACATGTTCGGGTTCTTCTTTGGCCGCACGCCACTCATCAAGGTTGGTAACACTTGGGTGGATGAAACACACGCTTTGGCTTCTTTGGGTCTGAGTCTGTGTTCCCTCATCTCCAGATTTGTTGCTTGTTATGGGTCTGAAGCAAGCCTCCAGATTAAACTTGGTGTGCATCCCAGCCTTTGAGGCTGTAAAATTAAATTGTGGAATCGTGGAATCAATGAGAGTGAAAAGGACCTGTAAGGTCATCGTGTCCAACCATGAACAAACAAACCATTTCAGACTGAGATGTCAGTGTCAGCTTCTGACCAAACTCTTATTTGTTGGTGGTTGGCACCAACTTGCATTTGCCTCAGCAATTTGCGAGTGAGGAAGGGCTGCGTAGGTGTGTGGCAGTGTACGGTTTGTAATTACCCCCCCTCTCTCTCTGGCAGCTCTCCCCAAAGAAGACCTGGGAGGGTTTTATTGGAGGATTTTTTGCCACCGTTTTGTTTGGATTGCTGGTAAGTAGCAATCATGGTGCTTACTGCATTGGTCTTTTCCCTTTGTAGGGTGACAGTATTTTGTCTAGAAAAAGCAGTCAAGCTTTAAGCTCTCCCAGCTCTTGTCAAAGACTTCACGTTTTCCTGACTGACCAGGATCTGAACTGGTCCATGGCTGCGTGCAGATACTGCAGCTGGAGCAGAGTACTGGAGGAAGTTTTGAGTCCCTGTTACACCCTGTGATGTGTTCATGACAATAACTATCCTTGAAATTTTCTCTCGGCTCCTGCTGGATGAATGCTGCACATCGTTCTGAGGGCTGTGTGGGGAATTAAGTGCTTTTGGAGTATTCATACCTGGTTTTCTGTGTCTGCCCGTTTCTGTCCTCGCAGCCAAGTGGTGCAGCCTGTCTCAGCCCATGCGTATGGGGCTGTGATCACTGCTTGCTGAACAGATGCACTCACTGAATGAAAACGCTTACTTTGCCTTTAGCCAATTACTGCTTCTCAGGAGAGTAATCTCCTTAATGAAGCTGGGAGTGTGGCTCCCTCCTCACCTTGCCTCTTTGAGTGGCCTTTTCCCTTGAGAACGTCTCTGCCACATTGCTCAGGGAAATATTAATCCTGTTTTCTCTTGCTGCATCTCTTTTTCTCTCTCCTTGAAGCTGTCCTACGTGATGTCTGGGTACCGGTGCTTCACCTGTCCGGTGGAGTTCAACAATGACACCAACAGCTTCACAGTGGACTGTGAGCCGTCCGAGCTGTTCCAGCTGCAGGAATACAACATCCCCTTGGTGCTGCAGTCTGTGGTGGGCTGGGTAGGACTCTCTGTGTTTATTGGATCTTATTTATTGGGATAGGAACACGAAGAAGAGAGATCAGGGCTTTATTTTTATGGTCTTCAAAGGAACAGGACAAGGGATGATGGTACAGCCAGAAAAATGGGGAATTTAATGGTGCTCCGTGTTGGTGGACGGCCCAAAGGAATTGTCCCAGGTCTGGTGGGACATGAACCCACTTGAAAACAAACTGACTTAAAGCCTGGGGAGCAGAGAAAGAGGGGCAAGCAGTGGACAGTGCTATTCTTGTTGAAAATCCCTCTCTGACATGTTTTTCTTTCTGCAGAAGACAGTCCGGATGTACCCCTTCCAAATCCACAGCATCGCACTGTCTACTTTTGCCTCCCTCATCGGGCCGTTCGGAGGCTTCTTTGCTAGTGGATTTAAGAGAGCCTTCAAAATCAAGGTGAGGATGGTGAAGGTCATTTACGTTTTACAAATGGTTGCTCCCGCTCTCAGCAGACCCTGTGCTCCCAGGGGTGGCAGGCTGGGTGCTTTGGGAAGGGAGGTTTGTTTCATCACAGATAAAATGCTGGAGCAGGATCTAGGTTTTTTGACTGAATGGGGAGAGACCTCAAAACTTCAGTTGTGATATTCTAAACCCCGCTTTGGTGCAGAACTTGAGGTAGAGGAAGAAAGACCCAATCAGGAAATTTTGTAATCTGAGGCTTCCCTTGATGTCTTGCGGGCTGGTTTTACATATAAACGGTCTGTGTTCAGTTAAAATGCCTTGAAAGGCAAGACAGCATTGCAGGAGATAAACATTCACCTTCCTTGACCTTTGAGTGACAGATCTGAGTTAAGCCTTGATGTCCCTGAGGCACTGGTAGCCTGCATAAAGGAGGAACTTTTAAAACCAGGGAAAGATTGAACAAAAATGTCGTCTTAGTCTGACTTCTGCCTTCTGGGAATAATTAGGGCAAGGGTGTGAGTGTCACGTGTAGAGGTACATAAGCAAGTACAGGTGATGGGCATTTGAAACTGCTCAATGCAATCCCTTGTGCTCCACACAGGACTTTGCCAACACAATCCCAGGGCATGGAGGTATCATGGACCGCTTTGACTGTCAGTACCTGATGGCTACCTTTGTTAATGTGTACATCGCGAGCTTTATCAGGTACGTATTGCTTGGCGGTGAAGTCTGGGGGCCCTGTCAAACTCAAGTGATGTACAGGCTTGTAATAAGAGACAGTTGTTACCCCCGTTAGATTAACAGCTAAAAATACAAGACAAAGAGAGAGGAAATGGAGGCTTTGAAGAAGGGAAACATCTTTTAGCTGGGTCATGCAGAGCTGGAAACACAACCCTCATTTCCCAAGGTCTCTTATCCCACTCCCTCTAAAACTCCTCCATGTCCCTTCTGCATCCCTGTGAATCTTGAGCAGGGTTTCCAGAGTTGAAAAAGGAGAAAAAAAAATCTGATTTTGTAGCATTAACAATTATTCTGTAGCCAGGCATGGAAGAAAGCGTGTAGGTGCGTAAAAGATGTACCGAAGGAGTTGAGGAACTGTCTTTATGTGGCTGCTTTGATTTTTGAGGGGGAGCATCTGCTGATAATGGAAGATGTATAGCCCTCTTGAAACAGATTGGGTTGGGTTTGGGTTTTATTTACAATTCAGCATCCTATGTCTTTTGAATCCATTTCCACATCTCAAATGGAGTTAAGCTCCTTGGGTAGAACTGGGAGTAACGGCCATGTTGCCCGTTCCTTCACAAGTCTGTTATTTTGATGAAATTGCCTTTGAGTTGTGAGATCGTTGCGATTTAACAGTGTCCCTCATGGATAATGATGCTTTTGTGTTTCAGAGGTCCTAACCCAAGCAAACTGATCCAGCAGTTCTTAACCTTGCGGCCGGACCAACAGCTCCACATCTTCAACACACTAAAAGCACACCTTGTTGACAAGGGTATGTTAGGTAGTTTGGAGGATGCATAGACAGACGGGCAATTGGAACAGGACTGAAAACAGACAAGCCTCCTCGAGGAAATTCCTGGCTTGCCTGCTTTAAGACAATAACAAGGCCTCATTTCACTGTAACTTTTCTTCCTTTCTTGGTAAATGTTTGCATTTGTGGTTTTTTTTTAATAATATATTTATATAGCTTTGGTTCAAATGAGCAAATCTTGGGTTTGTAGCTGAAAAGGAGTTAAGGCTCGGAAGGACAGTTGGGTGAAGTAGGAGGGTACAGGTGTCCTCGTGGTCTGTTCTTAACCTTTGATGCATGTGGGCAGAGCTGAACTTTTCCTGGGAGCGTGTTGCTGCAGGGAACACACCGAGCGTTGCCTGTACAGCCACCTCTGCGCGTGGAAGCCAGCAGGGAAGGTGAAGCCCTGCGGCTCCCCTGGCTGCTGTGCCAGGCTGCGTTCAGGGTGGCGGCTCTGGGGACCATCATTTTTCCCGGTGGGAACTGTGAATGCAATGTTAATTTTCCCAGAAAGCCCCGTTTATGCCTGTGTGTGGTCTCCTTGCAGACTGTGTGAGGAGCTCAAGGCTCCGTAAATTGGAAGAGGATCTTGTACCAGTCCAGCCATATTTCCTCTGCCCAGCCAGGCACATGCATCTATTTTCACTTGCTGTTTTTTTGCAGTGCCTCTCACATTCCCCCCTTATGGCTGAGATTTTTGCTAATAAGATTTTTATACCAATTATACCAGAAATAGACTGGGGACACAAGGAGTCAAGAAACTGGCAGTTGCTTGTGGGAATGTGGGAGGTTCAGATTGCTGCAAAACTGAATCAAGCAAATAGGTTTTAAAGAACATCGGAGTTTCATTGAGTAATTCCTGCCAAGTAAGAACAACCCTTTAAATAAGCTGGTTCATTTTCCCCCCATCAAATAACCTTTAAGAAACACTGAACCACATTTTTTCATTTCTAGATGGTTGGAAACCCCACACTGGGATAATTCAATCAATTTGGGGAGCAGTTTCCTACCTGTTTGTGGGGGGGGGCGGTTTCTGAAGTTTGCTGGCTGGTGCTGTCAGCTGGGTATTTCATTTTTCTTTCAGGGATCATGTCTATCACCTGTTTGTTACTTGAGTTCTAGATGTCATGCTGCTGAATTTATCGTGGTCTGTGTTGCATTTCAGTCTGGATTCATTGACCTGCAGGCTTCTGTCCTGCTTCGCTTACTAAATCTTGTCAAAAATAGTTTGTACTTAATAGTTGCAAGTTTTATTGAAGTACTTTCCTTTATTTTGTCATACTTTTTTATTATTTAAAAATGAGACCCCTAAAGATTGTAAAACTTTTTTTAGTGATCAGATAGTGAAAATATCCCCAGTTTACACCTTATGCAATGTTCCCAAACACAAGGTGACTCTCATTTTACTTATTTCTATAGTTTGTGCATGGGAGAGAGAAACTTTACCTTATTTTAACCTGGGGAACGAGTGACAGGGAAAGATAATACAGAAGTACATTGCTGTTCTCGAACAGCTGCTGACTGAAACCACCCTTGCTATACAGACACATGTACATGCTGCAAGCCAGCTAAGCATCGACAGAAAATAAACCACCTGAAAATAGCTGTAGTTCATATTCTGATTCTGCCATTGCTTTAATTTACCCTGAGTAAGCGAGAAAGCGCGCGCGCGTGTATTACATTAACAGCTACCAACTTCTCTCTTACCTTTCTGTAGGACTCGGTGTGGTAAGCTCTGCTTCTGGTAAGCTCTGCTTCATCTTCTTAAACAGGAACCACAGGGCAGAAGCTTGTGCCCATTGTACTGCAAATAGAGGTGTTTGATCGAAAGCACAGATTGCAGAGGAGAAGGGTCTGTTCCCACAAGTATTTCAGCATGGTGTGGGCAAAGTTGCTGGCTTCTGGCAGGAGTCAGGGCTGCTCCAATGGAGCCAGTTCAGCATTCAGCATGGCATGTGGTTAGTGCCAGTGGTGTGTATAGTGGCTTTCCTGGACTAGTCGCAGAGGCTGTGCCCTTCCAGCTTGAATTAGGCAGGGATTTATTGTCTGGCAACCTAGAGGATACTGGTCCAAGCCCTTAATTTGAAAACTGGAGGGGAAACTTAAGGTGCTTCCATCTTGCTTTGCCCAGGGAGAATATTTGGTCTGCTTTCCATGACAGTTTGGCTGAGTTTAGCTAGGCAAAGTGAGGGCACCTGCAAGGGGTATCTGGGCTGGGAATAGGTGTGGAAGTGACAGGGTTTTGTGTAGTCCCTGAAAAGTAGTTTGCCCTGTGGGGTCAGACAGGCTGGTGCTTTTCTGGATTCTCCCTGCCCGTTGCCAGCATTTGCCAAAATCCCTTGTAGTGCACTGTCGGGTCGTGTCAGTCAGCAGAAGAAGCTCTAGTGTTGATGAGAATTTTTTCATATGGGTCTTTAGCCTCCCCCTTATCTTGCTTTAAACCTTTTGTACCTCTTTAGTTGTAATTAGCGGGGCAAAAACGGAACATGAAGCCTTTTCTGCGTGCTTTTGAAGTAGCACTTGGGCTTTTTGGGGGGTGCAGTGCTGGATGCGGACACTGGAGGGCAAAGCAAGTGCATTTAGCGGCTTCCCAGGGCTGGGAGAGGAGCAGCAGCAGCAGCAGCAACAGTGCGTGTGGGCGGCTTTCCCGAGGGCTTGCAGCTTTATCCTTGCTTCCTTCCCAGCGGTGCGGTAAAAGGGTGGGCTTCCAAGCCTGTTTTGTTCCTCAAGGGTAAAGCTACATGGAAAGGGTTTAGCATCCTGCACTGAAGTTCAGTAAACTGAACGGGAGCAGTGCATCCATTTGTGAAATGGAGGAGGGAGACGCAGGTGGTTACGATTATTTGCAAGCCGGACAGCTGAACTTGGTGAGAAATGCTGGTGAGCACTGGATCACAGCCTCCGTCAGGCTGAGAGCTGTGGCTGGCAAAACCACCTCTGCACCTCTGGTATGAATATATGTGATAGCACTCCTCGGCTCTCAGTGGCAGCGTGCTGTCGGGGGAGCGTTTGACGGGTTTTCCTCATCGGCCCAGCCTGCCAGTGGCTTTTGCTTGCTGTAGATATTTCAAGTTAGAGGAAACGAAAAGCTGATGATACCGTCTTTGGCTGTCCCTAAAGGAGTTAACTGTGCTGCCAAGGGATGTGGAGCAAGACACATCACACCTCTTTTCATTGCATTAAACCTCGCAGGACCTTGGGCAGGCAACAGCTCTCCCAAGGATTTAGGTTTGGAGTGAGGCAGACGTAGCCAGTGCTGCTGGAGAGGCCAGGCTGCCTTGCCACCAGGGGTGGCTTGGTGAGGCGATGTGGGGATGCTCATGAGAAGTTTCTTCAGCTGCAGGGCTCAGGCTCGGCATTGCACAATAGGTTTTGTTCACAGAGGGCTCCACGACTGGAGTTCTTCCTGCTTGTGGCCAGCAAGAGGGAAATAACTGCGAGAGCAGGCTGGCAAGGGGGGAGGTACTGCATCAGCTGGCACGTGGGCTTGGGTCGGAAGGGAGAGAAGAGCAGGGTTTGGCCGCTGTGAAGCTTAGGGGGGTACGACTGCTGCCTGGCAGGGGACAGGCTGCTGTGGGAGCCACCTCGTCACGAGCCGGTGCCGTTTCTCCAGTTGGTGTGGACCAAGCGGGATGTGAGTGTATTTGATAAGCAAAGGGATGGCACGTGGCTAGAAAGCTGCTGGCTGTCCCGGTGAGGGGACTGACCATTTGTGATGTTTGTTTGCTGGTGGGTGATTTAGCGATGTGGGGTCAGACGCTGGTTTGACCCACGGTCTGAGCAGCACGGCTGGGCTCGCTCGGCATAGATGTGCATGATCTGATAGGAATTTGCTTCTCCAAGTCTGGTTGTAGCCCAAATCAGTTTGCAGATCAGGTGCATGGCCAGACTGGCCTGCAGCGCTCAGCAAAACATTAAACCCTAGTTTCTGCATACGGTGTCATGCCCTGTGCTGGTCAGCATGTATGATTTAGGTGTTCTTTTGGGTGGGGGCTCAGAAGTCTGCAGATTCTGATCTGAAGGGGCAGCTGTTGCCTGGGGTTTATGGTACCTGTGCGGCTCATGAAGCTGGAACTCCTGTAGCGTCAGCTAATGCTTGGCACCAGGTTGTGAGGTGCTGGTACCTTATATCCCAGGGTATGTCTCCTGCTTCTGGCGTGTGCAGCGAGTTCCCCCAAGCGTGGTTGCAGTGGGATCCTGGCGTCTCTTCCTTCCCTGCCTCCTCTAACCGGCTCTGTATGATAGGAGGGCAAAACTGAGTGGGAAGCACCTGTATGGCCCATCCAGACCCTCCTGGGGCAGGTGTTTGTCACAGAAAGCATCATGTGAGAGCTCCTGTGGTTCCTGCCCTCTGTAGCCAGCCCAGGAGTTGCATTTTGTACTACTGTAATCTTTGTGTGCTCCTGTTCTCCAGACCTGATGTGTTTCTACCATCTGCTTTTTTCTCTGTGCATTGTTATTTTGATTAATGTTTTAGCTACACATGTAGAGTTGCCTTTCTTTGACCGAATGTCCGAATGTGATATATTGTATATTTTAAAGTATTTACCCTATTTATATACTATATGTTACTGTTAAATAAATATAAGTTCCATTATCTGGAGTGGAGTTTTATTCAGTGCTGTCAGCAAGCGGGGGAGATGCTGAAAACCTCCTTTCCACGCTTTGTAGAAGAGATCTGTCTGTTTTAAACTCGGATTCCTCCATTCCTTTCCCCATAGCTCTCCTTCCTCAGGGATCGTTGGGACAGCAGACCTGGTTATGGCAAAGACAGAGGGGAAGGCTGCAGACTGGCTGAGCACGCAGGCAGGATTGGACCCTGCACGAGGGACGCAAACAGATGTGTTTCCAGGGTGGTTTGTTGTGGAAGCTGTGATCATATCATGCAGGCACATCTTGATCAAAGATGAGGGAAGTGTTAGCACTGCTGCACCCTGTAAGTGAGCTCATTTTACCCTAAACATTTCATTGGGAATGTGAAAAATTGGTGGAGCTCCACTTAATGTAAATTACTGCTTCATTTCAGCTGTTTCTCCTGACCTGTGTGGGGTTAGGAGAGCAGAATCTTTCTGTTTACCCAGCAAAACATACTATTTTTAGCTCTTGTGTTATTTTGACTGTTTGACTTATCAGCTAAGCCAAACCAACCCATCAGCAGCCCTCTTTTTGCTTCCTGTCACACTCTGTGGGCATTTTCAGACAAACTAATCCTCCAACAACAAGAAAATAAGATGCCCTCTCTATAGCCACCTTGCAATCTCACGTTGCAACACATCGCCCTTGGAGGAGTCAGCCAGTTAAGCAGAAAATTGCTGAGCAGCACCATGCAGTATTCAGCAGTCCTATGAAGAAATTAGATGCTATTATTGAAAGGTCTTGAAAAGATCCCTCGGTGTTAAATGTTTTGGAAAACAGACTATGAAATCTGTTAGCAAGCTGCCGAGCCGGCTGACAGCAGAGCAGTGTGCGTGCCTGTGCCTTGCAGTGAGTCAGACACAGCTGACAGCCTCTGCGGCTGGCCTATCTGTACTGCTGCTTGCTGTTCAGCTGATGACGGGTCCTTGTTTCTCCCCATCCTGTGCCAATTTAATTAAAGCAAACACCGAAAACTGCAAATTCCCAGGGGAAATCCTGGTGCTAGCCGTGTTCCATACCCAGAAGGATGGTAAGCCTCAAACCAAGGCTGCCTCTATGCAAACAGGTCTCATGCAGCCCTCTATGCAGACACATTTTCCATGAGATCATGAGAGAAGAGGGATGTAAAAACAAAATAACGACCTTATGGGCTGAGATTTGCCCTTTTTAAGTTCCCCTGGGGCATTTGGTTCAGGAGGAGGCTGTCTGGCTTGATTGCTAAGAACCACCCCCCCAAAAAAACTTGCAATGTCCCTTCTCAAACCTGGAGGCTGATGGCAGGTGCCCAATGGCAGCAAGTGGCAAAATGCAGCCAAAGCTCCCTGGGTGCTTGTGCCGGGCTCTTTTGGGGTGCCAGGGAGGGCTGAGCTGCTGTGGTGTAGCCACACAGCATTGGGCTGAATTGTGTGATTTTGGGTTTAAATACTTAACTGTTTCCTTTCTAGAGGAGGGGAAAGTGCCGTGCGACATCCTGTTCATGCGGGCAGGTGGGGAAAGGCGGCTGCTCACGAGCTGCTGCCAGACTTTTGTAAAAAAAGAAACAGGTTGAAGAGAAAAAGAAAGGTCAAAATGCATGACCCCCTTGAGCTCCCTATAGCTTTCTGCAGATTACGAGGAAAAAATGACTAATTCAGGGCTCGTTCAGGACCCTCTGCTTGGGGCACAGCAGAAACCGAGTTAATTCAGGCAGTCTGGGTCCAAAGCAGGATGCTGGGGTTAATCCAGTTCAGGCTGGGATGTGTGCTGGGCTGCTCTGTTGTGATAGTGCTGCTTTCCATGCTCATGTTCTCTGGACTTTCAGCAGTGAAATATGTGAGCTGGGGATCTCTGAGCCAGCTCCAGTCACTGCTGAAAGCAACAAATTCATTTTTCAGCTGTGATTAACTGAAATTACCCCATCAGGGCCCACGCTGGCCATGCTTTGATCGGGCAGGCAGTGCCAGCTCCGGCTCCTTACTGGAGGCACGTCCTCAATTTGTGCTAAAAAGCCTTTGCAAGTGGCTCAGTGCATCCCAGGCACGGCGGCTGGGCTGCAGATTATAATGGGAACCAGCAGCCGTGTACTATTTCAGCCCCCTGTGCTCCCCGTGTCACTGTTTCTGCTTCTGTTCAGGGCAACTTCCCTCTCCGCCCGGCCTGGGCTTTCCCAGTGTGGGGGAGAACGGGGGCTGGAGCCCTCCCTTAGGCTTTTGGGGCATGCTGCCGTGCCTGGCAGCCGCTCTTGCTGCTTTTTGCTCCATTTGGGTATTTGTGAATGCAACAACCCTTCCTTGCATTTATCCTGCATCTCCAAGAGCTGCGTCTCAGTCTAATTGCATTGCAGTCTGTTTTGCAGATGCACAGCCATTTCTTTTTTTGGAAAACCAGCCTTAAATGACATGAAACAGGACACACCGGCTGTTGTGAGCATGGAAAGGGGCTTTGCTCGACCTGGTGGTCCTGGTGCGGTCTGTGCCCACATCCCCTGGCCCTCACTGCTCTGACACCCACAGCTTTTCCTCCAAGTGCAGCCTCATTTCAGCCCCATCTTGTTCATACCGCTGTTACAAAGTGGGTGTAAAAACCTTAAGTCAGCTGTGGGCACTACACAGCAGCTGCAAGAAGAAAATGCAAAAGACACTCATGTCATCTGGGCCTTGCACACGGGGATGTATTAGGACATTCAGAGACACCATCTGGCAGCATTTGGCTGCAGGCACCTGAACCACAACCTGCTCTGGTTTGCTGCTGAGCAAAACACTTCCCAAAACCCTGTGCTGGGCTGTGTCCTTCAGTAAGCAATTTTCTAGCACACCAACAGCACTGAGAAGGACACCCACTTCCTCAAATGCAACGAGCAGTGTGCAGAGAGCAACCCCGGGCAGCCACGTTTCAGTGCAGTGGGGCTGAGCTGCTGCGTCCCTGCATCAGCCAAAGGGGTTTGCAAAAGAGGGAGCGAAAAAAAAGGCGGCATCACCTTGGCATCGTCAGGGAAGCAAGACCAAAGCTTTGCAGGAAAGCAAGGCAGGAAAGTACTTTTATGGGGTTGTTCACAGCCGTGCTCAGGAGGGAGGAGGAAGTCCGTTGGCAAATCAACCCTTGCTGAGCCGTTGTGCTTTGTGGGGGCAATCACACCCCATCGCAGGATTCCCACGGGACTATCAGAGCTTCATTTCAGCCTGTCTCCTAACCAAGCCCCCCTCGAAAAACAAAAGCCCTTCCTAATCCAAAATGTCTCTCAAGCTGCCACGGAACTGGGATTTCAACCTGAAAATGGATGCTGCAAAAATAGGTATCGTGATGGTTTCTTTATGCTCTTCTGTTTCTGCTTCAGCCTTTCAGGTGCAGGCTGGGGTCTGCCCATGTGCTGTGGCCAAGCCCAGCTTCCATTTCAGCTTTGGCCCAGACCTGAACCTGTGCCTGGCCTCAGTGGGGGGACCTGGCCCTTGGCTACCAACCGCTTTTGAGACAGCAGATGGTTTGCAAATGATTTGCAAGGAGTGATTTACAAAATTGTCACCGGGGGATGCTGTGGGAGCAGGGCCAGCAGCCTCAGTAGGGTGGGGAACAGGGGTTCCACTGCTGCTGCCCACACAAAATCCAGGTTTGGGGGGGATTTAAACCACATGGGCTCATTCTGCTGGCGCAAGCCTTGCAGGAGATGAAGTGCAGCCAAGAGGCGGACACAGCGGTGCGGGCTGGAGGAAGCAATCTTGCTGTTGCTCAGGTTTCTTCGCCCACCCCAACATCACTGGTTTCCTCTCACCGGTGGTAAAGAGCCCTCTGATGCCCAAGCCAGGCTCTGTGCTGCGGGTCGGCTTCACTGTGATTTCCTGACTTACCTCCTGCCTCTGCCCAGACTTTGCACAGCTCTCCTTCACCGTGGGATCTATTTCCAGCATAAAAAACACTTGGGAAGGAGCGAGGGATCCCTACGGTGGGCTTTATGGCCAAAATATCACGGTGGAGCCAATGCCTTTGATGCTTTTGGGTCAGGCAGCCAGGGAGGGGATTTGGGGGTGAGGATGCTGCGGTTAAGGAAGGGGTGCACACACCCGGCCTTGTGCATGCACTGAGGCAAAGGCCCTCTGTGGTCCTGGCACTGGTGCCAAAACACCATCAAGACACACATTTGCAGCTTGATTTGCACAGAGACTTGACCAAGCCGGTCCCTGTGTGCTGTGCTCTTCCTTCTTACACCTTGCGTCAGCTTGCAAGGTCATCCTGACTGGACTTTCTTGCAAAGGCAGTTTGGACTTGTAGCTGAGGCTGCTTTCATTGGGGTGGGCAAACCATTTGCTTCATACAAGGCCCCAGACAAAGCACCACTGGTCCCTGGCAGCTGCAGCAGTAACTGGGCTTGCCGATGCGCAGGGATGCAGGATGAGAGCCTGGGTGGTCCAGAAGCTTGCAGGCGGACAGAGGAAGCGGTGCCACCACCTGCGCTCACCAGCTTGCAGGACAGCAGTGGAGAAATCCCCACATAGTTATCATAGAAACATCCTGGATTTCTGCATTGCCTGTTCTTGGGATAATTAACATTTTTTTGCACAGAGGCTGCGGACGAGTGGGTAAATTCAACCGGTAGCTCAGACAAAAAGGCCAGGGGATGCTGGGCCTGCCAGCTGCTGGGAAGCAGAGAGGGTGGAGATGGGACACAGGCTTGAACCTGTGCTGTTACCAGGAACTGCTTTTTTTCAGGAAAATCTGCTTGTGATAAAATTCTGGATGCTTTTTACAGCTTGCAGTGGCTCCGAGCCCGTGAGATGAGGGTTGTGTGTGTGTGTGTGCAGAGACTTGAGCATTGGGGCACAGCTCGGTGCATCGACTCTTCTCATGCTTTGAGGTTTCTGGCTGCGGGGACCAGTTGCTGCCATCTTCAGGGGTGCAGCAGGGATGTGTCTTGCTTGTGGAAAATATTCACTAATTAGTCACCCCTGCCTTTGCTGGCTTCTCCTGGCTCCAGGACACTTCCCCCTCCTCATCCCCAGGCATGGCTGTGGCAGAAGCAGCTTTTGTAAGCCCCAGGACAGTGCACCGGCTCCTGTGTTCTTCCTCATGCTGAGAAAAAAGCAAAGCTATTTATTTCAGAGAAGAGGAAAACTGCATTTGCAATTTTTATTGTGAAACCTATTGTGGCACTTCTACTGGTTTTTATTGCAAGTACCTGATGTTCCTCCTGGGGGGGCAGAAACAAAGGGGATGGCAGGGAGGGCTCTTGCCCAAGACAAGGGTTTGGATACCATGATGGCACCCAAAGCAATTTCTCCTGCAAGTCACACCTTGGTAGGGCTCCTCTTTTTGGGGAGCAGGCAGCAGGACACGGGCACCCTGCTGCAGCTGCTCTCCAGGCCTGGAGGAAGACTGAGGATGTTTTGGAGGAAACATTCAACTTCAGAGGCGGTTACCGCAGGAAACGCTTCAGGGGGCACCACATTTGATCTTAGTGGCTCTTTCCTGCCTTGCAAGAGTGGCAAGGTGAGCGGGGCCAAGTGCAGCAAGGATGCTGCATGATGAAGATGACTGTAAATGCTGGGCCACCCTGGTGAGAGCCAGGGGAAAGCTTTACACCCACCCTGCATAAAATTTTCAGCTCACACAAGCTGGGCATCACATTGGCCACAAAAGATAGAAACTTTGAAAAGTGGTATGGGAGAGAGCTGCAGCCTTGGTAGTTGTGGTTTGGTGAAGGCAGAGAACTTTCCACTAGGCAAAATCAGCCTCGCCATCTGCAAAGCCAGGTCCCCCACACCTCTGCGTGAGTCCTGCGGTGGGGACAGCGTCTGGGAGTGCTTGTGCTGTGGGTAAGAAGGATCCTGCAAACTGCTATTTTGGCCTTAAATGAGCCCAAAGTACAGGGAGAGCTGTCTCACGCGGAGGGAAAATACATCTGCATGTTCACCCTGCTGGATATGTACTTGCCTGAAGGGCTAAGCCACGGCTAAGCACGAGCCTCCGGCTGCACCTTCAGTCTGGCATTTCAGAAGGGCTGATGCTAAAGAAAAGGGACCCAAGTGTCCCCTTCTCAATGCACATTCCTTATGCACCCGGGAAAGGCTGCAAAGAGGGAGAGAATAAATCTGAATTCCAGCAAGGACTAGGCAATTTAAGCTTAAGGCTGAGAGCAGGAGGAACCTCCAGGTAGCAGTGCCTGCCAGGTCGCTTCCTTTCCATGGTGCAGAGCCCTGATGCAACCTTGATAGGCTTAAAGGGGTATTAATATCTCCAATAAAAGGCAGTAAACCATTGCATTTTTCATAAAAGACACAATTTCTCCTTCCAAGTCTTTTGCTGCTGGAATATCAGAGCTGCTGGGCTGAGCTGAGCTCTTTGGGGAAGGCTGAACGTGGAGCTGATGGGTGGTGACCCATCCCTGATTTCCATCCGTTTGGGAGTAAGCATGGATCCTGTGAGCTGCATTTGCAACAGCTTTACTTCAGATTAAGCCCTTGTGGTCATCAGTGCTTGGTACAGAGACTTCACTTTGCAAAAGTTAGTGGTAATTAAACAAAGCAAATTATCAGCGGCTCTGTTTCGTCAAGGGGGAGGTGAGGTCCCATGATTAGATAGAACACACCGCAAAATTTGGGAAGGCATCCGAGTGCTGGCTGGGGGAGGCTTGTTCTTTGGTGATGTTTCTGTGGAGCAACGTTCACAGGAGGCAGGCAGCACCCTGCACCCAGTAGCCTCTGTGCTCCCACCAGCTGCTCCACCCCTGCGGATCATTCCCCAAAAATCCTTGCCCCTGAGGAGTTGGCAGCAGCCCCAAGACATGAAGGAACATGATTTACAGAGAGGAGCGATGCTGCTTGTGAGCAGTTTGCTGAGAATCATGTTAATATTTACAAGATTTGAGTCATGCAGACATTTTGGCAAAGAGCAAAGAAGCTGCCCGGGGTTTTGGGTGCAATTTGGAAACCCCATTTTGTTTTTTGCATCAGGGTAACCCCAGTATCAGCATTTTTCAGGGGAGCTGCCTGGCAAATCCCTGTCAGAGGTCCTTGCTTACAAACACACCCTCTGCAGGAGGCATCCCATATCAGCACACTGAGATATAAGCGGCATCCTCACTGCACTTTGAAGGCCGATTTTTGGAGTCACAATCTTTTTTGGTTTCTCAGGAAGCTATTTGCAATCCTGTGACAGGTTTGTAGTGGCGAGGTGAGCTCAGAGTGCCCAACCCAAGGCTGGCTCTGAAGGACAAAGGCAAAACGCAGCAGGGTTTCTTGCTCCAGGGGATTTCAGAAGGGGAAGCTGGGTACATTCTTGCACTGCAGCACCCCGACCTCTGCAGCAGCTTCTAACTGCTTGGCACTGAGTGCAAAGTGTTTTGTGGGCTCCCTGTGGGTGTCTGTGCAATGAAAGCACCCGCTCAGGCATGAGATGCCCCCATCCCAAACATTACAAGGCAGCGGTGGGTGATTTTTAATTCCTGTTTTAAGCTTGTCATGTGCACTCAGGTCCACACCAGGATTCCTCAACACTCATATCCAATGCAGCTCTTGTGGCTCTCAGCTCCGCTGACCAGCTCGGGGGAAAAGCAGGTGTCTGGGGGCAAAGATACAGGGACGCTGCAGCTTCCCCCCTCCCACAGCATTGCACGACACCTCCCTCAGAGCCCCGCTCAGCCTGAGGGCCCTCTGCCAGCAAACGCTGCTGGGCTCCGGGGCCCGAATCCTGCTCTGCCCTCCCCGCAGGACCCAGCCAGGTGCCATCAGGTCTGTTTTAGCAGAGGAGATGTAAGAACTCAGGAAGTCACCATGTGCAGAGGCCAGTGAAGCTGAATTCCCCTGGAGTCATATAGTTATTTTTGCCCTGCAACCATAAATGCTAACTCTACCCAGCTGGGTTGGCACCGGGGTCCTGCAGTGTTCGCTCCAGAAGCAAAAATCCCTTCTGGAAATTATTCCTTCCAAGGCATTTACTATCACAGAAGCATTTAGAGATGCCACAAGGCCATGGTGCCGGTCCCTGGCACAGATCAACAGCAACAATGGGACTCACCTACGCGATGCAAAGAGGAGACAGGGGACACTGCTGTGCCCAGCTGGTAAATCCACACTGGCACTTTTTCTCCCTCTTGGAGACTTTCCAATCCCATTGTGTGAGAGCTGCCCCATTGGAAACATCAGGCAATGCTCTCCCAGACCAAAACTGCAATTTCCAAACAGTTTTTTTCAAGCCAGGGTTGGTCATTCCGTTATCGCTGCTGCAGGCTGTTTGGGGTGGGTATAAAAAAAAACACACACTCCCATTAAAGAAAAAAAAAAGCTAATGATTTTCTTCTAACTTGCAAGACAATTACTCCCACGCAGGAAAAAGGAAGCACATACTGACAGATACTGCAGCCACTTCCTTTAAAAACTCTAGCCAGTTTGCTCGGCACAGGCAGAGGGGCAGAGAGCCGCTCTTGCTGTTGTCGATTACATCGGCCCCGGGGACGTGGGTCTGCTGGCAGCTCATCCCCACCAGCCCGTCCCTCTCTTTCCTTGGCAGCCCGCTCCAAGAGCGTGATGAGCGGCGAGCCAGTGGGCACATGGCCGGCCTCCCCCAACCCGCTGGAGCGGCCCCTGAAGATCGGCTGGCTGAAAAAGCAGCGCTCCATTGTCAAGAACTGGCAGCAGCGGTACTTCGTGCTGAAGGGCCAGCAGCTGTACTACTACAAGGATGAGGATGATGTCAAACCACAGGTAGGCCAAGGCTTCTGGGCTTGCCAGTCCTCAGTCTCCCCCTTCTTGCAGCTTTGCTCATCGGGAAATGGTTTGGGATGGGTCTGGAGTAAGACGGGTAGTAACAGAGTTGAGATATCCTGATCACGCGCTTCATCTATGTACTTAAAATTATTAAAGTGCCTGCAAGCCCCACTGGGAGCTTGGTCCCTCTGTGCCCGAGCAACGGGGTGGTGGAAAAAACCCAACCCAGTTACCAACTAGAAAGTTGCTATACATTTCCAAGACAACAGAAGAAGGCTGGGGAGAAAAAGAGCTGGGTACACCACCATGTTTGCGATGGCAGGTGCAGCAGTGGGTGCACGAGATACTGGGAGCTTTGAGAGAGGTTTTGGCCATGCACCTCGTGGGAAAGGCATCTTACAGGATGCTTTTAGGAAAACACAAGCAGGACTTTCAGCATAGCCTGGGTGTGAGGAGCTGCCCAAGAGAGACCTTACAGCAGGGCTGCGGGCTGGACAGATGACAGCGAAGGGCAGCTGCTTCCTTAGGACTTCTTGCCACGGGACAGAGCAGCTGGAGGGACAGGGAAAGGAAATCTCTCTCTCTCCGGCCTTCAGGTTTGTATCCCGTCCTGGCCCAGCCCCATCCTTTGCAGAAGGCTCAGTGGTGCAGATGCAGTTTGTGTTATTCAGCTGCTGCCCCAGTCCACCCTGCATGGCCAGAGGAAACCTCCCCCGCTGCCTTTTCCTCTAAGGGATAAGGCTTGAAATCTGCTCAGCGCTTAGGTGCACGGCACTTCTGATGCTTTTTGAGGTCCTCAGGACAGCGCAACGTGCACCCAACCCTTTGCACAGAACAGGAGTGCAAGTCATCCACTTGGGCATGGTTTAAACCTCTGCACCAGTGCCCGATATCCACAGCACTCTGACAGCATCATCCATCTTCAGCCCCTCCGGGTTGTAACAAGCCCTCTGTCTCACCCATACAAATAATTTCTCAGAGTATGCATTGTAATACACTTGCCAGGAAGAAATCAGGTTGTTTTCCCAATTTATATGGATAACTTCCTAGTTTTTCAACCAGTTTCTCCATACTGTAACTTGCTTTTTGAATATCCATCATCTTTTCCTTGTTTTGTGAAATTTCAGGAAAAGGTCCTCCCCTTTGTCGGAAAAGCCATTCTCTGTACAAATTGTTACTGGCAGCAAAACTGATCTCAAGATAGAAAATGCTCAAAAGGCAAAGGAGATCAGAAGATCCTCAGGGTGAAAGCACAGGGCTGAGCCCAGTGGGATCCAGGTCTCATTTCTGGCTTTGCCTGGTTTCAGGGGTGACAGGAAGGAGCAGTCTCCCCTGTTGTCAATGGAATGTGGAAACGGAAAGTGCTTATGGCTATTCATAGTGCTTTTGGAAGCTCTTGCCATGACCCTGATGCACCATCCTGGGTCATTTCAAGCCTCTCTGATCCCATCAATGATTCTGATTGATACAGCTGCAATTCAGGCTTTTGAAGCACTGATGGTCCTCACTGCTCAGAGGAGCCCAATGGCTTTCAGGAGGCTGAAGTCGCTGAGAAACTTCATTTCTGTGGTACAGCCTTATTTCCTGCCCCAGGAGGCCTCTGGTGCTGACTCACATGCCTGCTTGGCCACCACGTGCCTTGGCCGCTCCCCACCCATCTCCTCCAGCGGGTACCAAGCTGCCTGATTGCCATGACAGTTGGGGAAAGGCAGGTCCAAAAGTAAATAGCTGTTTTCCACTTTGCTTTTACATTTCCCCTTCCTTTTATTCTTTTCTCTGCTCCTCTCCTGCAAACGTTGGATTTGTTTTTGGGTTTAAGTGATGCTGTGTTAAAGGAATAGTTTTCCTCCTGTGATGCACCAAAACCAGGATGCACCAGTGTTTTGCCAAGTCCCTTCTCCTTTGTACTTTCCTCTTCCACTCCCAACAGGGGTTAAAAAAACATAAGAAGAGAGGAAAAAAAGGAAAGAGCAAAATAATCAGTTTTCTCACTCTGAGAATCAGTTAACCAGAAAAACTGGCATTTAAGAAGTGTCCCTTATTGTTTGAAAAGTCATTTTTAGCATATATATATATATATATACATACGTATGTATGTATATAGGCCACCAGCTCCTGCAATCTGAAAGAAGGACTCCAGTCCTCAGTGGTGACACATGGCAGTGTCATCCCCAGAGAGATGGGACACTGGTACCTGCAGCTCCTGCTCTGCTTTGTCCTAGGGCTGCCTGTCTCTCCAGGGAAGCACCATCAAAGAGGTGGTCAGCAACCCAGAGGAAGGAGGAAAATTTATCTTCGAAATCATCCCAGGTGAGGATGCTTCACTCTTCTGTTGTACACTATTGGGCTGGACTGTTCACCCAGGATCATTTGGGCAAGTCATCTGCTAGTCCTTTTGCTCCCACTGTTTTTCAAGATCCCCATAGCACTTCATTACACATGAAAATTAACATCTTGCTTTCAATATTCACGCATCAGGGCTAGAGGAGGGCCCTGTGTCATTGCCCATGTCCCATGCTGAGAAGCCTTGCCAAGCTGCAACATTAGGCAGTTTCTGTTCCTTTCTTGCAAACCTTCAGCAAGCGTGAAATCTAAGAACGCTGCTTCATTTCACAGCCAAATAAATGTGAATGGAGAAATTTGGAGCCAAAAGTGTTTAGCAAAGAGATCAACAAGAACGTGTCTTTTCTCCTCCAATGCTCTCTATAAATGATGTATAATTTTTTTTTTATTTTTTTTTCCAGGGATCTCAGGAGACCAGAACCGGTCAGGGCAGGACACCTACGTGCTCATGGCTAATTCCCAGTCTGAGATGGAGGAATGGGTTAAATCCATCCGACGAGTGGTGGGGTCAGCATCAGGAGGTAAAGGGGAGCAGGGACAGCTTTTGGAGAGGCAATTTCCTACCGTCTTGTGGTCTGCAGTACTTTTGTGTGAGGATTTCAAAGCTGGGCTCAAAAACCTTTGAAACTGGAAAAAGGAGCTGTAATGTGACTAACTTGTAATGCCTTAGAATCCTGTCTGCTCCTAGACCCTGTGGTGGACGGTCTATGCAAACATGGGCAACGTTAAGGAAATGGCAACCAAGCATGAATGAAGATTTCTGGGCTGGTTTCAACATATTTTGTGAATTTCCTCATTGACTTACTGACCCCAGAAAACCTTGATCTTGAAAACAACTCATATTCAGAGATAAAGCATTGAAAAATCTTGCCTTTCACCTACCAGTTTCCTCGCTTTGCTTTTCTTCCAGCTTTTCTTGCTCAGCTCAACCCTTCTGCCCCCATTTTCTCTGCAGTCTGCCTTGGCCACGCTGCCCTCCTCCTCACACACAGGCAAGGCTTGCAGCAACAGGATCCTTGCTTCCAGCCCCCTCAGGCACGCATTTATGCCATTACAAAATTGTGGTCAGGGAAGCATAAAACATGAATCGATCAGAAAGGAGCACACTAAGTTTGCTGCCACAGGCGAAGCCCACAAAGGAAGTGGCAAAGGTCACTCTAGCCACTTCTCCTACAAGGATGAACTATCCAGAATTTTCCTTAAGGATGAACTCCTAATAAGCAAGATCCACCAATGAAACAGGGCTGGGAGTCTCTTTAGCTCTCTCCAAAAAAGCACTAACCCGGATCATTCCGAGCCTGTCCTCCCTCCCTCTGTGCTTTGCCCTGACTATTTATATTATTTTTTATAGGGTCCATGCCCTTCAGCCATGTAAGACAAGCACGATGGAGCTCTGATCACCCTTAGCTCCTGTGTTAATACAAATCACAGCAGTTCAGAAGCAAGCAGGTGCTGCCAGTTCAGGCTCTTTCACTGTGACCCTGCCATAGGCACAGACAAGCTTCACCTAAACATCAACACGGCTGGTTTTCCTCAACAACCCTGGTGTTTTCTGCCTCTAAACTGAAACATGCTGTGCCCTGGGGCAGGCAGCATTACTCATCTGAAATTAGGATTGCATGAGCCATTTTCAGGGCATTGCCCCACCTGGCTCTAATATTTAATAACAACTCCACATCTGATCCTTGCTTAAACTTAGGAGGCTGGCAGTTTCTTCCAGCTAGATAAACTGATCTTATATGATAGAAGTTGTAAATTTATAGTAGTACAGAAGGCCTGAGGATAGCAGAGCAATCAGGTACTATGGAGCTGCATTTGATGTCAATACACAGGTTAACAGACCCTGAAACTTCATGCTTTAGGTTTTTGGCTTCAACGCAAGCTGAGCCAACACGTGCTTTTAAAGTAACCCGCTACACGGTGGAGGTTTGGGCAAGAGCCCACCTGGAAGCAGCCCCATGTGACCCAGCTAGTTGTGAGCTTGTCACACACCAAAAAGCAAAGCGGCTGCAAAGTGTGAAGCAACAGCAAAAGCATCTCCAAAAGCCCCGAGGGGTTTCGCAGGGCTGGCTGCTGAGTGGGCTGGTATGGCCATTGCATGCCCCAGGGAGGTATCCGCAAATTAACAGATCTGCCAGTTTGCAGTTAAATAAACAATTCATTACCAGCTACCAAAGTAGAGGGGGGAGGGGGATGGGCAACGGACACAATGCTATTTGCTTTTACTGTGCACAATGACAGGTTTATATTAGTTACTTGAAAATGTAAGCAAGTCATAAATGAAAAACCCCCATGATCAGGCAGGTGCTGACAAGCCTTGTGGTTCCAGATGAGAGTGTCTACTTGCATTTTCCTGGCCTGGAAGATGCACAGGAATTATTTCAGCCTTCAGAGCATGAGGTGAATGCATCACAGGCACTGCTGGGGCAAAAATATGGTAGAGGACCATAGGACCCTTTGCCATTAATATCCCAGAGCCAGTTTGAGTTGGGATTTGTCTGCACTTACCATGCCCCAGGCTCTGAGGAAGAAGAGCTGGGATGCAGGCTGCTGCCTTCCCGCCTTCGAGCTCTTCTTTTGCTGTGAGTTCAGGAGGAAAAAGCCATTGCTCCGAAGGAAAGGTACCACTCGCTGCAAAATACTGCTGCTCTTTGCACGGGGGAATTTCTGGAGGGTGAGAGAAGAGGGGAGGGGGAAGAAAAACAGTCAGTAAGATTTCCAGCTTCAGATCTCTGCAAGGGTGCTTTCCTTCTTTCTTGGTGTTCTCCTGTGCTTTCCATATCTTTCAGCTTTGTGTGACAAGCCTGCCTTCTCACCCTGTGCCCTCGCACCAACCTTTTTACTGTTCCTGTCTCCCTCTGCTCCCCGGCAGGCAAGTGGCATGGCAAAAAACAAGGCTCACTGCTTGGTTTGAGAACTGTTAATTATTTGGAGGAGGGACAAGGTTTCATCTTGCTATTATTTCTTTGGAAGTGGTTCTGCTTTCCCCAGTTTGCAGACTTCTTGTAGCTTCTATGCTATCAGGAAAGCAGGTACTGTTGTCACTTTTGCACCTGATGCACTTTGGCAAGTAATATGCAAAAGCAAAGCTTTTGGGCTCCTCTAACCTCTCTGTTCTTTCCCTAGTGGTGTTTGGCCAGCGCTTGGCAGAGACCATGGCCTATGAACAGAAATTTGGGCAGCACCAGGTCCCCATACTGGTGCAGAAGTGCGCTGAGTTCATTCGGGAGCATGGTGTGAGTGAGGAGGGCATCTTCCGCCTCCCCGGCCAAGACAACCTGGTGAAACAGCTCAGGGACGCGTTCGATGCTGGGGAAAGGCCATCATTTGACCGGTAATGCTGGATTCCCCCTCTCCTACTCAATTAGCTCTCATAAACCCCAACACCTGGGGGAAAGCAGCTTGTCTAACCCCCCAGAGAGCCCAGAAGGAAACTTGGACCATCCAGAAGGGCTTGACAAGGAGAGAGGATTCAGCAGAAACCTCACATTGAATCAGAGGGTGCTGAGTTGAGATTAATGGAAATTAAAGAAAGCATTCAGGAAAATCCCTGCCCCACACAGCAATTATTATTTGCCGGAGCAGCCAAGGAAGGAGGGAAAGGGAAGATCCTACTTAGCCCATCAGCTAAGGGCAGAGGTTTGGAGAAAGGAGAGCAAGCAGAGGATCACTAATGAGCTCAGAGAACACCCTAACACACACGCTAGAAGTTCTTGCTTTCCCTGCTGGAATGTAGCCGTGATATTTTCCTCCTGTTGTTTTTCCCTACACCACCACACAGAGATGAGAGATTGATTTTGGGTGCTGCAAGGCTGTGTTCTCCTGACACCTTTCCTCTGCAGGGCTGAGAGGAACCAGAGAAGTCCCTGAAGCTGAGAGCGCTGCCTGTAGGTCTCAGAGGGGCTTTGGAGAGGGTCGTTTGCTACTGCTGCCTCTGCCATGCCCTGTGCAAAATGAGAGAATTGTAAATCCCTGGTACATCTCATTATAAAGCCCCCCTTGATAGTGGGCAGAGCAGCTGCCCCTGCAGGTGCTTCATTATCTCTAAGGAGGTTTCCCACCTGTGTCCCCCCGACAAGTCAGAGTTTAACCCCTTGCTTTTGGCCATGGTTGCATAAGGCATTGCCCAGTGTCCCCTGCTCACTCTGCAGCCTGCTCTGGGGCTTGACCCACCAGTTTGCATTGCTGAAAGCAGTGACCCTGTGCTGGGATAAAGGAAATGCGGGTCCTGCAATCATCCACAGCACCTAAAGTGAGGCTTTCTGGTTAAATCCTGCCCTGCCTCATCCACCAGAACTAAGACAAGGGGTGCCCAGGCTGCTGCATGTGTGATATTGGCCGTGGTGATGCCCCATCTATGCAGACTGGGGGAGCTGCCCCATATGGCATCGCCTGAGCTCTGAGAGCCATTGGCAAAATCTGGGGTGCTTGCGGGAGGGAAGCAACCAAACCCAGGAGCTTCCCTGGATTTTTGTGCAAAACAGTTTGCCTAAGCAGAGTGCAGGGGTCTCGCTTCTCTATTTGCAGGCCTGCCCCTAACCACAAAATTTTTTGTTTTCACCCAGCTTTCTGCAGCTTTGTTAGGAAACCCCACAGCACTTCTACCTAAATAATTCCTGGACTGTGCCAAGCAGAGTCACAGCTGCTCTGGGAGCATAACCATCCTGACCATTGGTTTTGCAGCTGAATATTATTTGCTTTCTGGGTGCCATAGTCCTGCTGAGAGCTTTCCTGTTGTAACCTGTATGGGGGTCATAGGAAGGTGAAGCCTTTTTTATTTTTTGAGGAACTGTGTTTTGCAGTGGGGCATGGCAAGGGAGTTTGGCCCTTTTCCCAGCACCCTGCAATGTTAACCCTGTGCCGGAGGGCTTGGTATGAGCATTGCTGTGGTGATCTCAGAGTGACTGCAACCCCCACGCACTTCAACCAAAACATTTTCTTAGTGAGGAGGAAGGCAAACAATGGAGTTTCCAGTGACCTGAACAGTGCAAGATGTGGGCTCGACCTTCAGTGCCATCTCTGTAGCCTGTTTGGGTTTGCACAGGCATGCTTGCATGCACAAGCTTGGCAGTATTGGGTGGGGAGCATCAGAAAACTTTTGTTGCAGCCCAGGCATCCAGGATGCCTAGTGCCGTGTATTGGTAAGCCCTACAAAAATACAGCTCTGAAAAAAATTCCTCTATGGTTACATGCATTTGTTAAAAATATTTTACAAACCCCAACAAATCCTAAAAATAAATGACCTGGGGGATTTTTGCTAGAAGTTTATAACAGTTTAGCGACTTCAAGGTAGGTCAAATTAGAGGCTTACGATCTTGACAGTGTCCTTTTGACATAATGTAAACTATATGGTATGCAAAGCTGCAAACATCTGTCCCAGCAGAACATCTTCAGTAATTACTGTTGATCTTAAAAACCCCAGGCAAGCTTCGCCAGCTCCGCACAGAGTGGGGAGTGCCTGCCAAACATGTGAACGCCAGACAATATTTGCATGCAAACTCTCACGAGTCAAATGCAGGCTGGGAAGACTCAGCCTGGGTATGAACACTGGGGACCTGCCAGCCCCACGGTGGGGAAAATCTCCACCAAGTATTTATTTTCCTGCCAGCTGGGGCCATTCCCTGGCTTGGGGTGCTCTATGGATTCCCCCCAGCTTGCTTTGGCTTCCCTATTCATATCTGTCTGTCTTCAGTTTAAATATAATCTCATGCTCCCGGAGCAGGGTAGGGTTTGCTCACCAGCTGGGTCCGAGTTCCACGTGAGTGGCTCTTTGTGCATTGCAGGAATACAGATGTGCACACCGTAGCCTCTCTGTTCAAACTCTACCTGCGGGAGCTCCCTGAGCCAGTTGTGCCCTGGATGCAGTATGAAGATTTCCTGCTGTGCGGTCAGGCGCTGGATGTGGATGAGAGAAAGGTAGAGACGCATTCATTTCTCTCCTTCTGGCCTTAAAATTAGCTGTGTTTCAGTGCCAGGGCTTTGTGAGCTGGAGGTGCCAGGTGCATATTTAGCTGTGCATTATAAACTGTGCAATTACTGAGCTTCGAAATCTGAGGGGAGAAAAAAAATAATTAAAAAGATAAAATCTCCTCAAAACAGTGGGATTTCCCAGCTTGAAAACAAGGGTTTATCCATTTTAAAGCTTACATTTCTGG
Organism: Falco punctatus; assembly: GCF_963210335.1. NCBI lineage: Eukaryota > Metazoa > Chordata > Aves > Falconiformes > Falconidae > Falco > Falco punctatus. The sequence goes on along the minus strand of NC_137600.1, from coordinate 786,314 downwards.
AGCAGGTCTAAGAGCTGCTCAGCACCTCTTTTTGTTAAGCCCTTGCAGCAAACAGAAAGTGTGAAAACCAAGAGAGGAAGGAAACACAATGTCCTGCAACCTCCATCAGCCCAAGCTGAGAATGGAGCTGGTGGAGGTTCTGCATGAGATCAAGGAAGGAAGTGGAGATTTGGGAGAGGGAGAAGTGAGAAACAGATGGGAACTGTCTTTTCCTAACTATATATTTTAATGGAAGAGAAGCCCCTCACTGAAAAAAGACCCATTCATGGATGCTGTCCCTATACACTCAAAAATAATGCAGATATCCTTGGCAGCATGAGCTCTGTGAACTGCAATGTTCAGCCCTATTATTTCAAGAGCAAATGTTTCTTGTAGGTTGTTTCACTTCAGGATCTTTGGGGTTAAAAATGTCCTAAATGTTTATACACAAGAAATGCAAGAAGATTAGGCATGATTGGCTCTTTCCAGAGCCCATCACACACATGCTGGGCTGGAGGGGACGCAGCTCTTTCCTTTGTTGCTGTGGCAGCAGCAGTGCTGGGCAATGGGCTGCCTCTTCTTGCTGAGCACTGTTCAGAAATTTCTCCATGTCCGTGCTTGGTTTGCAGAGAAATGTAATTTCCAAGGCGAGCAAATGCCAAGAGGTGAGACCACACAGGGATGGATGGAGTGATGAAGAGCCATTCTTGAGTCCATATGTATCTGTGAATCTTTATAGAGTTATTTCTTAACTTGCATTTAGGGCCATCAGGAACTCCTGAAGCAACTGTCCCTCCTTCCCAGAGACAACTACAACCTCCTCAGCTATATCTGCAGGTCAGTCCTCTGCACAAGGTATAAACAGCTCAGATTTGGTGTTGGTGAGTAGAAATACCATGCCAAAGACTGAGTCTGACTTCTCTAGAGAGAGCCCTCTTAAGCCATGTTTTGGTTCCCCTCGAGGCACTAGATCCTGACTTCTGTGAAGGGAGAATTTCATTAAAACTCACTTATGAACTCCTAAGAATTAAAATGGAGTGTAGTTTTTCTAGACAAAGCCTTGTGCAACAAAATTGTTAGGTTTCACCCAGCCTAGGAGTTTTTTTTCTGGTTAAAGATTAGATGGGGGTTTTCCCTTCCTTTTTAATATTTTTTTCAGGTGAGCAGCTCATCACATGGTGTTTTTTCTACCGATACCAGTAAGACCCAGCTCCAGTTTGCAGTTATAAGGCAGTTATATGTTTCTGTCCTTGGGATGCAGAGGAAAAGCTGGATGGATTTATCAGGATTTTGTTTCAGTGGGTGTGTAAAGTTTTTGCAGTCTTCCTCCTCTGACTTCAAATATTTGCCCTTGGATTCTGGCAGGTTTCTACATGAAATACAGTTGAACTCTAGCGTCAATAAGATGAGTGTGGATAACTTAGCAACAGTGATTGGAGTGAACCTCATCAGACCCAAGATAGAGGATCCTGCAATTATTATGAGAGGTAAAAGGGACTCCTGGAATAATTGGCACCTGATATGCTGAAATACTCAGTCGCATCCACAATCTTGAAATTATAAATTTTCTACAGTAGACCCATGGATATAAGCTAGACAAGTGCCTGGGCACAGTAAGTACAGCTAGGTAGAGTAAAGCCACATGTTAGTCAGGCTGTAAATGTGTTTATGGTGACAAAAACCCCTTAGGAGTTGCACTTTGTGTTCCCTCCACAGATTTCAAACAATTCAGGAATTTGATGAAGTCATCTTTCTTTTTCCTTAGAGCAGGAAAGTGTAAAAACAAAGGAAACTCAAATAAATTACTGTTTCACTGAGCCAAACTGTAATCCCGTGGGCAGGGACAGATGCAGCAGAACAAATAGAAGAAATATTTAAGGCCAAAGAGTGCTCTGCTTTACAGATATCATATGCAAATGGTCCAGATATTCATACGCCTGTTTGTATAACCGATACTTGTAGTTTGCTTGTTGAGCCAAAGCAGCACAATGTGTGGCTTGGTGCAGCTGAGCAGATTTCTGTCTTGGTTGCTCCATGGTCTGCTCCTGCTAATCTGGGGTGATATAAAAATTCCTCCCTTCATTTGGTTTTATGATCCCACTCCTTGTCTTCACCTGCATTTCTATGTGCATCTCCGTTTTGGACAACAGAAAGACCAACCAGAAAATGCTAGTGTGGGTGGAAGAAAACCCATCGCACTGGGTTTGCTGCTGACAGATCTCTGATTTCTTCCAGGCACACCACAGATCCAGAAAGTGATGACTGTGATGATAAGTGACCATGCAGACCTCTTTCCCCCATCCAAGGATGTGCTGCCCTCCTCACCTGCCCAAAAAAATGACAAGAAAGCCCCCATCCCACGTAGCTCCGTGGGCTGGGATGCTGCAGAGGACCCTGCAGTGCACAGGGCAGAGAGCTTGATCCAAAGGCAAATGGTAAGGCTAGATCCTCAGAGAAAGAATAAAACATAAATTTAATAAACATTTTTAATTTTTATGGGCTCTAACAGGTCAGCGAGCCACTAAGGGGACTTGCTATTAATAGGGTAAAGAGCTCTAACTGTCATCCCTGGAATATCTGCATCAGAAAAACAACGTAGATAAACTTTCCACTTTCCTGTGGAAAATCTACTGTTCTGGGAAAAATGAAAACTCCTGAAGTTTTTTAGTTAAAAGGCAGAATAGATGAAACCTTTTCAGTTCATGCTGGTGAAGCGAAATCACTGAGGATTATAGGCTTCTCTCAGAAAGAAAGAATCTCTGCAGAAAGTTCTTTTTAATGGAAAACACGGTGCAACCCAAAATATTTTTTTATGGAAAACTTGTGGCCATTCCTGTTAGCATGTTAAAATGTGACTTTTGTAAATACTGCAGTCACAGTGGTCGCTGCAACCCGTTTGCTCACAAAGCAGGGCAAGGCTGTCCTAATGCCACGGGTCTATTTTACAGAGAGATGACCTGAATTCCAGCAGGGCCCTCGGACCAGCTGCGAGCTCAAGTGCACCCAGAGAAGATAACGAGTCCAAAGATACTCTGGGAACGTGGAAAACGCAGTCAAGGAAAAGAACTCAGACTTTACCTAACAGGAAATCTTTCCTGACAGCTGCTTCTCCAGGGGAGAAAGGCAGCAGTGACAAAAATGACATATTTGCTAGTGACTTTTGGAAAAGCTCCCCTGGGAGCAGCATGCACTCCATGGCTCCTGACGGACATAAGAGAACGTTGTCGCACGATCTTTTTAAGTTGCTCGACCTTCACCGGGCTTCGACCTACGATAATGTTCCTACCTCCCAGGCAGAAAGTGGGGAAGGCAGCAGCTCCAGCCCCAGCCCTTCGAGCAGCGGCTCTGATAAAGAATTTCTACCTTGCTCCAGTCCCAGCCATCAGCCAAAGGAAACAGCCAGTCCCACCAGCAGCCCTGCCGTGGTCTCCAAGCCTGATCAGGAGAGCAGGGAGTTCCTGCAAAACATGATCTTGAAGCTGGAAAAAGAAATGGAGGTACAGAAAAATGACTACGAGGAACAAATTAAAAGGTAACATGCTGCAGAGTGCTGCTTTCTGGAGATTATGGAGTCTTCAGCTTGTGTTATTACCACACTTGTATTGCACAGATTTATTTACCAGTGATCCCAGTATATAATAGTAATGACTACTGATAAAACACAGTAGATAGTAGGCTATCTAAAAGTCAATGCTCATGTGCTGTACTCTCATGACATAGTTGCTAATGTTATATTATTACAATATTAAGACTCTGTAGTTCTTATTACACCATTGTAAGGGGCTGTAGTATTTCTGCAATAATTACACTGTCATAATTCTTGTTATTACTGCAATATTGTACCATTACACTATCCAGAGTTCAGTATTAGCATTATTGCATAATTAATTGTAACCATCAGTGTTTTATACCTTCACATATTGTTGCCATATTATTATATATCATGTGTATTGATTTATTGCATCGTGTTATGTGGCCGTTGAGGGTCAGGGGATCAGGACAGCACCTCTGGCTTATTTTATTGCTTAATGACAGAGAGAGCAGACTCCTTGAGAGCCAAATGATGACTTCCTGGCACTCTTCCGATCCAATCCTTTCACACTTTGTTTCTCTTTGCAGTCTTGAGAAGGAAAACTATGAAGTCTGGGCCAAAGTAGTGAGGCTGAATCAGGACATTGAGAAGGAGAAGAAGAAGTCTGAGGAACTGGAGCTGAAGTTGATGAATGTAGAGTGCTCACGGGAGGAAATGGAGAAGAAAAACAAGATGCTTGAGGAGGAGGTAAAAAACCTAGCTAAATCCATGAGCAAAGCTAACGCCAAGACCAACTAGGAGAAGACACCCAGCTATGCACAGACATAAAATACAGCTGCATGAATCCACAGGAATTGCCAAGCAGATTCAGAGCCAGGGACTTGTATTATTTGGTCTTCTGCTACCAACCACGGGCTGGTTTGGAGGAAGGAGCCCAGAAGTTAGAGGCTGGTTTATGCTCTGAAACAGGAAATTTCAAAAATATTCTTCAGCTTTTTTGGCACATTTTTTCCAACTCCTCTTTCAGCTGCTCAAGTTACCTGTAGAACAGGCCAATACTTCTTGCTGCTCAATCAGAATATCTTGCACTCAGGAGTTCAAGTTGAGGACACATTATGCCTTTACAAAAATAAACCAGCAAGCATCCCTCTTGCCAGCCGGCTGGCTCTGTGCTGGAGGTACCCGCAGTGCTTCTGAGTGGAACAAAAAGTCCATAAAACCTGGAGCCGGGCAGACAGAAAAGCCCCACGGTCTGGGGTGGCACAGCCTGTCACACAGTGTGCCTGGACGGTGGGCTGCAAATGCTGTCAGCACCACGGTTATGTTGTTCACGTTAACACGCAGTAGGTTATTGCTCTTATAGAGCAAGAGAAGCCCGGACAGCCTGTCGGGTCCACTGAGAAGAGGTCTCTTACAGCATCCCTTGCTGTGCTGTGCCAGACTCATTGATATCAAAGCTCCAGGTGTAAAATCACAACATCACAAAAACCTTTTTAGTTAAGTGGCTGCTCAGCTATTTTAAATCACTGCTCCTTATAGCCATGTTTATATAAATCCAGCACAGCTGCTGCTGGGCTTTGGAGAGCTCTTTCATGCATCCATACACTGAGCAATTTGTGCAGAGAGTCCATCAGCAGCTTTATCTAGTACAGAAAATGGGGCTTCAACACTTTCCTTGACAGGCAGTTTCCAAAAAGTAACGGATCCGGACTTATTTACCGCCTCTGGTTTTGGGTTTTTTTTAATCATTTCTTCAGCATAGAACAGGATTTCCGCAGCCACCTTGGTAGAAACCTGGGTTTGCACCCTAACGATGATGCTGGGTCTCTCCCTGGCACTTGCTGCCTTCAGTGTAAATAACTGGACCCGAAGGTCTCATGGTGCCAGTGTGGCTGTTTGTAAACTTGTCTGCTTGTTTTCCCACTGCCTGCCAGCAAGTTGCCCTTCCAGCAGTACCACGATGCTGCTGAAGCTTTTGATGTTGAAAAGAAAGTAACAGGACTCCAAAAGAAAACCTTCCACTCATTTATGTTAAGAAGGGGGAACACCACCACACAGCCTCTGCCTAGCCAAGAACCTTCATGGGAACACGAAAGGGAAAACCACAGAGATCTGCAGGAGTTTTCAATCAACTTGTCTAGGAACGTACACATGTCTCTGTGCCAAGCATGGTGAAGTTAATGCAACAACACTGGATTACTGCTGCTGAGGACCTGGTTTTGGTGATACAAAAGTTCAGCTCAAGATAGGTTGCAGACCTGCTCGTCAGAGCCTGCAAAAAACGAACTGGCAAGAGACAGGGACACAGAGGGAACTACGTGAAAAAAAGGGGAGACGGGAGTGGGGAAATGTTATTAGAGAATAAAAGTCAATATTGGGTATATAGCACTTGCTGCTATCAGCCTTGCTAGGGCTGGGACTCATTTAGCCCTAAAACCGAGCCCAGACTCCTTAGCCCCAGACTCAGATTCATTTAGGTGTATTGAATCCACCTTTGCTCAGCTGTGGTTATAAAGGACTGGTAAAGGAGGGGTTTGTGAAAGTTGAGCTGTATTTAAGAATCCGACCCTTAAATAGCTCATTTGACCTATCGACTCTGACTCCAGGTGGCTTTCGTTTCCATAGAATTGCCAGAAGCTACACAGCTCCTCACCATCCTGCCCACAAACCTTCACACCAGGGAATTAAATGTTTCTGGCACCAGGGAATTAAATGTTTCTGGAGGCCTGCATGGAGTTACTGCATGGGGCTACTGCAAAATCACAGTTCCTACCACAGGACCCACACCCATGGTCCTCTGCTCTTGTAATGATTGTATCTGATAAAAATTTTTCAAATCTGATTAAAATGTTTCTAACCTAAAACTTGGGAATTTGAAATCTCAGTGAGAACCCCAGTACCCCTTTGCATTGGCTCCGCAGCCCGCAGCCTTGCAGAGGGATGGGCGTCACAGAGAAGAGCCCCAGGGAGGACAGTGTTGCCTCCACCAGGCTTAGCCACCTTCAAAGATGAGCTATTGAAACCTCACCTTCCCCATCACCTGCATGTCCCACACGCTACGGCATCCCAGGACAATGTATTTCTTGTCTCCTGAAGTCTCTTTAAAGCAGCACTAACACAGTTTCCACTGTGCACCTATGGGACCCACATCTTCCTGACACTCAAATCAAGAGGTTTCAAAGTGCCTGTGAGATGCATTTTGCCTGCTGTCACTTCAGGGCAACTGTTCCCATTCACAATTCTTTTCTGTGATTTCAGATGACCTTGACAGAGCTGCTTCAGTGTTTAATTTTTTACCTTTACAAGGAACTCATTACTAATCTAGGCGTGAGGCTCAGGAGCCATTTAGGGAGAAACTTCTCCATCGGGTCTAGGAGAAACATTGTGAACATCTGGACTGGAAATGCCACACGCTCCTTTCTGCAAAGATCAAAAGTGTGAAGAGGCAAATAATTCCTTCACAGCCTGCAGTAGACTGTAATGACGTGAAAAGGCTTGGCTGAGGCTCAGAATTCTCCGTCATTAGGACAAGTGCACGTTATTTTAGTATAAACTGCGCGTTCCTCCACTTCCGCTGCAGATAGGCAAAACAACCTCTATCAAACCATGACTGTTTCTGAAGATCAGAGTAACTTCTTTGAAGATATTCTGCCCATTAAAACTTGGAATGTTTATAGTGGTCATATTTAAAAGATAGACTTTCCAATAGAGGTCAGGTGGGCTGGAAATTCCTACGTGCATGGGGGGAGCTAACAGCCTCAAGGAATAACATCAGCATCTTATGAGTCAGTATTGCTGTTGGGTGCTCTAAGATAAAGAGGGTTTTCCTTTTTTAAAAGTGAGCTTTTTCCAGAGACAGAAACGCATGGGCCTGCCTATGCCAGACCTGTGAAATTTTGCATCCTTTTCAGCCCTGAGCATATATCCTCTCAGCTCAGCCACACAAAGCCCAGAGCCACACCTGAATCCTGGCATTGCCCAAATCCTGCTCTGGCTTTATCGCACTTTTGGATCTTCTGTGGAGACACCAAAACATGAGATCCACAAAAACTGACTGATGCATGACCTACATTTCCTTCCTCCCCCTCTTTTTGCAGCCAAGCTGTGAAATGTTTTGGGGGAAGAAGTAGCAGAGAAAGTCTCTCCTGTTCCTGCTTGTGTACTGCAAGGGACGTTATAAACTCACGGAGGGTTGTTTGGTGGCTGCCTTTCAGCTCAGCAGGCTTTAAGCATTGATTCTGGATATCCTAGGAAGTGTGAAACTACTACTATAATATAGAAGTACAACAGACTGTCTATCATAGAGAATAAAGCCTGTAAAAAAGATCCTTTTCAAACTTGTCCTGGGCCCTGTAGGCTTGGAAACTACCAAAAAGGCAGTTTTTTATGGCCTTAACCTTCACACTGCACAGCCAGAGGACCCCAATGCATTCCCTTCAAGGTGACGGGAGTGTACGATAACCCCCAAAACATACCAAGGATTTTCCTCTCCCTTTAAATGTGATGTGGCTTTCCAAATTAGAACAATTAAAACCACAGATCTGAATGCATCTAAAACTGTTAAACTATGGATTACGGGCTGAAAATATGACATATTTTAGGATATAGTTTCACTCCTGCTCTCACTGTCTAGCATTCTTTGTGATAGAGCAAAAAATCTGGTTTGCTCTTCTTAGGTATTTACTACATGAATTTAGGAATTCACTTTGTTGTATCCAGGCGTTTGGTAGGCGTGAGAGGCAAGAAAGTAAAATTATCCTTCTCACATTATTCTCTTTGGATCCCGAGCCAGTCACACTTATGCTGACTTATCCCCTCGTATTTTATCGAAGTCGCATTTTTGGCATGATAATAACTTTCCTTTTTTAGCTTGGCTACTGCATAAAATAGCAAGTTGTTGTGGGAGGCGAGGTGGACGTGCAGGAAAAGTGTCCAGCCATTATTTAGGATGGCTTATACAAACCACAGAAGAGCCGTAAGAACATGTTGTTCTCCCCAGCAGTAACAGAGTAATGCAGTCCGTCCCTCCTTTACATGGCAGTTGAACGATACCCCCAAAACAGGCTGCTTTTAAGAAGAAAAGAGTGCCAAACTGAGACTTCGTGTATGAATAACTGTTCACCAAGGTGGAGAGAAGAAAAAGTCCCCAGACTTTCAGCCAGACCCTCCCTGGAAGCAGTCCCACTGTCCCGTTTTCTTTGTGTTTTCCTGCCACCTTGCTGCAGCACAGGGATGCTATGAAGCCAGACAGTCAAACTGGCCTGGAGGAAAAATAACCTGGCAAAAAAGGAGCATCCTGATAAAGCAAGGGTCAGCATGGGGGCAGGAGCAAGCAGGGACAGGAGTTGTCCGAATAAGCACTCCTTTGGAGAAAATGCTCATCTATTCTAGCACAAAAAACTTGCAAGTGTAGGAATCCTGAGTTACTCAAGAAGATGAAGACCCTGAGCACTTGCATGGTGATTACTGCACAGAGGCTCCAGCTGGGACAGTTTCTTCCTTGGATAATTCACATTGCCAAAGGCTCACCGCATGCATGGTCTCCACCAAGAACGATTTACCCTTCTAGCTGTTTTCCTTTACAAGAGTCTTCTGAGTAGGCAGTTCCCATAAACAGAAGTACTCAGCAGTTATTTGGGAACTTGGTTTCTTAAGAAATAGGGCTTCTAACTGCAGCTGAATACAGCAACCAGGTGAGTGATAGGAATTTGGGTGCAATTTTCCTACCTCTAAGGCTGTGTGGGGCAGAGCAGAGACCTTAGTGGTGCTGCCACTGCGAGACTCCAGGGTGTGCTCAACCTTTAGCAAACATCAGAGGATTTACCAAGCTGAAACATCCTACAAGCAGAGAGCTCAGCAAGAAGGAGGCATCCTGTTTTCCCCTTGAGTCCATCGTGTAAAGAAGCTTCACAAAAAGCTTTCTTCACTTTTCATGCATAACCCCATCCAAAAGGTCTCCCTGCACTCCCGTGCCAAGCTTACCCTGGTGAGCCTTGCACAGCAGAGGGGAACAACACTCCCAGTGCCGTCAGCGGGCACTGGTGTGGCTTGTGAAAATTTGCTTTATCACGCGTAAAAACATGATGTGATATTTCAGCCCTCTTAACACAATGTACCGATAACAGGAACTGGGAACAGGGGAATGCTCCTTTAATCTCAGCTGGCTGAAATGCTGTTTGCTGCATCCAGGGAGCTATTTCCAAACGAGTGCATTTTAAAACCAGCCAGCAAGGCAGTTGCCAGGCTTTGACCTCTTATTAAAGAAGTGAGGATAAGCATCAGCTTAGCATTTGATTTCTGAGCATGTGAGAGGTAAATTTTTCCTTTCCCCAGCAGCATGGCCTTGTTTCCTTCCTCGGCTCCCCGATAAGAGCCAGCACAGGCTGCCATCCAGCCGGAGAGGCTCCCCTTGTGCTCTGCATGCTCTGGATGAGGTCCACACTTGATCCCTAGGGCCAGTGCAGGTTTTGAGTCTTTTCAGTGACACCTTGACCCTGTGCATCCCTTCCTGGGGCTCAGAGGATGGATTTTCTAATTCTGCCAAGTGTTGCCCCTGCATGCATCCACATTTCTGAGTCAGGAGGTCAGCCAAGCATCCCAAGGACAGTTGTTCCCAACACAACAGCTACACAGGCAGCGCCAAGGAGTGAAAGGTCAAATGTCCACTGGAAACTGGAGTGTTGTCACATCCTGGGAAAGGATGTTTCCACTGGGGGAGTAGGAACATCCTGCTCCCTCACCACCTTCCTCCTATCCAGTGTAAAGAATGCTGCGTAAATAAGTCTGAAATGGGGATAGATCACAGTTACAGTTTGTAGAAGACCTGGGACACACGTTTAGAAACTCGTTAGCTCCACAGACTGCGTCTTTCCTGTAGCTGGCAGTGGAAGGGCATTGGCTTAGGGTCAAGGATAGCACAAGAAGTTATGGAAAAGAAACAGCAGATTAAATTGCTGTCATCCACTCTGACCCGCTTCTGCTCACTCAAATATAAAGCCTCACTGATAATGGCAAGCAGGATGGCTTTTAAAAATAAAACTGTAGCAGTCTTTCTTCCATTTTGTAAGGCTGTTAAGAAATCACATGCAGAAACACCAGCTGGCACACAGCACCCTAGCATCCTATCACAACTGGGAGATGGAGCTGTAATGTGGTTTGTAATGTGGCTTTTTAGGACACTGGTGTAGGGCTCAGATGGTTAGACTGCTTTTTGCTTGACCTGTTCCATGTCTTAGCTCCTCAGCCACTTTTAGCTTCAATGGCAGCAAGCAAGGAGCCCACTGCCCATGAAGGTGAGCCTGTGCCAGTGCAAGCCTTGCAGTGCCTTGGCCAGTCAAGGCAAAGGAGTTTGCAGCAGAGTGCTCAGCATTCACCACTCAAGACAAACTAATTAGGTCTCCTGTCCCAGTGAAAGCCAAGCCGTTGGAGTCACAGATTTTTGCTCTCCAAAACACAACACAAAAGTAATGAAGCCTTTGAAAAAGTTTGCAGAGCACATATGAAGCAGAGCCAGACAAAGACTTGGGAGTCCTGAATCCCAATCTACGATATAAATATTTGTGATAATAACTAGGTCGGCCAGGCTTGCCAGATAACCCTTCCTTTTATTAACTTTAGGCTGGAGGGTTTAGGCCAGAAGTGTTGACAACATTGGTGTCAGTGGTGAAGACATTGTTTTCTTCCCCGAGAAGAATGATGCAAGAATGAGAGAATGATGCAAAAGTGGGATGGTTATTGCTAGAACAGCTGAAAGCAGATATAGAGGTGCAATTCATTTGTTCACAGAGGTGCTATTGCTTCCCAGTGGCTACCCAGTCTCTCGAAGGCTGCTGCATTCCCGTGTGCGGGCCGACCACAGTGTGCACCAGGGTCTGCCTTAGCCAACTGCTCTATCTTAAAAGTTACTCCTTTCCGTTGCAGTAAGAGCAGGGGTTAATGCAACTCTGGGGAGCTCACTGAGGCTCTTGTCTAAATCGTTTGCCTGTCCTGGAGCTCATTAGCGTTGCATGCAGTGCCCTGAACAGTGTCACGGAGGAACGCGTGTGGCAGCCCCCATCAGGAAGGCCGCATGCCCCACAAAGCATGGCCTGCTCCCTCTGCCATTAGCTCGCTCCTCAGGGCATGTTGCTTATCTCTAATGCACTAATTAGGGTGGACAGAGGAAGCACAAGACGTGCAATCAATATTATTGGGCCAAATTTGCAGCTGGTGTAAGTCGTCGATTGGCAGAGGAGTGCAGAAGAACAAGAAATGATGTGAGCTAGAGAAATCCCAAGGGAAAAGGAGGGAGTTCAGCAAGGAAAGTAACTGTGTTTGAAAGCAACTTGCTTTCCTTGAAAGAATGACTTCAAAATTGGTACAAAGCTATAAGTGAAAATTTATATAGCAGGTTGGATTTGCATGATGTCATGCTATTTTGTGTCTATCTTAGCAGCAACCAGCTACTGTAAGCAAAAATCAAATCACTTACACTGTTTCAACAGTTGGATCAGCCCATTAGCCTCCTAACTGTGTGTCTCTGTCTCCCATGGATCCCCACTCCCATTTTAACCCATGGGGAAATTCAGGTTGGGATTTCATAGTGCAGATCTGGTGAAGAGCAAGCACAGTAAGCAATAACAGGTGAACAGTTTTACCAGCTACCAGTACCTGTAGAAATGGTAAAAGGGCTCATTTTTCCTACAGTAAGATACCTGCTCTGCTCACAGTTCAGCTGGCTTATGTTTCAGGCTGTAGGCTTCTCTGTATCAGTATCTTGAGCTAGGCATCTAAAATCTGGTAATGATAAAAGCAAACAGAGCACGTTCACTATTGTAGGATAACAGGTTTTGCTTTCCCACTCTCCCAAAGCTTTGCATTTCAACTCCGCCTGATTAGCCAGCGGTGACAGCTCAGGAAATGGATTCCACCCAATCTCACAACAACTGATCTAAAATGCTCTAATCTCTGGAAAGATAAGGAGTTGCTACAGCAAAGCCAACATAAACCTGAGAGCTGGGGGGGGTGGGTGGACTGTTGTTTAGCCACGTTGCTAGTTAGCTACTGTACTTGATTTCAGAGACCACCCTGTATTTAAACCTTCTCACTTAACTTGACACATATCTTTTCAACACCATCTGAAGCTCACATCCTGGATAGTCTCAGCCACACAGACCTGCAGGACATTGTTTGGGGAGCTCTAGTGCTGCGATGAGCATCCCCTCATCCTAAAGTCGCTGCAGATATGACAAGCAGCAGCTTCTGTGAGATACAGTTATGCAAATATTGAATTAATGGTACTTCAGCTGCTGATTTAAAATAAAATATGCTGTATTTTCTTTTTGGACCATACCTCACGCCACCACAGAAAATGTAGTATTTGGAGCTAGGAAAAAACCTCACCCTTCTTTTCAGGAACCATTGCTCTATGTCACGGAAATCCATTCCTCTCATATGATTTCCTTTATTACAGCCATGTTGATTGCTTTTATCCCTCATATTTCCTTTGTTTACTTAAAAAATGCATTCAAAGGTCCTGCTAAGCCCTTGAAATGCTGAGCAGGAGGTCGATTAATTTGTGTTCTGAACAGGAGCACATTGGGCATGTATCCAACAGCAGAAAATAAGTAAGCAAACTCCCTATTGCCAACATAAGCTCATTTACCCTGAGCTGGATATACTGCAGTATATATGTTAGCAAAACTTTTCTGTATTTTCTGGCATTATCTGCTCTAAAAAGTAACTCGGCTTGCTGGAATAATGCAGTCATATCGTAACAAGTTTTGCCCGCAATGCTGTGTGGTGAGATGGGGTTGGAGGCAGAAATTCTCACAGCTAACCGCTAGCTCAAATTCAGCTCTTATTGACATCTGAAGTGACTCTGTGAGAGGCAGGAGAGGAAATTGGCATTTACTAGCATGCTTCTGAAAGCAAATGCACTCAGTTGTTGCAGGAGACGTTTCCAAGACCTCAGCAGGAAGAGCTGGACCCCCTTCGACTATTCATCTTCTTGACAAGGGTATCAAAATGTGGACGTTTCCCTCCACTTTTATCTGGGAAAAGCAGCAGTAATTCTAACAGCTGCTCCTTCTACTGCTTTCAACAGCCTTGCATTTCCCCACAAAGCTGCTCCTCTGTGAGAGGAGAGACATGCTAGGTGCCTCGAGTCCTGCTCCCTAGGGAATGGCTTGCAGAGACGTAGCCTGACAAAAAGTGTATTTTTCCTGAGTGAAAGCAGATGGAGAGTGATAGCGGGATGAAGAAGAGCAAGACAGGGATGAAGAGATGAAGGAGATGCGGCCAGATTTGTTCCTAAAATGTGCCCAGGGTTCTAAGGTCATTTTCAAATGACATTTTCAGCTTGCCCCTGTAGTGGGATGTGCAAATGAGATGATAACTGATAAACCTGCCTGCCCTTTTGAAATTCCTGGCTTTATGGTTTATAGAGAGTTTGGGTTTGAGTTTTTAATGGATGTCTCTATTTCAGTGGGCTTGTAACGCAAAACTTATCTTTTTCTTCTTACTGAGAAGGTGCTTTTAAAGAAGTTTATTTGCACAGCAGTAGGTTTGACAGTCTGTTTTCGCTAGCAAATGTCCAGGGGTGCTAGGCCATAAACTCAGGTCCTCTCTGGGTTACAGCTGTGCCAACTAAATATGTGACCAGACCTGGCCAGCTAAACTGGCTTAATAACAGGTTGTCACAAACCTGCCTCATTTTGTCTGAAGAACATTCAGGGTAGACACATTTGGGGTGGTTTTCATCTGTTCCCATTTAGGCATTTAAACTCTAGAAATTCAAGTGCATATGTGTTGTCCCTTTACTTGCAGGTAAGACAAAGGGTTATCCTCCCGCGCTGCCTCTCTTTATCCAGTATCAGTGCCAGAAACAGCCCGGGTGATTTCTATGCCATGTCAAGGCTTAGCCTCAATGTGATCCTTTGCACAGCCAGGGATATTGCACCTGTGTGGGCCAATACAGGAGAAAAGACCCCACATTATTTCTCCCTTAGATGTCAAAGCAAGAGTTTAGAGTAAGACATGGGTCATGTTTTGTGGCTGCTTTTTGCTTTCTGTAATATAGGCACCTCTCTGACTTCTTCACTCCTGACATTGACTGTGCTAGAAATACACAGCTCTGGCCAAAATGCCTAGTTCTAGCACTAATATTCAACAATAATACACTCCATATAATAAACCTCTTCTTCCAAGGGGTGCTGATAAGAATTTCCATTTTTAGTTGAGGGCAAATGAACCATTCCGCCTTTATTTGTTGCTGTTGCAAATGAAGAAAGAGCAGAAGCTAATTTTTTAACTTTTCCTGTAAATAGTGCATTAATGAAGACAGATGGGTCAGCAGTATAAACAAAAACTCTATCTCAAGCTAGTTTTGTTCTGGCTTTGTTTCCCAATATAGTAAGCAAACCACCACCACCCTGGTTCCCATCCTATTAACAGTGCTTGCACTCCAAACGTTGAACAGGGTTATAAGGAAGTTTAAATTAACACTTGGCTGTAGTTTTTCAAATGCCTGAAGCAGATGTTCAAATGCCAGGAAAACTTCCTCTCTTTTTTTTCCTCTCCCTAAAAAAATGGTAGATTTTGCTAGTGTTTGGCTCAGTGTTTCACAGAAAATATTTAACTGAACCTCTCTCGTGCTGTAGGTAAGCCAGGCACCAAACTGCCCCCAGTTGTTAAAACCTGCAGGATCCTTTGCTATTTCCAGACTGCTGGAGGTTCTGGTTCGCTTTGCTCTCTGGGCAGTCTAAGAAGCTGGAGCTCGGGAAGAGAAGGTTCTGGTTGCTACTTTGGATGGTGGTTGCTTTGGGAGATGATTTTTCTTAAGTTACCTCAGTTTTGGGGAAGCTGATCCCCATGTCTTTAGCTCCAGAATTGCTGCTCACGTGGTGGGGCCCACTGGCTTTGGAAAGAGGTATGTGTCCACAATATTCAGGAATAGTCTTTTTTCCTTAAGAGTGACACTTGGGAACCTCCAAATGGGAACACCATGAGCCATCACCAGGCACTTACTGCTAGGGAGAGGGGGTGCCCTGCTTTCCTGCCAGAACAGTGTGGGGCTCCCCCCTCCTCCCCAGGCTCCCCAGACCGCCCCAAACTACCCATCTCCCCAGGGCAAGGGGCTGGCAGGGCGGGGGCAGCGGGGGCAGGAAAACCATGCTGAGCTGTCAAGCTTTAATGCTCAAAAAGCCAGGAATCTGTTATCTTCAATGAGCTATGCGGGGAATCACAGTGAGCTGGACTCCAGGGATCACACTCAAGGGATAATGCCAGAAAGCTTTGGGAAGAAATCTATTTGAGGAATTTTAGTCCACATGCAGAAAGCTAAGAGATATGAATCATTTAAGGGAACCTCAAACTTTCAAGTGCTTCGTGAAATCTGGCATCGGTGCTGAGTGTTTGCACAGGAGACACAGTTACCATGATTTCTTCAAAGGCCAAGAAATGAGTAAGATATCTTTTAAGTTCATGCTCTTCTGGAGGCATCATGTGTGTTGATTTAAGAGCAGCAATCCAAGACCAAAGCTCTTCCCTCAACTCCCTTGCTGATACGTTATCCAGGCTTTTCCTCTCTCTGTCTCTCTTGCTTGTTTCTCCTCCCACCCCTTTGCCTGTCCTGTCTATTTAGACTGCACGCACCGCCTGGCATTCTATACAGCGTCCAGCAAAAGAAGGGGCTTCATATCTGCTTACGCTTTCTTATACATATTCAATTAGAAACAGATGAAAGCAAAAATCCAACAGATATTGATGATTTTGGTGAGACAGTGTTGCTGCCTCCTTTAGTTATATGCAATAATTCATAGATGGATGGATGGATAGAAAGATAGATACTTCCATACTGAAGACATATTTTCCCAAATCTTTCTAAAATTGGTTTGCACTTTTAAGTCAAGCATCTGCTAGCATGTTGATATAAAATAGATCAGAAATTAAAGGAAAATCAATGCACACTACTATTTAATGTGAAAAATAAATTTTTAGAAACAGAAGAAATCACAGTACTAATGTGGATGGATAGAAGGAAGAAAGAAGGAAGACAGGAGTAAAGAAATAGAAAATGAAAACATGCAGTGGAATATTTTTTCAGGGACTTCTTATGACATTAGCAGCTCTTACAGCTTGGTAGCACCAGTAACACATAGCTCTTGTCATGCACTCACCACATTATTTGTAATAATAATAAATGTCATATCTATATGGACAGGTGTATTTTAAGCCAAGTACTTCCGAATTTGCAGAAGCAACCTTAATTTGCTACTTAGGGAAAAGTCTTTACAAAATAACTGTCCCATTTTTTGGGATGCTGTTTTCCCTGATCTCTGCCATCTAACTGCATGAACATCCAGCAAATGTCTTTGCACAATTATATTCAAAGGTAAGGTAAAAGTAAGGTAAGGTTTTGCTCATAAAGCAGGCATGCAGTCCTAACAGACACACATTAATAAATGAAATAACCATTCTCAGTAGTTCTGATCTCAGGTTACGAACAGCATAGGTGCAGCTGAAGGATTCAAGAGATGCCCAGTTTTCTCCCAAAACAGCACAGTGGGATACATCTCATGTTTTACGGTCTTTCACCACAAACTCTGGCTGAAATCCTCTTCAATCAGCAGTACACTCCTTGTTCCTTTATAAAGAAAAGTTAACAATATAAAAAGACTGACTGGCCCCTAATTCTAAAAAGCTATCATTGATATTTTTACTGATCTTGTTAAAACTCACACATGCAGGTTTACTAACTGATAAAATTACATGCCCACCCACATTCACATTGTACTATGTTACAACAAATCTCTGGCAATAACAGAGTGTAAAGGAAGCCATTCTGCTTTGCTACATGGTCACTTGAAAATTTATAGTGATTATGAGTGATTACAGTGGGTTACTTATGAATGTTAAGGCACAGGTCGCCCTACACACTGTTCAGAAATGTTGCTACTGTTCAGTAAAGGACAGTGGTGCAAAAAGCCCGCTGGTCAGATCACTGCCACAGGAACAGTCGCAGAAAAGAGATGATAAAAGCAAATGTCGGATTATCTCCCTAATGCTGGATTATCACTCCTAACAAGGTGAATGGTTTGTCTTGGCAAATGGCTTCATAAGAATTGTGGATAGTTTTGAAAGGATCTATGTGGTCACACTTCAACCGTTGGCTGCTGCAGTTCATGTCAGCAGAGCAAAATATCACACCTCTTATGAATTCTTTTAATGTGCCATTAACCACAGACTAAGATTGCAGTGTAGCTCAGGGGAAAGGTCTGTGAGCGATGTCAGTCACTCACAGGGTGCAATCTGTAGCAGGCAGAAAGCAGTACAGCCGCATGGCACAGCCCACTATCTGGAAACACACAGCACGAGTGGAGACTGCACAACTCTACAATAAACTATGCAGCTGACCACTTAAAGCAACGATACCCCTGCAAGAGTAGTTATACGTTGGACAAGACCGTACGAGCTCCAGAATGCTATTTAAACCACTCCAGTGACTGAACAGTTCTGCAAGCAAGGATGGTAACTGTGGTATATAGTATTTACAGACATCTAGGAGGGGAAAAAAATCAGCAACACCAATCTCTGCACAGCCCAACTCAACAGAGAGATTCCATGTAGAATAGGATGGGTACAAGGTTTTATCCAAGTGGGATTACACACAAGCACAAAAATAAAACATTCTGTATTCTACATTATCTTACAAAGGCAGGTCAATAAATAGGTCAATAAATTATGGGAAAGGCAGAAGAGTATGTGTGAAAATAGGTGAAACTGGGTTTAGTTAGTGCGTGATGAAGTCTTTTGTGTCCATTCCCACAAAGTGTTAGAGTGATTCTTTCAAAGACCCTTATCACTTCCAAGGAAGATAACTTACCCTTAAAAGTGTAAAACACATGCAGGGACAGTACAGTAGGCTCTGGTACAGGCTAAAAGAGTCAACGTCACTTACACTTTCCCAAGAATCTGACAAATTTGCAGCTTAGTATAAATAAAGTGACGGGTCTATTGTTTCTCAGCTCTGACACCTTCTTATCACCACGATTTGTTGCAGAAGAGTGGCGGAAACATGGCATGTGACTCCACCATATACAGTTGGGGGGGGGGGGGGGGGGCAATACCTTTATGAATTGACAATTTCAGCCCATACATAAAGGAAAGATCCTCTCTATCTAGCTGGCACGAAGGCGTTTCCTTTTCTGTCTAGCTCTCTGCAGACTAAATGCAATACTACTTGGCCACTGGAATTGGTTTATGTAGCTGTACTGTATGTAATTTACTGGACTGCGTAGAGGGACTAGTTTCTTAGCTGGTATAAACTGGTACAATTTCAAGGATTCAGGAAATTTCCTGCACTTCTTTCTGCCACATAAAGCTTTGGCCCTTGAGAGACAACACATGGCTAATGCGACAAAGCCAGCGCTGCTCTACACAGGGTGCTTTTGTAATAAACATGCACAGGGGGAATTTCTTGCCATTGCATGTGAGAGCACTGAACGTGCCTGGCACTGCTCCTGGGGCCACTGCTTTACTAAGAAAGATGGGAAAGGGAATGGTTCCCTTCCGCGCCAGATGCCAAATCACCCCTGCCAGTTAACTGAGACAGGGAAAGATTAAAGGAAGAATTAAGAAAAAAGGAAAAAAAGTTTAACACCTTGCTGTGTCTTAGTGATTTAGGAGCTTGAGAATTATTGGGACTTCAGATCTACAGAGATAAATTTCAAAAAAATAATCTGAGCATGTAAGGATCTTTATAAAGATTTTACACAAAACTAAACAATCTACGTGTGTATTGCCCATAGTTCACCTATCTTTAATAGCTCTGGAAATCCCTACAGATGCCAATCAATATTTATAAAGTACAAAAATATGCCTTTATTTCTGTGAATTTGAATGTGCCCCTTTGGCACAAAGAGCCCTCCCAAACGATCCAGTGATCTGCTCTATGCCCTGACAGGAAGAGGGACTCGGTCATAATTTGGACAGCAAAGAACAGCAAGAAGCAAGCAATGGAACAAAATATACATTCCCTACGGTCGTACGACTTGCCCACTCCCCATAACAGGAAACATACAATTATCTGTACATGCCTCATTAAATAACCTTATTAAATAGGAAATCCGAAATGTACAAATTTACAGACTGAATCATTAAATACTTCCCCTGTGCCCTCCCCCGTGCATGCGTTCCCTACTACTATCTGCAGCCACACTCGGATACCACCATGCCTTCATATTTGAACTTGTAGGTGACCACCCCTGCATCTAAGTAGAGAATAGAGATGGGATCAAGTTTGGTGGGAACGCAGCAGGCCTTGGAAGCTTTCTGAGGATTCTTCAGGTGAACCAACGTCTGGACAATGGCATGTTTCGTTGGTGTGACGTGCTCTGTTAAGGGGTAGGCGCATACTCCGTGGCACTCATAAGCTTCGTATCCCGCTGGGGCGATGATCCAGGAATCCCAGCCAATCTCCTTGAAATCTATGTAGAGTGGAGTCTTTTTACAGTAGTTGCCCTTTGCGTTCCTCCGGATTCGGGCAGTAGAGTCATAAATGATGTTGGAGCGCATCTGGAGCAACGCCTCCTCACCAGGCTGGCTGTGGAAATTGCCAACCTCCAGGTTCTCCAAGTCCACGAGCTGCTCATGATCTATCATTTCATTCAGCTCTTGCTTCTCCTCTTTTTTGTCATTGCTTTGGTCATCAGAGAACACAATCAACAGGGGCACATGCTTAGCCTCAGAGTTGATGTCGATATCAATTTTCCCCTCTCCATTCTTCTCCTCCCCTTCCTTGCTCTCTATATGAACTTCCAGCCGATGCGTGGTCAGCCCTGCCCTTCGCCAACGCCTGATGGCTTCTGTGACCTCGAAGCTCTCCCACTCGCTGCTCGTGCCATAGATCTGCCTGGATGCCAGTGCCACTGTCTTTCTCTCGTCTCCTAGCCCCATGTGGTCATTTTCCAGCACTTCAAAAATGGTGACCTTCCGGTCAAGCCCATCATAGAGCATTTGGTCCCGCTCCACCAAGGTGTAGAGCCTCAGCTCTGCCATGGTGATTTCTTCATGGTGAGGGATGGAAACATTGAACAGAAGAGGGTATTTCCGAATTCCTGTAACACCAATGGGGTGGGAAGCCAAGTCTGGAAACAACAAAGATCAAGTATTTTAGAAGGGTCAATACATTCAGCAACATGCACCGAAGGTCATCTGACAAGTTTTGCATTGCTTGGTTTCAGTCAAACGATTCCAGGAGAGTGGTTTTTCATCATTTCCCAAAATCCATACTTGGAAAAAAGGCCCATTTTATTTTAGATGTCTAAGGACAGCCAGATCCCAGACATGCTAAAGACCATAAACCTGGATTTATAGATTCTCCTTTTATCCCCATGCCTTCCAGGGACTTTCTTGTTACCTGGAAGGATTATGTATTAAAAACGTGTTGCCTAATACTGAAATACAAATAATTTTTAGATTGCTGCACTGCAACTATTTAATAAAAAAGGAAAAACATTTATTGGTGTAGGAGAGGAAGGGAGGAAGGATATGGCACTGGAGTGAACATGAGGTGGGTGACATGTAAGCTGCACATGCAAGAACGGCAGGCTGTATCTGTGTCTGCTTAGTGTTTCTGTGCTAGCAAGTATTCCCTTCTGCTGAAATATCCCTCAGAAACTGAAGGGCCAAGCACTAAGGGAGGAAAAGTTGCTTCAGAAGATGTAAAGGCTCTGGTTCGGAAGAGCAGGTGGTAAACATCCTGTGTGAACTGCCAGTCAACAGAAATTCTGCCACAGACTCAGTGGGCTTCAAGTGAGCAGTCAAACAGCTGTACTCAGCCAGGCACTTTTGGCAGCTTTAGTTAATAAAACATATAAGAAGTACATAATATCTGCTTGTCAGTCAGGCTGTCTGTCCTATCTGCATTGTTTGTTTATACATAGGCAATATGCATTTCCTCACACAATGCAGAAATCTTAGCTAATGATTGTGTGTTTGTTGCTGAATTACTGTGCTGTCTACTTGTAACTCAGAAGACAGATTAGGACATAGAGACTATGGGCAGCATTTCTGCAAAGGCAGCCTATTTGTGACATATTACTATCTTCATCTCTGACTTCTCCAATTTTGATATGTTTGTAGAAAAATGACACTGATAAAGCTGCAAGCATTGGCGATGCTCCACCAGTGCACTTAAGCAAGCAGTTAACTTTAGCATGTGACTTGTCCTACTTAATTCCAGTTTTGAGGCACCTGCCTTTTTCTTTTTTTTCCATTTTGCACTTCCACCTGCTTATAAATGAAAAAATGAGGGGTGATTCTGGTTGCATTTCCCTACCTGTCAGTTGATAAAGATGGGGGCTGAATATACTCTGCACAATGCCAGGGTAGGAGCAGACTGTGAACTGAAATACAATGCTATTCAAGTTTAGCTATCATCTCCATACTGGAAGTAATCTTTGGGGTCTCCTAGACCTTGATATGATAAAGCAAGTCTGTAGTGATACATATAATGACAGGGTGGAGAAATGCCACCTGATCATATAGAAGACGAGCACAACTCATTCACCAGAAGGCAGGGGAAAGCCACATGATACTTAAGAAGCTGGGTGAGTGCTAGCAGGGCATCAGAAGTGTTCATTTCTGAGTCAGGATGTGACTCTGCTCTTTAGCTAGAAAGTCCATAGGGTGAGGTATCTCCTACTGTTAGCAGTATACCCCTAGGAGGGTCAGGAAGGGAGACTGGAGTCCACACAGAAAGAAAAATTTCTCTTAAGACCTTTATCCAAGTTTTAAGAAGATAACAGTCCCATTTACAACGGTGATGTTATAGTTCATTCGTTGAAACAAAGAACTAATTCCAGCCAAGCAGCATGTTTCTGTAATAAAGGATTTAACGGATAATAATGAAACTACCATTGCTGCCAATTTTCAGCAGGGTAGGTAAACAAAAAAATTCCATGGTCTGTTTCTACTGTCTATATCATTGCAAGTAATTAATTTCTCTATCAAAAGAGCTGTTTAGCATTAAAAGGATAGCTCTTACTTATACAGACTTTCAAGACACATAACAAACGTTAATTGCCCAGTCCCTTTAACTTTACGCGCTTATGAAGCTGTCTTAACATCAGCAGTCTCACTTCACATCTTGCTGTTTTGGATTGGAAGAGGTGAGAGAATTACTGAAATCACAGAAAGTTAAGCCAAGTTTACTTGATCCCCTGCAGAGCTCATGCAGTGATGAATGAAATAGGCATCAAATGTCATGGCTACAGAATGGCACGGAACTGCAAACTGCCACATCTATTACTGGCAAGAGTCAAGTCTGTACCATTTTCAGTGCTGCAAATCTGAAAGAATTTCAGTTCTGCCAGTGGAACAATTTCAGATTTATGTCACTAAACCACACTCTATTTTATTCTTTAGCATACCATACTTGGCAATTTTTATCCCATTTATTTTTTTTTAATACTGCAAAATGATAAAAGAACACCACGCATTCCTGCATGTGTTTTCATTTATGCTGATGAGTAGTGACAGGCATGGCTGTTCAGATGAATAACTGTTCACCAGTGGGTGTAACTGGTTTGCACCAAACCTTCAATAAACTTTCCCACACTGGAGAAAAGATTATGTAAAGAAGATTTTAAATCACAATGGAGTGACTCTTCAAACCAGAAAAAGGTTGTGGCTAAGGAGTGCCTGGGCCTGGCAGAAGGGCAGAGCAGAACAGAGCTTCTGGATTCTCTCCTTGCATCTCACTGCATTGCAAAACTGAAATTACTTACATGTAGCCTCTCCTTATAGTTATCATTTTGAAACTGCAAATGTTAGAGAAAAAGCAATACATATATATTTATACTTCATCAATCGACAAAGGATGAGAGAAGTCCCACAGCAGTTTCAATAGTTGCGTGTGTGCCTGAGTAGTTAAAACGAACCAAAGCACTTGTATTTGTCAAGTGGAGAATCGGTATTTGGAATTGTTTCGTTGAAATACGTTTTTAACATAAAACCTGTGTTGGTGCAAGTAGGTATTGACAAACTACTGAATGTTAGCACTGAAACATTATCTTGAACTGAGGGGAAATGCTGAAGCAGAAACATATAGGGAACCCACCTAAGGTCACAATTCCACTTCTTCAGGGTTTTTTTTTTGGTTTGTTTTTGTTTGTTTGTTTTTTTAAATAGGAAATGTTCTAGTCCTCCAAAGTAAAACCTCATGGTTATCCAAAATTCTGCCTCACGTATTTCTATGTATTTTTGGGACCGTGCTCAGATGCCAAAGGAAGAAAATGTTACAAATCTCAGGAGGATCAATGACAGGATATTAACAAAAAGCTGTATTAGGTTAAGTTCATAATAGGAAAATATTGCACCTTTGAACAGAGTGTAAAAACATTTCTTGCCTTAAGATATGCATTTGAAAAATCAACAGGTAATTGCAAATTATGTGTGTCATTATAGGGATAATGAAAGTGGTGTCTCTAAATTATACTTGGTGCTGCCCAAACATTAAAGAAACTTCCCCCAAAGCCTTACAGTCTCAAAAGCAAAGGACAAAGGATCCTTCTCACAAGAAGTGTGATCTGGGTAACCCTGGCACATGCAGTGT
The DNA here is from genome assembly GCF_963210335.1 of Falco punctatus. NCBI lineage: Eukaryota > Metazoa > Chordata > Aves > Falconiformes > Falconidae > Falco > Falco punctatus. The sequence goes on along the minus strand of NC_137600.1, from coordinate 762,207 downwards.
TCACTGCCTGTTTCCAATGCCACCCCCACCGAAAGGCCTTTTTTCCCCTAGTGCAGTTCTTGCCCCATGCCTGGTAAATACAGTTCACGCTGACTACGAAGACAGTCATTTCTATTTACTTCTAGAGATGCACATATCTTACCTTCATTTTTGAAGCTCCTAATAATATTTGCGGATGGCATAGATGTCCTATCAGTGGCAAATCTGTTGTACAGCTCTAGCATGTACTCTGGTGGATCCACCTTGGCCGTTTCATGCAGGGGAATGTCAGAGAGGTTCAACGTCTTCAAAAACTCATTTTTCATATTCTGAAGCAGCGTGTTGAAATCAACACCATCCTGCTCGGAGAGAATCTCGTCGAAAAGAGGCACGTCTTCCTCCAAGGAAGAGTGCTCCAAGCTCAGGATGGGACTGCAAGCGGCAAAGTGAACCAAGACACAGAGGACAGCCCACAGCTGGAGAACTACAGAATCCATGACTTCACTTGAGCCTCCAACCGCACTCAACAAGCTCTAGCTCTCGTGTGGGCTAAGTGGCGGTTTTATCCCCTGGGTTGTACACGGCTTGTGTCACAGAGAGATGACAAGTTTGGAAGCTCTTGTCTTGAAACTTGTGATCCGTCCTGTCTGTCTCCCCCTTCCCCCTCCCCAAAACCAGGTCTCAGTAATTGGATATGGCTTGCTCTCTCCTATGGTTGCCTTGCCTCTCTTATCTTGTGTAGTGTAAGCTGTTCACCAGATTTGTTGCTATCTCGCAATCCCCTTTCCCTTAATGAGCGTTTTGTAAACATTCTGAGCTAGGACACTCGGAGATAGGACAAGTTTCTCCTCAGAGAGGAACTGCCTGATGGTAGCTGATTTCCTTTGAACAACTTTCATCCATGCAGTTTTCAAGCTAACACGTAAATTCTACGGAGCCTCTGTCCAAACATACCAATTTCACACCAAGAACAAACAGTAGCTCCCCTAAGGTAACAGCTCTGCCCTTTTCAAAACTATTTTAGACCTAAGTTTTTACATCACAGTTACAAAGGAACTTCTTTGGGAAAAGGTCCGTTCTTCTGTGCTTGTACAGGGCAAAGCATGGGAGAAGAGCTCTAGGTATCACCACAATACTGGAGTCACAAGGCCCTGAAAGCAGAGCAGCAAATGAGCTCAAGATGAGCGAGGGGGATTTCTCTCATTGCAGCTATAAAGCTGTGCTTGGTGAGGGCTCCCCTGGCATGAGCGCTTCGAAGACAGGTCGAATGTGAGCCAGGGAGCGTGGCCTGTAAGGCTGCGCCTCGACTTCTTTTTTACATAGTCACCACACACCTGCAATGCCACCACACAGTTTACTGATGAAGGACTTTTTTTTCTTCTCCCCAGTACTTATTTTTGCTATAAACCACTCTTTCCTGACCTGAACATCAACACTAGCAGAAGGCTAGCACTCAGTGCTGCGTGCCATATAAATGCTCAGAATACAGAGAAGGGACTGGAGTGTTTGCAAACAGTTCAGAAAATCTTTCCTTCCTTCTTTATCTTATATATGTGAGTTGGCAGGTTATAGTTAATCTTGATTTAGTCACAGCACTGCCAAAGAGGTTATCTAAAAATTACTGAAAACACACAAAGGCCAACAGACGACTCTGACTTCACCTTTACATTGATTCAAATAGCTCAGAGGCACAATGTGGGGAATATGGAAATCATTTTGCCAAAAAGGCATGTTAAAATTACTTAGCAGCCCTTTTTGCTTTGGTGTGCACGTTTCAACAAAAGATGAGCATTGCGCATGCAAAAATTGGTCTAGTTCTTGTATAACATTGTCCCCTCACATTTCCTTGTTCTTCACAGACTTTTTAAAGTGCCCTTGTTTTGGCAACAGGACCAGAGCTCAGCTCCTATGGCCAAGTGGTTCAGCACTCAAGATAAAGGCACTTCTCATGCTGCAGTTGCTCCATGCAAGCACTAGAAACTTCACCCAAAGACTAAACCACCATGGATCTGCTGAGTTTTCTGGACTCTGCTTTTCCACTATGGCTAGGTGCACCCATTGGTTTGTTACTCCATCTCTGAAACTTTCTTCCTTCTTCAACAGCCCAAATGAATCACTGGCACAAATGGCCAGTGATAAAAAAACCTCCAGCTAAATTAATTACAATGATACTCAAGACATTCCTGTTTTAAATTAATCCTCTATTTTTTCTTAAATATCTTTGTGAAAATCACGTGCTGTATTGATGTCAAGGAGCCAAGCATTATCATGGCCTCTGAACCTCATTTTATTCAACCTTTCTTCTTCTAAACATGGGGAACTTGACAATAGAAGCGAAGTACATTATCAAGGTCCCTGTTATTACTACACTACATCAGAAGCAGACATTTGAGCTTAGGAAGATTAATTTAGACCTCATTGTGGAGTTCATGGTTATCTGTGCAAGTGCATCTATAAATCCTCTGCAGCCTTATCAAAGGCTCTTCTCTGAATATTGTGGCTTTCCAGAGCTAAGCACAGGAAACTTTGGGAAATTTTGGAGCTGAGTTCGTGTCACTGTTAATTAACTTTAAAAGAAAAGTACAGTCATCTATTTGTTGGTGATTCATCACCTGACTATGCTGAACTAAGGTCCTTACTCCCATAGGAAGCAAGATTAACATTAAAAACCATGAAACAGACTTAGCCTTAACTCTTTCATGCAGCACAGTACTGGCTACTGTAAAGGAAAGACTTCGGGACAGCTTGTCACGGCCAACTGTGCAGGTAGTACATTTGTCATGAGAGTGATAATACCTACAGAAGTGGCTTCCTTTTTTTCTGCTTAAACATTTAATTTCAGAAATGCACTGATTTCATATATATAAATGCAGATATAGTTCAATGAAAGAGATAAGCACATTGTAAGAGCCACTGCTTGCTGGAAGTCAGCAGGTGCTGAGCCTTCTCAGCACTTCACATCATACAGCCTTATCCTCAGTCCTTGCTCATATCAGGTTTTCCTTCTCAGACACGTACAAGTAACAGCTTGACTGCACAGGCAACAGCATGTGGATATGCCTTGCGTAGTCTGTAAGCACTGGGATCTACAGTATTACATGGCTCCTTTCTGAGGGTTTGGGGTTTTCTGTGAGATTTAGAACTGAAGGTTTTGAATTTAAAAGGATTTATTTATCATTTGTATGGCTCTGAGTAGCCGAGGCTCCTCTCTCACTATGAATGCACCGGCTATTTTGAGGACTGCACCTGACCATCTGACATTGAGTGGAATTCTCTCTGTTACTTTGTTAATGCAGACAAACAATTCTAGAGCCGGAGGAGCTTTTCTAGGTTCACTCCACCTTCCTGTATTTTAAAGCTTAGTCTGCTGTATGACTCTGGTTTGGTGGGTGACAAAACTGATTAGCATTGCTTTAACTGCTCCAGCAGCAACACAAGCAGCGCCAACATTGCCTTGGAGCAGAGGCTGGGCTAGTGACCTCTCTAAGTCCAGACATATTTTCTATGAATCTGTAATTTCACACCCTGCAGGTATAAACATGTAAAGTAAAAAGCAGTGTGCGCGCACAGTGATCTGACATAAATTTACTAACCCACAAATATGTCATCTTGATTCAGTGGCTCATTAGGAACACAATTACTGCTCAGACATTCCAACTGTCTTTGCATTTCCGCTCTTGTTTTGATAACTCCATGAACAATAGCATACTGCAGGGCAATGCAGCCTGCTGTGTTACATACAAACAGGCTTTTGCTAGGTTTCCTAACTTATTCAATTTAGACCCTGCTGGGGATTTGCCAGATGACAAATACCCAGAGAATACTTCTGATATATAAAAGCAGCTTCCTGTTTCCTCAGGTTGCAGGCTGATGAATTTAACACATGCATTTGTTGGTTTTCTGAATTAAATTGTTTAATAGAAGGGTATTATTTCATGTCACTTAAATGAAGAGGTTTGTCCTTTTTTTCACATGTACTGCAACTTACACGCGCATTAAGTATCCTAGAAAGGAAACTGCTCTCAAAAAATCTATGCTAAATAGCTTAACTGAGGCAGCTGAAGAGGGAACATTAATAAGCACCACTGTTTAATGATTATCAAATCTGTAGCATAAATGACTCCATTTCATTAGCAACAGATGGTGCATCAGGCAGACAGAGTTATAGAAAGGTCTCTTGGTCCTCACTTCCAGGAAGTTTGTGTTCATTTCCCCTGTTAATTTCCAGTTGTCTGTGGGAAAATGTAGCTAATGAAAACCTAAGCCTCTGCTCTGAACTTGGCAGTGTTAGGGAACAACATTCAGCACACATACAGCACTGTTTAATTAATGTTTTGCCCTTTCTGTCGGAGCTGGCACTATGGGTTGGACACTCTCCATTCTTACGCCATGGTAAGAACTGGAAGGGAAAATCAGCCCAGCGAGTAAAGAGAGGCCTTTCCTACTCACCGCACGAAGCAGATAGGGCACAAACACGAGTGCAGCTGACACAGCGGCAGCCACGGCTACGCAGCAACTCCTGGGAACAGCTCACTTGTCGAAAGGGTCAGCCCTGAAGATTGTGGGGCTCCAAAATAGACTCTAATCTCAGGCACCCCACAACTTCCTCCAAGCCGATGCCTCCACGGCTTCTTCTGTCAAGAGGCAGCAGAAGAGCACGGGTTTGAGTAGGAATGTGTGAAGCAAGCTTGGTGCTGAAAGGCTAGAAAGTGAAGTAGGGCTTTACAAAGTGTCAAGGTTGACGATATACAAGATCGAAAAGGTGTGATGCTCCTCTGGGTTATAGGAAGTGGGGAAAAAGAATGTGAAGTGTTTTTTAAGCATCCTCACTTTTCCTTAGTCTGATTTTTGCAATGGAGGAACACCTGCTCTCAATAATACACAGAGTAGATTGGCATGTGGAACCTTTCCCCGGAGAAAGTGATTCATGTTTGCTTACGAGTCCTGGGCTTTCTGGACATGAATAGTTCCTCAGTGAATAAAGTTTGCCAGTTAGTATAATGTCACATATAACTTCTCCATGTGTAAACTCAGGTAGATTTGGATTCAGTAGTCCATACATTAGCAAATTTCATTAAGATTTTAAAATTAGATTGTTATTACATATCAGGCTTTCTTTAACGTTAGAAAAATGTTTCATTTTTTCTATTTTTAATTTTTTTTTCTCTGATTTTTTTTTAGTGGTGTTTATGGAAAGAGTCTCTCAGAAAACACCACCAAGAAAATCTGAAGAGATTAAGGCTTCAGTAGAGGTAAACAAAATTGTTCTTGGTTTAAATACAGAAGCATTACTGAAAAGAAAATATTCCTTGGAGTTCCTGGGGTGGTTTTGAATATATTCAGAGACAAAAACATACTCAATTAAATAAATAATCTATTTCATTAAAAATATGTATCTATTGCCTGTCCTGCTTATATATGAATTACAAATATCACAGGTAGAATGGTGACTGGAATGTGGAGGTAAGAGCATTTGATTTCAGATTTCACAAGGGAAGGACTCACATGCACTATGGGCTTTTGGGGACACTTCTTGTAGATCTTCAAAGTGCAATTCCAAATCCTCATATTCAGGGCAGATGAATCAAGAAACCTAACAAGTATCAAACATTCCAGCACCTTTTGATCTCAAAGAGCTTCACAATTTTCATTTAAGCTTTATGCTTATTTGTCAGCAGCACGGTTAGACACTTGCCTGTGCAATAGATAAGAAACAAATCCTGTCCCCCAAGAGCGTACATGTATATAAAGAAACACACAGGACAGCAAAAGGAAGCATTCCCATTTCACAGAAGAAAATTTATCAAACGACTTGCCCAAGGCAGCAGAGGACATCGATAGCAGAGCCAGTAATCGTGCCTCAATTTCCAGAACTCAAAATGCAGTGTCCTGCTTCACTACAAGAAAATATCTTATCCCATCCTCCTACAAGGTACTTGCATTATAGCACAAGGGAACCTTTGTTTCTATGTTAAAACCTTTGAGGTAAAAAAAAAAAAAAAAGCCTGAGAGTCTTTTTCTGTATGACGCAGAGAGCTGTCACTCTCAGCCATACGAGTGCTTTTGCCCATAAGTAATACAGCATTAATAAATATTAAAGAGTGTGTTTTACTGGAAGAACAGAAGTGCCTTTAGGGACATTAATCAGAACTAAAACACACTGAGATCAACTTGAAAAAAACCCCACATATTTCTCCACTGCACAATGGAAGGAGGTATAAGGCACATGTCTATCGCAGCACCTGGATCACACCTCAACATTCAGATTGAATTGACAGCAAGACTTCTTGTTGAGAAGTTTTTAAAATCGATACTGGGAAAACCTGAAATCCTTTTCAAAAGCTGTGTAAATGTAAAGATTTGAATTCCAGGCTGCTCTCTAATCAGGACAGCACAGACGTGTATGCCATTTCAGGGAAGTAGGAGAGTGATGTAAGTTAACGCGCTCTAGCAACCATCATAGCATGTGATTTGAATTTTTCCAAAATACAGGGATGAAATTATTAGAAAAATGCCCCACAATGGTCTCTGTCAGGAGACAGCTGTGGCATGAAGTAACTGTTGGATGTGATATGGGAGATAAAGAAGTGTGACACTGACAGTGTGATGAGCTTGCAATGGAATAACTATAATTAGTTTCCATTCCTGCATCTGCCTAAGTCCTTATTCCTGTATGCCTCGGTTCATGGCTGCTCTGGATTTCCTTTCCATAAATGGGCTGTTCCCAGCAGCTCTATTCTGATTTCAGATGTCACTGGGAAATGAAGAGATAGTATTTAATGAAAGAGTGGTGAGAGAGAAGCGTAGCAATGCATTACAACCTGTGTGAGTGAGAAAAAGAAAACAGGGAGGAGAAGAAAAGTCGCTGTGCAGCCACAGGGCAGGGAACTATTTAAACTGTGTAATACAACCTCCTTCTGACCCAGAGACAACACTGAAATGCACATCAATAGCTTTATATGGGAGGCCAGTGTCTCATCGTCTTTGTCAAGCTACTTCCAGGCAAGTGAAAAGGATAGGGGTCATACTAACAAGCAGGGCACAAAAACTACCTTTCCTCTTTCCTCTCTCCTTTTTTCCTGCCAAGGTAGCAAAAGCTCCAGGCTCTAGGGAGTCCATCAATGTGCATTTGCACTAGTGTGACCTGGTCTGAGCTGCAGGTCATTGGCCATGCAGCAGTACAGCTAAATAACGATAAGCAGAGATTATCAAGCCAGCGCAAAGCCTGAGTAACTGAAACAGAAAGAAAAGAGCTGGAAATAGCTGGACATTGCCTTCCTGTCAGCGTCCTGTCAGTCATGTTCAGCAAACTCACTGCAAGCTCATGGCTTCATTGTAACTGTGAGTCTCAGCTCCCTGTGTGCTCATTCCCCAAGCAGTTATTTGGAAAAGCTGCCATTTTCTAGTGTGATCGGGTTGGCCTCATATTTAATCAGTAAATTTCTAGCATGCACTCAAGTACATAGCTGTCCTGAAGTCAGAGAATGATACACAGAAAATTCTTAAATCCTTACATGAGAAAGGCAAACCAAATGCTTGCTTTTGCAGCTGCCTCTGTACATTCCAGTATTTAACCTGTCTTTTTTCCTGCAAGGCCTCAAAATAAACTAACACAGGCAATAAAAATGCTTACAATTAGCACAAGTATTTCCAGAAGCAGTAAGCTGAATATCTGCCTATATCATTTACGGGATGGGAGATGTCTCAAGATATCTGTTGATTTGTCTCCACTCCCATAATCTCAGTATATGCCTCCATACAAATGGAGGCCCTAACTAATATTAAAGGTCAATTAAAATGCTGTCCCCTTAAAGGTCACACAATGTATTAATTCAGTGTGACAATTTAAACCTGGTGAGACAGGGTCAAAAATAAATCAATTACTATTTGAGATCTTCACACAGAAAGCAACTACTGCAGCGCTAATGAACAGCAGAGTAGGCATGCTGTTTAATCCCAGGAGTTTTGACTCTACAGGCTTCTTATCATACTTGCTTCATAGAACAGTTTAACAGAAAAAGGTCAAGAGAAAGTTTTAATTTTACATTTTTTAAATTCCTTCTCTCATCATCTAGTTATTTTATGGAGCTTTGGTATTCATGCGGGTGTTAAACTTTGGGCGACTCTCTGAGCAGCTTCAGTGACACTGACAAAAGCAAGACTGCTGAACAAAACTTCACAGAAATCTCCAAGCGTTCCTCTTTCTTTGTCAGCTTTATGTCCAAGTGGGCTGTTTGAGGAATACCATTCTTTTCCTTAATAAGAACTCCATTTCAATGCTCCCACAGCCCAAAAAGAACAAAGTGCTTGGAACAATTACTAAATGTAACTTGTCCTTGCTTTTTAGAACTATGGATTCTTAATCTTGAACAATGGGTTGAAAGAAAACAGACTCTGTTCACCAGAAATTACTTTGTTGACAATTTTGATTAATAACTTGAAATTATTTAATTGACATCTTGAGTACTAAGCAGAGATTAAATATTTTCTGACAGTTAGTCAATGTCTCAGCGTGAGATGGTAATTACAAAGCCAACAGCTTATAATCACATCAACAAAACACAAGGAAAAATTAGACAAGCATGTCTAATATTTGCTGTGTTTATTTGATGTTAGGGCTGGGAGCAAAAAGGGAAACCAAACTGTACATAACAGTAGAAAAGAATGATTCAGTAAAAAATACTGTTTAAGTACAGTCCTAAAAATTCAAAGATTAAAATGTATTAAATTTCAGTTTCTGTAACTTGATGAGTGGAGTTATACTGGATAAATTAGCGTTGCCAGCAGCCTCTCATTTATGTTTGCCATGCAATTGAATATCAAATTTTGTTTTTTCTACCTTTTTTTAAAGGGAAACTGTATAGAACTTCTCATTAATTTTGGCTTCAATTGCAGCAAAAATTCCAAATATGGTCTGGTCCTCTTAGTCTGGCTTCTGCAACTTTAGGATGCTCAGAATACTTATGTACTGGTTAGTGTTACCAAAGATTTTGATCAAATGCTGTTAACAGCTCACTTCACAAGGCAACTGCTGGATTTTCCTCACCTGGAAAAGTCTTACATATATCCAAGACCAACAAACTGAAGGACTAATAGCTCTTCAAATTTAACTAGCACATCAAAAATATGACTTTATGATGGAAGCTTTTAAAAAACAAATCACAAGAGGCAGGGAGAATGAGAATCCATAGGTAATAGTTTTATGCAAATATCTTTTACACCCAGGAAACTTACCTCATTGATACACAGATTGTATTCTGATTAGCTGTCACATCAGTTTGAGATCATTTTAGTAGTAGCATATGCATACAGAGACTACCCTCTTGCAGGTACTACTTACATTGTATTAACACTTGTGAGGCTTGGGATCATGAAAACACATTTTAACTGGAGAATTTTTCATCAATCTCTCACTTTTTAGACTCTAGGCCTGCTAGCTCTAGCATTCTTGTTGCACTGTAGTTATCTCCTCCACTGTTTAACACCTGTAAGGTATGCATAAAACTCCCCTGTCTGAAGGATCCCACCCCTCTGGTAGTTCCTCACTTTTAGTTAGCACGACCCCCCCCATTTATGACTGTAGTTTGGGGAGTCTGTAACGTGCTTTAAATCATGCTGCACATCTCCCAGTTTTTCTCAGAGCAGCTTGGCAGATAGGAGTGTCTTGTGAAGCGTGGATGGCAGCTTATCTCATTGAGAGCATGGAACAAGCCCCTCGCAGTCCCTGGTGTTAAAGGGCTCGACTTATCTGGAATGAGTGGCAGAGTGCCCTGGCTCAGCTCTCAGTATGTTGCACCCAGGGACATTGCTTAATGTGCTGCTGTCAAACACCTCCCAGTGTGCTCAGGGCAACTTTCTGAATCAGGGAGCTTCTTTAGGTGAAAACAGCCTCTGCTTCCCATCACAGCAGATGGAAAAGGTTATTGGCTACCACTGTTGGCTCAAGCCTTAACGTCCTTATGTCTCAATTTAAACATATTTTTAAATGTTTACCAGTACTTACGTGACCATCTGTACAATGGTGCCAGCAGAAGAGAGGGGAAACTCTCCAGCAGATGGCATCGTGACTATGGTGGTATGTATGCGAAGGGTGGATGCATCGTATCCTACCTGGGAAGTGTCCGGCAGGATTTACAGCCTGCAAACAGATAAAGGCCTTCACTACCTTTATAGTCTGGGCTGTCCTGGAAGCTATCTGAATTACAAGAACCTCCTCTGAAAAACTCTTTGTACTGCTTCACCCTTCTACCCTCCTTCATATCCCCATGTCAGCTCTCATTCTAGCACCAGCAATTACAAAGTGATTTTTTTAAGGGTGCTTTCTGCACTCTGAACATAGGCACAAAAGGATCTACTTTATGTTACATCTGCTTTTCTATCCAACAAGAAATGGCTGAGGCAACTTGAGGTCCCCATTCAATAGGTTTGAATCACCTTCCTCTCTCTACACACACCCTCAGAAAATTAAAGCATGAACTGCTGAGTCACATGAATCTGGCTGCCTCCTTACTGAGCTGAGAGAAAGAGCAAAGAAACGAACTTGCAGAAAAGGCAAAGAGATGCTAAAACCAGCAAAGAATGTGGCCATAACAAGTGCTAGAACAGCAGGACCTGCCTGCAAAGAATGGAGACCTTGCTACAGAACTCCAGCCAGACTGCCAGCCCCCTTTTCTCCTTGGTCCCCTAAAAAACCCCAAACATAACAAAACCCAAACCTGAGCCAAGAGCACATAATTCCTCTGTGGGTTTCTCATGCCTGAAGAAGAAGCCTGGCTAAGAAGGATCGGGCATGGGGCAGAGACAGATGGGGATGGTTAGATTTCACTTGGTGGCAACAGGGCTGTGATAAGGAGAGAGAGAGAGATAAGAGGAATGCAGGAGTGTTGGGGTTTCCCCCCTCACCTGTGCTCATGGTCAGTGTGTGACTGGCATTTGTCAGATCTGTCTTTCATTTGTTGCTGCGTAACTTTTCTGAAAGGGAGATTTCACTCATTCATATTAGGTCTTGTTTCTATGTTTCTAGAACACTTTGATAAATAAACCTTGTGCAAGTCCAATGTCTCACTAGGTAATGGTATATATATATATAAAAGATAAAAAATGGCAAATATTAAGGGATCAAAAAAGAGTTCAGTTAGTCAACAAATGGGGCATAATTATGTGTGAAAACAAACATCCCACTGGTTTGGAAATCGGAAAGAAAGAATTCTAACCCTCTGCATCCTGAGCTTTTACTTCCTAGGGAACAGCTTTCAGGCTGACAGAGATTAATTTTATTTTATTTTTGAGTTAGGTGTCCTCCTAATCAGTGTTTTTACTAGCCCCACAACAGCAAGATCTCACTTAACAACCCTGGATTCAGACTGCTGATATGGAGAAATAGTGTGAAATGGGGACAATGGACATCGATTGTGATTGTATATGTCTCCTCAAGGAATGTGGGTATGGTGACTAGTCATGGGTGTGATGTCTGGTCACATAGGCACACAGCTTTGAGGAGACGCCTACATTTTTGAGGAGACGCCTGCCCTTCTTCCTCTAACAAAGGGGCTATTTAAAAAAGAATGAGAAAAGGATAAGAGATATTCCAATGCTATCTAGAGGGAGGGAGTGCTAAGTCTCCTTGCTGGAGATGCAAGGAGATGATCGGATGGTCACAAGAACATGAATCACCTACAAACCTGCAAGACCACCACATTCTAGGCAAAGGACTGATAAGCTAATAAACATACGAAGCGGGTTTAGGTAACGAATATATATAGGCGTTAATTGAATATTCATTTGTTTCATTGTATAAATGTGAGATGGTTCGTCACTTCGGGTATGCACGCTTGTGGAGAAGCGATCCCCCGTGCATCTGCGCGCAATAAACATACCTACTTTATAACTTTCGAGTTATAGAGTCTAATTCCGCACGTCACTGCAGTAAGAAAAGCATAACCGTTGAGGTTACTGTACCTGTTTGCCATCTAGTGGTCAATGGAAATGACTAGGTTCTTAGCTCTAGAAAGCAAACGTACCACCATGACTGGGTTATAGGCCTTGGAAAACCTAGTGTGGCTTACTGGCCAAGGCGTTTACTTATTTTAAACAAGTAACCATGCAAAACCCAGCCCACCTCCTCTCCAGACCATAATTTATAATCTGACTATTTAAGATTAGGCACTTTAATTCAAACTGAGGACATGCTTTCCCTTTACTGGAATGGGTCCTTTCTTCTTGCACATGCGTCTTGCCATGTTCAGTGCTCAAACACAGCAATTTGCTCCTGAGCAGTTAGTGATACATGCTCAGGCAGCAAGCTTTTGACTTCTAAAATTAAGGGATGATTCTATTTTTCCTCATGGCTATGCATTGTTAGTACAAAAAGGGTGGGAAGACCTAGCAAATGAGGACGCTCTTTCACATTTTTGGCTTACCAGCCCAGACTGCACAGTTTTTGTTTCAAATAGCAGTCTGACTTCATTTTTCTCTGCTAGGGGAGTTCTTCCTATAAAGGTAAATTTGCTAATGTTAATAGCTATCCCTTTTCATTACTTGATACAAATTGGAAAACTTGTTTTCACGTATCAGACAAGATATATAAAAATCTGCCACACCTCCTAATTTAAGCAGTGTCTTTCGTTTAAATGGCATTGCTCAACAGAGTAAGAATTTCTGCATTAATCTCCCATTTTAAAATGCTCACAACTGGCAAAGGCATCATGCCTTGACGTTCATAGTCTTGTACACCGGGAAATTTGGGGAAGTTGGGGGGAGATTCTCAATGGAATGGCTTCAGTGGAAAAAAAGATCTTGGATTAACGTGCAGCACAGGTGACTAGATAAACTGGTGTCCTTGGCAGTGAGGGACCATAGAGGCTTCCTGCCCACTGATATGTGTAAGGATCAGGAAAGGTTAATTGCAGCAGAGCTGGAGATGTGACTGGAATGTGTGCTAATTCTGCCTTCCCCAAACGCTTGACATAGTTTAGCTGCCTGTCAGTGTGCATCCAACAGATACCATTGCTTGGATTCCAGGCGTGCCTTTAAACACCTTTCAGGCTTTTTAAAAAAGCTGTGAGCAAATAATCAGCGTTATTCTGATACCCCAGCCTAGGATGAATATTGTTTTAACTTACAAAAGCTGCACATGCACACAGACACTTGGTCAGGCACACCCAGACAGCTCTCTTCCACATAAAACATATTCCCCACCTTTTATAGAAAAAGCCTAGCTGAGAAGCTAGCTGAACTTCCAAAACATGCATAACACTTTGAAGGAGAGAAGCTCTTGGAAAGATCAGGTAACTTTCAAGGTAAAAAAGAGTCACATCCTGATACTCCCTTCCTCTCTAGACTTTCAGCCAATATGTCTTTAGGATCCAAGCTTGTGCATTGGCTCCTTTCTTCATTTTTGTGACAGATCTGGGTTCCAGTCCTCGTAGGATCACCACAGCCCTGCCCCTCTCCTGATACAGATATACCAGTTGCCTGTGCAATTTTCAAGGTGTTAATCTTACGCTTAAGGCTAATAAGCCTCATCTTATCCACTCTACACATTAACCTTTGGCAGTTATTAGGATAAGCACTCTGTTTTGTTGACTGTGAACATAACTCACGCTCTCCCATTGTTTCTGAGAAGGCTGCTGGCTGCTCTCCACTTAGGAAGTGACTACAATCCTCTGTGGGTCCCTCCTGTGGTAATCGGGGAATTTCTCATCCATTCCAGTGGCAATCACAATCCATTCCATGGATCACAATGCAAAACGATCCTTACCAACAGATGACCCATAAAGCTACTGATACCTAATTAGCTCTGTGACAACAGATACTTCATATTATATAGAACACACACGTCTAAGGTGATACAAAAACATGAAAGCTGTATATTTTCTTCAGATCATGAACATTCAGTCCAGACCCTTTGCTGACAGGCTGTAGATTTAAACATTGAAAACATTTTCAGACTACAGTTATTTAAAGCAACATATGGACCATACCTACAGGGATATTTTACCTGTTGCTGCTGCTTTTTACTTCCTTGGTCTTTCCTGTAGTCCAGTAATAATATCCATCACCTTGCAAGACAAGAGAAATAGATTAATTATGGTCTAAGACAGGTATGTAGAACATATGGTAAACCGGGGCATTGTCAGCAAAAAATGAAATAGTAGGACATAGCACTGGCAAACTGCAGTATCAAATAGATAAAATATCAAATTTTTTTCTCCTGCATAGTCCTTTTCTCTGCTTTTGCTCAGAGCTGGGTGTACATTCCTGTTTGTCCTGTAGTTAGTTACTAAATTGACAACAGATTTATTTTGCTCTGCAGCCATTTCTAGCATCAACTTTGGAATTAGTGATATGTTGGTGATACCAACTGGCCTAGGCTCCAGGTCTGTAAATTCAGAGCTGTAACATGCCCATTCACGTGCTCATGTGAAAACAGATCATACTCTGAAACACAGGGGGAAGGAGAATGTGGGCATATGGGTCATGCGGTATATGATTCTTCCTGTGCTCCTTTTGTCTTTGTTGTGAGCTGCCCCCAAAAGGTACAGCAGCATCACAACAGATCTGCCTCCTGGTGCTCCATCCAGAACAGTTTCCTGTATACTGGGCACCTTGGCCTTGGAGGTGCTGTGAGAGTAAATGGAGAGCTGAAGCATTATTTATCAAACAAACACAGCAGTCAAAAAACAAATACACTGCTATCAGGCCTGACTGATACAATGAGTTTGCGACCTAAAATATAAGTTAGAAAAAATCTTCTTCGACGTTTGAGTATGTAAAGGGAATAAACTTTACCTCCCTAGCTCAAAATAAATTAAATGGCAGATAATAAGGTATTGAGGCTTGTTTCAGAGTTCTTTGTAGAACTATTTACTCTAGCATTGAGTGCAAAACTACTGAGCTTCTAACACTGCCTTTCAAAATTAGTAGGCAGTAAACAGGTAAGCTTTTAGATGTACATGCAATACTTACTAAAGAAAAAATCTAAGGCCTCGAATATGCTTATAATTTAAATGAAATTCAGTCAAACTACAGAAAGCAATTTTTTTAAGCCATCAGTGAAGATTGAAGAGCTGGATCAAGTTCCTGCCTCGGCCAAGGCAGCAATACATCTCTTATTTTGGCCATTAAGAAGAGCTCTTATGATCTGCAAACAGCTATGCAAGAGGAGAACAGGACTCTTTTCACATGAGTAATGCTCTTTATCACTGGGTCAATGGACAAGTTTAGCACCGCGTCTTCTATAACCATGCATAACCACTCAGTTTTATTCAGATCCCACTCCCATGTTTCAGAATATTGTTCCATTAATAAATGAATGTAATATGCAGAGAGTTGCTTTAGAGTAACTAATTCAGATTAAACTAGTAGGAAAAGGATGAGACTCTCAAAGGACCATTATTACACTTCACACACAGTAAAGGTTCAGATTCATCTATACTGTAGTAAGACAGAAAACCAGAAAAAGACAGATAAAATAATTGAAGAATTATTTTAGATAACTTTTGAATTAAATAATAATTTTAGAATAATAAGACTCAGCTTTGCTCGTACATCTAGTCTGCCTCCCTGGAAGCTCTACCAGTTTGTTCCCTGGGGATCTGCTTCAATCTCTGATCTTCAATCTTTCACTGGATAGTCAATGTCAGGTCAGCATCCCTAAAGAAATAATCCAAAGATCTATTAAGCCTGAAATAATTAAGGCAGTTATAATCTCTCTTTTGAAGAGCTTGGCTGACTTGGGGCAGGGGCTTGTCATGACTTCCACACCCTCTAACAGAAGAATATACAAAGAAAGGGTTGAAACATGACAGTTGTCACTTGGAAACTAGAAGAGGGCTTCCAATTCAGTTTAGAAGGTCTTGAAACCACAACCTCCCTGGATACTGCAACCATAAACACTTTGAAAGCCACAACCCACACAAGTACTCTTGCCAAGCAGTGCTCTCAAAGAGTGCTTTGAGGTGTTCGACATCCCCCCTGCATCAGCCAAGAACATCACAACTACAACTCCTAGTTTTACTTCCCGTCAGTGAGCACGACTTCAAAATATAACTAAACAGGCTATCTTGTATCTTGCAGACACACATACAAATTCCTAGATTTAATTGCCAAAGTTTGGCTCTCCAGAAACATTCTTTGGATCCCCAAGAACCTGCAGCCTGTTGTGAATACACTTAATCTGAAAGAACAGTTTCACCAGATGATAAAATGCTCTTTTAATAAATAGCAGATGGCTTGACCATGAGTCTTATTTGAAAATAACACATTGCAGACCTGGGGCTAGTTTTGTCCAAATAAATGCTTTGCCCTCTGGCAACCATTCAAGGCTCCATTAAACAGTAAACATTTAGTCTTCAGCCCCAAAATATACACTCCATCCAAGCACTGATGGAAAGGATGTGTGAATTCAACCATCCACTGCTATCCATCAGAAGAGCAGGCAGGCAGCACCGATGCTGCCTCATCGTGTATTTAATCAGCTCCTGACACAAATTTACTCTCCAACATATGTGGGGCACTCAGCAAGTGGTCACAGCTCTTTTTACACTGGCATTGTGTGAAGAGATCATTTTATTCTGGGTTATGAACGTTTTAGGACTGGGACAGTCTCTTCTATCTGGCTTTGAATAATACCCACAACAAAAAGCTCTCCAACCCATCACATGAACTCAAATTGCTCCAAATTTTCAGCGGCCTTGCAGAACTCAAGCTTCTTTGCAAATGCTCATAACATAGAGCTTCTCCCTCCCTTTATCTATCCATTCATCTGTTTGCTCCCTCCCTTCAACATAACGTGAGTCAGCACCTGAGGAGGCTGACTGCTGATGCCAAAGGGCAATTCTCCACTGGAAAAAACTATTCTGTTATTGTTTCTTCACTGGCAGGCAGCACACACCAATGCCTAGGTTATATTGCAGCCTGAGCATAGCAAGGCATCAAAGGGGAATGCAACTCTTGTGTAGGAAAATTAGCAAGGCCCACTTTATTTCTGTTCTGCTTTCCGATGAAGAAAAAAACCAAAGCATTTTAATTGCTTCATTATCTTTATTTGTTTATTACACTCAAAGCTTTGGATAGGCAAGTTGGGTCTAATACCCAGTTTTGTTCCAGTTGGAGAACATGACTACAACCACAAAAGCATGCAAAGAAACAAGTCGTTTCCATGCAGCAGAATTGCCAAGATCCAGACTACTGGCTTTTTTCACAGATTTGAATGCCCAAAATGTTTGGAACTCCTGCATTGGCACAGCCACGAACATTCAGTGGTGCTAAAAGAAACAAGAAAATGACAATATTATCAGTGACAACATCCCTGTATCCAGCAAGGAAAAGTCTGCTAAATACACAAATTTCAATCCCCAGTTATGGTCCTATTCAAGGTTCCTTTTGGTCTCAATGGATTCGGTGTAAAACTTTTATGGTGTAACTCAAAGGGAGGAAGGGTCTGTACAACTTTAAATCACCTTTGTGCTCCCCCTTTCCCGTAAGCTGCATACAGCCGGTAGCATACTGGCATACAGTAGATGCCTTGTGGGACTTTTATTGTTGAGGCATAAGTTGGGTACAGCTGCTACACAGCGGGTTCCTCTGAACAGGCGTTCCAGAATTTAAATGACTAACGATGAAATACAGTACTTTATCAGATTTTTCCAAAGCATCCCAGAGCCTTACTCTTTCAGTCTCACTAGGTAGTTTACTCATCTGCTCTAAAACAGGGCAGTATGTTCCTGCCTCAAAGGTACCATGTGGACTTGGGTTTAAAGAATAGAAAGGTACTCCTGCTCTGTAACAGAAACATAATGTTCTGATCTTTAACTTACGTTGACTCTTTACAAGGCGGTAGAGAGGCAGGCCTTTGCAGAGTTTTTCAATTTGTTTTCCATAGGTAAACCAATTCTTGATATTCCCAAAGAAAGAATTGCCAGACTGGAACTGTACCCACACATTCTTTGGAGAGTATATCTCCTTCATAGTCTAAAAAGAAAATGTTAGACATCATCAGTAATGTAGCTTTGGTTTCATTCTACTAGGACACCCTTTGTAGAAAATCCCAGAACCTAAAATAACCTTCCTTTGCCTCACACAGAGCAACTAAAGAAGCTTCATGCTTTTAGAGAAAAATAAGTATTTTCAATCTACTCAGAAACAACATTCACTAGATACTAATTCTGCTAACATAGCAAAACTGAGCTGTATTACTATCAAAATAAGTTTTGTTAACTGGCAGTAAGTTTTGCTGTAAATGTGCTACTGTTAGGCTGTCCTTAAACAGGCCAGAGCTCAAGTTCATCTCCAGGCAATACTTCCAGTGACCTTCAGGAAACATTTGCCTAAATAGGAAAGTCAAAGTCTGGTCAAAGTAAATTGATTTCTAAGTTCTGTTCTGCAAACAAAATTATTTCAAGTTATGTCAAGTTCAAAATTATAGCATGACAATGAAAAAAAGGAAAATCCTGTCTAAACTCATACTATGATCACCTCAAAATAGTCCAATTACACTACTTCCAAGGACAGGGGATCTTACAGTTCTAGACAATCCACTATAAAACCACAGGGCACAGGCCCATGATTGCGCATTATCCTAAAAGAATGTTCTACATAATATTCCCTTGAAGTTCTATCTTGTCAGAACTGCTTCATGATTGCTAACACAGTAAAAGACATTCCTAAGTACAGTTGTTCTTAAAGGCAGAACGGATGGCTCCCATCACACCACACAACTCTTATGCAGTAGCCTTCCTTTTATAGAGCACGGGTTTCACTACAGTGTCACCTGTCTTTCAAAAGCCAGGCGTCCAATTTCTTGCAGGGTCGGGATGTATTGCTTATCTATTTTCATGATAAAACAGGCACGTCGTGAAAATAACCTTGTTGCAATATAGCCCTGTAATGAAAAAAAAATTATAGTTAATTAATTAAAAATGGCTACCGCTAAGATTAGTTGATTCTCTCTAGAAGAACCACAAAGTGGCTACACAGGCTACTATTGTGAAATGACTCTGCATTTACACCGTCACCGTTGGGGAAGAGAAGCAGCCTGCCCACACTAATGTCTGTCCATCAGATTGGAAGTATCTTTTCCAACAGTCTTCTACTGCACTCGCTATACATGACCGATGGCAGCCCGTTCTCAACTCCGACCTCACTGAGGCCGGTGAGGTTCTTCTCACTTTCATGAAGTGCCACCACAGGTTTCATAACAAGTCTTTTAAACTACCATCACATGGGTGAAACAAAGAGATGGACTAAGAGGAGGAAAGGTGATGGGAGTCTTCAAAGAAACAGTGTTTCAGGACGACTTATGGTGAGAAGACACTAGAATAGTTTCTGAGTTTAAAAACTTCCTCAGAGATCAAATCCAGGCAGATTCGTAGAGGTACTTACATGCGCATAGTCAAAGATGGTATCAGAGGAGTACACTCCAGAACGGACATGGACATCAGCCACATCATTCTCACTGTCAATGGTCATAGTTCCAGTGACATAGTTTTTGTTAGGTTCATGAAGGACATAGGTCTTTGGTAAAAAACACAAAATCATTGCTCATCATCTGCCTTGCAACTTTAAAAAGTATAGTATAAACAAATTCTTTCTCTCAAATAAACAAGTATGACTGCATTATGTAAATACTAAATCCCTTAACAACCCTCCAGCAGTCTCAGGAGACTCTTGAGGTAGAGATTTATTATGCAGGACTGTGTCAGGGTGAGAAAGGAGGGGGCAGGCCCTCACTGTAGGCTAAGGAAAAACAACACGGGGCATCCCAGTCATCATGTGTAGCAGCAGGGACCGGCAGGAGACTGCAACAGTCCCCAAATTTTAGCTTGGGCTAAGGGGACCTATGCCACCCCCCATTTCCTGCGACTATGCATCTGCACAGAGCTGCCTCTTTTGCTTATCTGACTGCCACTGTTGTTAACTACACTTGGCAATAAGCACCTTGTTCGTTTCTTCTATGCTTTTCTTCTTATTATATTTGCCCCCTGCCCAGGGATCCAATTAATTTTAAATGAGTACTTGCAGTAGGCGACTTATCAGTCTACTTACTGTAAGTGCAGAAGTCTGAGTCCAAAAGACTCCCAGCAAAACCAGAACGGTAGTCTGTAAAAGGAATATACATTCTCACTTGACAGAAACACCACGCAGTGCCATAAAATATCCCCAGCTGATGAAGTGAGGGAAGCACCTATAGCTTCAGTTTGAAAAATTACCCATTTAACATGTGATTAGTTGAAAATAATTACAATTCTTCATTGTAAAATTCTTGCTATTAGGGTCTGTTTTGCCTGAAAAAAGCAGAATGATAACCAATACATTTTTTGTATTTTTCAGAAGTCCCTTCCTGATGCCATGTTACTTCTCGATTTGCCTCTACAACCGTCATTATTAAATCATAACACCCTCTTCTGATTTGTAATCAAGTTCTGCACTCTGCTCAAACAAGGCTTCCACTGACTTCAAGGGGATCGCTGTACACCCAAGTAATGCAAGTTTCCCACTGAACAACCCCAAAGAAATAATACACAGATCATACTCATCCCATTCCTGTACCACTTACTTGAGCATCTTCTTCTCTATCCTTTTGTTCATAAAAATAAGGAACTTTTTATAATATAAGTTCAACAAAAATGGATATACTCACAAGTCCGTTCATTTTTCTTTCAGATAAGAACAAGAAGCTGCACGAAGTAAGAATGCAAGAAAAACCCAGGGACCTTCAACTTTTATATCTTGCTGGAGGTGTGGGAAACACTTGACAGACCTTTTCTTCATGACTCAAACAAGTCCATATCAACATGCCATACTGTGGTAAGCCTCATATCTGAATTTTGGGTTGGCACAGATAACCTGACCTTGATATGTTAAAAGCATTCAATAAGTCAACTTTTGTAAAATGAATCACTCCACAAATGGCTACTATTTACTCATTTAAACTTTAGAGGTGTACCCACTCTTGCTGGTTCCATTTTTTAAATATTTAACAGGATATTGTTCAGAATTAAATGCCATCAGGAATCACTCTACTATTCATTCATACAAACTGCATTTTGTCTTCTCAAATATATTCCCTAACAGCCTGATAGCCTGCAGACAAATCCTGGAAGAAATACCTATGTCACGGTAGCCTACATGCCAGCCAGTGAACAGACTAATTCTTTGGCCATTTATTCCAGCTAATATATGCACAAACAGTCAACGAGAAGTGCTGCTCATTTTTGATCAGTTACCATGATGTATCTAACACATGCATTGAAATAATTAGGAATAACAACTGTACTTCAGAAGACAATCTTCGTAATTTCTAGCCTCCTCAGCGTACAGAGGAGTGACATGAAACATCAGAGGATGTGTGGTTCACACGAGGTCACAAAACAAAAGGAGCAAGATGGGGATTCCTCCTTTAAAACTACCAGTTTTCTGTATTTTATGAAAACGTCAATGACCACATGCTATTGCCATGAGAAGCATTCTCCTATTACTACAACCACGCCTGGACTCCTCATCTGTGACTCCACATCAGCCAGTGCTGGAACCTTGACAAATCACATGCTACTTTCTACTGGAATGTCATTAATTGAAGTCTATTCCCTTCTAATAAAACAAGAACTCAACCTCACAGCCAACACCTTTCTGCAATCTCAGTCATCAGAAGAAAGGTGAAAGTGATTGTATGGAAATCTCTCTTAGCAAACAGACCCCAACGAAGGAAGGAGAAAAAAAAAAAAAAAGGCATTGCATGTATTTGCTTTATTCCACCCAACTCCACATGGAAAGTGTTATCTCAAGTGTAGCAAAGCTGTGCTGCTAAGCAAATATATCAGAATACATACAAACAGATATCAAATTCAATAAGCATAGTTAATTAGACTAATTAGATTGGATTTATGTTACCCTCCCCTTGAAAGCTGACTCCGTCCCTTCTTCTGCAAAGAAACTGTTTCTAAGATTACAGATATGTCAGAAATACTCAGAGACTTCAGCAGTCAAGTTTTTCATAGCCTACAGGGTTCAGGCACCACAAGCTACTAAAACAAAAAGCTTTAATAAGTTTTAAATATTTTTAAAATAAAGCTTAAATTAACTTCCCATTAGTCATTATGTCTTCATATACTCATTTCTCTTGACAAAACACCCAAGAGCTTCTGCTTTCTTAAGCATTGATATACTTAGGCACAGGCAAGAGCAGAGCAACATGTGAAATCGATGGTTATTTAGCAAAGGAGAATTACAACAGCCACGATCTCATGATTTTCACCTGACATTGGACCGACTGAATTTTCCTGATCCAATCAGCCAAGACCAAAAATTAAAGATTAATTCCTAAAAAGCATCTGACTAGTTAACATTATTGCAAGAGAGAACACACTCCTAGTAGCCTCAGGCAAAGCCTAAATATACTTCCAATAGGAAAGCCCTGCTTTTTGGAGACTTTTTCCTCACAGCTATTCACATGCGTCCCAGCAATACACCTGAAATTAACACACATGCACTCCAAGGCAAGACTACCCATGACTACTCCAGAGTCCCCTAAGCACCCTTCCGTATTAAGTAACTGAAGTAGAGCACAGCATAAGAAAGGCTATAACCTGCTCTAATTTCACTTTCACACGTCCTCAGGAAGAATGAGGTTCAGCTTTGGAAGCTGTGACTCAGCTCCCCTTGGTGAACATGAAATTTCACGATGCCCACATTCTCAATGTAGTCTTCTTGCTTTTGATCCTTTTGATCTAAGTCAACAGTCTCAAACTGCCCCCCCCCGCAATCATTTTCTTCAACTGTTACACTTGCAGTCAGATTGGTCATGTCAGGGAAGACAGCAGAAAATAGAATTTGAG
Source organism: Falco punctatus (assembly GCF_963210335.1). Taxonomy (NCBI): domain Eukaryota; kingdom Metazoa; phylum Chordata; class Aves; order Falconiformes; family Falconidae; genus Falco; species Falco punctatus. The sequence goes on along the minus strand of NC_137600.1, from coordinate 739,393 downwards.
TAATGTTCAGAGCAAGTAGTATGCAGTCACAACACTGCAACATTTATCACTCTAGAAAACTTAATTTCTTTGTTATTTTCTTAAGGCCAAATATTTTCAAATACATTCTAATTTACCCTAATGAAATACGATTAAGATACAAAACTACTCTTAATCTCTGTAAGTAAAATTGCCAGAACTTGACCCATTACATGGCACTGTCATACTCTAAAAAATAACTTAAACAAAAAAACCTTGAACATCAAATGAAAAGAATAATTGTACAATTTCAGTTCAAGTTAACACATAAGGGAGAGAGATTCAGTCAAGTTCAAGTGAGATTATACTATCAAAATAAACTCTCCTGGTGAGTCATTTTGGTTTTTTTCCAGGTACTTTGCATCAATATTTACTTTATCAGGGAGTGAGCAGGTAGTGGGAGAAAAGTAAAGAATGCAGCAACACCTCAAAAAATCAACAAAAATCTTGATGCTTCCAAGCTGGGCTGGGCATGCCACACATCAGATAAAGACCGGGTGACACAGTCCAGAAAAATCTGTTGGCACAAGGACAGGTCAAGCAGAATTAATCACAGTCCATAGTTGTAAAAAAAAGTAAATAAAGTTCAAGGATTAATCCAGAATAATTTCAGTTGTTTAATTCTTGCCAGACAGTAAAGTGTAGAAGAACACAGGAAAATGTAAGCATGTGCACAAAATGAAACACTAATTTGAGAAAAGGGCTAAAACTGAAACAGCTCTTAGCCTTGGGAGTTTGCTGCACAGTGGTACAAGAATTTAGTACAGAAACAGAATGCCTTGAGGAGAGCTTTAAAACTGAGGCAAACTTGTACTGGAAAAAGAACAGGGCATTCTACAGTAAAAGCATGCCCCCCACCTTTTTTCCTGGCTTCTACTATTGTAATTAGTTCTGTAAGTTATTCTTAATGTCAAAGGCTCTAGCTGTGTAGGGTTGCCATACAAACTACTCGACCAATCAGAAGCTGACGGAAGATCTGGAGAATCAGGCGTCCAAATGTGACACATTACTGAAATGGCCAAATTGGCTATGGTTGTTGGAAGAAAAGGACAAAACTGCTTTCCAACTCATTGCTAATGACACTGCAGGGATTAGCATTATACAGTTCAGATTCTCAGTGCCCTTCTTGAAAACTAGTGGAATAATTAAATTTTCAGAGGATTTTGTGACATACAAAATAAGACTTTTATGTGTATTTTGGATCTTGGAGGCTAAGGACGTACCTATCGCCATTTAGCATCCACAAATCAGTCCGATTAGAAGAACCATAAATCTTTTTCCCTTAGTAACTTATTACCATCATTCACCATATTTTACACCTTGTGCAAATTGCAAAGTGGGTGCAAAACAGATGAAAAACAGAGCTTTCCACTCACAGTGCTGGCAGACTGCTACACCTCCTCTGCACGCATATGGCCAAGCAAGGCCTCGGTTCACAGCAGAATGACAGAGTGTGGCCCTGACTGGTGTAAATGAGAATTAGGCCTCACCTTCTCAGCTGAAGTAAGATTCCCTGGCTTTTGCAGTAACAGCTGCAGCAATGATCCTCAGCAAATGACGACAGTAAAGAATCTAGTTCAAAACAATAGTTCATAATGACACTGAGTGAGTCCGCATCATGCCATTCTGGCAATGCAAAGGAAACTTGAGTGTGCAAACCCACACTGAACTACAGTAAAGCACGCAGGATACAGAGGTATACAGAGGGACTGACAGAATAAGCATTAAATAAGCACTTCTGGAGTAGTTAAATGAGCACCTCTGAAAGTGCTGCTTCTGTAAGAGGCACAGCTAAGAAACAAATCCAAATTATCTGTGGAGATATATCTGTCTATCTATCTTAGATTATTAAACAGCAATGGACAATATTGTTGGACAAAAAGACTTGGACATTTGTGCTGCCCAGTTAAAAAACCTAAACGTTTTTCAAAGTTTTTGCAACAAACAAGGCAAATAAGTTCTTATGCTGTGGCTCTGTACATAATTCTCAAATTCAGAGAAGTAGTAAAATCTGCTTTCTAAATAATAGTTGACATAAAATTCTCTAGTTTGTGGCCCCTTTCTAGAACTGCCCTCAGTCCATAACCAGGTACTACTCTCATGAGTACAGAGGCCATGCCTGAAGACTGGAAAGCAGATCCTAACTGAACAGGCTCAGAAAGGAAGGTTAATGAAAGAACGCAGTAATTTCTGTGATTGAGAACCAAGCTCATGATTTCTGGGGACTGACTTAACATCTAATATAGGAAGATTACCACCTCCATTGATAGTATCAGCTGTGGATATATGGATATCAGGCTGAGTCCTGTGCCACGTAGACACGAAGCATTACTACAAATCTTATTAGGTTTCTATTCTCTGGTTCTGAATTTTTTTTCCCCTCATTTAAAAGTTACTATAAAATATACTGAACTTGCCATGGCAAATTTTCTTTCACCTTCCTCTGTAATGAATTCAGTCACACTGGTATCAAAGCCTCCCTCTTATCACAGCACTTGCCCAGGAAACCCGTCACGATTCTGTGAACACTGGGCATGTGCCAACATGGTAAACCCATTTTAAGATTTAACTTTGGGATATTACTGTATAAAAAGTAAGAGTACACATCAATTACCAGCAGATCTTGCCTCGCCTGCCATCAAAATGAAGTTCACTGGAAGTATATGTGTCATTTTCTCATACAATGTTAAGGTTGGACAGTTTTAAAATTAATTTACTCTTTCTTGGTACCTAGCAAACTATTACTGATTTATGTAGGGATTACAGAGTAAAAATGACAAATAGGTCAGACTGCATGGGTGAAATTTCACCTTTGGCAGTGCCTTCATATGCCTACTCAAATCTGAAAGAGAGAAGTGCTCTGTCACAAGGGCGAGAGGCACAAGTGAAATGTTGAAAGGGCAATATTCTCTCACCCACAACTCAGATGCAAGTCAACGGTCTCTGCAAGTTATATAAAGTTATGGCACAGCTGTCTGATGAGAGTGCAGGAGAAGAGTGCAAGAGACAAATGAAAGACTCCAAGTGCATGACTGTGAAGCAGGTGTATTTACAGCAAGCTGAAATTGTTGCAGGATAAATCCCAAAATGTTAGTGCTAAATACTCTGAGTCACACTTGGATATTTCTCATAAAAATCCTCCTTTGAAGTAGATAAAATTTGTGACCAATTCAATATTAGAGGGTTTGTCTTCAAGAGAATAATTGTTCACAATAATTACCACAAAAGAATTTAGCATCATAACAATATTAAATCTCTCCAAAATATATCAGCAGTAGTTTTGACAAATCTGAGCAACAAGAAGCACGAGTCATTGAAACTGTATTATTTTATAATATAAAATAGAACAAAGTACTTAACATTACATTTTTCTGAACAAAAATGATTGTGCCTACCCTTACACTATTAGCCCTGTATTCAGAGGCATGAGAACTACTGTGAGGATGCTCAAGTTCCCTTTCTGCTGTGTTCCAAGTACAGAGCTGTACTGTGCTCCCACATGCCTGCCAGCTTTTCACAGTAGCTGCACATGCACAGTTCATGGGTCTGCTCCATGTCTAAAATCAAAAGCTCAAGGTGAAGAGTTTATGCTTTTAATTAAAAGATTTCAGGCTACCTTTTTCCAAGGAGTTTAATGAACTGGGGCTGGACATATTTTAAAACCCACTCAGTTTACATGAACTTCTTAGCTGTGCAAAGTATACTGCTGAGGTTAGGAGTAATTTATATGAATTGATGATCTCATGTAAGCTCATTAACAAAAAATTCTCCTGCATATTTTAACACTCTTCAGTTAAACTCCACTTCAGAAAAATGCTAAGCATGTACACAAAATCAAATAGGAAGACAAAATTATTTTAACACAGCAAATAACTTGATGCAAGATAAGCAATCACAATGTTAAAATGTGGATTTCAAATGTTTGTTTCAGGTTGTGATTGCTTCTCTTCTTAGGACCTTTCCTGACTCCAGCTCTTGCTAACTGTGTACGTATGAGCCACATGCAATTATACACCGCTGCCATAAGAACTAGTGACCTTTAGCTATAGCCTCTGAAAAACACATTTCTGCAAGTGAAGCTGTATTTCAAAGTCTGATACTTAGCAGGAAACTGTGAGGCTTTTTATACCAAATATATTTCAGTGCTTGATATATCAAGGGAAAAAGACAGTTGCTAGATAGGAAATCAGCAAAGTCTGTCTTGAGATTAGCATAAACACTGAAAGTAATTGTGTGTATGGAGAGAAACAAATACCAGCATGAAGGACCTGACCACAAAAGAGTGAAATACTGTAAATAACTCTCTGCCGGCAAGTTCCTGCAGGGGCAAGAACAATAAGGAATTATTCTACTTTTCTTAGAAATTTCTCTTGCAAGCTTGACTCTGAACATCCAGTTTAGTGTTTAAAGGAAATTCTCCAGTATTCAAATGAAACTGTGTTTTTTTCCACCTGGTCTATGAGACATTCAGTACAGGGGGGAATAGAGCAGTAATGTTAAAGCTTGTCTGCCTTCATTAGGTGGATGCATCAGACAGATGAAAACCAGGGCTAGATAAAACCTGAGTGTTAAGGTTTGACACAACAGTACTAACAGGTTCCCAGCCCTCCTCTAAGGCCAGAAATTATCTCCTCTTGTACACCTGATGGGTGTACTCTTATGCTGGGTTAAAAGCTGGCTGGACGGCTGAGCCCCAGGTGTGGTAGCAAATGGTGTTACATCCAACTGGCAACCAGTCACCAGTGGCATTCCCCAGGGCTCAGTATCTGGGCCAGCTCTGTTTAATATCTTTATCAACGATCTCAGCAAGGAGAAGAAGTGTACCCTTACTAAGTTTGCAGACAACATCAAGTCAGGGAGGAGCATTGATCCATTTGAGGGCAGGAGGCTCTGCAGGGGGTCTGGGCCGGCTGGATGAGGTTCAACAGGGCTCAGTGCTGGGCCCTGCACTGGGGTCACAATAACCCCACGAAACGCTACAGGCTGGGGGCAGAGGGGCTGGGAAGCTGCCTGTGGGGAAGGACCTGGGGGTGCTGGCTGATGGCTGGCTGAACATGAGCCAGCAGTGTGCCCAGGTGGCCAAGGGGGCCAACAGCATCCTGGCTTGTATCTGAAACAGCGTGGCCAGCAGCACAAGGGCTGCGATCAATCGATCGTCCTCCTGTACTTGGCAGTGGTGAGGCCGCACCTCGAATCCTGTGTTCAGTTGGGCCTTCACTTCAAGAGGACATTGAGGTGCTGGAGCGTGTCCAGAGATGGGCAGCAGGGCTGGTGAAGGGGCTGGAGCACAAGTCTTGATGGGGAGTGGCTGAGGGAACTGAGGTTGTTTAACCTGGAGAGGCAGCGGCTGAGGGGGGGACATTATTGCTGTCTACAACTACCTGAAAGGAGGTTGCAGACAGGTGGGTGTCAGTCTATTCTCCCAGGTAACAAGCAACTGGACAACAGGAAACAGCCTCAAGTTGTGCCAGGGGAGGTTTAGATTCAATATTACAAAAAATTTCTTTACTGAAAGGGTGGTGAAGCATTGGAACAGGCTACCCAGGGAAGTGGTGGAATCACCATCCCTGGAAGTGTTTAAAAACGCATAGATGCGGTGCTTAGGGACGTGGTTTAGCAAAGGACTTGGCAGTGTTAGGTTAACAGTTGGACTCGATCATAAAGGTCCTTTCCAATCTAAATAACTCTATGATGTCTAAGAGCAATAATTTCCCAAAAGGTTGTTACTAGAGCTATTGCTTTATTGAACGAAATACTGGGAATCCACAAAGCTAAACCCTTACCTCCTTTAAGCTTTTCCAGAAATCAGAATGGCAAGACAAACTTTAAAGAGCACCACAGAGAAAACTCACACCACTCTGACACGGGGGTCAGTACTGACTCAAAGGAGAGCTCCGAGAACTGGGAATCTGTCTGGGATGTCAAGACTGTAAGTGGCTGTCACCATTGCTCAAAAAAATATGGAAAACAGCCAAAAGGTTTTTGAAAAACGCCTAAGCTTCAACCAAGATTTTAGAGGAGATGCTTAAAAACATTCTCATTTAACTCTTTTAATGTTTCTGCTGTACCGCATGCTGCACTGGTGTTTTCAGCAGTGAATTGCATCATCTGACTTAAGCTGTATAACATCTCAGACATGTGGCATTACTGGAGAAGGCAATTTACTTTGCCTTTTACCAAAATCCCTTGTCGGCCTCCATGACACATTTACCTAGACAATCTAACAGAAAACCCCCACATTTTCCTTCCCTATGATTATTTGTACTGTACAAAGCCCTTTTTTTAACTAGTGCTTCTCTCTGACAATCCACTTATCTTTCACTGTATATCATTTGCAACAAAAAAATCTTCTTTTTTTCTTAATAGGTCTGTGTTGCAACCAAGGTATTTTCAAAAAACACCTGCCTCATTAAAATAGGCAATCAGGTTTTTGCCTCATAAACTTTCCTGCAGCACCTCAGGGACACAAGGTAGGATGGTGAACAAAGGTGGTGAGAAACCTAACCAATTCCCTGTGAAATGTACTTCCTGACACACACAGAGAAAAGGCTCCAAGAACTGAAGACAAGTTTCACAGCGGGGCTTAGTCACTCTAAAAGTTCAGTCTTTGAAAAGTTGCATTGCACTTGAATAACCCCTTCTCCACTATCAAAGATGTGCATGCAGATTCTGAACTCCGTTTTTGTTTTTTCTACATGCTGTTTTCTAGGTTTGTTTCTTTGATGCTTAGGGACCCAGTCCTCATCAACTTCCACCCAGAGGGGATCGCTTCATTATCTCAAACACATAAGCTCCAAAACTTGCAGAGATATGGAAAACTCATTGAAGCTCTGTGCAAGGGAATTCCCTCTTTCTTTGCTTACCAAACTGCTGGTGAGTATAATAGTAACAGTGCTTTGTATGCCAAAATAGAGATTAACAAGATTACAAATAAGGATGAAAAATACTTAAGTGAAGATCAGCAAGTTAATTATTGAAATCCTGTGGTTTCCTATGACTTTTTATAGATCAGTCAATGTGTACATACGGAAGAACAGCAGGTCTGTCACTTGTCTGCGTACAACCTGGAGACCAGGCTTTTTCGGGAAGGTTTGGGCTCTAGCTGTTGATACAATCCTGAATTTTTTAGGCAACTTCATGCATGTAGAGTACCTAGCTACCATGGATCCTGCTATGGCACGATTTTGAGATTCAAACCCAAATTTGCACATTAGATTTGTCTAAAAAGATTGCACTAACTGTTGCTTGTAGCATAAGTTTAGGAAAGCGCAGCTCAATTTTTAATTTTTTTATTTCCTGGTACATTTCCAACATTATGCTGGAAGAATTTCAGCTACATGGCTCTCCTGTTTTCTCAGTCCAAATTAATCAGTTTTTCCTTTTCTTTCAGGATAAAACTTCTTAAAGCAAGATGTTTCATGCCTGAAAGTTAACATTAATAAACTGTTTTTCCTATTACTGTGATTAACTATTCCTGATAAAGTTTTGAGGAAGAAAATCTATAGAACTGTGTACGCACTAACAAGTTTTTTCTCCTTCATAATCTTTTCTGGATCACACTTTCAATCATTAATCTGTTTCTTTTTCTGATCTCCGTGGAGGCTATTTGGTCTCAGTAAAACTGATCATCAACCTACATTGGTCTGCACTGTATTTTTACAAATCCTTTGAAAAAAAAGTGAAAGCAATTCCAAAGACAATATGCTAAACTAGCGTTCTTGCAAAATCCCAATCTTGACATTTAAACCTCATCCTGTACAATTTTCCCACTGAGATTTCACATGCTGCATTAAGAAATTATTCATCACTACTAAAAGCAAATGGTGCTGTATCTACTGCATTAACCATATTTAAGATAATACAGTATGAAGTCCAGGTTTATAGAAATAAGTGTAGCTGAGTTATTTTAACTTCTTATTAACCAAGTATTACAACATTTTATTTTAAAATCAAGCATAGCAGTGCAATTTGGCCAAATAGATGCGCTATCGCTCTGATCAACCCAGAAATCAAGCTGCAGATAACGGAACTAGTAAGTGTATTAAATGCAGTTTGGAATTGAAGACAGATGTTACTTAACAGTGTTTTATTGATGTTTATCATAGGAAGCAAAAAAGCCTACCCTAACGAACTAAAAGTTGGAAATCTGAAAAAGTCAAATCATAGGCCAAAACTAAGGCACAATGGCTGGGACTAGTCTCTTCATCACTTCAGTAACTCTGGAAAATAACAAGATCTTCACCTTCCCTCCTTGCTCAGAGGCCCTTTTATTGGACTTTGGAAGGAGTAACTCTAAGCTACACTTCACCCATTCAGGAGCAAGTCAAGGGTTACTCTCAGTAAGGATGCAGCAGCCTGTTCTGTTGAGGAAAATGTTTTTTGCGTCTTTAATAGTTAACTGACAATAAAACCAAATCAAAACTGCACCCAAAAATATTTTAGCACCTCAAAAAAAAAAAAGGCAACCATATGCAATTGCAGTTGCAGTATTTAAACAAAAATTCCTGTCCAACTTGCCTGGGGTTTCTGGAGAGAATCTCTTCCCTTCTTCTGCAACTTTACACCGCATTTTCCCTGAGATAAAACAGGCACAGCCCTCTTCGTTTATCCTATCATGTGTCACTGGGAAACATCTTTCTGGGGCCTTCAAGCCCTTGAAGGCTACGGGCCAGACTCTGTAACAGATGATTTCACATCCCCTGAGGCAGCCGCGATCTGACCTGAGCAGGGACTATGGAGAGCCCCAGCTGCCACAGCACAGCGTGCAGAGAGGTCAGCAGCCTTGCAGGCAAACAGGGACCCTCTGGTGGGCTCAGACCAGAGACCCCAGAGCCTCCCTGGCAGGGAATCCCAGGGCACAGACAGTTCCAGCGAGGGACGATGCCTGCTCCCATACCGTCTCATTTAAGGATAAAATTTCAACAAGAGGGCGCAAAACATTTGCAGCAAGGTCCAGCTTCTCACAAAACTACTTTGACTTCACACTGATTCCTATTTTTACTACAGTATTACAATTTGTGATGCTTAATAAATCTCCAAGCTTTTTATATTCTGTGAATAGCTTAAATTAACTGTGTCCTACAGTAACATTTCCAACTTTCCAGAAAATGCAGAACTACTACCAAAGCAACAAAGCAAAGTATTTGCTTTTTCCAGATCCAAGGAATTTCATTTCAATATTACGCTTTGGCAGTTTTCTTTATGTAATTTGGATGTCATTACATTTCATAATGTTCATTATTCAAATTTAAATTGTTTCAGGTTTAGACCGATTGGGAAGAGAACAAGACTCAAAAAGAGACTGCCAAGTAGAAACATGACAGCTGACTCCAGTGAGTCTGAAGAGATGTCAATACTGCAACTCTCAAAATGTCCATGTAAGTACAAAGATATACATATATATTCTTTACAGTGCAGAAGATCAAAGTTGCTTACCTTGCAAGAAATGATCCTTCTCAAGAAGGATGAGGCCTGATCTTTATCGCTGACCACAATTTCCATGATCTTCAATGATCACTTTGGTAACTTGGGCTGTCTGGAAAATACCAGATCTTCACCTTCCCTAACTTAGTTAAAATTGTAATTTAAATTCTGAAGGCAACCCCTCAGCATTACAAAGTGACAAGATTTTATCTTAAGTCCTGCTGCCCTTTTTTTCTCTTGCCACACTGCAGGCAGAATATAAAAAACTGCAAACCTGAAAAACTGTATTGACATAAAAAAAGTTCAAAAGAGTGACTTGAGTATAATTAAAAAGCCATAATATAAACTAATAAATGTATTTGAATACCCTCACATATTTAAGACAAATTCAAGATGCGGAAAGAATCTGATTTGTGAGGAAAAATATTTTTTTTTTTTAACACCAAAATAGATATTCTAATTTGAGACATCGACAGAGGTCTAACACCAGTCTTTCGGGAAAAAAAACACAACACTTCAACAGCTGTAAATTAATAAAGCTGGATCAGCATAAACGTGCCAGGGGTGCCGCGGCCACCACGACTGAGGCAGAGCGGCCCCAGCTCCCGCCACCAGCGCCTCAGCGGCGTTTTCCCGCCTTTTTTCGTGTCCCCGCCACGGCCCAGCGGCGCCTCAGGCCCCTCCCGCCCGACACCGCAGCAGGCCCCTCAGCAGAGCCAAGGCCTTTTGTTCCTTCAGCAAAGAGTTAATTCCTGTCGGGTTGCATAATTTTCTCCAGGTTTTGCTTCAGGTTGTTTTCCTCTGCCCAGTGGCGCCACAGGTGGGCGACGGTAAGTGCCGACTACTCCCCGAGGAGCACCCGCATAAACCTAGGGTTTTCTCCACACAAATCCATACAAGCGCGGTTAACTTGTGAAGAACCAAGATTATAACCACCCTTTGGTGTAAGGCTATGTATCAAAAGTGGCCCTTTGGACTTCCAGACTCAGTGAAACTGAGACCAGAATTTCACATAATATCACACTTGCAGCACTGGTCAGGAGTTATTTTTATATATATTAAACACCCACCCCCCTCTTTTTTTTTATCCCCCCCCCCCCCCCCCCCATATGCTAGATTCCAGTTGAAAAGTGTTGTTTAATTTTGTTTTCTAATTTCAGCAGATGGAAATATACACACACAAGTCATTGCTGCTGGAGGCCACCAAACTGACCATCACCAGGGAAACACACGTGGCAACTATTGAGCAAAAGAATGAGCAGAAGTCATGGAAAAGCATTTGGAACTACAGCATGGTAAGTAGTAAGGAGCATGCTTTTTCAGAAAACGTACAAGGAGATGAGCTTCCATAAAGCTGACCAAAACACAGGACTTGTAACATTTTGAGTCCAAGTTTTAGGGTGTTTATTGCTTTTTTAACACAGATTTTATTCTAGTCTGAATTATGGAAAACTGAATTCCTAGTTGTCAATAACTTTATTTTACAGGGCCTTATTGCAAGCAAAGTGCTGCCAGAGAGAATTTGCATAATTTCCACAATGAACAGAAATGAGATCCCCAGCTTGTATGCGCTTCCTGAACTGTCCCGAGAGCAGGGTAAGATTAAAAAGGAGTAGTTACTTGTAAAGTTGTACAGTAATGCAAAGTAAACCGATGTGAGAGACATTGCTATTTTCAAAAGCTTTTAAACCAACAGTTACTTTAAAAGCCATTTAGATCACACCATTGATTATGAAGCTGTATCTATTTCAATTACATTTTAAATTAACATAATTCCAAACCTTTGAAAAGTTAGAATACCCTGTTTCAGATACTTGCAGTGGAGGGTTTTCATGTTTTTTCAGTGTTGTAGATAACTTGGATTATTTATTCTTTTAAAACATTATAAGATTGACTGGTTTTGAATACTGTTTTATGTTTAAAAAGTTTTTAGACTTTTGGCATGGTACTCTTCATAACCTTACATTCTTTGCAGCAAAAAATTATTTTTTTTAGACAGCTGTACTTGAGAAAGAATGAATAATCCAGTAACAAAAAAAATATTTAAGATTTCAAGCTTTCAAAACTTTTTCAAAAGAACTAAGCATAATATTAGCATAAATTCAGCCCACAGAATTAGCATAGACATTAAAAAAAAATAATCTTGGCATAGTAACCTTCTGTTGGTGCTGGCTTCTCTTGAAGTCTGAGAACTGAGTCCTTATAAAAATCCTGGCTTTAAAGGGCAAGAAGGCACGGTGGGGAAGAAAAAGGGGAGTGTTACAGGCTTGAGCAAAACCATTCATTTCTAGCTGTAGTTCCAGGCTTGCTTGTATTAAGGTGCATCTCTGTGCCCCCTGAAGCTTCTCTCAACTCCTTGCTTACCAGCAAGAAGGAAGCATATGGGAGCAGGCTTTCAGGAACCCTCTAATGGAATTCCACCATAATTTTGAAAGCCTGTGTCAATCCCAGTCATCCCTGCTAAGTGGGTCTTGACCCTGGAGTTCATCAAGCTGTTTGGCTGTGCTTTTTCTTTTTTGAGAGGATAAGATTTTCACAAGTGGTAGGATTTTGTTTTTCTGAACAGTAATGTGGCTTGGGAATTTGCCATGGGGATGGTTTTTCAAAAGAAAAAAGAGTAGGTGCATCATTCCCCCTTCCCCTCTATGTATGTTTTCTCTGAGGAATTTTAGGTCTGCAGGTTGCTAAGAAACAGCTTATATTAGGAAACCTTCAATGGCATCAATTATTTTTGGATAGCAATATCTAAAAATAGTCCTGAGTCATTTCAATATGAAATTACATTTTTCATTTCGGAACATTGCTTTGCAGATGCTGTTGTTCAGACTTCCATTTTCCTTTAGGGCAGAAGAGAGCATCTCTATATTCAGCTACCTTTCCTCCATATTAATTGTATGAGCCAGAGCAGGTGTTCTGTGGCTGTAGCTGAATAATGAGATACAAACCAGCAGAAAGCCTAGGTCGTAAGAGAAAATATAGGTGTCCAGACAACAGGGCACTTAAGTAGGAAAATATATTTGAAATTCATTTGAAACAAAGCACTCTGGAGCAGTTCACAAAAAACGTCCCACTAAAACACTCTCACAGAGGTTGTAAGCCCTACTTACATTCACACCAAAATGATTTGTATCTGCCAAGTGGTGCTGCTGCCCTCTTTGGTTCCCATTTTAGAAGGCTGAATGAATAGACTTCTCCTTCCATGCTTCCATGTTACACCCAAGTACCTCTAGAGTAAGAGGTTAGTGACTGAGGAAATACTTCTGTGGGAGGTCTGTGCTAAAATACTGACTGCAGTATCCCTCTTGTTCAGCTGTTTAATGGAGTTTCCAGTTCTCTTTAACCTCCCTCCACCTTGACTCCCGTAGAAAGATCTGTCATAGGAGCTGTCTTCAATGCTTGCTAATGGTCCCTGAGTCACACAGTAGGTTAAAAGACTGTACTAAATACAATTGAGTAAACCACCGAGCACCAAGTCATCATTCCAGAAATAGGAATATGCATAGCATTAAATGGATCCAGGCACTGATTTTGCTGAATGATGTTATTTGATGTTTAGAACCTGAAAGGTGAAAGACCACCTGCAAAGGAGATGACATTCATCTACAGCAGATTCATCTATAACCTCTAGTCTTATGGATTTGACTTCTTCATGATGTGCAGAGGAGTCCCCGCCTACCTTGCTCGTGAAGTTCGTGGTGAGTGCAAGCAAATTAATTATGTCTGTAACTAACCAGGGGGGGTTGTTTTTTTTTCCTTTGGAATAATATGCAAATGCTGCTGTTTCAACCAGAGATGGACACAAATCAAGAACTTCAGGAGTTGCACAAAGGGTTCAGGACTGGGGCAGTGTTGAGTCACCACCTCTGTAGATGATCTGATCCAAACCTTTACTACTCCTTTTAGTAAAGTTCAAGGTTGCTTAAATTTTGGCCCAGAATTTTTCAGATTGACCTCATCTGTAATGCCAAGGTAAAGAAAAAAGGTAGTCCTGAGTACCACTGTCCTTCAGTTCAGAGATTGCTGGTACGTTTACCAAGGAATCACAACAAACACTTGTGTTTCACGGTACTAAGCCAAGTTGCTTCATTCCCTATAGGTTTTTCAGAGGTGAAATGATCACATTACCTAGGAGTTTAAGGACCTACACTTCGTAAGATCCTTTGATAACGCCAAAGCTGGACAGGGCCTCTTGACTAGCACTAGCATAAACATTTGATGCAGAGAAACATGTGCTAACAGTGTAGAGTGTAAGAGTGCCCCTCTGTACTGGAAAACCAAAAGACTATTGAATAGCATGTCTTTGGGCTCATTAATTTTTCAGTTAAAGATCCAGTTGCGTTTGGTGACTGCAAAAGAATCTTTCAGTCATACATATCAAATATTTCTATTGCAGCAATTATTAAAAACTGAGCAATAAGAATGCACTGTTGTGGAATGCCAGCTATTGCTATGGAGACTAGTGTACATCAGGTGTGTTGCTGCAGGTGCCATAATCGTATTTTGATGACTTGCAACGTAGTTTCTTGTACTGGGGGGGGGGGGGAAGAAATTGTTTTAAAATATCTATAAAGGAACTAAGTTTTACTTAAGAGGAGTTAATCCTGAAGCGCCAAAGTACTCTGAGCCCTAATGCAAGCTGATTGTCTGTAAACACTGTCATGAGAAAGAGCTCTACAGATCAGGCACAGGATGTTGCATTCTGACACAGCAGCATTTCCACCTACTAGTTGCTTGTTTTGATAGTGGCTTTGATACTTGAGATGGCTCAGTTTGGTTAAAAATGCAAGTGCAGTATGCTGGGTATTAAGGCTGCCAATCAATGCACAGATCACTTAACACCATCTTAGGTATGACCTTAGGGTAATTTATTTTTCTTTTCTTGTTTTTAAAGGACCCCAATATACAGAGGTCAAAGACTACCATGCATTAAACTTGATGTCCTGCAACATCTGGGCTTCAGCTACTGTCATGCCAATACGTAGGCCTGAAAATCTTACCTTTCTTGAACTAAGCACAGCTGCCTAATAGCTGCTGCACAAAGCCAACTGTGATACTGTTCTTCCCTCACATTTCCTCTTCAAAAGTTTTGTTCTTGATGATTCAGGTGCTGAAACAGATCAATTGGTGACCGTATCTTTCAATTAAAGACGTTTAGCATCAATGAACTCTGGGTAGTTTGTTATTCCTATACTCTTTATCATCTGTGAACCCATCCAGAAAAATATTTTGATTACATGTCTTGTACCCCTCTTAAGCCCTTCAAATGCTCTTTTAAAAAAGTCTGCTCTTAACGTAGGGCACATCCGCAGGGGTGGGCAAGCGCCAGCGTGTGTACAGTACAGATAAGGCAGAGTTAAAACTTCCATTCCCTTCTCAGGGAAAGATGTCTCACATGAAAAATCTTTATTCATGTTGCCTGAAAGGTAGAAAGAAAGAAGGACAATGCAACAAATTTGCCCTTTTCAAGGGAAGAGCAGTGTAATTTGTAGGATTTACAGAGTTGTTCTGTTGCTAAAACAGAGTCCTTTTTTTTTTTTTTTTTTTTTTTTTTTCCCAGTGCATAGCAAGGACTGGCTAGAGGTATCCCATTGAACACTCTGGTGGATGGAGCTTTGCTTCAAAGATGCACATGCAATATAAACAC
Source organism: Falco punctatus (assembly GCF_963210335.1). Lineage (NCBI taxonomy): Eukaryota > Metazoa > Chordata > Aves > Falconiformes > Falconidae > Falco > Falco punctatus. The sequence goes on along the minus strand of NC_137600.1, from coordinate 724,308 downwards.
AATTATTGATCCATGTAAGACAGTGCAAGATTCCCAGCTGTCTCCTCCCAAATGCCTCTAACTCTGCCTTGAAGATGAAAAACAGGCAGGCTTAGTTTTTCTTCCATAACGCTGCAATGGCATCATAAAAGGAGATGAAAGATTTATTCCATTTATGCTGCCAGGGACGTGTAGAAAGAGTCTGCACTTTACTGATCGCTAGTCCTGGAGTGTCTGTATGTCCACTCTTCCAGTAGTATAAATTTGACATGAATCAAGCTAGGAATACAGTAATGTTTCTGCTGAATTAACAAGGGCATTTGACAAAGTGTTTATGTCAGATTTGTCAGTGCTAGGCTGAAGACAAACAATCCCCTATCTATTGTGATCCAGCATGAAACTTGCTGTTACAAAGTTTACCTTTTTTTTTGAACAAGTGGGGACTGAAGGATGCATTTATCTTGGACTGTTGTCACCCAGCAACGGTTTTCACCTCCCTGATCCTGCAGCGGACACCTAAACTCAAATATGTTACATGGTCAAGCCACTGTCAGAGAAGAATCAAAACTTCAGAGAGTAAGAAGCCAATCCCAAACATTTGAGAGTAGAGAAGTTTCAAGGGGAATTAAAGTACTTTTTTTTTTTTCCAGCAAGGCAAGGTCACTGTTGCTCAAAGCTTTTAAAAATAAGATTGAGCTCTTCTGTTCTAACAAAAAGGACAGGGTGGCCTGGGTTATCCAGGTGAATATAAATCTGTCTTTAAGAGGAATACCAGCCATGCAATGTCCCTCAGTTTCTATTTCCCTCTCACTGATCCCCAGAGGCTTTATTCTGTGAGCAGTTTGAAAGGATATGGAGTTCACTTAGGCACATCTCAGGCAAAAGCATCGGAATTATCTGGATTAGCATACATCAGTCCTAGCAGAGGAGACAGACAGTAGTTTGTTGCTGCTAGTCTCCTTCCTTTTTGGTATTACACAAGCTCTTTTAATTCCTTCACACACCATCAGTTCTCATTTTGCTCAGGCTGAGGCTAAATATGACAGAAAGAAGAACTGAAGTTTAGGAGGGATTTTTGCTTATTTTTAGTCATCATACAGTATCCTAACAAAATCTTTCAGCTTTTGCCATGCCCCACTTTGCCTTCATATTGGCATTTCTTTAACTCCCTTTCCAGCAGGGACTGGAAAAAACTTCTTAGTAGTAGTATGTGCTTCTTTAATACCAAACATACACAAGCAAAAGAAAAGGAAACTTCAGCCACCTAGCAAACTAAAGAAACTCCTCAGCAGCAACAAAAATACCTGTCTTTTGCTTACTGCAAAATTGTAGTACAAGCAGTCTGAAGAAACGAAGTTGAGGCAAGGCCTCAAATAAATCTGATGCTTCAATAGAAACTTTATTGCTTGTTGGAGCTGTTATAGGTCTTGTTACCCCAGCCTAGAGTCTCTGCCTGCCAGCACACCCCCACAGCATATGTACACATATGAGAGTTCTGAAGAACAGCAAGAACAACCTCACTACAAATCTTCCAACCCCTGCCATCCTCCCGCACAGAGGCAGGTTACAGTGGTCCGGCAGGTGACATTTAATGGCAGAGAGCAGTGCATGGTGGATGTCCACAAAGCCATCTTCCAGGATCTGATATGCAATGATTTGGGATTTTAAAGAATCACAGTTGCACTCTGCATATACTCTTCTGCATTTTGTCCCATAAAATCTAAAGCATGTGCTAATAAGTGCAGTACTGAAGATAGTAGGCAATACTCAATCAAAGGAGATCTGTAAGCGTGATTAGAAGCAGGATAATTTGACAACACGGTGCAGGCTGAAAAGGGAGAAGTTTTCCCTTCATCACTCCAGTCCAAACTCCAGGCTGGAGCACACATCAGTATAACTAACTCCTTCCAACAAAAGTCTTCGAGGAAGAAGAGGATCAGTTAAGATACAATGTCTTGCCTCATAGATAAATGGTCACATTCTCCATGTTTACAGCACTTTGAAAAAGGCAGGTCAGACACTGCAAAGCCAACAACACCCTAGGATTTGTTTTTAAATCCCATAGGATTACGTGAAATTCAGTCAGTAAATCTGAATCTTGCATTCTGTGCAGCTCTGCTCCCTCCTGCTGGGCGTGTGTGCTTATCCTTTTGCCTTAGAACCAGTGGAAACCGAACTGCAGAAGATCCTAATATTCATTTAAACAAACAGTGCTTCATCAGTGCTGTTTGCATATTCACTTGCTCAAAGTTAAATGCATGTTTCTAGATAATTGTTGTTACTTTGGACTTAATTATTTCAAAATTCATGAACTTTAATTTCTTCAGGGGGTTAATTACTGCTGTCTAAAAGTTAAATGCATGTTTCTAGATAATTGTTGTTACTTTGGACTTAATTATTTCAAAATTCATGAACTTTGATTTCTTCGGGGGGTTAATTACTGCTGTCTAAATATCTGATCAAATTGGATGGACTTGTGAGTCACAGGGGACTGAGAATCCAGGCACCTATGCTGTGGTTTGAACTCGGTCATTAGAGCATTCAGAGTTTTGAGCTCAGGTTCTTAGAAAATACTTTTAACAGAGTGATTTCATTTAAGAAGAGAGGTCAAAGTCAGCCACCCAATTTTCAGAAATGCTGAAAACTGGAAACCTCCAATGATTTCCTCAACATTTGTTCCAAACTCCAGATCAGTGGGAACCAGGCTGATCACCTTTGTCTAAATTCAATTAGAGAGAAAAATTACCACTAATGATAGATGCCCCTTTGAGTAAACTGGGCTGCATTTTTTCTGGCTGTAAGTGAATGTAAAAGACACACCTGCAGAGGTGCTGCAAGGATGCTCTAGTGTTGGCAGAGTGCTTGGAAATGGTTAAAGGCAAACAAAAGCAATATAGATGTGATGCTGAGCAGAGGAGGGAAGGTTGCCAGGATGTGCATAGCCTTATTACACAGCCCTGTTTTCCTACGGCACTAACCAAAGGGGACAACAGCTCATCTGGCTGCGCCCCTGCTCCTAGGCAGCTTTACGCTTTAATTTAGAAATTAAAAAGCAGGCAAATGCATGGCCTTCTTAGATTGTGGTAGAAATATTCCCTATACCATATTTTCTCCTATTTTATTTAATACATTACAAGCATTATATTTTCATCTGTATACTTAGCATAGTATTCCTCTTCAGGAAGAGGTTACATACCTATAGCAGCCCTTGTTAAAAAAACCACCAGTGGAATTAACTGTAATGACCAGAAAAATGACGCAATACTGCCTTACATGTTGCAGGAGACACAAATAAAATCAAAGCAAGGCAAAACCACATAAAAGCAAGAGGCAAGGGTGTTATTGATCTCTTGAAAAAATAGAGCAAGCCAGGGAAGAAAAAAGCCTCCTTGGCCACTGGGTGTCAGCCGGGAGTTATACGTTGTACAACTGAAATGTAAAGGCAGACAACTCATACCGGGAAATCTGTTCTATACCACATAAGACAGTGTAGCTCTGCTAATACTAGCAGGGCTGTGCTGAATTACACCATTTGAAGATAAAGACATGTCCTTAAACTCACTGGCTACACTGACGACATGGAAGGAGTTCCTGTGCAGTGATAATATATTTGTGATAATAACATTGGTCAGTGTAGGCAATTTGTGACATCTTGATTATCCATCCAGTGCTGCAACAGCTTCCTGCAGTGCCATGAAAGCCAGCGAACACGATTTTGAGATCTTGACAGAAGCCATTATCCACCATCCAGATCAGACCTTTGCGAGCCAAAGGGAACCACCCCCAGACTCCCAAGTGAGTGCTCACAGACCCACCCTGTGCTATGCCTCGCCTACCAGCAGCACCTCTGCTACCACAGACTGACAGAACCAGCTTCTTCCAAGCTGTGAGTTCCAAAAAAAGTTGCGTAAAGGACTAGATGATAAAACAAGGAAACCTACTGATACCACTTCCCCCATCATTTACATATACAAATTCCAGTCACACACCAAGGGCATCATTTGGTGCTTAATTAACCATTGAAGTGCTGTATGCAATTAAACCAGCATTTTTTATTGTATGTATGCATGTATATATAATGTATTATGCATGTATATATAATGTATGCTGTATGCAATTAAAACTTTACTTCTTATCTCTTTTGCACAAAGAATACAGCACACCCAGTCTCTCCAAGAGTCGTTAGGTCTTTCACACAAAACCCTATAGTATTCATAATATTTTTATTTCTAACATTTTTAGTGAGGGAGGAACAGACAGACACTTCAGTGCCTGTGGACAATTCCAGTCCTGTGTCTCACATGAGCTTCCTTTTATGGAGCTGCTTTTCTCAGAGTGTTGATGCTGCTATTACCACCAGATCATGAACAGACACATTTGTGAGACAGACACACGAAGAGGACTAGCCCTGAAGAAAGTCAGTGTTACAGCATGGTGTTTCACTTTGTCAGCAGCTCCCTCCATCTCAGAGTGCTCTAAGCTTCATCTGATGCCTCATTCCTTGGCTTTTTCCCAAGCTTTCCTGGGCCTTCTGTCAGCCTGAATCCACAGCTACATAGAATCTGATCTCTTCCTCCATTCCCCCTCCTTTCCCTCTGCTAGCTTCAGGCCAAAGATATTTTCCTGAGGTACAGCCTTTTTCTTTTCTAACCTCTACATATTTGTTTATCTCAGGGCCAGTCAGAGACAAATGGAAGAAATCAATCTGCTTTTCATCTTTAGGCAGACACAGGTCAAAAGCTAGTGACAAGTGACGAGATACTTTATCTGGCTGTGGCAGGAGTCCTAGCCATACCTCAGGTCTAAGGCTGGCCCTAAGTACTTTTCCAAAATTTCTCAAAAACAGCATATCAGTCCCCAGAAAGGAAGCTTTTCTTCTACCCTTCCTATTTTTACATCCTCCCACTCACTTTAACATACCAAAGAAGAATCCACACACTAGTCTCATCCCCTTCCTTAGGGCAGTACAGCATTCAAATACTGACCTATTGCATAACCCCAGGGTTTGGGCAATTCAAGCTTCATAACTATAAACATTTTTGCTTCAGAGCATCCAGATAACACTTCAAAATCCCCAGACCCTACTTGTTCACCTAGCACAACCCTGCACTTAGACACCAACTCACAGTACTGAAGGGCCAGATCACCCAGATATGTAGACCAGGAGGTGGCAGCTCCACCCGTTTTCACAGTGACCCCAAAAGCAGCACCTGTCCTCACATCCTGCCCACCCAGGGCTGGTGCACGTGCCAGCCCTCAGTTTGGGAAGCATCACAACAACCTCAGCAAAGCCTCTCATACACCTCTCTGACATTGTGCTTTATTTTTGTTCATGGTAGGAAGCCTGATTCCCTGACATGGATCTTCTGCCTATGCAGTAAGGAGCTGTATTACTACTCTCAGACTAAGAGGTAACTGAAAGACTCACACCTGCACTCCCAACTTCTCTTGAGTTTAGGTGTGGAAGCCCAAAATATCCATTTACTAAACAACTGATCATGCTTCTGTCTAGCCCTAGAGAAGCTTTAACTTTCAAGGGATCTCCACTTGAGGTTTGATCAGGATTTGACATCAGGACCAAGGAGGTACCATTTGTCCATGTCTCTCTCTGTATTACTCACATTAGAGGAGATGGAGCTGGTGTACTTGCTGAGCATAGCCAGGTGTGGGAGGGAGAACACTCCCAAAATTTTAATCGTCAATGCAGCAAAGTGCCTGACTAATTTGTAATGCCAATGTTTGCACTTCTGTCAAAAGTCTATCGTCATGCTGTTTGTCATTTTCTCTTGAAACTTACCCTGCTGGTCTTCCTGATCTTTCCTCAGATTGATTGTTTTTGCTAAGAATATTTTAAAGACAAAATTAACTCTTTAGGCAATGAAGAACAGCTTGAAAGCCTGACTAAAGTGCACTTGCATCCCACGTCAGAAAGCTGACCTGGTCCCTCTGCACTTGATGCAACACCTGAAGCTGTTCTGCTAAGCAGCAGTTACACTCAGAGAACAGGTGTGTTACAACCTGAGGGGATTTGAGAGGGAAGGCCAGAAGCCCCTGCTTCTGGGATCTCTACTTTAGCTCCTGTTGGTATGGGGGTGGTGGTGCTTTGACTGGACAATGCTTTTGAGCTGTCCTGTTCAGGTTTTAGAGCTTCTGGTGCTGTTTGTAGAAGGAGACAAAAAATACAAATGTAGTTGAAGTTAAATTTGCCAGCAAGTTTTCTTGGAAGGAGGAGAGTTTAGGCTCTAGTGGCTGAAATGAGTTTGCTAAGGGTGGTAAAAGGGGGAAGCCCGTTTCATAGGCACAGACACTGCTTGATGTTTCTTGTGACTGAAAAAATACGAGGGATGAAACCTGGTGTGGCTTGTCACTTCAACATTTGTGAAGCTACTGCAGGTTTTTTAAAGTCTTCAAACTCAGATGTTGCCTACGTAGGAAACAAAGATATCTCAGCGTGGTGCTGTGTGACTGCTGTAAGCAAAACGACTTCTACAATCATACCTAAAGCTGCTGTGGTATGTTTAGTACAGTCGGTGCACGAATGATGTGCTTAAAATCAGACTCCCGTCAGCTTGAGTTTTCGCCACAAGGTGGCATTCTCTGAGCTTTTTTTTGCTAAGGGAAAAGTAAAACTTCCCATCCTTAATAATAACAATAATAATTAAGGAATGAAAAAAAACCTCAAACCCTCCCTGTATTTTCTGGAGTCTGTGACAAAGCAAGATTTGTTAGAAGGCTGCTCCTGCTCTTGCAAAACAATGGTGCTGCTTTCAGAGAGCTGCAAGTAAGACTGAGGGTCAAGTCCCTTTAAAAAAAAAAAAAAGTGAAATACAGTATTGTGCATCTTGAAATCTGAAACCAAGAAACAGAAGTGCAAGGGAAACAAGGGGGAAAGTCTTGCAATTCCTGAGGACAACTGTTACAAGTGGAGTTTTAAGGAATAAAATATACACATATACATTTAAAGGTCATTGAATGGCTTTTGTGGAGAAACCTGTGAAATAAAGGAGCCTTGGAAGAAGAGATTTCTTTTTCTCCTCCTCTGTGGATATAATGGCCATTGCAAAGCAAAGCATCTTGAGATTTGGCTTCAAATGTCTCTTCCTAGCAACTTTTATGCTAGCCTGTGATGGACAAGGTGGAAAGAGAGAGAATGGTGGTCCTGCCTGTTACGGAGGATTTGATTTGTATTTCATTCTAGACAAGTAAGTCAGATCTACTCTGTTCTTTCTCGAAGAAATCTTTCTCTAGGTATGAACCGGAATAGCATATACTGATACCAAGGAGGTTTTCTTTGGATTTTGGTTTTGTAGAAGTCCCTGTGTCCCAAGGGACCTGCAAAACTCCTTACTACTCTGGCTTTGTTTTCGTTGTGGTAACTTTTTTGGTAGGTCTAGTATATAATCCCATTGTGCTGTGTAAATCGAATTGTTGTAAGTTTTGCTGTGGCTGATATAGAAGCTTTATTGTGTACTTGACCCTGCAATTTCTTAAAAGAGTGGTTGGGATAAGGGCAGCACCCTGATCACCTCTGATTTCCCTGTGAACCGTGAAGGTTGAGGCACTCATGAAAGCAGGGGTTGGAGAGTTACTATTAAAGGCATTAATTCTGTAGCTGAAAACGTGGAGGAAATGCTCGCCTGCCTGGAGGTCTGCTTCTGTTACCGCTTGCTCCTTAGCTCTGTATGTTCCAGAGCAAAAACTTGCAGGTAAAGACCCAGCTCTGAGAGGTGGCTACTCCGTTAGAAAGGGTCTGAGTTTAGCCCTTGTGATGGAAAAGGACTAGAGTGCTCATTTAAGGAGAGCTTTGTTTTCTCTACACTGAGTCACACTTTCTTTGTTTCCTGTTAATCAAATGCATATTTTGACTGTTTATACTGAAGATGACTACCTATCTCACTTTTTTCATCACTAATTGTGATAGTGTCATCTTCTTGGCACTGGTAAGTTTGCTTCTTTGCAGGCCTTCAGGTTGTAGATGGAGCAATATGAAACAGATATGTGCTGAGCTTTGGAAAGTTTCATATTGAAGCAATACAACAATTTACGCAAAAGTATTAAAAAGTACTAGCTAAAATGATTCTCCTAATTTTCTTGATTAAAAACAGTTACTTTGAACCAAAGGTTTGGAAATACTGGAGAATATGCATGCCAGAGCCATGGTACTGACATTATTAACCATAAATTTCAGAGACAGGAAAGTATTTGCAAGTTGCCAAAAGTGCTCACACATGAAGATTTCTGACTGATCCTCTTGAGTGTTTTGCAGTAGCTCCTACATTCCGCTAGTATAAATTACTTGGAATTACATAACACTTTATTACAAAATACTGGGTAAAATGTAAGACTGAGACATTGGCTCCTTTAGTGTGCCAGTTGTCCTAACACTCCAAGGGAAAGGTATTTTTTTTTCTTTTACTTTATTCAGTGGAAAAAATATACCTGTCTAGGGCATTTTGTTGCTTTGGCTGTTCAGTTATTAGTCAGAATACTTCTATTGCTACATGTAAAAGAAGAAAACCCACCCAAAACCAATGGAGCATGTTTTGTACTGCAGACAGCTTTTACAAACTGTATTTCTCTGAAAGCTGAAGCAGGATTGAAGGTTTTCTCAAATCTGATGGTTGTGTGTGTTATACCTCTGAGCTAACATGATTTTAACAGCCACTTATTTCAAGTTCTGTGCTGTCCTGTTAGTCAGAGGCATGACTTTCTAGCCTTGCTCAAGAGATTATGAATTTAGGTGGAAATGAGGCTTGGCACAAACTTTCAAGTAGGCAGGCTTACCTTGGTGTATGTATCAAGGTATTCAACAAAAAGTCCTGCTTCGACAGTTGCAGGATTCCTATTTCAGGGATTTTTCTAGTGCAGAAAAGAACTGGATCTGATGTAAAAATTTCGTTGCTCACCAGTGGAATTTGGAGGGGAGTTATGGTGTTTAAGCTACTAGTGTGTACAGTATACTGTGGACGTGATTGTTTAGCCTTACTTTGATGAAAGGCTTACTGTGGTCGAGTAGGTTATCCCATATCCTTTGGCTTTAAAACTTTCTTTTATTCCTTAGAGGCTAAGATGAAGGTCTAAAAAACATGTGTCTTATTTAGCCTGGGTTTTCTATCTTCTAATTGTCCAGAGAATGTTTTCAAAAATGCTGCTTGCAGTCCTGAATGTGGAGAGAGGCCTCCAGGCAAACTATGGAACAGATATGGAATAGATTCAGGTTTGCAATAGCTCTAAAAATGATCAAAATTATTAAAAGTGATAAAGAAAACTGAAGGAGAAGACATGTAGATTCTTAAAAATGAAATATTAATTTCAGTGGTGGAAGAAAGCCATTAAAATATTAAGCAACCTACTTTCTGGGATCAAAGGAGTAATATAAAAAACAATAAACACGGCCCTGGCAGTCACTAGTGCTAGAGCCCTCTACTGACCCTTTTGCCTCAGTGACTTTGTCCATTTAGCGCCCTGGATGCGTGCATCTTGTCGGACGTGTTCCAGCTGCTGCACTGTGCTCTGTCCTGTCACAGACCTGGTTCCTGAAGCGCGCTCTGCCCACAGGAAACCCCTTCAACATGAACATGTAGCCCACTGAGGAAGGGGCACGTGTTAGAGGCTGTTCTCCTGGAGTGATGCTTTAGCTCCCTGCAACATTCTCCTTTAGAAGACTCCTGCAAACTTGCTGTGTGAACTGTTGAAGGGAAACCAGGCTTCCTCCAGCTGTCTGCAGACAACTGGAGATGTGACGCCCTGCAGATGGCATGCTCAGAGGACCTCAAGCAAATCTCCCATTTCTGCAGGTCAAGAAAGAGAAGAAAAGCCAGCATTCAGCCATTAAGAAATAATCCTGTTATGCTACGCAGCTTTGATGTGCATGTAACAAACAAACAAAAGCTTGAATGGTACCAGATATGTTTGCTAGGGTATGATTGCATCTTTAATCTCTGTGCGTGCACTTGCGTGTCTTTTATCACTTCCAAGAGTTCTCACCAGCTTAGATAGCACTAGAGAAGGCCTTTCATGCTGTGACCATTGGACCTCGGGCAAGAAGAGTAATGTTCCCAAAGTGATGCAAAGACATCCCAGAGGACTGCGGTTTGAGTTGGGCAAACTCCTTGCCAAGTAAAACTGAAGTTGTCTCGCTGTTGTTGTTGCAGTGCCCCAACTTTGGAGGAAACAATGGTTGTCAGCTCTCTGGAGAATCATTGCTTGACATGCAGCAAACTTAAAAGGATAAAAATAGTACCACACACAGAAAACACCTAACTTGAAATTCTGAGCTGCCTGACAACAGGTTCACTGAAGGAATTGTATTCATGTGAATTAAGACTGGATTAATCCACTTTTCTTGTGCTTTGATAGCAAAACAAAACAAATCAAAAAAAGGTGGAGAGGGCTAAAACTCAAGCTGTATGTTACTTAGAGTATAGTAGTATGCTATTTGCATTTAGGTTATATGCAGAATCTAGTCATACAGGATGCTGAGCATCTCAAAGTGGAGGTCATACCAAGGTGAGCCTAGTGTTGTGGAAGCGAAGGCCAGTTTGTCTTGGGAGAATTGCTGAGAGAGCTGGTCCTAGATGGCATGTCCTTCTGTGTTACTGAGGGGTTTCATGGGCCGAGGCTGCCATAGACTGAATGGTACCAAAACATGGCAGAAGATGGTGCCACAGAATTTACAGCCTGAGTATAAGATTCAGGGCCTTCATTAAGAAGGCAGAATGAGGAAGCAGTGAGATGTTGATAAAAAAAGCCAACATTTGTTTTTGCTGACACTGTCCAGTTATTCTAAATATGTCATCCATGTGACAAATTAATGAAGACTATGACCCAGCCCCTACCTGACATGGTATCTACTGCTGTAGTATGTAAATACCTCCCATGAGCACAGCTGGAATATTTAGAGGCAGCTCACAGATTAATTTATTTGCAGGTAGGGAGGAAGGAATAACGATGAGTAAGTCTTCTCAGTAATCTTTTGTTACATCCTCTGTAGGTTAAAGGTGTTATTTCCTATGCTGTTGCCTGTTGTGTGCAAATAGTAGGCATTTTATACCCATGTGCAGAAAACACACAAGGAACCATACATGCGTGAAAGAAAACTTGGCTTTAAAAGATCCTTGGCAAAATGAAGCAAGTAATCCAAGCTGTTTCCTGTGATCCCTTCGTTATTCAGCCAGACAGCTGATCTATTTTTAGTGATTGTCTTGAAGTTGTCTTGAAGTGAAGCTCCTGCTCTAGAGAGGCTAATAGTTGCTTCTCTGAATCTAGCTTTAGTAGCTGTAGTTACCATGACTTAAACAGGACTAAGTCCAGATTTACACTCAGAGTGTAGAAGAATATAGGGGCCACAGTGGGATGGAAAGCAGACAGACACTGCATCGCCAGGCAGGGAGACTGACCTACGTGAACCGCTTCTTCCTTGGGAAATGTGAGCCCTAACCACAGGACCCTTACAGAGCTGAGTAATAATCTAGCTGCTCCAATCTGAGGAAATACAAGTCTTTAGTAGGCAATGTAAAATAGAGTGCCTGCAGAAATAGGTTCAAAACAATCTCTGATCTTCATTGGCCTAGTCAGTGATTCCTTGATTGTTTTTCTGGAATCACAGGCCTGAATCCAGATCCAGAGAAACGTATGCATTTGGTTTGGATGGCAGGGAGCTGCAAGTATACGGAGGCGTAGTTTTTATTTTGGCATGAGGGTTGAGGGATGCTAGCAAGGTAGGGTGGAGAAATTTGTGCATTCTTGTATCTTTTTACTTGTTGCCTGAAGGAATGTAATTAACTCCTAAGTCCACTGTAGGCATGTAGGCATGCAATTGCAATGAGCTAAGTTAGCATGTGAAATCCTTACCTGTCAAGACCTGTGTACATGGGTTTTTTTAGCCAGTGGTGAATCTAAGGTTAACTATTCCTTGGTAAAAGGGATGGGTGGGAGCTGTCTTACATCCAGGATTAAGTGTGTGCCCGCAGCATTCTGCGCTTCATCTACTGCTCAATGTAAATTCAGACCATGGTTACTTGTTTATTCATTGGTTTTATAAATATCCTCTGCCAATCAGGGAGAGAAGAATGTTCTTGGACGAAGATTGGACTTAGAATCTCTGAACTGGGCTTCTGTAGACCCTGTAACCTCAAACATTTGACAGTATCTCTGGGGAACTTTCTTATGTGAAGTGTGGTAAAAGATAGTAACATTTCCTCAAAGAATTGCATCATCTCTGTAACATCTTTGTGTTATGTAGTATTTTCAGAATTCCTCCTGAAGTATTTGCAAAGACAAAGGATACTTTTTGGCTCATTTGTGTTATTTTTTAAAGAGCTCAATAAAAAGATGCTGCAAAACTTTTTGGGTCAAATGCCACCTCTGGCAGCTATGAGACTTCTTGACATTAGCCCAAAACTGTGGAAGTTTAAGGAGAATTTGGATTGACATCAGTCTTTGAATCAGGTGTCTACTTCTGTCAGCTGCAGTGCGTGTAACTGGTGTGAAGTCTTTGTATAAGAGTTTGTGGGCTTGATTCTGTTTTCTTCCAGTTTGTGAACTAAATAAAATCACGGGTGTTTTGGGAAGGTGCAGTGACAGAAATGGAAATAAGGAGTCTAAAAAGTGCAGGACAGACAAACTGTAAGAAGGTTTGTGTTGCTGCAGCTTTGGGTTATGGTGCATCTTGTCACAGTGAGTAGGAGAAAAGTACTTGCGGGAGGGTGGGTTTAGCCAGAGTGCGGCTCTCTGTGGCTGGAGAACTGTGTGGAGTGTCTCTTACCCTTACATTTAGTTTAGATGTAGAAAATATCATCACATTTGACCACAGAATGTATCATTCCCTTGTTAAAGGCATGATGGTTTACTTAATCTTAATTTCCATTTATTAGACTTTTCTCCAGCAAGAGAATTTGGCATCCTCACGATGAGCCTTTTCTTAAACTGCAAGTTTGTAGCATCAACCAACCATTCAGCTGCAAAGTGGTGGCTCGTTGATCATCTTGTTTGTCTTTGGGAATGTGAAGAGATAAGGATTTTAAATTTGGCTTTTATTGCCTTACAGTTAGGCTTTAGAAATGCTTGTCCTGCTCAGAGTATTGGCCTGCTTTGTGAGAGGCTTTACAAGTGACAAGTGGCTTTTACTGCAGGGCTTCCAAGTAACACAGCTGAAAGCTGTGGAGTTGAAAACTGTAAGCTAATGCTGGTTTTTCAAACCTTCCATTGACTGCAAAAGGTTAGTTTTATTGGTTTTGTCCATTTTATGCCAAGTGAAGACTGTAGGAAATCTGAAGTGTGCTTCAGAAGATGTATTTTATGTATTGGAGGAGTACTTTTTTCTAAATGCAGACCTGGGCATTTATAGCCACTGGCAGCTGGGCTTGAGTAGATGGAGACTTTAGCTGCAAGTAGACTGCAAGTTGTCTAGCTTCAGAGGAAAACTTGCTGCGCTGGAAGGAACGACGTATGGTCAGCAAAAGTGTGAGCCTTCATTTTGGGACCCTTTTATAGCTTGCTTTGGTAGAGATGAGAATAAATGGATTGTAGAGTATGCCAATTGCCCTACTTCAGTGAAAGCAGAAACCATCCTTTTGTGGGATAGAAAGGGTTTGTTTTTATGATTGTAGCAATGGTAAGAAGTCTCCTTAAAATAGGTGTTTAACATTAACAAGCTCTTGAACTTCAGGTTGTTCCTTTTGTACATTCATAGATGTGTAGGAAGGTTTCACAGAAAAAAAGCTGTAACTTCAGATGCTTGGAGGCTTGTTCCAGAGGGCATAAAGATGGGACTGTTGGCGGGAGAACAGAGTGAGAATGATGAAGGGGAGGTGGTGCAGCAGGAGCTGAAGTCATGCTTTGTGAAGAATTAAACGGCACTGCATACCTGAAAAAACTGCCCAAACAATTTAAGACTGGTGGAACAGCAGTTGCAAAGGCAAACACTTAACCAGGATGTGCTATTGACTTATTGACTAGCACATCATTGAACTGAGCTATTGGTTTTTCAGCTTTATTCTGGCAAATGCTGTTTTCAAAAAATGCATGACTTCTCAGAGCCATGGAAAATGACAGGAGTTTTATATGACGACCTACATACCTTATGTGCTCTGTGGCTGGATCTCATTCCCAGCTGCCTTGCTGCAATAGTAATTTTAAGTGACGATCAACTTTTCTTCAGAGGAGAAGAAATAACCATACTTCTGAAAGCTACCGTAGCTTCTAGGGCAGTGTCCTGTTGCAGGTGGGGGTTAGTTAGGGCTTTGTACTGGCAGAGGCTGAGCGCTATGTTTTCCCTTAACATAAAGTGTAGTATGGTTGTGTTGTCTGATGGCCTGGAGGAGGTTGGTTAGGGTATATGTGTGAAGGGATCCTGGCTTCACATGTCTGCTACCGGATGGTTGACGAGACGTGAAACTTTAACGAGGTGTACTTTTTTTGAGAGGTGGATATATGGTCTGTAGCAACATACATTTCACTGAAGGAGGCAGTAATTTTTTTATGGTTAACAAAGCCTTGGCTTCATGTGTCTTATAGAGACTGATGCAATCATTGCTATAAAGTCAAGTGTTTCTTTTACAGCTCACCGTAAAAGGCAATAAATACTTATTTTCCAGGCCAGTTATTGGAAATTATTTGGGCTGTTTGGCATTGATGGGAGTGGAGTGCCTGTCATATTCAGGGTCTCAGAGTTATTCCATACATCTCAGAGGAATTTGCACATGGGGCTGAGCTTGGCATGTCTACGTTCTATCAGTTTGCGGTTTGCATGCAGCGGGAGTTGTTTCTTGTTTGAAAGCAAGTACTGATGTACCTTGCCCTTCATCGGTTCTAAGACAGCAATTTTCCCACTGTCTGTGTGGTTTAATCAGTTTATCAAGACCCTTGCTACTAGTGTTTCTTTGGCCCTCTCCAATACCTATTTGTATGAAGAACAAGTCATGATTTCAAGTCCTTGTCTGATGAAAGGAAAGAGAGCCCTGAAGCACTATTAACATTTGCTTATGATCAAGTCTCCACTGCAATCTGACCTTTAGAATCATGGACAAAACTGGGGACCCCTTAAGGTTGTCTTTAAAGTGCATTTGGTATCAGCTCCTTTCTGCAACGAGAGCTGGAGAATTCACTGTTTTTCCAGACGGTCTATATGCTTTTGTACCTGTGCAAGGGTCCTCATTGCATGTCATCTAAGGTTGTCTTTGGATATATTGGGGTCATACAATGGCTTAAGGTATCACGGAGCAAGTGGGTAAGGCCAAAGTTTTTACTGAATGGCTGCAAATAAAAACCAGGTGTGGGGAGAATGGAAGGAAATTTGTATGACCTGCACAATGTGTTTAGCATGCTTGCTATGCTTATAGGAAGTGAAGTAATGCTCTTTGCAGCCAGGCTGGGGTTGGCGGTACCAGGTGTGCAGTGCCTGGGTGAATCTATTCATGGCTGTTCATTGGCATTCTCACATCTAAGGTAGAACAGTCAGGTCTGATGCTTTTTCTTTCTGTGAAGCAAAAAAACCCCACTCTTCTCAAATGCTCATCTTTTCTTCCTCAGGCTGCAGATCACTAAAGCTTCTATTAAAACTAAAATGGTTATTTCCTTTATAAATATTTTAACTGTATTCAATGGATTAAATAAGTGATGACATATTTATTTTCTGATTCTAGGAATGATTTTTTTCCAATATTAATATTCCAGTGTTCATAGAATTTTTTGTGCTGGGATGGGCATTTAATGCTGAAAGATGCTGATTAACCTAATTTTTTCCTGGTTCTTACAGCATAAAGAAGAATAATCCAGTCCTATTATAGTCCATGGTTTATTCTTCTGTGATGCAAAATTAAATTGTTTTGCCTTCAACTGGGGTGTGAATGAATTAGCCAGGACAGTTGGCATGTGGACCTAAGGTGTTTTATATTTCATAGAATGTATACAGCATAGTGGTAGAGAAGGTTAATAATCTGTTCCTCCAACTGCATTTTATTCTCAAAATACACTTGAGCTAAAAGCTCTGCGTAATGGTATGGCAAGTGAGTTGGTGGATTTAATCTAAAATACTGTGCAGAGAGACGGGTTTTCACTCATACAGGATTTATTTGTTTAAGGCTGTGCTGAAGGTCTAGCATAACTGCCATATGTTATTGCCAAGTGTAGCCTCAGACACTTGCATGGAGTGTAAATTATTCCTGCTTTTCGAAGTTAAGTAGGAAATGTCATTTACAATTTAATATCTCTTTAAAGGAAGAGTGTGGACAGTGAGTGTTAAACAAAAGAAAAAGGAATGACTAGCTGAGCAACGTGTAACAAAACATTAGGCTGGGAAAACTACAATAGCAGCAATTAAACTAATATTGCCTGTAATAATTGTTTCCCTAGATCAGGAAGTGTCCTGCACCATTGGAATGAAATATATCATTTTGTGGAACATTTGGCCCGCAAATTCATAAGGTAAGAAGCGCTGCTTTGCAGATGAGCGAACGAGGAGGGGGGTGTGTGCCAGCGGCTAGGAGACACACTCTCAGTCACAGTCAAGTAGCACATGCTGCTTCCCACCAGGGGACTTGGGGGGGAGAGACTTCTTAATGCTTTTCTCAGATTATCCCATTGACTGCTTTTCCCCAGATTTCTGTCATGTAGGAGCAGATAAGCTAATAGTTTTCCTTTTTTCCTGCCTGACTTCCATGGATCAAATTGTATTTTTGTGGGGAAGGAATCCACTTGTTTCTGAGATGGCTGGCTACTGCCTGTAGTACAGGAGTTTGGGTCTGCAGGGAGAGGCCTTAGGCTGTAGCTTTCAGGCACTGAGTGACTTGAGACTGGGTGAAAAATCCCCCAGGCCCATGGGTGGAATGTGTTATGATAAACAAAATTGGCCTTCTTTCGTCTCCATGGGGATACCAGGATGCACTTAAGCCTTTCTTGCTTTAGCAGTCCTAAGGTCATGATGCACATGCTATTTACATCTTTAAGAAGGAATCCTCATGGTTTGCCTTGACTGGGAAGGCCAAAGGCAAAGCGCCTTTTGCTGCTTAGTCTTGTCTTTCATCCTGTGGAGTTGTAACCCCTAGAAATGTTCAAGGCCAGGCTGGGTGGGAATTTGAGCAACCTGGTCCAGTGGAAGGTGTCCATGTCCATGGCAGGGGTTGGATCTAGATGATCTTTAAGGTCCCTTCTGACCCAGACGTCCTTTGATTCTGTGGTAATATAGATAGCAATCTGTGTGTTCGGTGTTAAGCATACGGTAAGCTCTGGTCTGGACCACCAGAATAATTTACTTTTTTTCCTCTCCTTCTCCAGCCCTCAGCTGAGGATGTCCTTCATTGTTTTTTCAACTAGAGGGACAATTCTAATGAGGTTAACAGAAGACAGGTAAGAAGAGGTCTAAAGGTGCACAGCAGCTTTTGTGTCCTTGTAGCTTTTCACCTTCCTTGCTCAATGATTTCCAGTCCACTGTGAGCAGTGTTGTGACACCTTTGTGCTTCTGAATTTGTTTGAATTGCCTGCCCATTTTCACATGTGACACTTGTTCTGCTAGAATGCGTTAAGGTCTCTTAAGGCAGAGGTTGCCTTCTTAATTTTAACTTCTAAAAGTGTTTCTGCCAGCAATTAGGGTTTTGACTCAAACTGCTTTCGTTGAGGGAGTCTGCCTTCCACAGATTTTCAGGCTTTTGCCAGACAAGAGCCTTACTGCCTTTGAAACATCCTTAGGGAGTTTCTTCTGCAAACAAATAGGTGAAAGTCCCTTCCCATAAAAATAAACTTGAAAGATGTAGGTGATATCCATACTCTTGAGGTAGAGGCGAACATGATTTCTTTGGAGGTTGGAAGGTATGTTATAGACAGACAGCGTTTAGGGTGGATTGCAAGCATGTATATTTTCTGGAAGTGCTGGTTTGATTGCCATGTTTCTGAAGCATGTTCCTGTCATATTGTCATATCCCTGTAGATCCCTAAGTTAATCCCAGTAAAATCTATGGGATGGATTTTATTTTTTTTACTCTGACTTCAAGGAGAGCTGGATGAGATTCTTTAATCACTCTTGCTTCCTCTGTTAACTTCATTGCCACGTGGAGCAAAAATATATGTAACACATGTGAAGACTGTATAAGTCAGCATGTGTTTTACATATTGGATGTCTATGAAATTGCATACCAGAACATACTATAGAGGAATGAATAGGAAATTGGCCGCTTTCCTAAAGAGCAATCCACATACATACCAGCCATGAAAAATGTCATTAAACCCAGCCAGCCTAAGCATCTCTTGCCACTTACTGCAGCAATAAGTATAAAGAGAATGAACCATATCTAACTTGAGGCCAGAAGAGAACCTGTTCCCTGGCTCTTTCTGTCTCCCACCCTGTGAGCACACCCCATTGCAAAGATCTCTAGTCTGTTAAGGCTCTAAGCTATGAGACTTCAGTGTTTCCCATGTGGAAATGTATTTCGTATTTATCCAGCTGTCCTAGAAATGTTGACTGGGAACAGGATATTGATATGGTACTAGTCTAAAAGCCAGCTGACTGGAGAGCTGCTGTTTTTTACTGGAGGACTGACAAACAAGGTGTAGGCTTTAGTTAACGCTGGCCTTTCTTAATTGGGAAGCTGGAGCAGTGGCAAAACCTCTTCTACCTTGCCCCTGTCTCCATGTGGTGTATCAGCATCTGAATGTGAAGGTTATGGGTGTTTAATATCCCTTTTGGAAAAATTGTGCTTCTAATGGGATTGGATTGACATATTTTAAAGACTTTTGTTGTATATTTCAAAATTTCAGTGCTCATGTTTGAAAAAATAGTTCTGATCACAGGAAATGGTCTTTATTTTATATTCAGCTTCAGCTTGGTATGTGCATGGGTAGCTGAATGGAGGAAATGTCTGTCCCTAGCCCACATATGATATACAAGCTCCATGTCCTACAAGTTTGGGATATCAGAGGTACAGAATGAGTTCTTGAAAGTTTGATAATTCAACCTACTGCAAAAGCAGATACTCTTTTCTTTTTTTTTTTTTTTTTTCTTCCCTGTGGGAGTTACCTCTCTGTAGACTGGATAATGTTGATATGTTGATGCCCTGCTGCAGTCAGCCTCACAAACATGAGATAGAGTTGTGATCACACAAACTGGATTTTCTGAGGTAGTTAAAAAATGCAGGGACAAAACTGCCTTCTGGCGTTCAGTCTTACAATGTCAGCGTGGTCCTGAATTGCAGTGACTTAATCGGTTTCCCATGGAGTTTTTATAGTTTGCTCAGAGATACACCTCACACATTGCAGGTGTTATCTTGGTATTAAAGACTCTTGGCCTGTACTTGGCTTCCAGAGTTTGGTGCCTGCAACTCAATGGAACAGCAAAGGGGCGTCCATCCCGTTTAGCCTGCAGATGATCTGTCACGGTGCCTGGGATTTCTAAAAAGATTGAAACAGATACCCTGAATTGTAGTAAACTATTGGGAAAGGCTTTAATCTTAAAGTCAGTTTTGAACAGGAACTGAAGGTGTAATGTCCAAACAAACAGGAGTTGCCAGGATGGTTTGAGATTGGTTCATTTTTTGTGTGTGTTTGATTACATTTGTATGTCAAGACAGCCTAAGTGAGGAGTGAGCCAGGTGCAAGTGGGCTGCTCTGCATCAAATGTTTGACCAGGGTTGCACAGGGAATATGTATTTAGAAAGAAATGTATGGATATTGACCTGGGAGATGCTGCTTTGTGATGCTTTCCCCAGGCTGTGGGAACACCGGCAGCCCAAGTGTTCTGTTTTCCACATCCTTAGAAAGGCATCTACCCAGACATTACTTTAGCCTATATAAACACTGGCTAAAGTCTTCCCCCCCTCTCTGTATCTAGTTCTACCATGCATCTCTTCACCTGGATATCAGCTCCTGGTAAATTTGATCTTGGATCTAACAGTGCATCTGCATTCATTTCAGGGAACAGATACGTCAGGGTCTAGAAGAGCTGCAGAAGGTCCTTCCAGGAGGTGACACATACATGCATGAAGGATTTGAAAGGGTAACTAGTTGCATGCTATAGTGCCTTTAAACTGTGTCTAGGTGCTCCTCAGGAAATGTTAAACAAATGAATCTGGTTAATAATTGTCTAGTATGAAACTGGGGCTATTTCCCTTTTATGCAATAGACACACTGAAGTGTACACAGTGTTGGATCCGGTAAAAGGGAGCTGTAAACCCTGCTACTTTTCTTTTGCCTTCAGCTTTTATGGGGGGAGCAGCTTTTTCAGCTTAGGACAAGGCAGAAGTCTCTGGCATTGCAATCCCACATGGAACCATGTTCACAAAGAGTGGAAAGCTGCCCAGAGTCCTACATGGGTGCTGTAGTAGGCTTGTTAGAGTTGGGTGGGAGCTGAGACCATGGCTCTAACATGTTCTCACTGGTAGAAAAATAATGCTGCCCAAAAGTTATTGCTTGCTCTGGCCATCTCCTGTTTGTTTTACAAGCTCAGGATTTTTTCTAAACCTGAACTCCTGAACCCCTCCCACTTCTGTACTACACATGCATTTGCGAGGATTGCGGAACTGCCTGCCTATTGAAAATGCATGTGAACACACAACAAAAATTCGGGTGACCTGACAGAGATGCTGGCTCTTAACTAGGAGTCCAAAACCAAGTCCCAGAGTGTGGTGACTTCAGAAACTCTGCAGAAGTCCAAAAAACCCAAATTTAAATTCAGAACAGAAATGAAATGAATAAGTCAAGTGTGGTCAGGGTGGCCTACTTCTTAATTTTAAATTGATGCACACTGAAGCCTTTGCCTTTCTACCCTGCAGAATATGCTTGAGCATAGATCAAAGGGGAGACAGAAGCATAAGAATATCTCCCTGCAGTTTTTTTATTTGCTATTGGAGTAGCTGATCTAGAGGTGCTGGGGAGTATTTATCAATGGACGTAGAATGTTTCTCAAGGCAGAAGGTGAGTGTGATTTTCAGATAGCGTAATAGTGGGAGACTACATTATTCTTGGCCAGTGACCTTGGGGTTGGTCTGACTGAGTTATGCTTTAGATAAGACACTGAAGAACCATAGGCAATCAGAACCATAGGCAAGAAACTTGTTCCACGAAGCAGATATCTCTGAAAGCCAAGGTTATGTGTGGACTACAAACATGACATCCTCACTGCCATCTTCTCTTTCTTTCTGGTGCATGTGTAGATGCCCACAAAGTATTATTATTCATTTATTGCTAATAATATTTTGATTTAATTTCAGGCAAGTGAACAGATTTACTATGAAAATGTTCATGGTGAGACACTTTCTTCATCCATTGATTTTTTTTTTTCTCTTTCTTTTTGACCTACAACTTTCATAGATTTGAAATGCAGCTTCACTGTGGGAAAGGTGGGAGGTGGCTCCTATTCTTACAGGAATGCAATGCTCTTTGGGCTAGTTGTCCCTGAAAAGGAAAAAGAACAGGTGGAGCTTTAAGGATCCAGAGCTAGAATGAATGAGTTTCAGGCTAGAAATGAGAAGCCAGGCTGACTGAAGGTGCCTACTCTTTTATCAAAACTGTCTAGTACCTTATTTTGTTCTTTTTGCTTGAAGACTCAGGTAACCATTTCTTCTTCCTTCTGAAACATGGGTATGTGGAGGTGCTGGTAGGTAAAAGTTTTTTCAGTGAGCAGTTACTAAATCTAGTAGTAAGTGCAGAGAATTGCAAAAATGTTTGTCCTTTCCTTTCTTGCAATTAATATAAAAGATTTCTGCATTGTAAAGCCTGAAGTAGAAATATAAACAATTTTCTTGGAAGCCAAAAAAACAGGCAACCAGATGTTTCAGTACAAAGCTAGTCCTAATGGTTTTGCAGGGCCACTTGTGAATAAAATGAAGTAGTGACCACGTCCACACAGCTTTGGGGCTCACCTGTAAAATATGACTGCAGCAGAATGGAATAGATAGCTAAAACCATTCGATTTGGGATTGATAATGCTTTTTACATGCTAGTATATGTACTACATGTAAACAGGTTGCTGTCATATGCAAGAAGCAGTGGCCAGCTGGGTCCTCAAGTCTGAATGTTGGCCTGTGTTTGTCCTTGGTCTAGTCACTAAAGAGTGCTTCTACAACCTACAGTAGATCCAAAGGCTCCTTCAGTAGCCAGTGGAGGGAGAAAGGCATCTCTGAGGTCATTTGGGCTCCTACGTTTGTACAAGAAGTGCTCACTTTTCTCCATTTCCTACAGGAAGCACCTAGGCACTTGAGTTAGGCATCTGCAACAGGAATGGCCCTGAGTGTTGCTTACTGTTTCTCAGGCACTCAACTTCCTTGCTGCATCATTACCACGTTACTTAAAATTGGGGATTTCTAAGTAGCACCAAGAAAATTAGGTGTCAGTTCTCTATTCTGTAGTAATTAAATAAGTTACTTGTTTGGATTTTTATCTCTTTGGCAGAAGCTTGTTAAAGGCACAGCTACTGGTAATGGCAGGAAAATGCCCTAGATGGCTATATAAATTTAAAGGTTGATAATTTACATGCCTTGAGATATTTAGATTTTATCTTTCTGTAACAGTGTGCAAGATGTACCTACAGAACTCCTTCAGATCTATAGCAATTCCCTTGTCAGAAATATGAGTTAATTCTATTTGGTCACTCCTGAAAAGTAGTACAAACTTGTAAACCCCAAGCTATAATCAATACAAGGGGAAGATTGGAAGGTTTAACTATGTTGCTGAAATATGTTACATATTTTAGGCCATTTTCCTACCATATCCCAGCTGTGCTTTTTATCACAAGCTGAAAAAAAATCTCTGAATTTCTTGAATGGACAGCATTAATAAAATCAGGAAATAACTAGGAACACCTTGTTTTCTTGATGGCTGTGGTCTAATCTACTGGTCTGAAATACTGAAATAGAAGGGGCTGCCAGTTAAAAATCACTGGCACATCAGGAGAGTGGTATAAAACTGGTATTGAAGTCAGGTGTCCAAGTGTAAAAAAGTATGCAGAAATTCAAGTCTTCTGAAAAGTGGTTGGCTGGAGGGAGGTTAGGGCTTGAAGCCCATTGTTTCTGACCCTTTAAGTGTGCTGACAGGTTGCTAGTGGGTTGTTATCTAGGCTAGTTTAAAAAATACAACTCAAACAAGAGACTAAAGAAGTTTGTGTGTTTAGGTTACAGAACTGCAAGTGTCATCATTGCGTTGACAGATGGAGAACTCCATGAAGACCTATTTTTCTACTCTGAGAGGGAGGTAAGTGTCTTACACTTTTTTAACCAGGGAGAAAGTGAAATGTCTGGGCTTGCTGCTTTGAAGGCAAAAGATAGGGAAAACATATTTCCCTAGTGACAGAACTTCACTTTGGTGTTCTTAAGACATGATTCTTAAGGATAAACAGTAACGGTAGCAATGCTTCTGACTCATCAAAACTAAGGCTGTTCATGGGAAAGGAGAGGGTTTTAAACTTCCAGTTAAAAAAATAGAAAAATGTGGAGGAAGGAATAGTTTACAGCTGAAAGGTTTCAGTATTTGCTGAATTGTTCTGGGAAATACCTGGATCTCACTTTGACTTTTCTTCTTTCACAAAAAGTGGGTGACTGTTGTTCCTATAATCTTCTGTCACATCAGAAAGCCTTTCAGAGGATCAAATCCAAAGTTTCCACAAATATTTCCAAGATTCAAGCATGTGTTTTCAGCACCCTTGTTAAATTAGCATATTATGCAAAATATTAGCTAAACACTAGGTTGAGCACTTGCAAGCTTTGCTGTATAGTGTTCTTGCTGACGTCCTTTTGATAGTCATCTCTGAAGAGCTGAACCAGTTTTCACTTGTCAGTCAAACAAATTTAAGATGACCTAAGCTTGGAAGATGGTATTGTTACATGAATTTGCTGTTGACAGATTTCTTTTTTCCTCTCAATCTGTCCAAAGTGCAGCTTTAAATCCAATGACAACAGAAAGAATGGTTTTGCAGAATAAAACCAATATTGCTACAGCACAAACAAATGTCATGAATCAAGAGTTCCGGTCCTCACTGTTCATCTTTTCTTCTGAAATAAAAAATCCACAAGAAAAACAAGTTTGTTTTTAGAGGTGAAAGAACAAGTTGAGAGGTCAGGAGTGTTATATTTGTGTTGGTTTGGGGAGAAACAGCTAGTGAGCTAGTAGAACGGAGGTCCTGAACTCAGCTTTTATGCTGTGAGTTGCTTCGGTTGTTTGGGTTTAAGTTTCTCGGTATAGAACTGGAATGATGCTTTTCTTGTAAAGCACTTTGCTATTGAACAATTTGAACTGCTACAGTCTTCTGATATAATCTGACTTGCTACCATCTTTTCTGGGCATAGGTTTTTGGTCAAGTCTTCCTGTTGTAATGAAATATGATTAAATGACTTCATTCTTACAGAGGCAACAGAATTTAATACAGTTGCTTTTTGAATAGTCAATGCAACTACATCTGCATGTCAATGAAATAGCCTGGAAAAATCAAACCTGTGTATGTTCTCCTTTTATTAGTTGAGATGCTGTGTAAATAGTCGGAGCAGTACAGTTCTGTAGGAGATGGAATAAAATGTCTCTTCACCTATAGGTATCATGAGTCCAGGCACACGTCTGAAACAGAAAACAGAAAAATGTTTTAGGTTACTGTTATACTGGGATATGTCCTAAATGATGAAAATAAAATGGATTTAGTCTGTCTTACATCTGTTGGACAGACAAATGTTAGGAAGATGGAGTAGCTGGGAAGGTGAGCTAATTAGGTTTAAAAAACCCACTAAATAACGGGATTTGCTTTACTAAACAAATAGGTACCCTAGTAGCAGATAAAACCTGTTTTTGCAGAATCAGTGAGGAAAGCTTTTAAAGCTTTTTTGCGGTAAGTCCCCCCATTGCTCGTTTTAGAGAGAAAGACTAAATTTATGATTAAGACTTTTCAGAAACCTGCATCCCATCACATTTTGCATTCACGTCACTCTACCTTTCCTTGTTCCAGGCTAATCGGTCACGTGACCTGGGAGCAACAGTATATTGTGTTGGTGTGAAAGACTTCAATGAGACCCAGGTAAATGAGGCACTCGAGTTTACTGAGGTACTTGGCAAAGGCACACATTGAACACAAGCACGTGCTCCTGAATCACTTTCTCAAGACTTCTCAAGTGGTCTTCCTCTCCTTGTGTTGACTGTCTAAAGTGACTGCCTGAGGTGTCTTGGTCTGGCTATTGGGTTTCAGCCCCTTTCTGTCTAAATATCCATATGTGGAGAACTGTTCCTCTGTCTGCATGCCACAGTGACTCTTGCTAATGGTGGACAAAAGCAGAGAAAAAGACACAGGAAGAGTAGCAAATCAGTCTGGCTTAAGCTGTAGGCAGAAGGAGGTTGTGGGAATTTTTTTTTTTTTTGCCATAAAATTCAAGTCTTGCCATATAATGTTTCAGTTTGCGTACAACTTTTCTTTCACGGGAAAACTATGCCATAACAAGCAACAGCTTTATTAGTGACAGTAATATTTTACAGTGTTTTCCCATTTGATAGTCTGACTTCTAAATTTATCACATGAATGTTAATATGTCCATGAATTAGATTTCACACCAAGTGTGACAGTTGACATTATATTTTTCTAACATGAGTGAAACACTTATACGGCCCCTAAGTGGAGTGCTGAAATAGTTGTTGAGTAGAACTTTTTCAGGTTTTCAGCTTTCTAACAAAGCTTCAAACACTGATTCAAAAAGGAGTCAAAACAAACTTGGTTTAGAGTAATCTCCTTGGAATCAAAACCAGAGACTAGTGCAATCCAGGGTAAGTTATAGAGAAAGCAAAGAGGGAACAAAAATGGCAAAGAGACTAGATCTGGAGTAGCAAACCTCAAAGACAGCTGCTACTTGAAGCCATTTAGATGCTGAAGAAATTAACTGGAATTGGATGACTGTGTCCAAATGCCAGAATGCACTGGGAGGAGGACTATGGGGAATGGGTTGAGGAAACTGTAAACATCCTGGTTTACAGAAGCTGCTGTACCTTGGCCAACAAGCAGTAAGTTGCTTTACTACCCTTCTTGGAGCAGGCAGGGGAAAGTTGCCTGGAGTATTTCTCTGGACACAAACCAGGAGGTTGGCAGTTTGGTGTTTTGCTTGAGAAGTGGGAGTTCTGAGTGACATGAGCTGGAAAGGTGGAGCCACTGGGGTTTAGGGAGGAATGTGTGGCTAGTCTGCTGCCTCCAATTTGCAGTGCTACAGGAAACGCCAAAGAGGCCTGCTGGGTTGATGTTACCTCTGCCATGGGAGAGAATTGCTATAACAAATGTTGGTCTTGCAGCAGTAAAACTTGATTCTGCTCCAGCAGATGCATGGAGAGCTCATTACTTCTGAATTGGGCCTATATTTTTGCCTTAACCCTTAGCATGCCATAGACAAGTGAACTTGCATGTAACTCTTTGCAGATGATTTCCTGGTTCCCCTTCTCTTACTACCACCTCATGAATGGCCCTTTTCCTTGTCATGTAGACTTCCAAATGCTCTTCTGCTACCTTTTTCCTTCCAGGCAGAAAATATCTCGTGTTAGCTCCCTGTTTCTTCTTCTTGGCTCTCTAATGCCTAAGACTATGAAAAATAGTCAAACCTCTGTCCTGACAGGAAAGGTGAATCAGGCCTATATCTCCAGATGGGGTATGACTTGCATTAATCTTCTCTATATTGTGAAAATATGGAATCATTTTCCTTAGTTCCCTGGTTTAAATGATGTATGTGCTGAAATGTTTTGCTGCATTAGTGGTCTGTCATGATGCTGTAGCCTATTTTGGTTGGGGAGTTACAGTGCTGGGTGATTTACAGTCATGTGGGAGACAGTTTTTGCAATAAAGATCATTAGGCTCTGGGCATCGGTGAAAGTCGTGTTCCGTCCTGTCTTCAGAGTTAAGGGAAGCCTTTTCTGATTCCTGATATAGAGCTTTCTAAAATCAGTCAGGGTAAAGAGATAAATTTTTCAGTACTTGACAAACGATAATGCACTAGCAATCCATATGGAGTACCTGGAGTATTTGTTGTTTGGTTTTTGGGGTTTTTTTACTTGCAAGTGGATGAATCTGGAGAACTCTTAATTTGCTGCCTTCTGGCTAATTTATCTCATTCTTCACATTTCTGTTTTATTTACTTTTACCACTCTGTCAGCTGGCTAGAATTGCCGACAGCAAAGATCATGTCTTTCCAGTGAATGACGGTTTTGAAGCCCTTCAGGGTATCATAGACTCTGTAAGTATTTTTAATCATGTGTTTGTATGTGTGCATGTTAGTCTGTGTTAACTTGTACAGTTGAAGGTTAGTTTTCCTGTGCTCCTAAATCACTTAAACATTTGGTCCAAAGAAACTGACCTTTGTACTGATATTGCTAGTTCAAGGTGGAGTTTATCAATAGGTCGCAATACAGGAAACTTTGAGCCCAAATATTATCTTTGTATATCTTTATATATTCCCTCCTTGATGGAAAGTAACTGACTGAATGGACTAGGGACATGATGGCATTTTATTAAATGGCTGTGACAGACAGGGACAGCAGAGATGTGTTGTGCACATTCTATATTAAGGATGAGGGCACTCTTTGATCCCTGTCTTTCTGTTTGATTATCTTCCTTTCTGTCCTGATGGATGTGCTGCACTGCTCACCTGTTTAGACTAGGGGAAAGGATCCTACTATGTATGCCAAAATCACAAAAAAATCTGCTTTCTTGCATTCGGCCTCCTGACAAATGGCCTACTGTTTTCCTCTGCAGATCTAGGTTTCCTGATTTAGATTGATCAATTCCTGGCATTTTCTCTAGGGGTTGGGTGCAACATGTAAAAGCTGGCCTGTTCCTGGGGGGCTGGGATAAGAGCTAGTAGTTCAGCTGACAGAGGGAACGACACGGATTGATGCCTGTCCTATGCCTTTCATACAAGTCATGTAAATGGCTCCATGATCTTTACTGGCAAATAAGGGTGCCTCATGAGGCATCTCTATTTCTAGCTCTAAAACTTGGAGCAGCCTAATACGCTGTCACCTAGGATCAACACTTCCCTTGACTGAGCAGGAAAGGCAATATATGAGAGGATGTGTGTCCCGTTTTCATTTCAATTGTAAAATGTGCAAGTATTTGCTAAGAAACAGTATGTTTTCAGGTAGTTTTAAGTATTCTTCTGTTCTTTCTGCTTAGTTATATCTCGTAACTGTTCTAATTAGATTGCTTCCCATGGCTACAAAGAAGGATGGGAAATCCTTTTAAAAGCACATGTTTTGTTCATTTTGAATAGGCTTTTTAGTTGATAAAACACAGGAGAAATATACAACTTGAAGCTGGGGAGGGTAGGATCACCAAGGCGGGGGGTCTCAGATTTCTCTGTTTAACAGTGGTTGCACACCATTCCAACCATGTGGTATGGAGCAAAACTGTTCCCTCAGCACAGGTTCTATTTTCCCTGGTGCTCTCACATGTAGATGGAGTACAATTCCTTGCTTATTGGTTTTCCTGGCACTGCCCAAGCGTGGGGCTACGGCCTCAATTCTCTTGGACAATCAGGTGTTGCATGTCATTTAAGAAAGCAACAAAACAAACCCCCCTAGTTTGCTTCCCAGCCCTGCATTCCCTTTGCAGCTGTTTTTAATGAATTCCAGCAGCAGTTCTGACTCCCTTTCCAGTTACGCTGAACACAGTGGGACGACTTCACCCTCCAGGAACCTAGTCAAGAACTGCTTCAGCTGACTGGTGGAAGGTTGACCAGCCCTAGAAGGAGGGTCACAAGCAAGTATAATTGTACAGCAATGAATCTGTGATCTGATCACCTGCGTTTGAGTGGGGTGATTGCAATAGGCTGGGTAGAAAGGAGGTGTGTAAAAGGAATGGCAAGAAGGACATCAATCACTCCATAGAATAACAAAGAATCTGTAGGTTTGTGTTCTAGCCAGAAAATAAGCTCCCTCATTCCTTCTTTTCTTAGCCTTGCAAAGCATCTCTGTGTTCCTCGAGCAAACAGAGCAGTTGTGTTCACAGGAAAGCATTTTAATGTTGAAAGGTCCATGAGATTTGGAAGCTTCTTTCAATTCCTATGTAGGAATAAGTACAGCAAGGATGCTCAGCCATGTGTCGAGGCGATTGGTTAGGCTACTAGCTGATGGTTGGTATGTGATGTAACAGGGGAAGAAAGGATAAAATGATGAGCCTAGGGGAGATTAGTGCTTGAAATCACTCTAGAGATGTGAAGACATGGGTTTATTCTGGTCTGCAGTGATTTGGTGTGAACTGCCCTGTATTCCTGTTGAGGTGGCCTGAGCCTTCCCTCCTCCCCTTGTCCTGAGGAGTAGCTCTCTTTCGGCCCTCTGTGTGTACAGAGGCAGTAGAATTAGAAGTCCCTCTGGAATGAGGAAGAGGGTGGGAGCTGGGAGTGGCTGAGCTTGAATCTGGCCTCTAGGTCTGCTGAGCAAAGACTGTCAGGGTGATTGGTCTGCAGATGTTTCAGTACACCTGCCTTTCCTTTTGTGTGGGAGCCAGCAAGTTTTGACTTAGCAGCTGCAGGGAGATCTGCTCAGTGCTTTCTGAGGAGGACTCTCTTCCCCTGAACACCACCAAGCTATTCAGGCTATGCCCTGGAGGCTGTGCTGAAATGAGCTGAAAATATAGTCCCATGCTGAAGTCATGCTTAAAACCACGATTCTTAAAGTGGGAGCTAAGGGTATACTGTGTACTGTAGGTTTTGGTCCTTTTGCTCCTGAGAGTTCCAATGTGACTTTTTTTAAAGCAAATCAATTCCTTCGCCTCCCTCATCATGAAAAAGCCACTGCTAAAACTTCAGCTTCCTCCATGCTTAGTGGGGATTTTGAGTTTGTTATGAGGGAAGAATCTGGTAGAGAAACAGACATCTGATTGCTCTAAGCTGGAAAACAAATGGAGGGAACTGAATTAATTTATTAAACATGTCTTTGCTGTGAAAAAATTTCTGCAGATCATAACCTGTCAATTTAAAGCAAATGGAACAAGTCTTAGAAGGAAAACTTGAAACTCAACTTCATCTGCTGCTCGAGATGTCTTTGGTAGGAGTGCTGGAGGCAATGAAACATGAAGCAACATGAAAATCAGGATGGGAGCCTGTCATTTCTTTGCTTTGAGTCTTTAAGAGAAACTGTCTGAAAGAGCCGTCGCTTGTAACAAGAATACTCCTTGATCCTTGCTGTGTGTTAAGCAGTGGCACGGTAGCTTGGAGCTTATCTCAAATGGAGATGTAATCATGGGTCCCTTAGAAAGGATTCTCGAGTGAGCTGCAGGAAGCCTCATGAAGCAGTTGTGATGTATAAGAAATGAAGTAGTATGAATTAGTTTGTCTCCTATCTGTATAAATTGTGCAAATGATTCATCCTTTTAAAAAGTTTAATTTCCTGCATACTCCTTTTGGGCCACCTTGCAATGGTGTCCATCTACGCTCAATATTTTTCAGGTCTTGCCTCAGCTTTTAGAACTGATGTGACAGTTTAATGTACTCCTTCACCCCAAGAAATTCTAGCTTGGAAATACACTGTCACTGAACATTTCTGTTACACAAATGTTTTCTGGGACGAACTGCAGTGCTGGATACGTGTAGCATGGTTACTTTTGTAAGAACATGAAGCGAGCATCTAATAGACAAAGAATGAGAAATGTGGTGACGCTTTTACGTACTCGTTCTGAGCTAGCTGTTCAAACTTTGCTTGCAAATAGGTAAACTGTATATTCCCTGTTGCAGGGAGAGGGGCTGAGACCCCGTGAATGGGAGAGAGACATGAGAGAAAGTTACTTCTTTTCCAAGACACGTCCTGTACGTGCAAAATCTGTAATGTACACAAAACGTCTAAGTCAGCTGTCTGTCTTAGTGTAAACCTCTAGTCTGAGCTGTACGCGTACACCGCCCAGGGTCAGCAAGCCGGGCTCTGTCAGCTTCTGCGGCCAGTAAGGACGGGTGGGATCTCCAGTGGGCAATTCAGAGCTGGAGCTTCACACAGATATTCTGAATCTGTCTTCTGTCAGAGCCACACTTTCTGTGTAGGCCAAAGAAAGTCAACAACTCCAGTCTCTATAGTCTTGTGTAGCTACCTTACTCATCTAATGTAGAGGATGTGAACCCCCAGCCTCAATTGTATAAAAAGTAATGAGAAAAACAAAGTGTTTCTCATTACTTTTAGTGATATATGATCAGGCTTTCTCCTTTCTTCTCCCAAATGCATCTTTAAAAATGACTTAAATGTATTTATTTTACTTAGCTCATGCAGATATTATTGGACAGGAAGCACTTCATAAATAAATTACTGTTTTGTAATTGGCAACAGACTTAGTTATTTAGTAATTCAGCAGAGTCTGATAATGAGTATCTAGCCTCAGACTGTAGGTCATTCACACTAACACAGATTAGGCAGTAACCTTCTATTAAACTTCAGCATCCTGTTTGCTAATTAGCATTCCCAAATTTGTTGGAAAAAAAAATTATAACAAATATGCAGCTGCTGTGGTGAAGTAATCTGTCTGCATGCTTGTGGACCAGAATGCCAAATGGAAGCTTCCAGCAGCTGCAGATTTTTTTCTCCGCTTCTTCCCTTTGTTTCTGAAAGGGCCCGGGTGACCCGCAGGGCCTCTCCTGGCTCTTGGCCTTGAATGTGCTGCCTGGCAGAAAGCTAAATTAGTCACAGGTAGTGCTAAATTCAAGTTCTGTCCTGACAGAGATAACTGTGACAAATGAAGCCATGGGTTGCATTTTTTATTTGGCATGTCAACAAATATTAACAAGACATCCTCGCAGGAGCTTGCGTGAAGCTGGAGCGTAATTGGAGCCCTGTAGAGTACAACAGAAGACTGATTTGGGAATCTGAGCTTGGTCATTAAGCGTGTGCTGCTAAAGACAATGGGATGCTTCCTCACCAAGGGTGAGCACTTGCTTCAAATGCTTTTCTGCGTGGATGCCAAGGCAAGCTGCCTCGAAGCCTGCAGCTAGTTACCAAGTGAACCAGCACTGTTGTAGTCCTCCTTATGAAAATGAGGATGTGGGGTCAGCTCTCCATGTATGCTGGTGGAGCGGTTTATAGGCGCTCAGCTGGGAGATTGCATCACCACTCCTGCATGTTATTTTGCTTTCCTGGGGAGCCAGACAGCAGTGAATGAAGTGCACCTACAGCCCACACAAGGCTGTGCGGTCCTCAGGAAATAAGAGAACAGATTTGATGAAATCTTCTACAATGAACATGTTGAAATCCATTTTGAATATATTTTTATAACGAAGAATAGACATAAATGAATTCTTTTGCAATAGTTACTGCTGCCTGATTTTCACTTTAAGTTGGGGGTGGGTGCTTGAAGCATTGGAAACTTCTTATTCTAAAGCAAAATAAATGTTGCGGTTGGCACTGTAAAAAGCCATTAAGGCCAGCTTTTTATAGTCACATAAATGGATTGGATTGGACTGGAAGGGAGGGAAGGGAGCTCTGCATCATCTAATTGAGACACCTGCTATTCCACCCTCCATCTGAGCTGGCTTACAGCGTGAATGTTTGCAAATGACTGAATAGAAGTCATGAATTTCAAACTTAATCATGTGAGATTTTACTTGTTTGTTTTTTTTTTAATGAAAGTATTGTATTTTTCATGTATTTGTTCTCAGACTCGTTTGCCTACTTCTCTTTCACTTTATCGCTGAAAGGCAATAATAAGAAGAAATATATATTAAGATGTTTGGGGATGCTGAGGGAGCGGGGAACAGAATCTAAGGGGGTATTTGGAAAAATGTGGAAAGATTCCATTTTTCAGTGGAGAGGAAAAATACTTGGCAAAAAAAAATATCAACTCTTACTTGTGCTCATTAGCTCCAGCAGTCAATTTAAGAGGAAAAATACTGTTTTTTTCAGAGAAGCAGAACCTGCAATGAGTAAGGGGGCAGGTACTAGAGGACTGACAGGAGATGGATGGATAGCTACAGATGGATACATTGGAAGAGTGTTTCTTACAGTCCTCTCTATTTTTTGTGTGTCTTCTTTCTTCTGCCTTTCAAATTCTTCTAGTGCTTTTCAGTTCTGTTCTCAGCTGTTGACTTTCTCTTTTTTCTTTTTTTTTTTTTTTCTTTCACTTTACAGTTCCTGTATGACCTTATTCCTGCGAATCTTTCTCCTCACTTGTCAGGCTGCCAGCAGCTCAGACAGTCCTGGTTCCTTCAC
Source organism: Falco punctatus (assembly GCF_963210335.1). Lineage (NCBI taxonomy): Eukaryota > Metazoa > Chordata > Aves > Falconiformes > Falconidae > Falco > Falco punctatus. The sequence continues at coordinate 691,215 of NC_137600.1, read as the reverse complement.
TCCCTTGGTGCTCTTTCAGGCTCTACCAGCCCTGCTTCTAAGTAACTTGAACTTTTGTTTTAAAGTTTTTAAGAAAGAAATTGTGGCTCTGTCTGTACCTTTTGTGATTAGGTATTTGAGGCAGAGGACCCTGATTGTGGAGAAAAAACAGATTATCTTTTTCTTACAGAATTTATTGTATTGGTTGCTGTTCTTTCCTTACAGATGTTTCAATTTAAAGTTGGGAAAATAATTTTCATGTTGGATTTGAGTCATGATGCTTGGCTGACATTTACTTGCCTCTTGGAGCTGACCTAAATTTTGATCAGTATTAGCTCGTCTAGGGGCTGCTCAGCCCAGTGCTGAACACCCACAGCTCTCGGTTGCTGCCGCTGTTCTCACAGGGGCTTACGGATACTGTCACAAGTTTGCTGAGTGTGTGCAGTGAAGAATTAGAGTTGGTCTTCAGGGCAGTTGAAAGGCTGCTGCATGCAAACAACAGCTTGAGCAATTTTAACACCATATGGGAATAAACAATGTCCAGCTCTAGCATGGTCCTCGTGCCTTGCAAGGAGGCTGCCGAGCCTGATGCTGAAGCATTTGTGTAAGTTGCTGTCTACACATAAAGCGGTTAAAGGCAGTGTCAACCCTTATGAAGACATTCTGCTTAATTTAAGTTGGGTTTAAGTAAAGAACAATTATCTATACATCTTGATTTGAAATCACAGTGCAACTTAGAGGATGCACTCAGGTGTGCTCTCACAGATCAGATGAAAAAGTAAGGAGTTTGAACCCCTATGCTAAGACTTGAGAAGTGATTATATAGATTTTCCTAGGATGTTTTAATGTGGAGGTAAACAGCTTAGCTTAAACTTGTGCTGTTTTGTTTTGAGTTTTAGGCTCCAGAATAATTTTGGAGAAGGAGGTGAGGCTGCAAAGGGAGGGCCATGGCATTGCCTCACTAACCCTTCAGAGTGCGCCTTAGTGGTTACAGATCCTACTCTACATCGTAACTTGTACCATGGACAAAGCAAGCTTGTACTGACATAGCAGAGAGGTGGCTTCCATCGCCTCCCTCTGCAGAAATAGCTTGCTGTGGAAGAGCAGTGACACCTGGTTAAGATGGCGTAATTGTGACGTGAATGCAAAGTGCAATGTTAAGTTAAGCGTTTACGTGAGAATAAATGCATTCTCTCTTATACTTTCAGATTTGTGTTTCTATAGGAACAAGTCTGAGATACTTCATGACATTTGGTCTGTCTTTTAGATTTTGAAGAAATCCTGTATAGAAATTTTGGCGGCAGAGCCTTCCAGTATATGTGCAGGGGGTAAGTACAAATGTAGGCTCTAGTTGTTCGTGTTGCCTAAAATACATCTTTCTGTCCATCTCTAATTGCTGGAGAGTGCAAAGGGAACCAATTAACAGAAGCTAAATCCTTCGCTTTTTTTGGTGAATTTCTTTTTCATCTCACAGTAGCTTGCACGTTTCCCACTTCTGCCAAATGATGTCAAATGGGATTTTCTTACAGAAAAAGCTTGAGTTTGACAGTTCTGCTTAACTGTTGCACTCAAACCAGTCTGTCTTTCTTGGACTGTGCCAAACTTGAAGTAGATATGCTGCAAGAATACAAACCAAATCAGGAAATAAGACTTTGTGACTAGATTTAGAGTTTTGCAAATTCATCACCTCTGAAGACTGCTGAAGGAAGTACTTCTTAAGAAACGAGCAAGGAAGTCAAAAGAGCACACTTTGATCTAAAGGCTTCTAAGAGCCTTTGAACATTTCTTAGGCATTTAGTATTGACACAGTGACTGGGACTAGAATTTAAACCTCATTCAGCTGACTTGTGTAAACCGTAGTGCGTCCCCTCTTTGTGTGCTTGTTCTAATATGATTGTGTCACCTACACTGTGGCTTTAAAGTCCTGGCAAGCATTTCTGCATTCAGCAGAACTCAGTTTTTTTTGAAGAAAACTTAAAAAAGTCTTTTTTAAAGAAAACCATTTTAGCCTCTTCCATCTGCTTCCTGTGAATTCTTCACATTTTATGAAGTGTATCCTAACTGTTAGTTGAATGTGTAACAACTCATAAAGTAGAGAGGATGGGAGAAAAGCTGAGGTTTGTAGAGAAGGATGAGTCCGTGACAAGTCCTGCATCTTCCTTTTTCTTAAATTGGTAGTCCAAATAGGAAAACTAATTATCATTACTTCTTTGTTTTCACTTCTAAAGCAGCTGCTTTAATCATCCTTCCTGCATCTCCTGTTCCTGGAGCAACTGCCTGTATGCCTAAACATATATAGGCAGTCACCCTTTCCGAGCAGCAGGAAGACACCAGGCCAAATGCCCAATAAGAACCAGGCCTCAGTTTTGCATTCCATGCGTGCCACTACAGTAGTTCTGTTTTCTGAAGCCAGGATGGTATCATTGACATGAATTATAGTACTAAGTGATCTGGTTTTCATTTTTGCTGGCCAATTAAACAGTTCCTCTCTTTAAAAAGGCTCCAAAACAGGGCTCTTTCTACCTTAGCATGGTGGATGGTTGTTGTCATGGGTCTCTGATATAGTGCAGTGATGTTCCGTAAATGTTTGGGAAAGGAAATGAAATTTTATGAAGATCCAGAGCCACTTTACAAACTTAAAGATTTTTAAAAAATATATTTACATAGTTATACAAGTGATAAACAATGATACTTATGTAATGTTGTAAGCCAGAAGATGACTTATAACCATCATTTATAACTATCTTTAACACTTTCTAATATGCTTGGCAGCTGCTTATTCATCTTATCACTCCCATTCATTGTGTCTTAATGAGAATGTGGGAGTAACGTACAGCTGTATCCAGCAGAGCCAGCTGAAAGAAATGCAGAGGGGTTTTATATAAACTGTTCATATTGGAATTTGGCCAGTACTTCACAGGAGGAGGAGAAACTTTAAACTTGAAAAATGCCAACAGTTACTTAGAAGCTCAATTCAAGGCCCCATCTCTGAGTCTGGGCAGATAGTCCATTGCTCTCAAACTGCAGCTAACTTAATCGCTTTGGACTTTGAGACTAATGCAAGTGCCATTGAATATGAAAGCTATGTACATTTGTGTCTTTTTTAAACAATTTTTTGCAGGTATAGCTCTGATGCCTCATGTTTTCTTGTTCCTGTGCACATCCTTGAAGAGTGATGGTGCCATTTTTTTTTTTTGTGGTTTTGGTTTGGGTTTTTTGGTTTTTTTGTTTGGAAGGAGAGAACATGAGGGCTCCGTGTTCCCTGAGGCCACTCTTGCACTGCAGAGTGCTCCCAGACACTTGAGTCATGAATTTCAGCAGCAACACATAATTCTGAAATGTCAGTTTTTTGATGATTTGGTTTTGCATCAGTACAGACATGCAGGGTGCATACTGTATCTGGTCATTTCAGTCTCAGGCAGAGACAGGATCCCCGTGGTTAATCTGACATCATTGATATACTGTTCTTTGACTGTACTTGAACTCTCATTCCCCAGCAGTTGAGACTTCTGTGATTTCTCTTAAGTATTCATCAGCCCCCACGCTCCAGAACAGAGCTCTTCTCCCCTGTTCTTCCCAAATGCTCTTGGACAACACATAACGGGCCTGCAAGGCAGCTTCCCTGGCTAGATGTGGTGGGATGATTTGCAACTTGGCTGTAAACAAGTGGGACCTGGAAGAGAGCCCAGATTCCAGAGCAAATCTGCTTTTTTTTTTTGACAAGTACAGTGTATGAGTCCTTAAGGGAGATGAAAGATGGGGACTGTAAAATGCAAAGGGAAAGATTTGAATCTGCAAAAACTAGGTTCCTTGTTTCTCCTGGGAATTTTAAAACCAGGGTGGTGTTTCTGAAGCACTGTAATTAGTCCTGTGTTGTCTTGGACGGTGAAATATTTTGTGTCCAAACCACATTCACCAGTGAAACATCAGTGGGGATTATCTGAGTGCCTCTCCTAGATAGTAACAGGAATTGTGGGGGCTGTTTCCTTCACATGGGGAACTGCAGAGTTTGAGTCCCTATGTCTGCTGCCAGAACTTTTCTGGGACTATGGCCCTGTTTCAAAATCTGAAAGTCTGGAAATGGTGCTTGCCTTGCAAGGCAGTCTTAATGCTGGTGGCTGCAGGAAGTTCATAAACCTTTCCCAGTACTAGGCTCAAGTAGCTGGAGCAGCAAGGGATGGTAGACAGTGGTCCAAAAGACTTGGGAGGATATGATCTCATTGCTCAGCCCTGCTTGCTCAAAAAAAATGACTGCTCACTTCAGCGCTCAGGTGTAAGTGACTGTTCTTGAAGCTTTCTGCTTGCACTGCAGCTTGTGGTGACCTTGTAGAGTTATCTGGAAAAATAGCAGCAAGGAAGACTTGGGGAAATGCCCACCAACTTTGAGATCATAGCCTTTGTCCAGAGACTGGAAAGCTGGTCGGTTGATGAAATTCCCTGTCACCGTATGCACATAAGTCCAGTCAAAGACTCATGGTCATTGTACAGGCTAGTAGGGCAGGGTGTGACACAACTCGTGGCAACTGATACAATTTTGCAGTTACCTGCACTTGGGAAAGTAGCACTTGAACTTCTCCAAGTTATCTGTCACTGAAAGAATTTTTTTTTTTCCTTTCCGTGGAAAGATAACCTTTGCCTTTCTTCACCCAAAACTTTCTGCCATTTAAAATGTCAACCTGGGGAGGGGAAAGCTCAGTGTGTCTGAAGCTTAATGTTTGCACTGCAGGTCAGTTATAAAATGTTTCTGTTGCGTATTATTTACTATTTCTAAAAACTCAAATTGAAATTGGGTAGAGATCGAATGGAAGTCCAATTATTAACAATTTTTAAACCTAAAAATTGTTAAACTGCAAATCTTAGCTCAAGGATCTCAAGTGAAAACTTTTGGCATATGTGCCTTGCCTAAATGACCGTTCTTTGCCTTGCTATGTATCAATGATCTACTGTTTCTTTTGCTACAGAGTCGTTTCAGGTTGTCGTGAGAGGAAATGGATTTCGACATGCCCGTAATGTTGACAGAGTGCTCTGCAGTTTCAGGATCAATGACACGGTTACTCTCAGTAAGCTGTTTTGATATATATTTTTTTTTTCTGATTCTGCACTGGCAGACTTCTGCTTGCAAAAGATTTTGGATCTTCAAATACGTTGACTGTGAAGGTAATAATAATTATGGGATGAGGAACTATTAATTTGCAGAATGGAGAAGAGGTGATTTTTCTAGAGGAAAGCTGCTGCTGGTATTGTATACTGCGACTCTGACAGCAAGTATGTGAGAAGCTTGAGCAGCAAAGAGGACGAAATATAGAAGACAAGGAACTTGCCTGTAAAGAGTATTTATATGTGTCTTGCTGGGTTAAGTATGTAGTGATACGAGTTCTGTTTCTCTCCTTACCTATATTTTGTAGTACTTAGCAGGCCTGGTCATGCATCTTAAATAAACACAATTGTTGGAAGCTGTGTTGGAGCAGTGGTGAAGGTATAGCTGTGCTTCTGCGGGTGTAGCTTGGAAAGATTTTTCCTCTACAGAGTCCACCCAGCAGAAGAACCAAAGTTAGAGAAGCAAATTGGACCCTGAGTGTCTGGCCTTTTTGTGAAGTGTACTGACAGCTGGAAGGCCTAATGATCCTCTTGTTCTCATCTGGCATGCCTGCAAACCCACATAGGAAACCAGATAGCGTAACTCATAGCTAACACCACCAGTGACAGTAGAATTCATCTTTTCTAACATGGAATCAATTTGGAAGCTGCCTGATGGTTTTGGAGGCAGTCCTGACCCTTTTGAGTAAAACCTAAATGCATTAATTAGTTTCTTACATGTGGAAGTCTAATGGCTTGATGTTGGATTTGCTCGTGCTTTGAGCATTTGTGTAATTTGCTCTTTGGAGCAGGGGAAGAGTTTGCTAAGGCTGTTTGCTATGTTGGGAATGCCACTGAGCATTCAGTGCAGGTATAGGACAGTGAGTGTATGTAATTTATCCTAAAGGGCTTTTGTACTGTTATGCTGGCTGCCTCTGTAGTAGGCAGGTTCTGGAATTGCTATCTCTTGTGTCACTAAGCAGAAAGCTTGGCTGGCTGTGGTTCGTATTTGCTTAAGCAGTTATGGTGAGTGCTGAGGACATGAAGATCAGGAGCTGGAGGGCTCAGTGTCCAGGGAGGAGCAAGTGGCATTGGAGGGGGGGAGGAGGGAAGGAGAGGGATCTGGGCTGGGTAAAAAAGCACTGGTGTGGGAGGGATATGGTGAATTAACTGCTTTGGAGGCACCTCCATGCAGCCCAGATCTAAGTGTTGGAGATGTGTGAGCAAGTGAGGGGTGGCTTTCAAACAAAGAACAGCAGAAGCAGCCACGGATTCACTTATTTTCTTTCTAAGCTCCATAAAATTGGAACCAAACCTGACATGTGGCCGGAACTCCTTAAATCTGGATCATGGCTGTATTTAGATATTGAACCATGTTCGGTTTCTCCCCAGAGCTCAGATCCAAAGTTTTGTTTGGATCCTATGTGTTATAAAGTCACCCATAGTTCTCCAGAGCTAGGTAGGAAACCTTCCCTTCTCTCTTCACCTGGAAGGTTCCAATGGAAATGAAATTGCTGTTCAAATATTTACAAGTTTTCTTTTCATCAAAAGTCTGAAGCCATGTGGTACAAACCCATAAGCCTCTGGGTTTGGCTGCTGGAAGCCGACAGTTTGTAGCATCCTTAGTTTGCATGTCTGCTGTCTTTTTTTCAATTAAAACATGAATATCCTGTATTAAACATAACATTTGGGTGAAAACTTCCACTTTGTGGAGGAGCTACTTTCAGTTAAGGAGAAGCATTAGTGGAGAATTTTTCAAGCAGTCATATTTTATGCCAAGAAATGCATGGATGTGTATAATGGAAGTTCTAGGAGTTACAAGACCACGCGTCAGCATGACAGAAGACTGTAAAGCTGCAAGATTTAGGGGTGCCCACGTCACCCTGCTGTAGCTTGGCCTGGCCTTGTTTTAAGCCCTGAACTTCCCTTAGGCCAGATTTCCCTTTGAGAGACCTGAGCTGTTGATGATTTCTAACGGAAGATGGCTTGGGTCAGAGTGTGTACCATTTCAGATCCACCAAGGGCCAGATTTGCAGCCTGTGTAGGGCGGGGATAAGAGCTAGGTTTGGTCCTTCCTTAGTGGAAGGACATCATTACTCTACTTCCCCAAACTCCTTTCCATTTCTTCTATAAATAGCTTTCAAGAGCTGCAGCACAAAGGTCTTTGAGAGTAAGTTCTGAAAGCCTGAAAAACTTGGATCTTGGGCTTAATTTGAACTTTTTTTTAGGAGCTTTAAAATAATCTGTGTCTTTAAGAGAAAAAAACATTGGAAGGTGTATATGAATGGAGTAAACTCTGCCTCCCCGGGTTTACAAATGGGGGAACTGAAGTTACAGTACTGAAAGTAGCTGCTCCAAGTGAGCTGATCGCAGGCAAGTGGGCGGATGTCCTGACACCCAGCCTAGCGCTCTTCCTATACTAGTTTGTGGGGCCTCTTCAGAAGCTAGAGATTTGGTGCAGGTCTTCTTTCTGGATTGCCTGTTCTTCATTTATTTCTGCCTTCATATCCGTCGAACAACTGCCCTTCTTATGGCCCCCTTTACACTGTGAATCCAGGACTCTGAGCCTGAATGGAAGGTGAAACAGCTACTGTTCCTGCCAGCAGCTTTGTGAGTTATGGAAGTGATACTAATGCTATCCTTTTCTCTCTTAGGTAAAGTCTTTTCAGCACTTGACTTGCTTTCCCTCCAGAGAAGACTACTTGCTCCCTTGTCATTAGCTTGAAAGTTACCTCTCTTACCTGAGGCTATGCTAGCTGTGACCTGCCAGTTGCATCCCAGTTGATTCTCAACTCAGCTTCCTAGGAGCTGGCTGGCTCTGGAGCAAGGCATTCATTCCTGGAAACATCCTAAAGTCCTCACAGAGCTAAGAATGTCATCCATCAACTTTCCACTATTCAGTGTCCTGTCTGTGGAGACACAGAAACGTCCAGTGTTGCCAATGGGAGGAACTGTTTGCGAGGGTTACCTCACTCCCAAACACTGTGACCTGGTGTTGGTGGGGTGAGGAGAACAACTCCTTCTCTTCTTGTGCGCTGACTGCTTGTCTAGCTGAGTAATTTATTACGGTGTCTGTCATCATAATTTCATAGTAGCTTTCAGGAAAGATCAGTTTATCTTAGTGCAACCCATGGACTTTAATTTGAAGCTGTCTTCCTGTGTCCACAAAACGACTGTGGAAAATGAGGAGATGAGCCAAATATGTTTCCTGCCCCCCTGACCTGATGCATTCATTGTGTCCTGAATCGATGCATAGGTGAAAAGTGAGCTCATTCTCCTTGGCACTGCACCAAGACTTCTCAGTTCGTTTTGCACTAGTCTGTCTGATGCAGTGACCTGCAAGCAGAGAGGCTGCAAACAGTTTCTGAGCTCAAACCATTTCCTCACTGAGGGAACTCAACAGTTGCTCATCAGTGTTCTCAACCCCCAGTCTCTCCTGGTGGGAACTGGCACAGCTCTGTTAAGTTTAAGTTGCTTTATGTGAGAACGTATCTCAGTGTTTCGCTTTACTGGAGCCTGCAGCTCCAGCCTGCATTCTCAGTGTGCCTTTGGCACTTAAATGCAAACAGCTTACTGTAAGAGTTAAATAAATTAGAATTTTATGGAAACCTTATGGAGATTGGATAGTTCAGTTATTTTTGATTGCTTGAAGCCTCTCAGCCTCTGATTGTATCAGGGAGGGAGAGAGGGATTTTTGAAGATAACGCTAAGCCAACAGTTCCTGAAACCTTAAATTATCCCAGATGAGATGCAGGCCAGCACAGCTAGGACTCACTGAGGTAAAGGGCATGAGCTAATAGGTTTTTATTGGGATTATTGGCAGAGAAAAGTGGCAGGTGAAGAGAGCATCAGCTCATAATGTTCATAGCTTTGGGATAAAAAAAAGGAACATCTGTAGAAACCATGAAGAATATTTGGCTGAGCAGAACTGTAATCAGATGCATGTTCAACAGCAGGATGTTTTCTGCCAGCAGCAGGACCTAGGAGAATTGGTTTCAGACTGCACAGAGTTAAAAGTAATTATGCAGTGCAGTGATTTATGACTGCTTTGTGGTGCTAAAATGTCTTTGTCTGCCCAGATTGTGCAGGATCCAGCAAAGATAGTTCTGGGCATAGAGACGAGCTTTGTCCTAGGCAATTTAAAACTGAATCAACAGATGAAAGATCAGTGAGGAAACAGCATGCCCTGCAGCAGGGGTGGGGCTAGATCTTTTGCATTCTAGTGAATACTCCGGACACTTGGCCGAAACTGATCCTTTGGACAAACTCGCCTGATTTATTTTTTTTTTCTCCAGCACTGAGTACCAGAAGTGAGGGGAAAATGAGGCAAAGACATTGGGAGCAGGACTTTGCCAGGTACCAGTGGAGAGTGAGCTGTATAGGGAACTGTATCCCAAAACTGCCCAAGAAACGCCTTTTAAAAGTGGTCTTCTGTTTTTAAATCCCTAGCAGGTTGCTCTGTTTTCCGTGACTTTCCTTTCTCCTGGCAGCACGGTACTTTTCTGGTGATACCTTCTTTACTTTCTCACAACGTGGTCACTCAGCACAGTAATGTTTTGCTTTGCAGTTCCACACACTAATCCCCAATTTCCCCACTTGATCATGTCACTTTAACTCTCCACTGAACCTTTTCCTTTCATGTTCTTATAGTAGCTTTTCCCTCTTTCCACTATGGTAGAAGAGAACTTCCATTACTGTGTACTAACTCCATCAGGTGTTTTTGAGAGTGTGACCTTTATGAAGGACACAATGTATGCCTCTAATGTGAAAACATACACCAAGGTGAGCTTGGAATCCTGTTTTGAAGGATGACCCAAGTTGTTGCATGACAGAGAATATGAAAACAGAAGAAATGGTCACACTTCCTTCATAGGCTCTCCTAGCCTCCAACAAATTGCAGTGTAAGAACTTTTAAAATGGGATTCCTGTGCATTTACCTCCAGCAGGCTTCTCTGCAACTGTCTAGGCTGAGTGTGAAGGAGCAAGCACAGGGCAGCCAGGAAACTTGGGCTGAACGAGGAGGAGAATCTCTGTGGAATGTGAAGTGCTTTACTAAGCTCACTTTTTTATACTGTCTGCTGCCGGGGAACCAAGATGGTCTCTTGCTGCGACACCAGTAGATCTGTACAAATAAGTACACTGGAGCTTATGGTAACAGCTCTGAGATTGCAGTGGAGCTGTTGCAGTGCTGGAGCAAGACGCTCCTGCCCAGGGCTGCCCCTGTCGTATGTGCTGCTCTCCTGAGCCACCCGTTGTGCGCATGAGCAAATGAAGTGTGGTGCTTTGTCAAGTTCTGTTAGTAGCCTTGCAGCTATGTGTGCTTGTTGAACAGAGCTGCAGGCACAGCAGATGAACCCACCGGAGAAAAAAGCAATTCCTTCCAGATCCTTTCTCTCCATCTAGAGATTGTTATGAATGTGATATCATTGTTCTGTGCTTATCTGTTTCTTTCCCCCTGTCTCCTAACTCTGCTCTGAATGGCTTTGGCATTCAAAGCTCCCTACACAAAGCAGAGCAATTATAGTATGATCTCAATGTGGTTTTCATTACAGCATTAACAAAACATTTCTTATTTATGGGTCTTTCTCATAGGCAGTTTCTCTAGCTCAGAGAGTATTCCAGTGTCTTTCTACATTCCTATCTCCCCACAAAATGGGTTTGAAAGAAAAACTTTTCTTGCAGAGTTGTCACAAGGAGTGGCATAGGAGGAGTCGTCAGCCAGGAGGAACAGAGACTGTGCTGTGGGAGGCAGTGCAGAGAATTATGGAGGTATTTTTTCTCATCTGAGGTGACAAAGGGACGATGGAAGTACTCAGGCTCACGATGGCTCAGGGCTACCCATCAAGAGTGGGCTGAGGTGCCGACAAGAACAGCCGCCTTAGCACAGATGTTCCTGAGGGAGTCTTATGTGAGAGCAGCCAGGCTCCCACCCCCAATTTGGCTGTGTTTGTCTAATAGTCCAGAGTCTTCTCTCTTGCTGAAACAGAAGAGTTCTTTTGTCTCTTTAAAGCATTTCTGAAGATGTGCTTTAGTTGAATGCAAATCATAAGTACAGGGATAACAGAGGGAAATTGTTGGTCTGTGATACATGGGAAGTTTGGCAAACAGCTTTTGAAGCCTTTTCTGGACTAAAATACTGCTGATATTGCGAGTCCAACAAGCAGCAGTTGTGATATTGTGGTGGCAATTTGAAAATGTGCTTTTTAAAATGCTTCTGTAAGGGATCTTTGCAGTTACTTTTCAAAATGCCACTTGGTTCTTGGATGAACCGTTAACCAGAGAAAAGGCCATTAATTTTTGCTTGGTTATATGGCTAAAAGAAAGTACTACTATCTGTCTTGGTCACCTTCTTTGGGGTTTTATGCCTCTCTTATTGAGGTTTGCTCTTCTGTGTTAAAACATCATGCATATATTGAGCCTTTTATTATTATGGTTGGGAAGTACTCCAAGGCTGGCTTGCCAAAAGGTTACACCCTGTTAATGGCAAAAGAAACTATTCACTAATGCTGGGAATAATAGATTTTACAGGCTACAGATAGTTATTAAAAGGTGTAGGAATGCTGGGTAGCAAATTACAGGAATTTGAGCAGTAGCAAGTACCTTGTTGAAAGGGCATCCACAGAAAACAGATGTATTTTGTGAGATGTTTGGCCCTTCTGCATTTCTGCACACTGTTCTGAAAGGCCTTATGCCTTGGGACTGCCTAGTTTTAGTTGCCTATGTGTGCTGTGTCCTGTAGGTTTTTTTTATATAGTGAGAATCTTATTTGACTTGATAGAGTGATTAGAGCTGCACAGGTAAGGAGCAAATTGTGCCCATTACTGTAGGCAGACTTTCTCAAAAGCGAGGCGTTGCAGAATCTCCTGAAGATGCCCAAGCTCTGCTTGTGATTGGTGTCTGAGATGTGATCAAGGCCGGGGCATCCTTGCTGTAACATTGGCAAAGGAGGCAAAGTGATTTCTTCACGGTTATGCAGCCAGCTAGCAGCTGAGCCAGGAACAGAAATCACTTCCTGGGCAGCAAAGTCAGCGACATCGAGCCGAGTGCTCCGCCTCCCGCCTTCCACAGCTCCTCCACTAGTATTGTCAGCTGAGAGGAGGCCAAACCACAAAACTCAGATTTTGGCATGAGATCTAGAGTTTGGGAGCATTTGAGCCCATCTCTTACTGCACAGGAATACAGCAAGTTTTTTTCTGTAGCAGACAAGAAAAGCGGCGTTCTTTCAAATGCATCCTGCAGATACAGATGCAATAGCAGATGGGAAGTGTTGTTTTGTTTGGTTTCCCTATGTAAGTTTTCCAGGAAGGAGTCAGATGGCCAGAGTTATGCAAACCAAATGGATCGTCCTTTGTTTAGAGCAAAGGAAAATAATCACTAATTTTTGTGGTGAAACACAAACATTCTCCAAACAAAATAACCTCTCCCTATAGCCAGCCTGGCCAGCCATGAGTTCCCCCTCTTGGGACTTTGAGTCTGATAAACTTTCTAGAGAGGCATAGACTTTAATGCAAGTTGAGGGTGGGAAGGGAGAGAAAGAGAAACAAAAAAGCAAATGAGATCTATCTAAAAGGCCTTGCAAAATTAAGCCAGCTTTTGTTTTAGTGAATGCTGGCACGGAGAATTCTTTGGCCTTTGCTGCCAGTGTTAGCAAAGGAGAAAACAAGACATCGGTCTTCATTCTCTTGGCATGTTTGCGCTGAGGCGATGTCATAAATTTATGGGAGTTAATGGTATCTTCATAAATCAGGGTGAGAACAGAACTGTAGGGCCAGATTCACCGCCGCTGTGCATCTGCCTTGCTTGTGCAAAGTGGGAAATGCTGGTGGTTTGATTTGGTAACTCCATTGCAAAACTGAATGCCTGTAGATGATGCAAGCGCATCATAAATCCAGTGCCTGTGCTGCAGGCGATAGGAAGTGAGGAGTGTGCACTGTATCGCTACATTGCATGCTGTAAGTGCCTACTGTCTGTCTGCCTTTCTTTTAATGAGGAAGAAAGTATGGGGCTAGCAAAGGAATATCGCATGCTAAAAACATCTGCTGCTAACATTTAGCATAGTGGAAGTGTTCTTATGTGTTCTCGCACTGAGGCTATGGGAAAATAGCAATAATATGGTACTTTCCAGGCCAACAGGAGCAGGGATCTAGAGTGATCACAGGAGCTTGAAGACTGCTCTCAGTAGGTGAGCCATGACGCAGAAGCCAGGCCTATCTGTGAAAACCATATGGCTGGCTAAAATAACGCACTTTCAGCTGTTTGCCTGTGTCAAACAGTCCTTAACAAAATAATTGCTGTGGGTAACCCAAAAATTCAAATGTGTAGGCATGGGGTTTGCTGGAAGCTGGAAACATAAGGAAAACTTCAGGGAAGGTTACAACTTTTCATTACTATTTTATTTTTCTTTTAATGGAGTGTAAAACCTAAACATTTCCTAACCTGCCTGAGGAAATAATTGTTTATACTGCTGCCAAAGCAAAGAAGTACACCTGTACGAAGTAGGGATTATAATGTGTGATAGGAATTACTAAAGCAATATTACTGCTTTCTAGAATTTTGAGTTCAGTGGAAACCTCTCTTTTAGGAACATCTAGGAAAGAATGTTTGACTTGGTGAGTCCTGCTTCTTCATGAGGGGACAAACTCTTTTAGTCTGTATCTCTGATCTTCATGCCTCATCCAGTGCAGAAAAATGTGCTGCGTGACCCTGCTTCTGAGTGAACGCTGCTGAGCTAACCACCGAGAGTGGGGCCAGGGTCAGTAGTGCTCTGCTGCTGTTGCTCTAATCATCGTTAGGTACCATGTGAATGAATTTATCTTGGCAGCCAAGTATGATCAAGGCTCACAGCTGATGCAGAAATTACTTCAGAGAAGGTTGCCACTTTCTCTTTGGCTTGTGTCTCTTCATGGCTTTCCCTCCTTCCACTGGCACCTTAAATGGAACTGCAACTTGCACAAGTTTCCTCAAAACCAAAAGACCAGACAGTCAGAATAGTGCAGATCTTCATTAGATTGCTAAATGATTTGGTTAAACTTTTAACCTTGCTCCCTTCTGTTCCCTGCTGCTGTCAGTGATGCACTGAACACTGTAACCTTACTTCCATGTCGGCAGTGTTACTAACACCCCGGGCAGTTAATTAAGTGCACTGTGCAGTTGTGAAGAGACTTTAGATGGTCAGAGACCCCAGGTTTGCTGTCTGTATTCCAAATAGCAAAGCAAGGTTGTGATAATTTGTACTCCAGTTTCAACGTGGCCCCACAGAATGAAGGTCTCCTCCACCCTGCCATGTACAGAGATAAGATTCAAGATTTGGATTGAAGATGAGATTTGAAACCGACAGGTTTGAAAGGCAAGGGGGAAAGAATCTGCCAGGAGAGGAAGGGTTTTCAAACAAAATGAAAATTTCAACTGGAAATTTTTAGTAAGCTGATAATATTGATAACAGCTCGTTTCAGGTCTATAAGCATCTCTATAGAAGGCCCTAGAGATGGTTAAGTACAGCTGGTAGAAAGCTTCCTGATGCAGTGACGTGCTTCTGGAAAATGCTGATTCAGCAGAATCAACCCCTTCTGTGGGAATGTGTGGTTTCCAGTCCAAAAAACAAAACCCACCCAGCCTGTCTGCCTGGTTTTCTGCCAATCTGCCCAATCTCTAGTCAGCTGGCGAATGGGCTGGGAAGTTTCTTGGGATCCCCATCTGTCTGGTCACCAGAGTGATAGTGTAAAGTTCTGATTTAAGTCTACAAAAGAAGAATATTAACTAATAATGTTCCTGTTTCCCAGCGTATTGATTATTCTTCTGACTCCACTTTAAAAAGCATACTATAATTCAGGTTGGAAGTTTTAATTTAGGTTCAGTCGAATCTGCCTTGAAGTACAAAATTTCCCATAATATACAATTTTCTTAACTCAGCTATTTCCAATTACATGTAATCTGTTGCAGCTCCATCTGGTCTCCTGTATGGAGTGGCTGTGATAATTTACTGTGACCATTCAAAAAAAGCTTTGTATCTTCAGTTTTGTTGTGGCTCGGCTATGTGGCATGGTAGATTTCAACAGCACGGAGCAGCTGTAGGAACAGCGAAGGTGCTGCATGCAAGATGTGAGTAACAGGTGGTGCAGAGCCCCGAGGTGTTCAGCTCTGCAGGGGCAAGCAGTCCTCAGCCCTTTTGTAGAAACAATGGCACAACGGGCTTTGTGAAGCGACATTTCACAGTGAGAATGAGAGCTTGCTATGGCAGCCTGAACACAAGACTGTTTTCACAAGGGCTCTGCAAAGAAATGAGGAACAAGGGTGAGGTGCCACATTTCCTCATCTTTCTCAAGGCAGGTAAATGTAAGGTGTTGAATTTTATTTTTTTTCCCCCTGAGGTGCAGGGTATCTGCAGTTACTCTGCATTTACTCTGTAAATTCATGGGCTAAAAGCATGCCTACAGTTACCTCCGAACAACTGCTGTGCAGTAGATTTTTATCCCTCACACAGTGTTTTATCTTGTTTATGTATTGAGAGCAAGGAAAAACTTTATTTAAGTTTGGTCTTTGAGACTTGTATTACTGATCTGGTAATAAATCCCAATATTTCTTTTTTTCCAGATGAGAAGCCTTTTGTAGTGGAAGATACCTACCTACTCTGCCCAGCACCTGTGCTACGAGAAGTTGGCATGTACGTTTTTTCTACATACTCAAGTATTTACTTTGCCTGTGGGAAAATAAGTCTGCATCATCTCACTATATTCTGTTGTTGCTATAGGCCTCTAATTCTGGTGTCTCTGGTGCTTGTTGGGTTAATTGGCAGTTGTGCATTGGAGCACAAGGGAGAGAGCACCATCAGTGTGAATTAACCTGTACAAAAGGCTTTTCTGTGCATCAGGAGCCCATGTTCTAGAGGATATAATCTAGTAGAGGATTGTGGGCTAGCTGGCCTGACTTGTCTCTTGTGGGTTTTTTTCTAGGGAAGCAGCTCTTCAAGTCAGTATGAACGATGGTCTGAGCTTCATCTCTAGCTCCGTCATCATCTCCAGCACACACTGTGTAAGTTTCAATTCATGTGCCTAAAATGATTCAGTGGGATAGTGGCACTTAAACACAGATGTTTGTTATACTGGTATTAGAGCTTCCAAGTTGAGTAAGTTTGGTGTACAAAGAACCTGTTTCCCTTTTTTAAAGGTGAGCTTGTGAGTTTGGTAAATACAGTATTTTGTGTATCGTGTGTGCTGTAGTGTGGCAAAGCTCTTGAGTCTCCAGTAAACACCTCAGACTGTATCTGCTGTAAGATGCAGACCAGAACAGGTCTAGCAGCAGCAGCCAGTGGCCTGGAGGTACCTATACTCACTGCAGGGTGAACAAGAAGCAGGTCTGCTGGCTTTGTTAGCTAGCCTGTTTCCTCTACAACAATGGTGCTGCTAATTGTGAAGACCGTATGGCAGTTGTGATCACAACCTTTGTCTGGAAACCAGTATGGTTGCCAAAAATAATGTGGGAGATTCTCCACTGAAGTAGCTGGCTCACGGCTGGCATCTTTCGTTGCCAGTAGTGAATTGCTGCACTCAGTCTCTGGTGGAATCAGGCAAAGGATGATGAAGCCGTTATAATTCACGGTATTGCTGAAGATGCTGCCTCTGTTAAGTCATGGCTGATGGGAATAGAGTATGAAATGACTTGTGCTAAAGGAGGTAGTGGAGGAATTCACCTGCAGTTCAGAGAAGTCCTTCATGCTTCAGCATTATTCATGGGAAGGCCTATCTTCCATACAGGGAATGGTTGAGGTGCTGCTTTACTACTCCCGTGTACTGACTTAAACTGTTTTTTGGGAAACCAGAGTAGTCTCGCCAGAAAGACTCTGCTTTTCTCCCTACCCAGGAAAGGCACATTGTGTTTCCATACAGAATAACTGGAAGGTGAAGCTGTATAACATCAGATTACCAGAAGTGCTCTGTGGTCCCCAAGGGCTGATGCACAAGATGAAGGAAGTCTTTTATGTCACTTGGTCTTGATACTTGTTCAACAAGGACAAGATTGTATGGAGAGACAGTTTTCAGAGCTTACATGAGGGGTTATATTCCAAAACTTACAAAGACTTCATTATGCCTTTAAAGAAGGGAGTTTATTTTAATAGTTAATTTTTTAGTTCAGGTTCTCTTTGCTCACTGGCAAAAATGTATTTGCATTTTGTCAGCAAATTACAGGAATATTTTGGTATGTTTTGATCATGAGGCAAGACCTGGGAAAGAACTCTTAGAGAAAAATTATTCCTTCCTGATCTGCTTTCTTCTGGGGATACAATTATTATTTCTAGGTTATAGGAGATGAAATAGCTGTTCCTTTTCTATTGTCTTAATAGCTGCAAGAAAACTCAAAAATGCCTGTGTTTGATGGCAGCACCTACTACTGTAATGCCTCCAGACTGCGAAACTGGATTTGCAGTGCCTCTAAGCAGCCAGAATTCCAATTCAGAACCTACATCCAGACCTAGAGGTAGTGACGTTCATTGGCTGCTTTGATAATTATATTGCAGGCTTCAGTAATCGAGGAGGCTTCTTCTGGGTAAACAGACGTTTTGCCTTTGTAGTAGTGTTTGTTTTTTCCAAGTTCCTTTTAAAGATGGAACTGTTTACCGAGACTACAATCCTCTCTTTAATTAAGGTTACAAGGGCTTCGGTCCTGGAAATACCCGTATACAAAATGTGCACCAAATGACTTGTTTAATTGACTTCAGACCTGCGAGTTAGGTCTGTTTGAAGATCTGCAGCTGAAATGGGACAGTCAGAAAGC
The DNA here is from genome assembly GCF_963210335.1 of Falco punctatus. Lineage (NCBI taxonomy): Eukaryota > Metazoa > Chordata > Aves > Falconiformes > Falconidae > Falco > Falco punctatus. Next base: position 673,392 of record NC_137600.1, on the reverse strand, counting down.
TGTGGAATGAAGTGATGGTAACAAGCAGGGAAAAAATCTAGGGTTTTCTTCCCTGTGTGCAAATGAGCAATCAGTGCTTTCGGTTTCCTCTCTGCACTATATTTCAGAAATTATCAGGTTTGGAAAGAGGTCTGGAGTGTTGTCTTCAAGAAGCTTCCCAGATGGCCATCAGCAGTGACTTAACGTGGCAGCCCCACACTTGCTTTGATGCAAATGCCTTGAACCCAGTCTCGTTCCACTCCAGGAATGGTATTTAATGGGAGAAGGAACAAAGCAAGTGGCTTGATGGCCTGATAAGCTTTCCATTTCTTTATTTTCCTGTGAAGCTCTACAAAAAAAACTTCCTATGCAACATGTAAAGAATCTGCAAAGATCCCATTTTCCCTATAAACAATACCTGACCTGTTCTATGAACTACCCATTTTCAAGGACTATCTGGAGATAATCCAGGGAAGAAAATTCAAGTAAGAGCATAGCTAAAGCAGACAGCTCCAATCCCTGCAAGTAAAGACCAAAAATGAATAATCAGAAAAGTCAGTTGGACTTTCACTCCTAAGTTACAAATGTAGGTATTTGAGGACTGAAACAAATAGAGCCTAGGCACTGAACTATCTCATAAGCTTTTTTTATCACCCTAGCTGGCAAAAATTTTAGTGTAGGTTTTTATGGTAAGGAAACTGGGCCAATTTCTCATAGGTTAATTGGGCAAAGCTGTTTTATGCTAGCATAGGTGCTGACCTTTGTTAAATATCTTAAGACTCCTAGGAATGAGGCAGCTAAATGAAGGTCAGTTTTATTGAGCAGTGAAAACTCTAGAAGATAGGAAACAGATGGGTCACTTTTGGAAAGCAACAAGGGATCAAAGCCTTTGCCTTTTCTAGAGGCACATTGTGGCTTCACTGCTATAACTCAGCAAGACCGGACTCCTGTGGCTGCCAGAAGCGAGGAGGGAAGAGGACTTAGTACTCCTGTGCTCTCATTGTGCTTTCTTTCACCAATTGCCAGATGCTGAAAGTGGGATGCTGGGATTTTTTTACCTTGCCCGGTGCTGTCATTTTTGTGAGGTTAAAAGTGCTTTTCACTTTTTGCAGCTAATATGCTGCCTTCATATTTAAATACTGAATGTGTGGCAGAAAGTGTTCTGTAGGCTTGTCCCCTTTAGGAAATGTCACTGGTTTATGTCTCTGAATGTGGTAATGCACATACCTCTCTAGGATAAACTCACTCCCTCTGGGAACAGACAGAGCTTTTGCTTGAGCCAATACTGCCTAACCAAAGTGATTATTTGCACTTTTTCCACTTGAGGTGTAAAATCTGCTATAGGATTTCAAGGAGGAGAAAACATGGGAAAGTTAGGAATGAAGGCATAAGTAATGACTGACTTAATCTCCTTCTTAGTCTGAGGGACACTTAAATACATCTTACTTTCCAGCATTAAGCGATACTAGTTGTCAAATCTGTCAACAGCAAATTAGACCTCACTGAAAGCTGGTTGGGGTTTTGGGTTTTTTATTTTGTTTAAAGGAGTCAAACGTACAGCTAAAACAGCCTTAGAGCTTCTCCCTATGCTTTCAAATCTGGACACTTTGGAATCTACTTGTCTGGACTTCAGGTGTCTGTTGTGCTTTGAGGGACTTCTCGTCTTCCCTAGCTCTCTGCATCCTGAAGCGTGGCAGGCTTCAAGGTTTGCAGCCCCAAAAAAAAGTGCAAGGTTTGTCAGAAATTGAACTGCTAGGCTTCTGTCGTATTCTGCCCTTTGCTTAATCGCCTGTGCTTTCCAATATCAGAGTCCAGGCATGACTGTATATCCTTTTATACCTCATTTTCCGTGGGGCTCAAGGAGCTGCTGGTTTAGGTTCCCAAGATAAAATTGCCAGCAGTGTTTAAATTTTTTAAAGCAAGTCTCCAGGCTTTCCAGGTACTTCTCTGCAGTTCTCTCCTCTCCGTTGAAAGGTAATTGATTTTTTATTTAACAAAAGAAAACAGAAGGCGGCATGGGAGAGACTTGTAAAGATGCTTTTGTTGCAGAGGATCTTTCAGCATTTCCCTTTTAAAGTACATTTTGGGAAGACTTGTAGTCATATAAAAGTGATCTCAGCTGGATCAGGTGGAACAAAATCTCCATTTAAAAAAGGAATCAAAATTCTTCTCTGTTGGCCCAGTTACTTTCAAGCCTGAGGTATGAAGCTGTCCATAGGAGGTCTTTGGGGATTTTATTTTGTTTTTCTTCCTTGGGCTTTTCAATATGAGTTTTTAGAGGCAAGAGGGTTGATTACACAAAGGAGGCCCTTTTAAATCCCTTGTGATATGTATCAGTCCAGAATTTGCCCATCCAACAAATGAAACTTCAAATGCAAGGCTGGTCTGAGGTATAAAGAAGTATCAGTCAGAACAAAGCTTGACTCCCCGATCTCGTGCAGGGGTGGTCTTTAGTTAAAGGTGGAATTGTCATTTTCTGGAGATGGTAAAAAGCATTGACTGTGGAATTGTGTGGGACTGCTCGGTTTTCAGAGTGCAGTCTTTACCTCAAAGAAGAATGAAAGAAAGAAAAACAGGTAGAACCAGGTTAGTAGAGGAGAATTTTTTTTTTGTTTTGGTGACTGCCGCTCCCTCTCCCACCTTCATGTTAGTTCCACGGGAATAGTGCTTTTATGGTGGTTTGTTACCATCTTGGTTTTTCTGCTGGTTTTGGTGGCTTTCAGATATAAAGGGAAACCTGGCTGCACAATGCCAGATGCCCCCAAGATGACAAAGTATCAGAGCATGTATCTGTCTGTCAGGAGAGGAAAATAAAAGGATGCTGGGGAGAGACCAGGATATTGCACCCACTGCTTTGAGATTATAAAACAAGCCTACCCCAACTAATCACATCCCCACAGGTGGTCAGGAGCTGCTGCATGCATTCTCACAGATCCTCTCTCAGTCCCCCAGGTGGTGCAGGGCAAGAAGAGGCATGTACTTCAGGGTGGACAGAATTGGGAGGTCTGTGTCCTGCCCACCCTTGCAGGGTGCCAGCAGCAGTCTCAGAGCTGGGCTCACTAGGCAGGGGTTTGTCGTCAGTAAGGAGCTCCGTGGACAAAAAGGGGGTTTGCTTGTTGGGTGAATGCAGTGACTTCTGTTTATCTGTCCAAAGTGGGCCAGACACAGGAGCTTTTGTGGTTGGGCAAAGCATTTGTTTTATTAAATTATGGCATGCAGATGAAACCCTCTAGCTTAGGGCAGAATGGTACTACAAGTAAATGTGAAGCTTGCTTGTGCCCTCTCTGTGGATGGGCAAGACTATTTTTCATTCAGAGATTTTGCTGACTGCACACCCCAGACTGAGGATTACTGAATGGCTTCTGGTAAAGCTGCTAACAGTGGCCGGGTTTATTTCAGAAGCTAGAGGGTAACACTGTGTAAATCAGGGGCTGCAGACAGAAGTTTAATCCTGCGCCCCACTAACTTTACATATTACCCAGTTAAACTAAGACAGGGCTGTCCTGAGTGTAATTTAGGGCGTTATTTGACCACTGGCAGCTACTCCAACAGAACAGGGGAATGGCTGGAATGAGTGTTCTTAAGGTTGGGAGACAGCATGCTGTTTATATGCTTAGCTGGAGGATAAGATGCCAGCATCTCCAGTATGATAAAGCTCAGCTGGCTGGAAATATTTGATGAATTTGTCTCTTGGCTTGCTTGTCTTGCAGAGTGTTGTGCTTTAACTCCAGCCGGAACTAAGCCCTACACAGCTGCTTGCTTACTCCCCCCGCAGTGGGATGGGAGAGAGAATCGGAACGGTAGAAGTAAGAAAACTTGCGGGTTGAAATAAAGACAGTTTAATAGGTAAAGCAAAAGCTGCACACACAAGCAAATAAACCCAAGGAATTCATTCACCGCATCCCATTGGCAGGCGGGTGTTCAGCCATCTCCAGGAGAGCAGGGCTCTGTCACATGTAACAATGACCTGGGAAGACAAACGCCATCACTCTGAATGTGTCCCCACCAAACTTCCTCCTCCTTCCCCCAGCTTTATATGCTGAGCATGACATCATACGGTCTCCCTTGGTCATATCCCTTCCGTCAGCTGGGGTCAGCTGTCCCAACTGTGTTCCCCCCCAACCTCTTGTGCCCCCTCCAGCCTACTCACTGGTGGGGTGGGGTGAGAAGCTGATAAGGCCTTGACACTATTAAGCACTGCTTGGCAATAATGAAAACATCTCTATATTTTCAACACTGTTTCCAGCACAAATCCGAAGCACAGCCACATACTAGCTACTATGAAGAAAATTAACTCTGCCCCAACCAAAACCAGCACAGGGAGTTACTAATTTATTCCTCTGAAGTTGTTTTTTCAATATCTATACCTTTTAAATAATGTTTTTCTTTCACTGTCAAGTTCTCTGTGGGGAAAGGAATCCCTCCTTCCGTGCAGAGGGCAGTGAGGCTGCATTGTTATTGCATTACCTAAACAAAAGGGAGCAAAACCAGGCAGGGATGTCCAGGTTCCTCTGCTGCTGGCAGAAGATGCTAAATGGCAGCCCTGAATAGTGAAGGCTGCCAAGGCCACGCACCTGTTAGGGGCAAGGCATCGTGAGGCATCACTTCTAAAGAAACGCCCTTAAGGCTGTGGCATTACACTGGCCCAGAGAAAAGTGGGCTTGTTCCCCTGTGTTCTTTTGGACAAGGTAATCTCTTCTCTATAGAATCCAATGTGGACTTGAAAGCCTCTCTCCAACCCTTGGAGTCAGGTGTGACTCCTTGGACTGAGATTTCAGGAGGAGATTACCCTGGCAAGCATTCTTTAGGAGGCTTGTGAATGTGTCCTGGGCATCTGCTTAGCAACTGGGCCTTCCATTTCTGAGCCTCAAGGAGCTATTTTGGTTATAGGTAACATTTAGTTATCAGAACTTGTCACTATCTGTCTCTGCTTGACTCAGATTAGACAGAGGCCCCTTCTGGGACAGATGGACACACAGACGCACCCCACCGTGCTGATATTCTTTCTTATTTGGCCTTCATACTGCAGTCACACAATGGATCTGACTTACTCCAGGTGCTGCGTAACCACAGAAGACAAAGACAAACCCTGCCCCCATGTTGTTAGTGTTCAAGTCCTTGCAGCAGGGGTATTGACTTCAAATGTTCAGTGCTCTTGCTGGCAGCCAGGCGTGCTCAGCTTTCCAGTGCCTGGGAAAGGCCTCATCTCCCAGCGTGGGCTGGCGGGGCTGCTCTGCAGGCGAAGGAGGTGCCTTTGCTCTCCCTGGCGGAGGTATCTGTGCAGTAGGCTACCCGAGGTCAAAGGTACCCAGCAACTCAGTGGAGCTGTCAGAGATTGCGATAATCTTCAGAAACACATTAGGTGTGACTTTACGGTACATGAACAGTATATTTTCATATGCCATGAAAGACAGAATTCTTGTTGCCATGATAGGTTTCCTCTCCCGTAGCTTTTAATACTAGTTTTTTATATTTTTTTTAAATGTGCCTGCATTTACAAATGAGACACTAAGGCAGAAAATAAAGATTAATGTAGCCTCTAGTCCCAGTCTGGAAGTTGACGATTACGTTGCTCCAGGTGTTACTGCATGGTTGCACACTTTCTACCTTTTATCTGACTAGAATGTCTTAATTGGGTGGCAGATAATTAATGATGAGAGTTTAAGAAGTAGTTTCATTCTACTGAAGTCAGTGGGCCTGTGATATTTGAAAGCACCAAGAGCTATAGTTTGCTAAGCATAAAAATCCTATCTTGTAACAGCAATAATATACAGCATAGGACACAAATGCAATGGGAACTGAGCATTCTCAGCTTCCACTAGTGCTAAGACTAAAACCCAAAAGTTATTTCTTCTTCCCCAGCTGTTAGTCTGAACCTGCCACCAAGCTCATAGGCAAAGCTGCCCCACATCAGGCTTTAGTGGTATGAACGCAGTGTGCGTTGCCAGCATTTGCACCGTTAATGCCTTGGGAGTGTATGTTGCCGTGGATTTCCCACTGCTTGAAGGAGAATGAGCAAGTAATGGCTGGTGGAGTTGGGAAGCTTTTAGGAACGGGAGTAAGTCCCTTCTTGTGTTGGAGAGTTTGAAGAAGTGAAAGAGAGAGAAAGTATTAAATACCGCTTTATGATTTTGTACACGTGATGCGCACAGAGCAGGTTGCACACCAAGCATTGTCAGGAAACAGGAGTGTACAACAGAGGAAATAATTTACAAGGCAGCATTTAGAGGCAGGAAGTCAGTCCTGCTCTGTGGACTTGGAGGGCTGCTGCCAAGTTCTTCAGTGAAAAAAGAGAGCATCTCGGAGAGAAGCCAGGATGAGAATTAAAATAAGTCTTTGTTCATTTTCTAAAATGCTCCCAGAAGAGGAAAAACTACTAATGACCTCTTGCACTAGCAACTCTAAGACTCATAACTGGGAGGTGAAAACTGCAGGGCTGCAGTGACAGTGTAAACCAGGTCTTCCTGGGCAGTTCTCAGTTGGAAGGAGCATCGCTAGGTGATATTGCTGTGCTCCCTGTATCACCTAGTGAAACGCGTGATGTTTCTTTGCAAGAAGGTGAGACAATGGAGGTACCCAAACATGGGCTGGGAGAACGTTTCTGTGGCAAGATGTTAGACTTGCCTTAGACTAGCATTGACTGAAGCTCGATTTTATTTGCTGTGTGTATCCAGTTCACAGTGGATGTCTTCCCAGGTCACACCCTGTTCATTCAGGAGGAGTGCTAGGGGAATTATGCTTCTAAAAAGGAGCGTCTTTCAGCTCAAAAGGGACATTTTGAGTCAGGGCAGCTCTGGGAAAGCAGCTGCATTTGGGAGGCATATGCAGTGCCTAAGCTGGGCTTGCCCTCGTAAGCTGGGGTCCTACCCAGTGCCAGTAGGTACCGGCCCCTCCTTACCTGACATGCTGGTGCTCCAAAATCACTTTTGGATGGAAAGGTGACAAGGTGGTTAAGCCCTTCCACAGTCCAAGATAGGACTGTGTGATAATCTAGGGGTTTGGAAACCAGAGGAGAGCTGCTGGCTAGCAGCTGGGCCAAGCCAGTCCCTGGCTGTGGAAAAGGGGCTTCTTGAAACGATTCATGTGGAAGTGAATGGATGCAGTGGCTTATTGCACCTGACAGTAACTTGGGGAAGAGAAAGTCTTGCATAGGCAGATCAGAGAATGGGTTATCTCACAGTGAAGCAGTTGTCTTGGTGGCAACCTGTAATAAATGGCTTGGGATGACCAGTGGGGTGACAGGTGGGGAAAAGGCCTGCCATTCTGGAAAGAGACAGCCCCTCTGGTCTCACATTTCCAGTTGCAAGGGTGCAGGAGCCATTGAAATCAGTTAAAAAGGAGAATTTGGTCTCTTAACCTCAACAGGTTTTGCATTTGACAAAAGGAGGTGGGTACTGGCACAGCTTCACTACATCTAGGTACCTCGCTTTTCTTCCTGTGGCTATCCAAAAGACTGAAGGAATTCACACCTTTGAGTTAAACAATAGTGGATGGATTTGATCTTCAAATGTGGAGAAAGAAATAGGTAGAAAATCAAGAAAGCACTGCAGGGTTGTAGTAAAAACTAATGATGCCCTTCAGTAAAGGTTGGTTTGGGGTTTTTTTAATTCAAAAGGAATGTAATTCAGTGCTAAAGTAGGGTTTTTTCAATTGTGACTTTGTTCTGGGCTGCACAATTAAGGCTCTGCTAGTTATCAGTGTTCTTAAGTCTGCAGGCAATTAAAGTGCATGCGCTATTGTATCAATAGAGGCTTTATGAAACTGCAGAGTAAATTTAATGAGCGCTTTCCTAGGGCCCTTGACCTGTATATTATTAGTTGAGGTATTGCTCTGTGGGAACTCCAGGGCATACGATTTCAGGTTTGTTTCTAAAAGAAATTGTTCTTACATGCTTTATGCTGCAAGTATAATAGGCAGTGAATGTTTTGGCTAATGCAGGTCACCCGAAGAGTTAAATGTGCAGAGATTATTTCACTCCAACATTGCTACACAGGCTGTTTTATAATACCCTTAAGTGTGGTAGGCATATTACAAACAGCATGTTCCTATGGTTTGGAAAGTAGGGATTTACGAAAGAGACCAATAAATTTGAGGTGGGGGCAGGATCACAGAATGGAAGTTCTGAAAAGTTTTAATTTGGAAACATCAAAATAGGTTGTGGGTATGCGACTTTTTTTCTGTGCCAATGCTGAAATTAACTAGAAAATACATGCTATAATCTCTATATGCATGTATACCTCTAACAGTAAAACTCATTTAAGTTGAAACAGAGCACTTTGAAACAGTGCATTTGAAACAAAACATTTTATTTTATTGAAATGTTTTTCCATTGAAAATGTGATTTCAATTTAAACTGAGTTTCAGAAGGAAACTTATCCCAAACACATCTTGTTGTGTGGGTTCAGGTCATGCTGGCATGCTCTGAGACTTGTCAGACTCCAGACAAACCATTTGTAATGGCCTGTGAGGAACTTCCCCTGTTCAGCTTTGCGGGGTAGGTACATGAGCGTTAGCTCAAGGAAGGTGCTCCTGAAATACCTTTTTTTTAAAAAAATATTTATTTATTTAAGTGCTGGTTAAATGCTACAAATCTCATAAACATGTACAGAGGCAAGACATTCCAGAGCTGTAGCATGCTGTTTTCTTTCCTGCCTTGCAAAGGAGTAAACCCAAGTCAAGCCATAAATGGTTGCTGTTTTGACAAAGTCTAATTCCACAGAATTTTGTCTGCTATTATTCCAGTTGCTATTCACCTCCTGAAATGGATTTAACATACTTCTTTTTAAGGACTGTCTTCAGGCACAAATGGAAACCAAAATAACTGCTTAAGTTTCACCTCAAAGGTTTTGTTGTTTAGCTATAAGTGATGACAAGAGATGGCTGTTTCAGAATAAAGCTCTTTGGTGCCTCCTCAGTCAAAATAGAAATATCTATAACTGAACGTGCACTGTCAGGAGGAGCAGTTAAGCTGCTGGCATTATTTCATTGCAAGGGAGTGTGCAGATTGAACCTGAAAAGAGCACTCAGAGGCCTCTGCCTTCGTGCTGGCTGATTTTCAGGATTTTCAGGCTATGTGATGTCGCAGCCACAAAGCCGAGGCTTGCACACTCACCTCCAGGATGAAGTCTGAGGCCTCACAAGATGCTGTGACCTCTGCCTGTAACTGTAGGGTGTGATTATTAAGATGCTCATCTTTGGTTAGAATGCTGAAGGCTTGCAGCTAAGGAGCCCTGCTCCCTTTGATCTCTGCTGCTTCCTGCAGTGAGGCTGTTAAAATTGTGACACCTGAAGTTTGATGATTAGCAGGTAATAGCACGACCAGTAGAGATCTGAGCAGACGTTTAGTGGCACCAAGTCTTACCACTGTTTTTAGCCTTTGGTTCAGAATAGGTCTCTTGGCAGTGAAATTCAGGGGTCAGGAGCTTTTGTGTCAGAAACAGTAAAAGAATTTGGAGCATTTTACCAAACCAGATGGGGTGTTCAAGGGAGCTGGAAAACCAGAGAGGAGAGCATAGGCTTTTGGACCACAGCACCTCTGAATGGGGAGGCGCCTGTCATCTGAAGACTACTGAATCCCAGCACTGGTGGAGCGTATATAAAACTGAAGAGGAAAGCTCATCAGTCTGCAGGGTTTTGTCATGTGGTTTTTGATAAGCTATCCCACCAGATCCTATTGTATTTACTGCAGGATCCAGATGCTATGCCTTACGTGTGAAGCACTAGCCAAGGACTGTACGAACTTGAATTCTACCATCAGTTTTGCCATATCTGCCTTTCAGAAAACTTGCAAACACTTCTGTTGAGCTGGAAATTTTTAAGTATTTCTTCTGAAGGAAAAGTTCAGCTTGTTTTCATAAGTGTCAATCAAGTATTAGAGAATTGTTTTCCCTGACCAAAGATTTTTCCTTGTAACAGTGGGTGTAATGATTACTTCTCCTTCCCACCATGTGTTTGCCTGCTCTGTGTGGAGTGTGAACTTCTCAGGACAAGGGTTGTCTCTTGCTCTGGGTTTATACAGCCTATGGTCATGCGAGCCTTCAACTGGTGTTTACACTGGGCTGAAAAGCAAATAACATAGGATGCTGCAGAAGTCTGGTTTTAAGTGTGCTCTCATCTCCTTTCAGCTCTGGAAGGAGACGAGGGAAACAGATGCCCCTCCCAGAGGGGCAACTCATTTCACAGCACAGTAAACTTGGAAAAAAGAAGCTGAGAACACCTACACTGGTTGACCCAGACCAGGTCATTCTTGCTGGCATCCCCTGCTGAGCTTGGCTCCCACTCAAGAAGCTTCGCATAGATGCCGATCAGAGGCTAGCATTGCAGAACAGCGCATTCACTGAGTTTTCATTTCCTTTTAGAAATTAGGCCAGATTTTTCTGTTATATTAAAAGAAATTCCTGTGTGTGATAAAATAAATTATAGACATCAGTTTCTATTGCTGTGATGGGAGAGTCCCCAGGAGAGGCAGAAATAGAGAGTGGTTCCTTCACAATAAAAGCTGCCAGAGTCTCTCTGGTGTGAAAAGGCAGGGTCATCCTTTGTCTTCCCTCCCCTATTGACTAAAGGATGTTAAAACTGTTTCTCCTTTCTCTGCCGGGAGAAAACCTCTGTCTGATTTTGGATGCCCCTTCAAAACTGTACTCAAGATTTTCATAAAGCTTTTTAAAGGCACTTCATTCTTTTCCTACTAACACCTCTGAAGGCTTTCAGCATGTTGTTGCTCTTCCTGCTTGGAAAATGTAAAAAAGGACTGGGATACAGGAGCCATTCCATCTTCCCTGTCTCTGGAATGACATTAACCATGTTTCTCCTCTTTGTAAAGCACCTAAGGTTTATTTGAGTTATTATTACTGTGGAGTCACCCTGAAGCGAGACTTGGTTATATGGCTGTCTTCATGCCACTGCTCCCAGTTCTTGGTAGCAGTGCGGATGGTTCCGCACTCCGAGCCCTGAAGCAGTAATGACAGCAGCTTTCCAGCCTGCCCTGGTGGAGACATCACAGGGCTACAGGACAGCCCCAAGTCCTCTGCTGCAGTAAAGAGCTGGAAAGGCTCCCACAAGCTCTTCTGCATACACAGGGGAACGATAGGCTGCCTGTAGTCCTGACAGCAGCCAGCTGGTAGGGTGCATCGCTTTTGTTTGCTAAAGCAGTGGGTGCAGAACTGGATTAAACAGAATATTTAGGGTTCTTACTTTCCAGTGAAGTATGTAGGAGTTAGGACTAAATCCTCTTACTGAACCCAGCCTTCAAGCCCTACTAGAGCCAAGCGCTTGATGCATGTATTTAATACATGTTCATCCCTCTTAGGCACAGCATGAAGTCAGCACATTTAAACACATGTTTAAGGTTAAATCCATTTACTTCTGTGGTAACAAGCATGCATGCTACCCACCTCCTGATCCCTATAAATTGACGGTGCGTTAATTTGTCAGCCAAAACACATGAGTGCATTTATTAGATGCACCTAGTACTTCATTCATCACTCCTGAACATCAGCATTCAAAGCTTTTGAGGGTCTGTGCACTTTAGGAATGTTATTCCAAGTTACCTTTCTGGAATAGCTAATGTATGCTGTAAATGCCAGTGCAGTAAAGTGAGAAACTAGGAAATAAAATCTTAAACAAAAATAGTATTGGAAAACACAAACCAGACCAAATTCAAGCACAACAAAAAATGTCCATCTGGTGCACAGTAGCATTTTTGGAAAAACTCTCAGAAACAAGCCATAGTTCCACTGAAATGTCAATGAACTCCTTTATGTTTATGAACTGGTATATGTTTGTTTCTATGTTAAAAGTATTGAGGATGCCTAAGAAGAAATAGGAGCTTAATATCACAGATTCTGTTTTAGCTTTGTCTCTCCAAATATTGTGTGCGTGCTTCCTGGGGCAGCCATCTCAGTAGGCAACAGCAAAAGAACTCCGGGGGATGAGTCATTTCCTCTGTGGCATGACCATCACTGCAGTGGCCATCGCTGTTCGCTGACTATTAAAGGAATGTGCATGCACCTAGTTTATACTAACCTTCTTCTTGATAGGATCTTCCCAGGGATTGCGTGCGTGCCTTGAAGGAGCGCGTTCCTTTGAAGGACAGCACATATCCAAATGTTTGTGGGTAGAGTTAAGGAAATAGCCGCTGCTGTTTACCGGATCAGATTTTGCCATCCCTTCCCTCTTCTCTCTGGAAGTATCTGTGGTCCAGGAGGTGGGCCAGGTTGCTGCCTCATCGCAAAAGGATCCCCTCAGTCAGTCTGGCTTCTCACAGTCCGTAACAGTTCCAAGTAACTGCTGAGTGAAAGCATATGTATGTACATACACACACACACCCCTTGCACACACATATAGCTATGTATGAGGAAATGCCTCTAATATGTTCTGCTTCAGGCTTATTGATATCTTTATATTTTATAATGTCTTTCAGAGGTTGTTTTCCATTGTTCTTTAACTGCCGGTGATACCTGTAGCGTTTTCTTGACCGTGTTGGTCTCTGGCAGGGAAAAGGAGGCTTCAAGGCCCAGCTGCCTTGCGTTCTCTACCAGCTGATCTGTTTCAAAATCTACATGGTAGAGTTTTAGCATGTCAGATGTGTAGCACCTTGAAAGGTCACATAAAGAGCCCACTCTTTTATACATTACTGTTTCTAGATAGATAGCAAGGCGTTTCAAAATGACTCCAGGCATTGCCTAGGTCTTCCAACAGCTGTCAAGAATAAGTTGCCGATGTTTTACACTTGGGGTTTGGCAGAGGCTCTGGCAAGTACCTTAGCTGCCTGGCTTTTCTCAGCCGTTCAGGTGTGATGGAGTTGTAGGCTGTTGATCTCACTGCGACCACAAGCACCACGGTTTTACCTTGGTGTAAGCAGTCAGGATGAATCCCTGTGGGAAAATAGCACTGATTTCAGATAACTGTGCACAGCTAGCCACACTTTGTCTCTATGGATATTTTAAATGGAAAATTCATGAGTTCAGTGTTAAAATTCTTCTTTTTTGGTCTTTAAAATGAAAGTTGTTTTCTTGGTCTGAATTGACAGCATTTGTTCAGTAAGCGTTAAACACAGCTCATTGAATTGTTCCATGGTTCAGTGTTTCCATGAGCATTTGTATAGTTCTTCCAAATTTTGATTAAAAAAATAACGGAATGAAAACAAGGCATTTCAAATGCTTCAGCCCTTTTTAACCAGCTATGCCTGGGAGAATGACATTCAAAATGTCAGTGGAACTTTTGCAAACTATTTTAGCAGGTGTATTTTCCTGCTTGTTTATTATTCAGCTTGGATAAGCGGCAGTATCTAACTAAGCATTGTTCTAGCTGTATAAAACCATAGCTGTTACACAGAATGATAGCTAAATTCTAGCAGAAGCTGACAAAATAAAGATAAACCAAAAGCAGAGTTCAAGCTGCTTTGGATCATTATAGTAGGATTTATTGTGTATATATGCTTTATCCTGATCTGACTTGCAAGGGTTTCCTCAAAGCCCCGTTTGCAGCGGTGACAGCCCAGTCAGAGGAGATGAGGGTAGGATTTGCCGTTCCTGATTAAGGCTCTCAGTGTGACACTTTGTAGCTATGGCTGAACCCAGAAAATCCAGTTCATATTTGTCTGGAATATTTTTAAGTTTGTTCAAATACAAGAAAAGGAATGAATCCAACAAGGAATTATTTCTTTGGGGGGGGGTGGGGAGAGGGGTAGGGGGTGAAGTGTTCTGGTTTTGATATCTGAAGAGGGCTTGTTCCAGCAGACTTGCCTGGCAATGCTTGCTTTAGCAAGAGGCATTACCTGAGTGAGAAATGTAAGATTTGGTAAATCAAACCCTTCTATGTCCTCTGGACTTTTTGCTGCTGTGATACACAGAATACCAGCTGGCCGCATCAGCAGCCTTGCAGAGAAACAGATGTGTTGGGGTAACGTAATTGCTCTTTACAGATTGTTGGGGGGTGTGTGTGTGTAAAGATGAATTCTGTTTGAAGAAAACAGCTAAAAGGCCACTTTAATTTGGTTTTTATTTTTGCAAATTGATTTTAGGATATTCTTCATGACAAAATTTTTGTTTCAGTATAGGGGAAAAAGGGGCAGACAACAGTTAGACGTAAAAAGCCTTATTTCTTCTGTAATTTCATGGCAGCAAAAAGTCAGGATCACGTTTTCTGGAGTGTTGAATGTCAGCAGGTTCCATTTTGCAGATGATGGATATAACACTATGTCTAGGGGAACAGCATCAAGCATCCAGCTTTGTCTTTTCAAATGAGCTTTTATTTTGTGTTGGGGTCCAAGTTCCATTTCCAGATGTGCCTTTGGTGAATTCTTCTCCTGTGGGGACTACCCCTCTTTTGTTTCCAAGTGTTGAAGATCAGGTTGTCTTGATCCAAGTTCTCCAGAAATCCCTTCAACACCAGAAACAGCTCTCAAACTGACTTTTTTTTTCCCCATTATTCTTCCCATTATGGTATGATGGGAGATCATCTGGCCATTGGATTACAATGATTTAAGCAGGCACCCAATTTTCCCATCCTACGGGTCAGTCTGCTCTTGAATGTGTCCTTAATCTGGCATTGTGATCTTGACACTTGGAGGGGGGGGGGGGGAGGTTAAATGTCCAGCTCTTAGATCAAGAACATCTCAAACTGGCTTAAGTCAGGACTGCCTGCTTGCTTATCTCGGAACAGGATGACGTTGCGGGGGAGCGGTATAAGGAAGCTGGCATGCCTCAGAAAGCCAAGAACATCTGGTGTGGGTTAAATCTAAACAGCAAGAAATAATGCACATTCGGTTTTGATTGCTGTGTTGAGCTGGCTTGTGCAGCACTTCGCATTGTTAATCAATATCAGAGAATTGCAAATGCATTTTTAAATGGGGGAAGTACCCAGTTAGAGAGGAAAGGATCTTCTAGAGTCAATGGCTTCTGACTGCAGATTGTTGTGGTGGGGGGTGTGTGTGCGCCCAAATCTCCTTGAAAAGCTCATGGCAGAACTACCCTGACTCAGCACTGCTAAGAAGAGCAGGATGACCCGAGCCATGGGTCCATGGAGATATTGCTTCAAGTTTTCTTTTTGGAGCAAACTTTAATGCTAACATTGCGTTCAAGTTTATAGTGCAAGAGGGGAAAAGAGTTGCAAAGAAAGGGGAGTGCTTAAACTGCAATGAAACAGTGTGTTGTGAGCTCTTTTTTAGGTCTTTTTTTCCAGTCTTTACAGTACTCTGAGGAATATTACATTAATTTTGATCTGAAGCAAAATAAGTGGTTTGCGTAATTGTGAGGCTCAGAAAATTGAGACAAAACCTATAACTCTCTAGGAAGTGAACTGGAGGTCTCAGCCTCTTTGCAACAAGGTGGCAGGAGCGGGTGCCACATTTGGATGGATGAGGAGGGAGGAAAACTGCATTTTGTCTGAAAAATCATAAATGGAGTATGGCAATGGCCTTTGGCACATGTGCTTGCCTGGCAGCAGGATGCACAGACTGGTACTGTGAAAAGGGGAGTTTTGTATTAGTGATGCTTACATTCTCTGTGTTTCTTTTCCAGTCAGATGGGACCATCCTGGCTATTGCTTTGTTGATCCTCTTCCTCCTGCTGGCGTTGGTTCTTCTCTGGTGGTTCTGGCCTCTTTGCTGCACAGTGGTAAGTGACAGAAATCATTAGCACAAAACAGCAATTCAGTGTTGCCTGAATGTATGAAATGGGTGGGAAGGAGGCAAAGTTTTCCAGTAAGAAAGAGCGTAGGACTGGTCATTGAACAAGACAGCATTTCTTCCATTGCTGGCACTGTTCTGCGCTTCTATTTCATCTGCCTGACCTTTGGATTATACCCATGAAATAGCAATGTTGCTAATGTACAGACCTTGTCAGGAGCCTTTTAGTCTTATTTATTGATCACAAAATGGAAAAGGTTTGCAGAAACGTATTAGTTGCCATGCCTTTTTAGGAAGGAATGGCTTTTCTGGATTTTCTAACTCATGTCAGTATCTCAGTGCTGGAGGACTCCTGTAAAAGGATGAACCCAGGCTGAAGCCCTTGTTCTGCCTCAGGTACAAGGAAAAGAGATTTGTAAGTGTGCAAATTTTTGCAAGATTAACTTTTCTTCCTGGCTTGCAATTTCTGAAAAGCTCTTTGAAATATCCAAATGACAGTTTCAGATGAAGCACAACTATGCTTCACTGAGCATTATCTTTCTGCCACGCTTTTCACAAAATGTTCTTTGCAGTTAAAAAGCACAGTCACAGAGTTAATAATTTAAAAAGGCAGACAGAAATCAGGAGAAAACAGAGGAGAAGGAAGAGGTCAAGGGAGGCAAGAAGGCAATCGCAGGACTTGAGACAAGCTTTTCTGGTGTTTGTCTGCAAGGATCTGTCATAGCCCTGTACGTCTCTGCTGGTCATCCCCTAGGTCTGCCTTTCCCAGTAAAGATCAGGGCAAAGGCTCATTATTGCGGAACGTACAATGAAGCTTGTGAACAGTGAAGCTCTGCTTTTCCTTTGGGTCTTGTTCATGCTGCAAATATAGAACAAGAATTAGGGATGTATAAATGTCAGCAGAATTGGAGTCTGTTTTTTGTGATTGTCTGCATGTAATGTTTCAGATGTTTCTTTCAAAACTGCCCAAACTGGCTCTAGTTTCTGTGTTACCATCATTATTCCCAACTTTAAATCACTTACCCAGTGCTGCAAATTTGCATCTTGCTGTACCAAACCTACGATCCGGTGCTGAGAGTTCTGAAGCCACAAACTGCAGGAGCAGTCACATTTGAGGATGAGTCTTTGTCTGGAGATACATTTCTCTGTCCAGAACAAGTAGGGAAGTGTTGCAGGGAAAATCTTAGTTGTCTATTTCTGTTTCTGGCTGGAAATGCTAGGGGGTAAAATGCTTCTTTTCACAGTAGTTTGGCACCTCTGTCCTGAGATGAAAACCAGAAGGGAAAGAATATTTATTTGGACTTTTCAGAACAATAAAAATCAGTTCTAAAAATGGCCAGAGGATTAGCAGGATGGTAGGTTGCTTGGAGCAGTTATTTGTCTTAACTAGATGGCACATTCCCAGAGAAGCTGGGCTAACTTCTTTGTTGGCGCATCTGCATAGAAGTCAATGGAGATATGCCCTGTACAGATGTTTACACTGGGGTTTGGTGGAGAATTGAGGTGTTGGAGAGGAAAAGCTCTAAGTGATGCTGCCATTTTAAGGTTCTGTTACAGGAGAAAGATGAAGCTGATAGGAAAAAGGCATAAATAAAAGCAGCAGGGCATGGAGTAAAGGGAATATCATGAGGGCAGCATGGGTCTGCTGCAGTGGGATGATATGAGGATAGTGGTCATATAACAATGTTCTTGAAGTGTGGGAAATACAGTCCACATAAGCAAGATGGGTGCAGCAGAGATAGGGAATCACTTGTCCACATGAAACTTTCAAAGGTTAATATTTTCCAGTTTTAAATTCTGTACTTAAAAGTTAGTTGTAGCTAATCTCTCCTCCTTTACCTCCCACATTCCCTCTTAGCAAGGTCTTCAAGTAGGGACTATCTCACTGATACTTTCCAAATGTAAGTCAAACACATTCCTTTACTTGCTGGAGAGGTTTTAGTTCAAGAGCCTGTATGAAATCTCTTCCAGCTCTCTGGGATGGCAGTCCAGTATGTTTGGCAGTACATTAGCAGCTAAGATACCTGACTGTGTATTGCTTACCCAAAGGTTCTGTAAAATTATAGATAAATTCACAGAGGAATACTCAGCCTGTAGGACTTAGGGTAGGGAGAAAGAGAGCATAGCAGTGCTTATTTACTAGTTTGGTAATGGCACATTAAGGAATGCAGTGTTGTCCAAAGCACAGAGTGAGTTAAGGGCAGAGGAACTGGCTTGCACAACAGGCAAGAGAGGCAGGCAAGCAATAACCTCTAATAATCAAACCGCAGACCCAGAGACACTGCTGTGGATTCAAGCCCAGGGATGTTTCAGAGATAATTGTGTATGTGTCCAGAGGACAAAAAAATAAAAAAAACACACAACAAAACAAAACCAACACAATTGGCTCTTTCTGACCAAGTATAAATTTGTTTCTGAGTGACAAGCACATTTCTAAACACTGAAATTCCTCTTGGCATGCTTTTTAATTAAATAGGAATCATTATTATCCAGCAATTCTTCAGGAAAGACACCAAGCCAGCTTCATCCCTGGAGTAAATGGACTGAAGTCAATAGACTTACTCTGGAGATTTATCTGGAACCCAGTATCTCCTTGGCATGAACTCATAAAGAAATGCTGTTTCCAAATGTATCCAAGTTTATTGGTCTCAGAAGTATTCTGGGATGAAGTCTGGAATTTACCACTCAGTTTACAGTAGATGCAATTGTTGCTTAGTGGATCAGAACAATAATAAGGTCTTTGCTGTGCCTGACACCAACACAGGCAAAATTTCCCTTGGTATCTGTGGGGGGATATTACAAAAGCATGGGAGCCAGGCCCTAACCTTTCAAAAGGTTTCAAGGATGTTTATTCAAAAACAGCAGAAACCAAAGAAAGATAATTCTGTTAAGTGGACATCCCCAGCACTGTGCACGTTAGAAGAATGATGGCAAGTACAAAGACAGCTGTAATAGGACGGCCCCGCTTTTCCTAAGCAGAGAATATCTGCAAAACAGCACATGCCAGATCCTGGCCTTGTTGATGTTAGTGGGCATCTTGCTGTTGTCTTCCCGTTCCTCCTCTTTCCTGAACACAGTATAACCTGAAGGAGTCTGAGTGATCATAGTAACTGTGTGTGCAAGAGGCTCTTTAGGTGCCCAAGGGTGAAATTGTTCTGGGTAGGAGGCCAACACAAGGCTTAGGTTTAATGTTGATGTAAACCAAGTAGATTTTAATGTAGATGTAAGCCAAGTAGATAACAAGCCTCCAAAACTGTCTTAAGGAGGATTTCACAGGCATGTTGTTAGATCGGCTTGAAAATGGAGCTGATTAAAGCATTGTGGATGTATAGTGAAGACATAATCAATACGATAGTTGGAAGGCTTGTCTGTGCTGGGGCAGTTTCCCTGTGCCAATATGCAGCACCACACTAAGCAAGTGTCCCCCACGGAGCTGAAGTGGTGGCTCCAATCAGCCTGCCCCAAGCCTTGAGCCAAACCTTAGCTAGGACTGAATCTTAGCAAGGGGTAAAATGTGGAGGGTATGAGTGGAAATATCTCTGTGGTGCAGCTGAGACTCAAAGCATTTCCCCACATGCTCGTACATCACATCTCCTTGCAGCTTTATGAGTCACTTTGCCTCCCTTATGCATCGATACAGCCTGGCCTGAGTGGGGAGGGCATGAGAAGCTGGTCTGTGTTAAATGCCCACTTAGAATATACCCACCATCTTGCTCATTTTTATACTGCAGCTTTTTTAAATACAGAGGTGTGGCTGGCATATAAATGAGGTGTTGGTATTTAAGCATTTAACACCAGTTTTAACTTTAAAGCTGTTTTCTGGAAGGAAGCATGGAAGAACCCAGCAATTTGTTTGGCTCTATTTGTGCTGCAGCTGACCAGAAGTTTTGGAAACAAGGAGCTGGATGGAGAAAATACAGAAAATATGTATTAAAATCACATGAAAATCAAGGCTAAACTGGAGGAAGAGGAGGGGAGGAAATGCATAGACTCTATAGAAATCCTCTGGAGTCATAAAATTACATGGTATACGTTGGCTTGATGGAGATTACTTACAAGGGCCCACGTATTCTGATTCCCACCCGCTCCCATGTGCACATAAAGCACAGTTTTTCTGCAGTTGTGATGATTTTGGGAGAATGGAACACAGGATCACGAATCATCTGAAACATTACCGAGACAAACCAAGGAAGAAAGGCACAGATGTGCAGGCAGAAATTGCTTGCGGACCCCACTGTCCTTGCCCTCAGTTCAGATCTGAGCTATTGAGACAAGCGCTTACCCAGCGTAATGTGGTAGTTCCACTGAGTTTATTGGAGCTTAATGTGGTGTGTGACATAGAAGGTCTGAATTCATGCACGCTGCTGCAAACGGGCGTCTTTGTTTACAGCACAGTCAACCCAAACATTTGGAGGTAGCAATGTTACTGTAGGTTTAAAGTAGTGTAAATAACAGAAGCTGACTTTGCCATTGCTGTGCACAAAGGTCAGCAGGAGGATAAAAAGATGGTGTTATTAAGCATCCAGAGTACCCACAGCAGTTCACTGCTCCTCTTAGCCTCCTGTCAGTCAGGTCAGAATGGTTTAGATATGCATATAATGCTCTATAACTGGCCATCTTTAAACAGCCTAGCATGGATCCTGGAAACGGCATAGCAGAGGCATTTTGCCTGGGCTAACAGCATCAGCTCTACAGCAGCACAGTGGAGCAGCGGGCTAGCAGGACTGTGTGTGTGCCAGGCACTGAACTGGGGTGCTTTGACCTGCTACTGTGACGTGTCGTTACCAAAAGGTTAAAGCCAAATTCTCCAAAGCGTCCATCAGTTCTGAGGTGTCCAAACTGGAATATCTTCAGGGAGTTCTGTTTTTGGAAAGTGCAGAGCTTTGCCTTCTGAAAGTTAGGAAGGTAGCCATTTTCCTTTAGATGAGTGCCTAGATTTCAGATTCCTAAACCATTTTACTTGCTATGCATTCCCTTAAGGCCAGACCCAAAAGCCAATTACATTAATCTTGACCAGTTTCAGCACCCTTTGCTCCAGACCACAACAGATACTTAAGGCAAAGGAGGCACTGTTGTTCTTTGCCCTAGTCTTGCATGGGAACTAATTAACTCAGTAAAAATGACGAGTTCTTTTGCTTTTTCCCTGGCCGTCTCTCATCTCTTCTAAAGAAAGTTGGCTCAGCCCAGCTAAGGAGAAAGAGACCTTTAGGACATAGTCTTACTTCACCAGAAAATCCACTAGCAATTAGTGAGTGAGAACAAGGGCTTCTGCATATAGCTGAAAGTAGCTAAGATGTTTTCCTTTAGTCCAGAAAATCAATTTCATTTATATAGTCTTCCAAAGAAAGTGGGTCAGACTTGGAGCACACCCCACTGATTCTGGCCTTGTTTATCTGGGTAAGTGGAATAGCCGAGAAAAAGGAATGACCTTTGCAGATGCAGTGTTTTCTCATGCATTCCCTGGAGAGCTGCATGCCAGCCCCATTCAGTTGCGAACCGTGCCAGGGTTAATTAAATGGAGAGCTTTTCTTTCCCCTCCATGATGTCATGTCTTTCATAAGTGGATGACATTGACATGTACTACGATCTGTATTGAATGTGGTTTGCACAGGTCAGTTTGAAGTCTTAGGTGTGAAACAGCCTTGTCTTCTAGTTTGAATGAGTTAAAATTGAGATTCCTGGATCTGCTTCCAGGCTGGCAAGAGAATTTAACTTAAAAATATGAGTTACCTTTCCCACTGGATTTCATTTACCTCTTACTGGTATGTCTAGGATGAAGAATGTATTGTATGGCAGATGAAGAAATAGAGACATGCTCCTGCTTGTAGTAGAAACTTTGAAGTGTAGACCAAATCTGCAAGGATTTAGTGGGTACTTAAAAGCCATGGCAGATATGAAACAAATAAAAACGAAATGTTCCTTTACCCAGCTCATAACTAAACTATGAAACTCTGTCACAGGACTTAGAGGAGATCAAAACTATAAATATGTAAGGGCGGGGGGGAGTGTCAGATCGGTCATAGTTAATGCTATGAAAAAAACCCTCTGGTTATTAGGGTAGCAAAACCCACATTCTGTATTTTCCAGAAGAGTGAAGATAAATAAGGACAAAAAAAATGCCCAGTTAACTTCATGCTACCTTCTCAGATTTTGGTCCTAATTAGAGGCAAAATCCTTTATTTCTTATTTTGTACTGTTTTCTTGTGTAGCCTTAATTTTAAATGATGATCTGTTCCATCTTAAAGCAGCTAAACTTCACTGACAAGAAACACATTGTCCCTATTTATCATATAAAACTCCAGGGACAGTTACTGAGCATGTGCTTGCTGGACACTGTAAACTGGTGGAGTTTTCTGGTCTCCCAAGATGGAAAACATGCTAGACACATTCCTGGAATAGGCAAAATTTGGATTCAACGTGTGCTTTCTTATGCCTGAATGGCTACAGAACTTTCAGGGCAACAGAAAACCAAGCCTTTCCAATGCTTTTAAACTTCTAGGAGGTCACTAATAGCATTCCTCTGTTTTTACACTGGGTTATTCATCAGAAACAGCTGATGCTGTTTCTCCATGCAACTGTGACATCAGGGTGGGTCAGCTAACAGACTTGTGTCAATCACATGCATGTTGAGATCTGTGATGAAAGGTGATAGAAAGGCAAAGCATTACTTTACTGTCCTGAATTTCACAGCTAAGTGTGTAGCAGTGCTGACAACTACTCTCAAAGTTCCTTCCCCTGCCAAGAAAAAGCCATGGCCACCTCTTCATCCCTCAGGCCTTTACTACTTGAAAACAAAAGACCACATTGTAAGTTTTTTATAACACGACGATGGTGTAGGAACCCTCAGGTATTCCTCACCTAGCAAGCAAATATAGTTGCTGAACAATCATATTTTTCTTCTTTCAAACACAGGGACAGGAGATGCAGTTGCAGCAGCAATCACAGAAATGGCTTGGGGTTATCAAAACAATTGCAGCACACATGAACAAACACTTGAGCCTTGCCAAGCTAAACTAGCCTAAGCATTTTGCTTGGCCAAGCATGCTCCCAGCTGATCGCGTTCGGCAGGTCCATGTGTGTCATCTGGCGAGGCAGAGGGAAGGCGAGAGGTGCAGCCCAGAACAAAACGTGATGGCCAGTGTGGGCTGTATGCTCACTGGGTTCCCTGTAATGGCATTTTCTTGCTTGCACTTGAGTAATTGTTTCTATGTGTGCAAAATGAGCAGGTGTAAGGCGCCGCCTTTTGGCTCTGGGACCTTGTTATTCCCATGTGGCGCTTGCTTTGCTCACTTGTGTGAGATGGTGCAACGGTCCCATTTGCTTCACTGCCTGCAGTACCCCAGAGTAAGGGTCTCCCGCATATAACAGCTCTAAGTCTCCAAAAGGGAGAAGGAAAAGATTTGTACTGTTTGTAGACCAAAAACCTTTCCAGACCTGGGCAATGAGACAGAAAATATCTTTTTTCATAAAGCTTGGGTTTTGAAAGCTCATACAGGCTCACAGGCAAAGACGACTAAACTCTACCCATCTGTGGACTTGTCCAAACTAACCAATCTGTGTTGCCAAATTATGGGGTGTTCAGTTGCTCTGCACTTTAAAATTTTTTTTTCCCCTTTTGGACTGTGATAGAAAAAAACCTTGATCTGTTTATAGAAATCAATTAGTTTGCATGCACGTGTATGCATATGTTATGAGAAGGAATGCAAATGTACGAAAAACACAGCCATCTCTTCATTTCCAAGTCTGTAATCTCAAGAGTTTCTAGTGATACTGGCTGAGAAGTTGTGTTTGAGTGCTTAGCTGGACCAAATATTTTGGACAGATTATCATGGTTTTTCATGCCAATGCAAATGAGAGAAACTCCACTGAAACCCATGATGTTCCACCAGCACAGGGAATTCCCCCGGAGGGAATGGGGCCACTTCCAGTAGGTATATTTTGGATCAGATATCTGAAATTTCTCAGCGTCCAATGGGTTTGGATTAAGGAGTTTGGTTCAAAAGGAGGTCTGTTGACAAGTGCCACTCCTCACGCTGGCCAAAACATATCTGAAAATGTGGCTAGAAAAGTCTTCTGTGTATTTTGGTGCACTGTACATGCTGTGTCAGTATTTATTGTGTCAGGAGACACAGAAGAGATCATGCTGTCTCTGTCTTAAGCCAAGGAGCAGCACCATGCCGGTTCCCATCGTTTCTTTTCCACAGAGCAGGACTCTGATGCAGACAACATTCCAGCCACTTTTTGTCATTTGCTTTCCACTGGGGCAAGGGCTGGTATCCCCCAGAGCTGCAAGCACAGGCTCGGAACCGCAGGGTAGGCACAGATGGATGTGGTATCAGACGCTCGCCAGCTCTTGCTAGCCAGCCTGCGCTCCTCTGGCGCATCACCCCTCCTCTGTCTTCCTGATGTGGTCAGTGGCTTTACAGCCACGGTCTGACCCGCAGTTCTGCTCTGTCAGAATGAGCGATGATGTGAGCAGGGCAGCAGGTGCACCTACCGCGCTCCTCAAGTGTCAATTCGTGCTTCCACATGAGCTTTCTGCAACTGTGTTTATAAACAAAGATTCAGTGTCAATTCCTTAAGCACAAAGATTCTTTGGCAGGGGTTCCCAGGGGCACTGCAGGCCACCACAAAAAGCCCTGCTGCCCAGGAACAGGTAGTGGCAGAGCTCTACAGCCATCGTCTCTCTGGGCTGAGATACAAACAAAGGACCCGATCCAGCCTCCATCTCCCTAGCCAGAGGCACATGCTCCTCATTAATGGCCACATTGCATGACTCTGGGTTTGCAGAGGAAAATAAAAACAGTGAGCTCATCAGAGAAGGAAAAACACGAGTGAGAGGAATTGTTGTAAATATTTATATCTTCAGGGCCTTTAATGTGATTGTCATTTTCTCTTTCTGCATTTAAGTAGCCAAGCTGCGATTGTTTGGGACTGTGATTTTATTTTTTTTAAGGGTAATTTTTAGGCCTACACATCTGCACCCCATGCCTAGGCAGCCTCAACACCTAATACCCGGTCCTGAGAGGAGCTGAGGACACTCAGTGCTATCTCCACGGGCGCTCAGCACCCTGGCAGCATCTGACTCATGGCCTGGTGTGTAAAGAAAGAGCTGCCTCGTCCAGATGGATTTAAAACTACTGGAGAAAATCCATCCCTGGGGCAATCGCATTGACATGACTGTTTGGATTCAATCTGTTGACTGCAATGGCTGTGTGCTGGGGTGCGTCTCGTGTAAGGGAGAGATATTTGACGTGCCTGTATGCAACTCCTTTCCCTTTGGAAAGCTCTCTGTTGCTTTTGGAGTGGAGGGCTGTGATAATAGCCAACTGCCTGCCGAGCCCTAGATGCAAACTTTTTGCATGAAATAATAGCCTCACGCCCACATAAACCTAAATTGTTTCTATGGAGAATATCCTGGACTGGTATAAAACCTCACCCTGCTTGCTTTATTAGAAACCCTAGGAGAGCCTCAAATGTATATATATATATGTTTTTATATATATTTTTAAAGCTTATGAGAACGAACTATTTTAGTCTGATAATGTGAAAAGCATTTTTCATGAGAGCAATGAGGTGGCACAGCCTTCTGGAATGAAGTACGGGCGTGGGAGACAGAGGCTGGGGGTTTATTACTGCTTTGCAATGTCTCCAGGGCATTTTTACTTCACCTTCATTTTGCTTTCCAGTCATTTTTTGGTTCAGACTATAAATTATTTGAGGCAGGATTTGTACACAGATGCAATGCAGTGACCAGTAGAAGGAGAGGCTGACTTTAGCATGGTCTTTCAGGTGAAGCCATGATTGCTATCTGTTGCTTTAGAGCCAGCACTGACTGTGGCTCCTACTGGGATTAGCAGGCTGGAGAATCAAGGATATATGACTTTGAATTTGCTGGCACCTCACGTAGGGCAGGGGTCACCTAATGAGCAACATGAGTCTGGTGGTGTAATTAGGAAGTCTCTATATGGCAGGGCTTTGGGATACCTCCTGTTTCTGCTCCTACTTTCAGTGACTGTGACACCAGTAGTACACGTAGCCACCCTGTAATCACACAGTATCGTAACTGAGTTCAGAGATGTTCACACCAGCATATCCTGTTGTTCTCTCGTTGGGTTTTTTCAGGTGACATTTGAATTGTGCTAAAGAACAAAGTATGAACTTACTATTTTCTTTCTCTTTGATCCTTCTAGATCATCAAAGAGCCGCCCCCACCTCCTGCAGAAGACAGCGAGGTGAGTAATGCTGATTACCTGGTTTCTTCAATGTTTAGGACAAGATTTTGTTCAGGTTTCTCACAAGAGGTTGTGAATCTACTGCGCGGCAGTGTACAGACCACTTAAACTTCTGTGCTCAGCTCTGTAGCCTTGAAGTCAATAGTGGTTTAGCTAAACTAGGGGCTTTTCAGCTGATGTCTGCCATGTGTGTTTCACTCTGCTCCCTTTGCTTTCTACAGAGGTGGAGATGCAGTGTTTAATTAAGAGTGGCTGTAGATCCATATATACGGTATATACATATATACAGTAGCATATATACACCGAGCAGGTAGGAAAGGACAGCAGAGGCAGACAATACTTCCACTTGGTCAGAACAGCACTACAGAGTTAGGCTGTGATTCACAAAAAGGATAACCCTTAAGCATATGTTTAACGTTGAAGTTAATGGAACCTAAACATATGTTTAACTGCCTTCCTGGAGTGGCACGGTAATGATTTTGATGGTTTAGCATATATAACAGCTCTTGGCAGCTGAGCGGTAACTCACGATGTTGAATCCTTGGACTACAGTTGCTGTGAGTGAGGGCAGCCCACGGTCTTTGCAGTGTGTCTGAAGGACCAGTTTCTGAGCAGATGTAAAATCCCAGTGAAATCCTCTTGACACCAGAAGAGCTGCACTAGCCAGGCAAGTTTCAATGAAGAAAAATAGTAAAACAACATTAAAACCCTCATCTTAATTCTGCTTATGCTTTTTAGATGAACCTAGCAACAAATGGTTTAAAGCTATGTCATTGTTACTTAATTAGCAGACTCCGCCCAGAAACACGTGGAGATTTTTTTTATCTGCCTCTTTCTATGTCCTTCTGTCCTTTCAGCACGCAGTGAGTCTCTTCTTTGCTTTCACGGTTTTGTCCATGGGATTTCAGTGAAAAGTCAATGAGCTGTGTTCAGGGTGTGTTGATGTCAATGGGAGTTTTTCCATTGACTTCACTGGGGTTTGGATCAGCTCCTCTTAACTATGCAAGTACGAACAGACTTAGATCTACATTCCATGTGATTTGGTTAGTTAGTTTGTCTTGCTTTTTGCATCTGGAGACAAATTCACTGCCTGCTTCAGCTTGCAATTGGAAAAGCTTGCTGAAATGATCCTCTCTGTGCTCTCCATGAAGTCTGGCCCAGTGAGCGTGCTCTGCACCAAGGCAGACACCCTTAAAGCTCAGTCCTCTGCAACACTATGGAGGTGGAATCCAACCTAGCTTTTGCTTGCACTGAGCACAGAGAAATAGCTCAGGGCAGCTGGAGCCAGGGACAGTACTGGAACCTTCATCATGGTGGCACTCATCCCCTCAAAACAGGCCTGAAGCAAAACTCCAAATCTGAACATTCCTGGCCCCAAAGGAGACTTGCATTTGGACCCAGTGCCCCCCATGCCTCATCTGGCCTGTTTTCCTAAGCAGACGTTTGTTTGGGCTGTATGTAAATCCACTAGCTTTGTTAGCTTCTCTCCACTGGATTAAAAGGAAAACATTAACCTAAAGTTGCACATGCTCTGTTCTGCATCATGTGTGCCTCCAAGCCAAGGGATTCAATTGCTGAAATTAATTAAAATACATCATTCTGGAATGCTGGGTCACTGGCCAAGGACTGGAAGGGGAAATTACATCTCTGTGCTAAGAGGGAAGGCGCGCTTCACGTATAAGGAAGCCTTTTATCAAACCAGTAAGTGCTCCAAAAGCAGACTAGTTGCTGCAAAACAAACTAGTTGCAGCAGACCAGTTGTTTGCCTCAGGTTAAGTGTAATTAAGGTGGTGCAAAGATATTTCTAGGCGTGTTATATTTTCCCTCAACCCTGATTCTGACAGAGAGGAACAGTCTGTGCAGCTCTTTGAATGCGATAGTGCTCAATTCATCTGCCTGTTTGACAGCTTTCCTTCAGCAATGTATTTGCCACTGGCTTTTTATTTTAAACTAACCTGGTCTTGTACTGTGGAGAACGTGGGGCAAATCTCTCTTTTAGTAGAGAAGCAGAATGTTGACCAACTTGCTCTCAGGCTTGCTGCTCGTAGGCAACAACTTTAAATGCAAACTTGTCCAGACCTTGGTTGTACCCAGAGTAGGGCACAGCACAGTGCGTGAAAAATTGCATACCTGTCATTTACCTGCTTCCTCGTTAATGCAAGAGATCTGTACAGTCTTTTTGCTATTATTCTTACTGTTCTGGGACCCTGGGACAGGGGTCTTTGGTTACAACCATGTTCCAACATTGCAGGGACTAATCTGATGGTGTCATTTCACATATATTTTTCCACCAGAGCACATCCCCTAAGCTCAATACTCAGTTATCCTATAGCCATCTTCTTCAATTAGCAGCCAAAGGTTTCTTAAAAAGGAAAAGATGGTTTACACTATTTTAGAGACTGTATAGCATCAGAGCAGTGCTCAAAAAGCAGTAAGGCTTGAAGCTGTGACTTGTACCATGCATTTTTGCCCAGACAGAAGAGCTTCTTGCTAGTGGAAAAACAGCAGAAGCTCTGAAAAGATGCACTGCATTGGTCCCATTTACTCTGACAGAGCCTGATCCGCAGGATGAGATTGGCAGTAGTATGATGCTTTCAGAAAAGGCTGGGTGCTCCACATTTTCCACTTTGCTCAAAACAAATAGAGGATGGGGTTGATTTTTTCTTACGTGTTGCAGATAGCTTTCTCCCTTCCAGAACACCTAGCAACTGCTCATCTCCAGCAGGAGAGTGCTAATCCCTTAAGCAGCAGCATTACAGTTACAGTAAGACTTTTTTTTCTTCTCCCAAAAATCTTGGCAAAAAAAAGGACAAGAGGAATTCTTGCATCAGCAGATCTGGGAGCTGAGGCCCATATGTCTTTGCACTGCAAGGAGAATGCATTATACTGTAGCAATGAAGGGAAAGTAGCATTGCTGTCAAACCCGCCAGAGGTTTTATTGAACTCTACTTTAAAGGCCTTTTGAGACATATTGGAGACATGCTCACTGTTGGTGAAGGAAATCATTATTGGCTAGAAACTTCCAATTAATTCATTCAGAAATTGCAAATGTCGTCAACTTACCGCTGTGCTCCTCAGACAACGCAGGATGCTAGAGGAGGTTAAGCCCAGATGAAGGACAGATGGTTTTACTTACAGCCAGGAAAGATTGAGTTAATGCCAATCGGAAGAGGTGAATGCCTCCAGGAGCCAGTGAGCACCTTTCTGGCCTGTGATTAGTCATTGATGGTGGATCAAAACCACATTCTTCTACCTCCAGTGAATAGGAAGGCTTTTTCTAGCCCTGCTGGAGGAGGACACAGCTGCTGTTATTCATGTGTCTCATCACCTTCAGGCTGGCCTTATTGGAACAACTCTTACTCAACTGAGACCAGAAGCTTACCCTGAGGCTAACTATCGTTCTTATTATAGCAACCCATCTTTTTCATCAAAAAATCCCAACCTGTAGGGCTCTGCAGCTTCCAACAATTTTCCTATTTACTACCTGACTCATGCCGGGGGTCTGCTGCTGGTGAGTCCCACAGAAAGACAAGCTGACTGTGGTCAGAGGGTGTATAAACTGCAGCCCTCCAAAGTATCCCCAAGAGGCACACTCTCCTCTTGTTGCTTCCTTGCTCTGTAAACAGAGACCAGTCAATGTTAAAATCTACTGCTGGATCTTCATTTTCTGTCACAGCAGCGCTTTCTCCCACAGAAGGGATTCAGGGACACAAATTTCCCTGAAGTCTGGTAAAACCAGGCAGAAGATCTACCAGATGACCAGAGCGTGCCCTTTCCCCATCACTCAGCCCCGTTTTTTCCGTGCTGCTCTATCATCCAAGCTCCACAGCCACCCTGAGCATGGCACCAGAGCCAAGCCACCAACCAGCCTGTAACTGGATAATTTTTACGTCTGTTGTCATCTTACCCACATACACCAAAGCAAACACATACAACAAAGTCCTGGGGAGAAAGGATCATTCAGCAGCACAGTCATGAGATGCTGAAGGTAATTATCACTGTCATGGGAGGCCAGCATGAAAAAGAGGAATTTAACTCACTGCATGGCAGCTATTGTGAAGCCAATAGATGAAACCACCTGTTCAGCCTGAACCACTTTGATCTTTGTGAGCTAATCTCTTTCTCCCACAACTGAACATTCATGAGACTGGAGGATGGCTAAAAGGGATTCATCTGCTTGGGGAGCTGCTTGCACCCTCACTTAGTGGTGTTTATATTAATCTTTTCCAAATTGTTTTCCTTCCTCTCTCTTCCTGAAAAGCCTTGCTGGGGAGATAGCAAAATAAGCTCCAGAGAAAGGATCTGACAGGAATTTTTTGTAGACACCAGGGCAGGAAATGCATTCCATTATTCCTGAAATAAAGCCAGGTCACAGTGGTATGCCAGCTCTTTTCCTTTCCCTTTACTTCCCTTTGACAGTGAGTTGGAGAGATATGGGAGACGGAGAAAGGTAACCTTTCAAGAGACGGGCATTTACAAGAAAAAGATTTGGGATGTTATTGGCAATAGGTGAGGTGTACGCATTGCACCATGAAGGAGTGGAGTTTCATAGCCAGATTTCATGTGAAATGTCGAAGTAGGCCCAGCACAGAAAACTCAGTTAGTGTAGAGGTGGTGGAAGCTGGGTTTAGTCGCATCATAGTTGCAATGGGAGTGCTGGTGTTAATTCCCTTGACCTTAGGAGACCTTATGTCATCTTCCTGTAGCTCAGTGTCTGAGCTATAGAGTGAGAAAAGCTCAGTATCCTTTCATCTTCATCAAAGCAGGGGTTTTCTCTTAACTCTGCACGTGCAGTGCTTTGCCCTTGGAGATATAACTTCAGGCAAGATCTTTATGAATCTGTACCATAGATAAACTAGGAGTTTCTGTCATCAATAAGACCAACAAAGGCTGGTTTTCCAAGCATTTGTGTGTCAAGAATGAGTTTGTATGTGGATTTTTGGTACCTCATGAGAGCTGAGGTCTGTCTTCAGCCTGCTCCGTAGTGGAGCACCAGTAGAACATCTTCTCTTTGATGGTCTTGTGAGCTGTGAGTGCTTTCTGAGAATAGTTTGCAGGCTTGGGCCAGCGACAGGCAAAGATACGAGAAAAAACAAAGCGATGAGTTTATGCATTTGCAATTTAGACGCCTGGCAGAGTGTAATGTAACAAGCAAAACCTTCCACAGCAGAGAGGAAATGTTTCTTGAGAACTGAGCAAGGTGTCCTCGAAGTGTAATAGTGTAATAATGCCTCTGCATCAGGGAGGTGGCCATGCAATTTGGAAATGAGTCCAGCCTTCGGAGAAAAAGGAGGCAGTAAGGAGCCAGAAGCCTTGAGGACAGCATATTCACCTCCATGTTTCCTCAGCTGTAAAATTAGATGATAACATCTCTTACTCAGAGGAATGATTGTCCTGTCATGTCTTACAGCACTTTGTGCAGGCAGAGCTCTCTATAAATGCTGAATTCTGACAAGTTTCAGGCATTGCAGAGACAACTGTGAAAATAATTATAAGGGTGGGGAGAGGGGTAAGTTGTCCAAACTCTTTTTTTCTATCTGGCCAAATTTAGTATGAATTCTTACCCTGAGTGGTTCAGATGTCCCTAGTGGAGCCTAAATTATCCTTGTGTTACCCACAGATGAGGTTCCCTCAGGTCAGGGTCAAAGTATACAGAGCCTGGCAAGGACTCTGAGATAAACACAGATCTTTGTTGTCTGAAATCCAGCAGTTATGAATCTGGATCTCAGACTGTGAAATGTAGCTCTGTCCTGCTTCTTATTTTTTAAAAGAAACTCTAGCTCCATCTAAAGCAGATTTTGGGGGTGGAAAGATGCCAAGTTCTGTACAGTCAATTTCCAGCATCCTTAAATGCACTTGAATTTTCCGGGGCTGTTTTTTATACTGCTGCTGGGTCAGAGCTGAAGTTCCGTATGCAATCCTTCCTCAGGCAAAAACCCCATTGCAAAGTGTAGAAAAATATGGGCCAAACAGTGCCAGGACATGAGAATTTGGCCCTGTTTTATTGGCTCAGATCTTCTGAACGGGGCAGTGATTTAGCATGCTGGACATGGGGATTGTATACCTCTTCCTTCTCATTTTCCTGCTGTCTCCCTACCCTGACCCCCAAGTTTCCAGTTGCTTTCCTTTAGCTGCTCACGTGTGCTGGGAGCATATTTGCCAAGTGTGTAGGACATCACTGGTGGTTTGGGTTTTTCGCTTGTATTGCAAAACCTCCCATGCCCTTCAAAACATGTAAACAGACTCATCTTGAAGAAAGCTTGTGACTCCTTTGTTTTTCAAGTGTCCGCTGTTGTCTTTTTGTGCGTGTGCTGTTTCTGTTGTTGTTCTGGCAGAAACGCTCCTATCTTAGATTGAAGTGACTTGCAGGGCTTTTAAGGGCTTGTGGGGAAGATTTCCTAAACCTTGGTATTTCCTGTTGTGAGAAGGCCAGTCTGTGCTAAACTGAAGAGAGAGAAAGAGAATTGCTGAAGGAAAATATTTAGATGGCTTTGATTCCAATTTTTTAAAGAAGTCCTCATGGAAAACTTCATGCAGAGATATTAAGTTCTTAGGTTGCAGCAAAGAGCCTCAGCAGCTCGAATGAGAGCAAGAGAAAGAGGTCAGCTATGAAGGAGAAGAACCTTGTATTTATGACTCAATTGTTCACTCTTCCTTTAGATCAGGACAAATTTTGCAGCTGAATTTATGTGTATTTTGAAAAACAGAAATGCTTTTGTTTGACATGAAAAGCATAGTTTGTCTTGGATTTTTTCCTCCAGTTTTTTCAGTTTTCCTACTGGGGAGTTCAAATTCAAAGTATTTTTGGCTTTTCCAGTTTTGGAAAGCTCCTAAGTTTTGGAGTTTTGCCGAATCCCTGTGAAAAATTAAAGAAAGGGGAAAAAAAAGAAAAAAAGAGGGACCATTTTCATTTCTCTCCACATTTTTCACAGGAAATACTTCACGTTTTTGATCAACTCTGCTTTTCTGCTTTGCCAGTTCACAGCCTGAACTGTAGAAATTAAAGGGAAAGGCACTATATAGGTCAGAGCATTTGTGGAGTTGTTACATAGTGCAACAAAGAATATAGAATACACTGGCTAGAACTTTAGGTAGACTCATTTCAAATAAACTTAAGGAGATTTGCTTGATTTGTTAATTTGGCTGTCTCTGAATCTCATCATGAAGGCCAGGGTCCTGAACACATTTAACTTTGTGTATGGCGCTGTGCCATGGGTTTCTGCCTGCAGTACGTAAGGGTAGAACGCATTCAAATTTGTATAGGATTAAAGTCTCATTTTTCACACAGAACTTGACTTTCTCCTGGCATAAGCCTTGAAAATCTGTGAAGCCACGTGGACTTCCATGGGCAGCCTCCCTAACAGAGGCAGAAGTTCATTAGAAGAACTAATTCCATTCTTGTAACTTTTCCGTTAGGCTTTTCCATCCTATTACACTTGGCCAGCTCATCTCAAAAAAAACCTCATCTCTGTGCTGGGCATTCATGCTGGCATTGTTTCCAGCTGTGCTCCTAATCTGCCTTCACTTAAGGAGCAAATTTGACTTGCTTTCTTGTTTTTTTCCCCCATTCTGTCAAATCTGAACTACAATACGATGAATTTTCTGGGTCCCGGAGGGTTCCTCTGGCATGGGGAGCTGCGAGTCAGGGAAGACTCCCCAGAGCAGCAGCTCTTCTCTCCCTAGTCACAGGTATGAGTGAAGGGGTGGCAAAGAGGTAAGTCCCACCTTCCGTCACTCACGGCTGGTGTATCAACCAGACTTGGAGCCGAAAGACCCCAGCTCTTCAAGCTATGCTGAGTGCTATTTTGGTGGCTGCTTCTTCAATGATTTTGCAACTTGGAAACAAATTACT
Organism: Falco punctatus; assembly: GCF_963210335.1. NCBI lineage: Eukaryota > Metazoa > Chordata > Aves > Falconiformes > Falconidae > Falco > Falco punctatus. Next base: position 639,698 of record NC_137600.1, on the reverse strand, counting down.
TCCCCGAATTTAAAGATGATGAAAGACAGTCTTCTTTAAAAAAAATCAAAAAAAGGCAAAAATTGTGTTCTTGCTGGAGCTGGACTGTACCTTTCAAGTGGTGGTGGTGTTTATATCACGAAACATTTTCTTTTCATGAGTGTACATCCTCTGGAAAATAACCAGTGAGAGATCAGAACCTCGACTGCACTGGCTCGAGCAGGCTCAAAGGACCACATAGCCTGTGACTGTTTATTCCTTTCCATCTCTAGCCGTGTTTCCTAACAGTGCACTCCCTCCCTTCTGTTTTGTAGGAGGAAGATGACGATGGCCTCCCAAAGAAGAAATGGCCAACAGTAGATGCCTCATATTATGGTGGACGAGGAGTTGGTGGCATCAAACGAATGGAGGTAATTAGACACCAGCTCAGGTATCGAAAGATCTTATTTGTGAAATGAGCTGTGATATCTTCCTGCAATTTTCCCAGAAGGAAACTCAGGGGATAGGCACAAACTTCTTTAAGCTTTTTTTGTACATCTGAGCCCAGATCTTTTTTATATAGGAATATTTGAAAGCAAAACATGGATTTCTGAAGTTTGGGACCATCTTTTTCCTCTAGTAGATCCTGGCCCGTGCCTGGGATACAAGAGCAGTATTGCCACACAAATTACAAGGAAATGTTTTTGGTTTTTCTGGAAACTTTCCCCACTCACATTTCTTATAAATCACAAAGAAGTTCAAAGTCTGGTCTCTAGTCTAGAAACAAGCTTCACAGACTGTGCATCATCCTTCACCTTGGATTTGGACACTGGGAAAATACAGACAAGGATCTGGTTATTACAGCAGGAATGTAACTCTCTGCAGCAGCTACTATTGTAATATGCTCTGGTGCCATCTTTTCAGGTACGCTGGGGAGAAAAGGGCTCCACAGAAGAAGGCGCTAAGTTAGAGAAAGCCAAGAATGCCAGGGTCAAGATGCCAGAACAGGAATATGAGTTCCCTGAACCCAGGAACCTTGTGAACAACATGCGCAGGCCTTCCTCTCCTCGGAAGTGGTACTCTCCAATCAAGGTAAGTCCAGACCAGCGTTGTGCTGCATAGGAGGTTTCCAGGAGATCTGAACTCATATCCAGGAGATCTTTTCACATCTAAGGCTATGATGTAGAACGGCCCACAAACCTGTGATCTCAAGATGCTGCTAAAGTAGCTGTGCATGCAGGGGTCCCCCTGAGCTTGTGCCTAGGGAGGTGCTGTAGAAAGAAGCCACATGGGGCAATGGGAATTTCCAACCAGCTTGATCAATTTTTTGGAGTTGCATTGCTTTCTTAGACCAGAATAGGATCCTGATCTTGTCTAGTAGCATAGCTAGCTTCTGTAAGGTGCTTACAGACTCGACTGCACTTCCAAGGTCAGGCCCTTTAGTCCACACTACATATTCCCTGAGATGCAGGGAATAAATAGCATCCTTTTTCCTTAGAAAGAGGGGAGAAAATAGGAAGAAAATTGCTGCTAAATGTCATGAGGGAGAGTTGTCCTCAGCAGATCAAGGGTTGCAGTGTGGCAGATGGATGCCTGCCAGCAGGCATGGGTCATAGGGCCAGGCTTGCTGCAGGGCAGTATGCTTGCCTCACAAGGAGAGAATGCCCTGCAAGAAGTGTTTGGCTGAAATAGAGTGCCTCAGATGCAGAAGGTCAAATTCACACTGATATCAGGTCACATGCAATGCATAGCTGCGCAACAGCCACCCATAAGGAACTGGGAAAACTCCCTCCCTGCCATCTGTCCCAAGGGCAGGCAGCTGTTCTTCAGTTTGTCTCCACTAATACAAATGGTTGGCAGGCACAAAACTTGCCACAGAAACAAGCAAAGCCACTGAAGACTTCACTGAAGCAAAACTCTCCGTTGCGCATGTGAATGCTTCTCATGGATTAAGAGAAACAAACCACACGAAACAGGCATCAGCTGCGTCATCCAGTATGAGGGAGCTTCAGTGTCAGAAAGCTAATCTTTTGCATTCAGGGCAAATTAAGCTGCCGTCAGGAAAGGAGGACAGCTTAACTACTGTATAACTAATGAAAAGAAAAAAAGAAAAAAAACCCCAAAACAACCACACTCCTGTTTCTCGGGCTTAACTTTTCCGGGAAATGCTAAAACCCTTCTTGTCTCTTTTTGGTCTGGGACTGTTTGTAGCAGCCCTGTAGTTATCAGTCTCAGAAAAGACTGAAAATGCCTAATTCATATCCAAGTGCAACCTTCCACCACTGGAGCTTGGACCTCATTTCGAAGACTGGAGATGCTGGTTAGAGGCTTAAAAACCCTCTACAGGCAGTTTATTTGCAAGTAGTCTGCAAAGAGGGTGTGTGTAGCACACGTAGTAGACCTTTTGGTCTACAGAGCTCACTTTATGCTGGGGAATGAGGAGGTGCCTCACTGCTGAAAAACAGAGCTTTTATTCTCCTGTTTTCTTCCTCCCCAGTAGTAGTCAGTCTAGTCAGACATATTCTATTAGCCAAGTTATTGCAATGCAAGTATACTACACTGCAGTACACCCAGGTTTCCCTGTGTTGTATCTTGTTACTGATCAGCTCCAAGCAGCGTCCATAGGAATTTGGGAAGTCACATGTTTTGGCTTTCCTCAGCCATTGATCTTGCAGCTGGTTCAAATCCAGCGTTGGGAATGGCAAAGATGCACAAGGGAGTAAGAGTGGTTTCCGGAGGATATGGAAATGTGAGCCTCTTTGAAAATTTGGTCCAACGCCTTCTCTCTTTTCCCCCTTAAAGATTATCATCTAATAAACATAGCCTACCAACAAGTCATTTGCAGTTGTGTTATAATGACTTCAACATGTGTTCATGAAGATTATTCATCCCCACAGTGGAACCAGGTTAGAGAGTCAACTGTTTTCAGTTCAGAGTGGGGAATGCAATAAGCACCATCCCATATAGCTGCTCCTTTGTTCCTAAATGCATTGCATTGTCACTTTGCATCAGTGCGGAGCATTTGTAAAACACACTCATCCCATCTGGAAGACTTTCACTCCTAATGTGTGCTCATGGAAATGACCTCATCCAGCTGAGAGATGCAGCTCCGTTGCTTTTTGCATGCTGTAGTCAAAAGGGTTCACAGCACACAAAGCTGTAGTCTAACCACTGAGGAGCTGACAGAAACACTGATTTTAGCACAAAAAGCCCTGAATACATGCTCAGGCAGCTGGAATCCATGAGGGTACAACTACCTGAGATCATCAGTTGAGAGCTGAGTCCTTTCCCATAGAAAATACTGCGGAATTTCTCCCCTCTTCCTTCACCAGTTCTCACTGTTGGGTTACAGCCTCAGGAGTCTTTCAGTTAATTTTCAGAGTTTATTCTGCATGGTAGGAAATCAGTTCTGAACAGAGGAGTCAAGTTTGTTGCAGATCTGTGTCCCAGCTGGAGATTGTCCAAAGTTCAAGAGAGGCTTGGAGAAAAGACAATGAGCGTAGGGTTCAAGTTCAGTTCTGACTGACTAGAAACAGCTATTGCATTGTAACAGCAAGAATTCACTTACGGGGGGCCTGCAAATATTAGGAGTGTCTCATGGGGAATATATATTCTTAATTCCTTTATACAGTTTGAACAGTAGATAAGAGAGATACTTCTAGAGTATAAGGTTCCAGTCCAAGACCCTGTGTCCACATACTCCCATAACTTTGGGGTGCTCCATATTTGGATAGTATTTAGCAGCCTGTGGACAAGAATTCACCTAATTATTAACTGCCACCACACCCCTTATTGAACTGCGCCCAAAAAGACAGCGTATGCGGATGGGATAACTGAATTCAACGCTTTCCCCATGTAGAATTATGACGACTCATCAAAAAGAGGGGATCGTTTCTATGAAGCAGGGGTCCTGCTATTGCTCTCCCTGTGCAGTAAGGAATTAGCAAAATTGGCAAAACTCATCAGCACTCTTGGCAGAAGCTCTTGACCTGAGGATGTGAGCACACGAAGATGAATTTGCGTGGTGTTATGCAGGGACGCTATCACAGAGCCATAACAAGCAGAGAGAGGTGGGAAGGGATAGCCTGTTAGATCATCGGGTCTGTACGCTCAGCCAGAGCAGGGCTGCTAACTTGAATCTATCCTTCACTGCTTTTTCCAGTCTGGTTTTTAAAATAACACACGGGCTTCCACCACTTCTCAGGGGGGAATATTTCACAGACTACCAGACCTCACCCATAAGAATTGTCCCCTGATACTCAGCTTAAATTTTCCCTCATCCCCATGCTCCAAGTGCACTTGGCTCTTTTGGTTAAAGCAGATGTTAAATTTCCACCCACACCACTGGACTGGTTGAAACACCTCTTTGGAAGGTAGAGAAATATGCATGTAACAAGTTCTGTAAAAAAAAAAAATCACTGGTTAAAGGAGGAGGACAAGGAATTAAATCTCAGGAGCAATGAACCAAAGTAACGTGAATCTGGCAAAGGGCCAGGAAATTCACATTTTGGGGCCAGTCATCTTGCTGGCCAACAGGCCTCCTTTTCTCCATGCAGTACAAGTGTCAGCCTTTACTTCTGCCTTTTGCCAGTTTATCTGATGGATTTTTTCTTCCCTTTTTTGTTACTCTTCCCAGAGTAACGTCTATAAGGTAGGCAGACAGCTGAAAGTGGATACATTGCTTTTTGAAATACTCCAGATTTATTTGCTACCAAATGTGGTTACTGACACTTAACAGATTGTGGTTATTACTGTTGTTGTTATTCTTATTTGCTGCTGTTACTTCTTAGCACGATGCCAACTGGATTATCCTGCTTTTAAAATATCACTTCAACAGTTCGAAAAGTCAGTGCAAATAACCCAAAGAGAATGACAAGTCTGAAAACTTCTTAAGAAACTTAAAAAAACCTCAGTTCATCTGACAGAGGGATGGGCAGCACAAAATGTAGATGCAAGTGAAGGATCATAAAGGACCGTCCTTTAGTTTTAATTTGATTCAGGACATGCTCCCTGCTATAGCCAACCACACAGCTCTCTATGCTTTGGTTTGGTTAGCAGCTTTGCTCCTACCTCTACTTCTGCTTGTATCTACCTGTCTTACCTCATTACCTCTCCTCTCTTCCTCCTCCTCACAGCATTTATAGTACTTGTTTGACTTCAGAAAGACCACTATCGCTCTCTAAAAAACAATGCAGAAAGGACCACAACACAAGACTAAACTCACTCTTTGTCTACAAAAACTCACATGCAGGCTCTGCCTCAAGGCTGAGGTTGCAGCAGCAACTGGTGCTCTCAAAAAAACCCCACCACCACCTCAGGTGAATCCTAAATGGAGGCTACTTAAGCATTAACTAAGCTATGTGTCCCTGGCACGTTTTCTAGCCTTTGTCCCTCCTGTCTCTACAAAGCTGACATGGCACAGCTGCCTTGCTAGAGGAAGCCCCAGGGCAGCCTAGATTTCTAGGCAGCTTACAAGACTGCCTCTAACTGAGACCACCAGGTACCAGGTCTCAGGAGCACTCTAGGCGTCAGGTCATTCACGAGACCAGGGTCGATACAGTACTGAATTAACCAGTACTTCAGGAATAGAATGTGTTTATGTTAAAGCAATGGCTGAAACTGTGCCCTCCTTCACTTGTCATCTGCCCTGATTGTTTCTTCTTTCTGGTCTTCATAGCTAGTAGGACTCAAAGCTTTATTTGCCTCCAGACCTTTTTTTTTCAATCCAAGCAGCCTTGTGCTTCAGTTCCAGGAGTTCCCAAACACATAGACACAGCCCACTCACTAGAGAGCACAGAAGTGTTTATATTTCCAAGTGAATGCATTGACATTTTCATTTCTTCAACCAACATCATCCTTTCCATGATCTACTCTCCCTCTCTTCCACCCAGATGTCTCAGGCAGACTCTGAAGCTCCATTCAGACTCCCAAAGATGGAGCTCTTGGCTTTTCCTAAGAAATCTTGGTAGGCTCTTGGAAATTAGGACTGTAGAGTAAAAAGGGCTTTTTTGTTCCATGGAAAGTTGTAATTTTCCCCTATAGTTTCCTAAAGGAGAAATGGAAGAAAAAGGTACTTATTTCTTAAGTTGTCAGAGGAGACAGGAGATCAAGAGCTTCAACCAGCTCTGATGTAGGGGGAAAGATGGACTGGGGAGACAGGGATGGCTTTCCTCTGGTCTAAAAGTCTGTGCTGTCCAACTGCAGAAGAGTCTGACAGAGAAGTTTCTGGCTTCTTCCTTTGAGAATAACACTTTCCTGGCTCTCGCCGTAGGAAGTCTTTCCCCCAGTACCCTATGGAAACAAGATCTGTGCAGTCATTCTGTGTGTCTGTCCGTCTCCACCCATGTATCCCTCCAACTCCCAAATAAGCTTTGAACCGTTGGCTCAACACACTGATCGAGGAATATAGGTCTCAAAGATGATTACAGCCCTAGTGTTTTCTTGAAAAGGGAAGAGAAAGGCTCAGCATCCCCATGAAAGGAGCGGTAGGCATTGAGCTTTAATTAGCTACCGGTGAACCTGGGTCACAGAAGGACCTTTTAAATACCCTGGCTGCCAGGAAGGTCTCACCTTCACAAACACTGAAGTTTACTCTCAGCCATGGAAGCCAAGCTCTCGGGAAAGCAAGCTTCCTTGCTTTCTTTTCCCACCACCACTGCAATATACAGCTTGCTTTTCCATTTCCTTAATTTTATCCCATGATAGTTACATGAGGCAATTCTGCTATCATAAATTTTTTGTAGTCTTTATTTTCAGGAAACAGGTAGGGATCATACATGAGTTTCTGAGTCCACTTAGGGGTAGCAAGGTCTTTGGGTTTGATTCTCGTCATCACAGGAACTAGTTTTATACCAAGGGACGGTTTTGTACATTCTTAGAGTAGCTTTTGTCTGTCTCTGCAGATACAGTAAAGTTTACTGACTTACTGGTAGGGGTTTTGCTCATGGGGCCTGCTCTCATATCAAAGCATTTGTAGCATTTGGAACAATACTAATGGAAAGCTTAATAAACACTGCCTGTTGTTAATCCTCTCCAGACATTTTTACAAATCTCTGAGTATCATGCACTTCAAAGACCAAGGGTCAAATGAAGTTAATGTGAAGAGCGTTTGATAAATTAATTTTCAGCTTCTAAGATGTCTGTAGCCTTCCACTGAGCCAGCCAACATGCTGCCATCATGTACACCCTTCTACAGATCTCCCAGAAACTGAATCCATTTGGAAAGTGAAAGCCTGGCCTATTAAAATGGGGATACAGCAGGGGATTCTTCAGCAGCAGATGTACGTTTTGGAGCAGATGATTCAGTGGGTATCTCTACATTGCAGAGCCCTGTGCTGCTCCTTCTGGCCTTGTTCAGCTCATTTGGAAAATAACCGCAGGCTTGGCATTTTGTGTCGCTGCTGAATTTCAATCAGGAATGAACACTGTGTCTGCATTGCAGAGAAGCATTGCAGGAGTGGCAGGGAGGGTCCGACCCCACATCTCAACCAGCCTTTCTGTCAGCAAGAGATTTATTTCAGCGTGTTGGGTTTTCAGCAAGACTTGTCTGGGTCTGTGGGTGCGCACATGTGTGCGGTTGGGTGCGGGCAGTTGGGTATGAGACCACCCAGTGAGGTGAAGGGCTTGTCAAGACCAGTGCGGTGTGCTGAGGGTGGCGTCTGCGGGGCAGCTGACACTGAGCTCATAGGAACGGAGGACTCGGAAAGATGTGTTATTGCCTGGAAAAGATGCAAACGTTAACTGACATATGGGGTGCGACTGGGGAGCTTGCGTGAGACTCAGTAACCTGATGCTCTCCTGCTAGCCTGTAGCTGACAGGAAAGATTAAGCGGGTTGTTACGTAGCACCTAGCTGTGACTCAGCTGTCTTGGCTGCGTGGAGAGACAGGTTTTCAGTCAGTTGTCCCTAGCAGATTGTTTTGAGATATAAATCAGAATTATTCCTAATGTGTCACGGTGGTCACCTAGAGCTAGAGGCAAGCCACTCAGCCAGCCAGAGGAGGCGGCTGGATGGTGAGGAAATGCGTCGGATAAACTCACCTGATTGCTTTCTGCATTGAGTTAGCATTTTGCTAGCAATGATGTCAGGAGCTGAGTAGGTATGAGACTCTCTCTCAGCCCAGGACGTATCTAAGTCACCTATTACTTTTAGAGATTTTCAGAAGAACACGTAAAAGCTGGATGCACGGATACTGTTGACTGTCAGACACACCTGCTTGTTGCTCATCTGAAAGCCTCTGCCTTTGCACTTGCAGCAAGTTCGGAGTTTCTGTGAGAAAAAAATACGGCTCTCCAGCATCTTGTACAAGCACAGGAAATGATTAACTAAAAAGTGTGTATGTCTAAGCTGCATTGTCCCTGCACTGCACTTAGCACAGAGCACTTGTTCTTGCACAGAAGATTAACACTGTGTTTCTTTTGATTGCAGGGGAAATTGGATGCTCTCTGGGTCTTGCTGCGGAAAGGTTACGACCGTGTATCTGTGATGCGCCCACAGCCAGGAGACAAGGTAGTGTGCCTCAAAACCATTTTCTTTTTACAGCTAGGAAAAAATAAAATATCTTTAAAGTTTCTGACTGCCTTTACGTGTGGAACTGAAGGCAGGTACTCATGACTGCTTAGAAATAAAAATTCAGTCACGCCTGTCCGCTTTGTTTGCAGCCGCAGTTCATGCGGTTTAACTGATGTGGTTTCAAGTACAAAAATTATCCAGGTGCAGCGAAGGAAATACCCATTGAAGAGCCCAAAATAATCTTGCTCTTAGATAATAGCTGCTTTCAATTAATTACATAAGTAATTCTAATGAATAGTAAGGAATATCGTTACATATGTTCATTCACTGAATCCTACATCTTGGAATAAAACCATGAACATACATAAATATATATATATATGTACACATACATAAATTTAAACTTCATGGGCACTTCTACAAAGCAAAGTTTGCAGAATGAGGTTTGGACTGTTGTGTGAGAGGGAAGAAGTATTTCCATATATTTCTAGTGAAAACTGGGTTCATGCCGATTTCTATACATTAATGTGTACTTGTGTGTGGAGACAGAAGCCATTAAGAGGGTGGACTTATGTCACCTTACAGGAATGGTACCGTCTGTGGCAGCTGGGTACTATAGCTACCTCTCGTCTCCAAGGTATTAGTCTCTTCCTTTTCAGTGGAATTAAACAGCTGGGTGGTTCCTAAGTAATTTCAGGACAGTTACCCTGAAAGATCTCTGGGGGTACCTGGCCGAGCGCCGAAGCTGGCATACACTCATGGGTTGCGTTGAGCTCTGAGCACCCAGCAGATGCCGGGACAAGCAGCTGGGAAGGGAGCGTGAGAGCTGCACCTGGGCTTTGCAGATTTAGTGTGTGTTCAAGGTACACAACATGGGCGAATTGAAATCCCTGGGGTAGCCATAAGACATCCCCTAACTCCTTGCGATGTAGATGGTTACACCCAGTTGCCCAGGGATGTTCCCAATCCAGTTTTTAGTATCTCCAAGGGTAGAGATTCAGCACCTCCCTGAGCTCCTGTTCATATTTGCCTCATGGTGAAGAATGTCAGTTATATTAATGCCTTATGCGGTCAGTTTACATACCTCGGACATAAATCAACAAAGGAGCTTGGAGCTGCTTCAGGAATATATCTGGGCCAAAGCACAAGTAACTGTGTAGCGTTGTGAAGGCTTTTTTGGTGGAGTATCATAGGTCTGTAACGTTTGGCTTCCTGTAAGGTTTGCTATGGAATACAGGACCAATGAACTTTTGTGAATAAAAAGGTTTAAGATTTTATTCCTTCGGGGGGAAAATTTGCTGAAATGTCTTCACTGAGTGTGATACCGATTTCTGGGAGAAGAGTTTGTAACATACAGATTGCTAATGCCTGGCAATTTTCCCGCAGAAGTCAGGGTGTGAAGAATGCCTGTTCTGTCAATAACTTTTTTGACTTGGCAAGCTCAGTTAATTTACAGGAAAGATGCCACTTCCATTTATGCTAGGGAAAATCCAGAGCAGTTTAATTGAAGCTGATACAGTTAACAGCGATTTATACTGGTGCAACTGAGAGCAGGCTCCATTCCTTTTCGGTGATGTATCTCTTAGACATGCAGCTCTGTGTCCTGTCAGAATAAGCAATACCACAATTAGCCCATATAGGTGTTTTATGATCCAGTCTCCAAGTAAATTAAGCTCTTTATGATTCTGTTGTGCTATAAAGAATCTCTGACTTGGGTGCAAGTATAATTTAGTGTGAAAGAGAAGCTGGCTGAAAATGCACCCATGCTTATAGCTGCTAAAATACCTGTTTCTCTGCAGCTGACTCCTGGACGACTTGCTAATGTTTGAACACTTTCCTGTGTCAATATGAAGTGCTTCTCGGACTTTCTGTGAGGGTAGATTGCTCTAAAGAATATTTGTTTTCCTTTGTGTAAACAAAACTATGATCCCGAGTGTTTGTTGTCTTTGAATAACCACGTGTGATCCTCTTGATGTTTTTAATCACTTTCAGACTTAAGCAAGCAGTTCATGTTTATTCCTTTACAGTAGTGACATAACTACCAGGTGACGTCACCCCCAACAGTCCAGGCAAAACCAACATAAGGACACACTGTAAAACACTGAAATTACTTTAATTAGTTTATACAGCTGAAATGGCAGAATTAGGTAGGGTTTTCCCCTCCCCTATTCAGCAAAAATGTGTGTGGGGGTTGTTTCCCTACTTCAGATTTAAAGCAGGGAGAGGAATCTAGCTTTCAAGCACTGGGTTCAGCTTTGTGATTCCTGAGTCATCTCCCATCTTGTTACAGACATTGCTCACGATTTGGATGCTGGTTTTAGTCTGTCATACTTCACTTTCTCCTTTGTAGACATAGAAAGTGATTTTACCAGAGCTGGGGGTAAGGACGGCTGGCTTTACAATATTTAGAGGCTTCGGTGCAAGGGACTGGGAAGGGATAAGGCAATGTTGCTGCTAACTAAACTACCACAAACTACAACTGTGCCTTGGGAGACAGATTAGTCAAAATGAAAAGCAAAACGTTACAAAAATAGCTGCAAAATTTGCACCTCTCAAAATAAGAAGACTCTATTTGATTGCTGCCAATCTCCCTTTATTTTTCTCTGTGCCACTGTTGTTCTATGAGAAATTTAAATGCGTGCCCAAACCTTAGGATACAACGGTGGCGTGATTCAGGCTACTTTAAGGCCAGTGGCTTCTCCCAAGTCAGCAAACATGACATATTATCTCATAAAACACGCTACTGTTCTGGTATGGTTGGGAATCCAGTGGGAAGGTCAGTGCTGAACTGATGGGGACAGCAGCCTGGAAACATCTGCCAGCGTTGACTGCAGCTGTCAGTGCCTTCAGTGCAGACAGTCCTGAGCCAGGGTGAGCAGTTTGCTTTCCTTGCAAGAAAAAATACCAAGGAAAAGGAGCAATTCCACAGAAAACTTTCAAAATGAAACCTATGTCCTTAGAACAGTGTTGCAAAAGAAGAGGAGTGGATGCATTGCACTGAAATGATGGGAAATTTCTACCCGTGCAAACAACTGTGTGGCCGGAATCCCCCACCCAGGAAGCCAGGGCTGGTTTTGATGAGCTTGGATCTAATCCCTGCCATTAGCTTGGAGACTTTTCACCAGGACCACAATGAGAGGGCCTCTGGGTGATTTATAAACACAGCCCTTCCTCTGAAGTGGATGTTTGATAAAACAAGTTCAGTAATCTGTTCATCATTTCCTTCATCCAACCTAGGACATAGTTCTTGGCATCTCTCCGGCTTGCAACAACACTCACAGCAGCAGCATTTCAACCCTTTGCTGTCCAAAGACAGGACCACTTTTGAGGTGGGCTGTGCACTGGGTCACTTAGCAGACACAGTTAGACACCTGGTCCCATGCCAGGAACACCGCCAAGCGCCTGGGAGGTCCGACGGCTGACAGCTAGTGTGAGGAAGGTGTCTTTTGACACAGTGCTCTGAGGTACGGCATGTCACCACCTTGACCTGACGTGCAGACTGAGGCCAGCTGGCTGTATCCAACTGGCTTAGATGGTCCTAGTGCAGGAGATGTGAAGTGCAGCACTAAGGAGAACGTTCACACCCAGGAGCCTTGCACATTCACACGCAGGCACCTAGATGCTCTCCCAGCCACGTGTAGTGCTGACAAACCCTACACCAGCCAAAGATTAGCCGGTGGGGTAGAGCTGTAAGAGCCATTTTGATAGTGGTAAGCTCAGCTGGAAATTCCTGTGGCCTCTCCATGTGATTCCAAATCATTCCTTTGGGCCAGGCAGTGCAGACCAGGGCCACAGCAAGGACAGACTTGGTCCTCACCAAGTTGCAGAATCTTCAGTGGCAGGTCTGTGGGCTTTCATAACTGTTCGCTGGGCGATTTGGATTTGATCCTGTTCTACTGGGAAGTGTACCTGAAGGAGGGCTCTACCCAGCTTGTCAGCAAAGGGGCCCATCAGAGCTGGTACCGACAACTCCAAGCCTGTCGTGTGGCTTTAAAGCGGAGGCGCGGAGGCACAGGCGGTTTGACACTTCAGCCCCAGTGCACTGCTGTAAACCTTGCCTGGCCAGTTGCAGAAGATGGGAAGCTTCAGGCAGTCAGATGCAGGGCTTCGAGGTATTGCTGCACAAGGCAGGGCAGCTCCCGCTTGCCAGCTTTTTCCAGACTGCCTAACTTCATCCCGGTGCCAGACTACTTTCACAGGGTGCTGCCCTGTATGCTATCTGCTGCACCGTAGGGGACCAGGCCACCCATCACTCCTGTCGCAGGTCCTCTGCAGGAACGCTGGGCAGTGGAGGCTGGGCACTCTGGTTTGTCTACCTGGCAGTCACACAGAGGAGTTCCAGACTAACAAGCTCCGTCTCAATCATACCGTGCAGCCACTCAGTGTAGGTTTCATGACACAAGCAGAATAAATACTTCAGAGTTACTTAGCAGCACACTAGCATGCCCATGCTGCCAGCTGCGTACGAGCTGCCAGCCATAGCAGTCTTTACAGCATGGACATGCCCTGGGAATGAGAGAACCAGTGATTAGCCAAGCATCTTACAGTAACCAGCAGTCTCAAACGGAGCCACCAGATAAAAAACTCACCACGTGGTGCATTCTCAGGCTAGAGAAATATTCAAAGCCTGGCAGGCAAAATTTATGGCTAGTAAAGAGGAGCCTGAAATTTGCAGACAGAAGCCTTTGACCGTCTGATATTCCGAAAAGCTGCAAGGAGGAGTTTTGAAAGCAATTTGTACCTCGTTTCTTCTCTTTCCTGAAGCAAAGAAAGAGACAGATTTCAGCTCATGGTGCTGTCAAATGGGCACCTTAATTCACCCACTGGTCAACATCAAAAAGTGTAGCCAGAAGAAAAATAACTGAAAGGCATCTCTGTTTGCTTTGGAGCCTGTGAAGGAGTTGGACTTAATCCCAGGGTTACATCATCTTCATATATAAGCAATCCCTTGCTGTAATCAGTTACTTTATCCGCTGCCAGCACATTAGCTGAGCTGTTCAAAAAGATTGCTTGCGTTGAACGAAACATGGATTCAGCTTCACTGTGTTGACTAACATTACTGTTTATCTGCTGTAGCCCACACAGCCTCCTAGGTACCATACCAATTGTCAAGAAAGATGTCCTCTGCCCTGAGGCTCACATTAGTCTGTAACAAGCCATTGGTTCAAGGGTCGTGACTAATAAATTTGCAATTTATATACATCGCAGTGGATCATGTGGGGACTGAAGCTCAGATTCCAGTCCTCTCTGTGACCTCAGACAAACTCTTATCCCTGCCTCTTGTCCATGCCCCAAACCCTTTAATCAAGGTTGCAATGCCATGTACTAGGACTGTTTCTTCGCTGCAAAAGGTACAGTTAAAGAAATAACTGAATAGTAAGTTCCAGATACAGGGCTAGATCTTTCTGGACATCAGAGAGCTGAGACCTCTTCAGGGAGAACTGCCAGAAAGGATGCCTGCTCGTAGCATGGCAGCAGCCTGAGCCAGCCTTAGCCTTACTGCTGTCAGAGCTATGGCTCTAGATGTTGGCAACAGCTCCTGGTCAGCAGGTTGTTACATCTGTGACACAACTGGCCACATGCCCATCTGCATTTTCAAGAAGAAACCATGAAGCAAGCTTTGGTCTGGTTTGCCGAAGGCTCTTAAAAGTGCATCTTTTACCCCAAAGCAAAAGGAAAAGAGAGGGATGTTCAGGACCTGTTTTGAAGTGCACCCAGAGAGGCTGAGATGCACGAAAAGGTTGTGAAATTCTTTTTTTGGAGTCAGACCTGGAAATGATCTGAAGTTACCAACAGACACAGATGTTTCCAATAAGGCAAGGAAGTCAGAGTCACATGGGATTCCTGTGGTCTTCTCACATTTTCAAGAGACTAGGTTTGCATTCTTGTCAGCATTAATGAGGTTATTTTTACATTTGAAACATCATCAGATGGGGTGATGTAAAAAACCATATATTTTCCAGAAAACTTTATCGCTTTTATAACAGAGTAAGGAAATGCTTGTTTATGCAAATTGCTCACAGAACACAGGCTCCAAATAATTAGTGTCACTTCAAAGTGTCAGTTGCATTTCCTTGATAAACATTTTTCTGTCAGAGATTTATGAGAAGATTATTAAAATGTTTTTCAAGCTCAGACTTGGCCAGGACCATCTCAATCTGGGAGCAAATTATATTTTAAATTTTTATTGCATAGCATTATTGCATTTTCATGTTGTGTTTGTATAGGTGAATATAGGTGGGCATAAATATGGAGAAAAAGTGTAACAAAACTGTAATTATGTGTAAAGATGTATCCTACCTAAATTAACGATGATGCAGGGGGAGGAGCTTTTTCCAAAACTAGTATAATGTTGCAAGTTTACTGGTGAAATCACATATGCTCATATCTTGTTAGATCTCAGTGATACAGTTCTGGTACAAATTGTGGTTAGCTATGACCAAAGGATGAGGCTACAGAATACATGAAAATGTGCCCGTTAAAGTAATTGCAATTGTTCTTTTTACTATGAGAGGAAGAATGTGTGTGTGTGTGTGTGTGCGCTGACATAAAAAAATGATCTTAATACAAACAGAACAGTCAGGGTATGAAATGAGACAAATTTATAGCCAAGTTGCATGAATCTTCACTACAGAAAAGCACTGATTTTTAACAAAAGTTTACAAAACTCCCTCTGCCTTGACGATCCTGCTAATGTTTTTATATTGCACTGAAATGCCAAAACCTCAAACTAACTTGATTTCAGGCTTCGCTGTGAATGTTTTGTGCAGCCTAAGGAGTTCAGATGACCACTCTGCATTATATCAGGCTTCGTCCCAACTGACCCTTTTTTGTAAAGGGCCAGATTCTGCAAAGCAAGGACTTGCTCCTGCATGTAAAGTCCCATGGCATTTCTGGAGAATCACTGGAGCACGCACCCCAGGGCTGCTGACCGAGGCTCTGCCTTTGCACAGCTGTGCAACAGGGGACAGCGAAGAGCTGTCGAACCCCCAGCCCATAATGTTCTGCAAGTCTTAAGCCTAGTAATGGATAGCTCTTTTCATTTGCATCCTGCTATTATAATTCTGGATCTAAGATGTCTAACTGAGCTGGAAGTCTGTGGGCTATTCACATATACGGGGAGATCTGAGGTTTGGGCACCAGACTGGGAGTCGAAACCTAGAGCTGCTCTGGTCTCTGCTGGTGACACACAGAGTGACCTTGACTGAGCTACTTCATCACCTTCCATTTCTCAGAGGCTTTTCCTGTCTTCTTGATGAGGCTAATCCAATGTCTTTTCTTTCCCAAATGGTGAAAATGAAGGCTGGAACTCAGTAATAAATTTAAAAGATTAGCAACAGTCATGGCTGTGGGCAGGGACAGTTCTGTTTGCAAGTACCTGTCTAAGTTTGCACAGTGGCCTGTGGGGTGACATGGTCACAACATGATGCTGACAGTACAGAGGCGCAGGGTTTGGGTGTTCAGGTCTGTCTGTTTTAGACCTGCGCGATGCTTAGATAGTTGAAAGCAGAAGTCCAGCAGTGTTTCTTACACGGTGTGCCAGCGTTCATTTTTCTTTTGCAGGCTGAGGTGTTACCAGAGGAAGCTCGGTGGGAAATAGGAGCTAGCTTTACCGAGTCTGTCCACATGCCATCTCTGGCACCTGTGTCAGCAGACTTGGTCCTCAGTTCATGGGACAGCCCTCCTGAGCACTCCTAGCTGAGTGGGCAATCACCACTGTGGCTAAAAAATGCAGAGGAGGAAAAAACCAGCCTGAATTGTCACCACATTACAATAAAATTTCCCTCTTCTCTGTCCATTCTTATGCTTTGAAAAACCTGAATAACCTTTCACTACTGTAATCAGGTGTTTCACAGAGGAGGTTAGCGCTGGCTGCTGTACTGTTTGAGGAATGTGAATGTCTTTTTCTGTCTGGCAAATTCGCAATCTCAGGAAACAAAGTCTCCTTTCCACAGCTTTCCCTGTCTTGTGGAGAAAGCTGTGTACTTGCAAAGACCTATCTGAGAAATAACTAGTTGTCTCTCACTTCCCACACAGTGCTGAAATAGAAAGGAATTAAATCTAAACTAAGAAGAGGACAATGCTGCCACATAGCCTGGAGCCTTGCTCCTTGGTCGTTATAGTGGTGTGTTCATATGCTCCAGGCATCACCTTAAATCAAACCCATTGTCCCAGGCGCTGTGAAGGTGTAAAACAAAACCAGAATCTCAGCCTTGTGAGAGGCAAAGGGCGAGAGCAAGGATAGACAGATGGAGTGAGAAACCCTGAGACAATGTGGCAGTACTAATTTATCTGAATGTTAAACAGTGGATCTACAGCGCTAGCTGCAATAATCTGTTAGTGCAGTTCAAATGCACTTAATGCACACATTATGCACACAAATGCACTTAAACCACAAGGAACAACTTTTGTTGCTGGTTTGTTCTCCCTCAGCACATCTCCCAGGTGGCTTCCCAAGAAGGAGCACTGCAGAGTTCTAGCCAAAACTGAGTGTGTGTGTGCACGCACATGTACATGTGTGTCAGAGCCTGGAGCAGGCACTGCCTCTGGGTGATCGAGCCATAGGAGGGGGAGCCTGCAAAACTCTTGCTGGGTCAGAGCAACTAGTCCTTCTGGACTAGTGGGACAGGGGATCAGACTGTCCGGTGTGCCTAACTGCAAAATTTGCAGAATATATTTTTGTTTGCCAGAGGACAGATACCTAGGTGCAAGCAGTTAGATAATGATGTGGGTTTCTCCATCTAAGCAGTACCACCTCCTCTCTTGATACAAAGGCAGATGCTTGTGTTCCCACTGCAGTTCCTCTTTCCCTCCCATCCTCCCTAGCCCCAAGAACACAACTGCATTTTGCTCCTCTGAGAAACTATACGAAACAGGGTTTGTCCAAATTTTAGTACAGTGATAATGATCACAAGTGCTGAGCTCTACTGTAAAGCGTGATTTTAATTGAGGCAAGAAATTAGCCTACTTAAGTGTTGACTTGAGATTTCCAGAGCAGTGAGGGACTGGGCAGGCTCTCTACTCTGAGGATATTCCTGTGTGGGGCTCATGGAAAGGGCAGCCTTTGCTATAAGGAACTGAGAAAGAAGAGGGGTTCCTAGTTTGTTTTAAAGAGCAGAAGGTGAAACAAGCCAATGGAACACCATAGTTCAAAGTTTCCTCTGCATGGAGTAAGTAGCTCTGCGGCTGTGGGGTAAATGAAATTACTTTGAGTAAAACCCTTACTGGAGATGTGCATATTACATGGAGTGTAATAACACTGTTACGGCGGTGGGATTGCAGAACCAAGGAGACCAGATGCAGAAAAGTGTTTAAGTACGTAAATTCTCACAGAACATATTACAAATTTGTTCAGTAGGTCTTTAGGTTCTTAGAAATCAGTAAAAACATAGGGCGTGAAACTTACAACTGAAAGAATAGGATTTTGATGCAGAGAGAATCACCTTGTGACAGATGCCTAGAAAATCCATCTCTCCCATGCATGTTTCTTGCTGAGTGAACGTTGATGTTGCATTTGTTTTGTGTTTCCTTCATGCAGCTTCCAGCAGTGGGCTGGATTTACTCTCCTTATCCTTATGGGAAAGCGAGGTCATTGTTTCCAGTGGGCTTGCAGTAAATTCCTGAAAATAAGCAGCAGCCCCAGCTGAAAAACTTGGACTGTGTCTGTGTCCATCTGTGCTGAAAACTTGTGAGGGGAACCCTAGGTCTTACATCAGCCATCGGAGGGTCATCAGAGACTTGCTAGGCATGCAAAGCCACCCAGAAACAAAAGCACTGACAGCAGATGCTTTACCTGTAGTCCAAGGCACAGAAAGGAATGACTTACACTACAGCTTAATTCCATCCTTGGCTTTCCCTGGTCAGGCCCCCACCCTGGATGTGCAAGCACATGGTACCTGCAGCACTCCAGGCAAATATCCTGCATGAAGTGCAAAAAGGGCAAACAGTGTCAGACTGAAGAGTGAGGGTGAAAGCTGTGAAGACAAAGGCACAGTGGATCTGGGAGAGGGACAGTCGGCGGAGCGGCTCACACTGTGCCCGTGTGTCACACAACAGACAGGTTGAAGCATAACATTGGTAGTGGTAGAGCCACACTTCTCTGGTCAGCCTAACAACTGCAGAGCCCTGCTTCCCGGTGCGTTTTTGTTAATACACACCCAAATTCCAAACATGTAAGCGGCATTTCGGAAGAGCCATAAAGTGACACGGTGGTGTGTGGCAGGGCAGCAACCACCCTGTGTGGGTGGCCAGTTTAGCTCCAGCTGGCCTTATAGTGCTTTGCGTAATGCTGTTCTGCTGCCAGGGCTTCAGCTCTCCCTCTTACCTCTGCTGTGATCAGCATCCTGCCAAAATCTGCAGGTCCTGTGCTGTGTGTGCCACCCCTCGCCCGAGGTGAGTGGTTATGCAAAGCCTGGAGTTTTTCAAAGAGGAGTGTAGGGCTACCAGTAACGAAGAACCCCTTCCTGCATGTCCCTACCAGCAGTAGGCACCTATACCTGGTAAGTCATGGCCAACGTCCCGCCCTGTGCCACCAGGGACTTACAGACCACAGGGTGTCATTTCTGTCAGTGTTAGCACCAGTGATTGGTCATCAGCCGTGACGCACTTGTAATAAACTCAGCCGTTAGCAGGTTCATCAGGAACTGTAAAGCCCATTAAGTATTGCTGGCGCACAGGATTACTGTTTTAAACTTAAGGCTGCGTTATTAGAGCTATATCAAAAAATACAGAAGGTATGTAGCAGTTAGCCTGGGCCTTTGCTTGGAATGTACAAATCCAGTGAAAACGTCCCCAGAGCTGTAATTATTTGTTCATAGTTGGATACTGAGGAGCAAATTTTGCCACACAATCCTCCAGTGAGGTCACTGAAAGTCATGAAATCTGTTTCATTATAGAGTAGCCAAGATGAATAGCAATGTGGATATTACTATAGTAATAATAGTAATGGAAGGGCTACGTACTGCTAATTAACTATGAAGTTCTCAAAGCACACGAGCAAAACCTGTCATCCTGGAAAGTCCCCTGGGTCATCTCTTATTTTGGATTAGGAATCTATATTAGAGATGAGGAAATTCAGATTTAAGGTAACTGTCTGATTTCACACCATGCTGTTTCGTAGTGTCATGAATAGAAACAAAGAACAGGAACCAGGAAATAGAATTTCAAATTCCTTGCTTTAAACACTAGACCCTTTTGCAGACCTGAGAGTAAAACCAGCCGTGTGGACTCCCAAGTCACCCCCCTACACACACCTGTAGACTGCTGCGTTGCTCCTTGCTTGGTGATTCTTCTTTCTGCAGACTCAGAAATGCACAGGCGCTAATAAGGAGCTCTTGTTTAACTCATTATTAACTCTGAGCTAGCAGATCCCTGTTGATAGGCTGCGGAGCTTAAGAACAAAATTGTAACCTTTCCGCACATACTGTTGCGGTGTGGTTTTCCATTAATAGCCATGGAAAAGTTAACCTAAACATTAGCTGTTTTTCCTGGAACTAACAGCTTCAAAGCCAAAAACCCAGTGATCTGCTCATCAGCTTGCAGGACTACTGCAAAGCAGACTGCTCGGTACTATAAAAGCAAAGTACAGAGCTGCTCTTGAACTGCCCGAGCTGGCTTTGGAATGCTGTTTCTGCAGCAGGGAGTAGCCAGCTCATAAAGGGGAGCATCCCAGTCATATCTCAATTCAGGGCAAAACTTCCCCCAGACAGAATTACAAGGTTGTGCCTTTGACGTTGATGGTCAGAGATCTGCCTCAGAAAGCAAGGCAAATCTAGAAAACAGGGATTGCAGGGGTGGGATTTCTCACTAAATAGTAGTAGGACAATATTCAGCGGACAGTAATTCCCATTTCCTCGAGCCATGAGCACTGCCCTAGCACAGGAGAGTTTTCCTGAGTCATGTAACATGAAAACAGCCACTGAGTTGTGTTCTTCCCATGTTTACATTGTGAAAGATCCAGTCCTGAACCGTGCCCTGTCTTCTTTGCCCAAAGGCAAAGTGCACCCAGAGAAATCCTCCCCAGCTCGCTGATTTCCGCAGGCTGCAGGATCCTGCAGGCTCTTTCTTCCTCTGCAGAGGGATGTTTACCACTGCCCTTGATTAGTTGTTCCAGTTATTGCTGCCAAAATAACGTGTTTCATTTTTCATTTGAATTTTTCTCTCTTTTCCTCATACCCAGTAGGCTTTGTTATTCAACCTCCAGATGAAAGATTACGATCCTGTATGAGGCAGCGTCTTTGATGTGTCACTCAGCATTTCTCCAAGACTAGCTACCTCTTTCCAGAAAGACAATGGGAAGAGTGACCAGATCTTCCTGGAAATGACACCCATCCCACAGCGTAAATAAGCCAAAACGAGCTCCTGCAAAAGTAATCAGGCCTGTTTGCTGACATGCACATGCCCACTCATCACTGAAAGAGCCATGCTCCTGAACTCTGGCATGAGCCAAAGATTGAGGCTATTAAGCTCATTCCCACGCTCAAATTTGGCAAGGTAGAAGCCTGTATCATCTTGTTTCACTTTTTGGAGGAGTTTGCTCTGTGTGTTTTCTTCTTAGTAGGTTCCCCAGCTGGTTCAGTCCTGCATTAGGTAGTTACAGATACGAGGAACCAGAGGCTGGCAGAGCAATGGGTATTATCTGGGTTGTGGTAGGTCTGAAGAGCCAGGCACAGATGAGAAGTTATGAGTAAGCTATGAGTAAGATTTCAACTGGAGGTTGAGTTGGCAGAACCAGCCTTTGTACTGTGGGGCCCCCAGATGCACAGTGCTATCTATATGCATAGGTATATGCGAGCTTTAGTCATAAGCCAGCATGACTGAGCTGATGCTCTAAATAACCTCTTACTTATTTCAAATTCTGTGGAAGATCTGTGAAAGTTCAGTATGTTTTTTTTCCTCTGTTGTTCAATGTATACTGCTTTTGGGTGGCTTGAACGGAACACAACCATATAAATACAAACCGTTGCTTTAACTTCTGAGTAGACCAAACCATATCAAGGCATCAAAGAAAGTTAGGTAGCTTTTATCTGCTTCTTTTTTCCTTCTGAATTTAGGCAGGATGCTTGTCTGCAGTGTAGGAAACTGCCTCTGATGTAACTGGAGTTCAGCAACCATGTATAAGATTACTTGTTACTAGTTTTGATGTTTTTAACATTCTCATTTGGGGTAAATCCCACCTCCTTACTGGCCTCAGAAGGAAATGCTGTCTTGTACCACTCTATTCCTGGGAGTTAGAAAGTCAAATCTACATGGTGTGTAGTACTGAGACCTGACAGAAAACTCTGGATCTTGCTCCAGATTTTTATCACTCTGCAGAACCTCTCACAAGGTCTTTTAAGGTAAACCATAACAGTCCCTAGTTTTCAGTGCCGCCTCTGCAATAACAGACCAGGTTATTAGAACCCTGTTGGAGTGGTGACCTTATCAATGGAAGTCTTCCTTTTAATGTTGGGAGAAAATAGGTCAAGCCTCCAATTTATTATTTAATGAGTGGCCAAGGTGGCAGGAATGCCTTGGGAACTAGGTCTTATGAGCAGTGCTGAGTTCTAGCTCTGTATTTAGCAGTGAGACACAGATGGGAATGGTTTTGTTGCGGTGATGTTTTATCACGAAATGAGACAGTTTTAATAGTTGGTTGGTGACTAACAAATACAGAGGTAGCCGTATAATTAGTGTGCTTGCTGCAGGAGGCAGTGTTTCCTGGCATTACCAAGCACGCTCAACGCAGACTGATCTCACTGAGAGGCTGGCTAACAAAACCCAGAAGCTACTTAGCAGTTTCCTAAAACTGTCTCCAGACACCCTTGTGTGATTTAAAAGGCAGCACAGCTCAGGTCTTGCAAGCAGGGATATTTCCATCTCGCAGAACCCTACCACATAGCAGAACCCACCTGGGATTTTGGGAGTTATCCTGACAGGGGTTCAGAGCAGCAAAACCCCCTGGGAACCCAAGAGCTCCCCGACCGATGCTGTTCCCAAGTGATAAAATATCGGTGGGAAGCAGATATTGATTATTCTCACCCTGATCTTTCCCCGATATTACCTTTGTCCAGGCACAAAGGGATGCATTTTTGGAAAGAGGTTTTGTAAAGTACTCTATGCAAAGAGCACTTTCACAAGAGGGGATCCCCAGCACGTTGGCTATAGGCAAATTTTCTCTGTAGCCACAGGAGAGGCAGCTTGAGCTGTCTGTGCTGTTTGGCTCTTGCAGGCTGCAGACAGGCAGTTGCCAGTTACCGCCTTCCTCTCCCCGTGGGGCTCAGAGCTGCTATCACATCCACTGCGACTCTCCGCTCTGTGTTCCTGTTCTCTGCCCACTCGTCACCCTCACAGATGTTTGTGGAAAGTTCATCTCTGAACTGGGTTCAAACCAAGCACCCAGGATCTTTGGTAGGGAGGGTTTGGCTTGCAGAATTTAGCGTTAGTTTCTCACAGCCATGTATGTGCTTTGCTTTTGAAGTAGCTACGGTTTAGTAAATCATTTCTTTTCAGACACTAGTGGTAACTCACATTTATTTAATATATTTAATGTTTGCCTATTATTCATTTGGCTAGTATCTCCTACAAGTTTTTGTGCGTGCTTCGTTCAGAATAAGGTACACAATCGTAGGGTTTGCATTTCTTTTTTCCCCCTCTCTCTCTTCCTTTTTTGTATTCTTTTCTCTTTATGTTTGTATTTCTTTTTATTTCTCTCTCCTCTTTCTCGTAACGACAGGGTAAACCAGGATATTGTTTATGGAAAGTCTGAATTACTAATGACCCATACAAAACAACATTAAGGATCATATCTTTTCCAGTATCTCTTTTTAAACGCAGGAGCTCAGAAGCCAGGCCCAGTGTTTTATGATCTTAAAATGTCGATACTTTTCCAGGTATTAATTCCAGCTTGATAGGAAACCAAGGGAAACAGAAACATTTTTCATCTTCACTTGAGAAAAATGTGCTCCATCTTCCTTTGTTAAAGAGATACCTTTTCAGGACCGTGAAGGGCATGCCACTGCTCTGGGACTGACTTCCCTTTCCTAAATCACCTTTCCGCTGTGCCGGTGTGAGCCTCACCCTGAACAGCTGGAACCACAGAATGCAGAGCTGAAATGAAACAAAGAAAAAAAGCTTCCTCCTAGTTTGAGTCCTGCTGCGATGGGAGCTGGAGGGCTGGCTGGTTAGAGAAAAAAGAAATACCGCAGGGTCTCAAGAGAAAGGTCCATCCTCCCTGCAGCTGGATTCAATGTGCTGAATCCCAGTCAGCGTCTCTGTACAGGTAGAGGTCTGGGCAGGTCATCGTGCACTGTGCTCAAAGTGACTGTCCAGTTAGTATCCGGACTCAGATAAAAGCAGAAAGAGAGGCAGGAGGAGGTGGGAAGTGGCTTGGAGAAGTCTGTGGAGTTCCTAGGAAAGGGCACAACTTGGCAGAGGCATCTGCTGCTCTTTGTGCCTCTGCTTACCAGATCCGTGTCCAAGATACAAATGCTCCAGCTCGTGCTCTTGAACGCTCAGCAACCACCACCCTGTGCTATGACCTCAGTAGCCTAATGTCCGCCGCACCCCACATCCTACCCTTTTCTTTCAACCCTGGCAGTGCTCCTCCGCCAGCCAGATGTGAAGAACAAAAGGAAAAGCTTGGATCAAGTGTGCAACCCTACAGCACTCCAAAGAGCTCGCAGGGCGAGGCCCGTGGTCAGAGGAGACCAGCCTCCCACAGCCAAGTGCTTTGTTGTCCTAAAGGCAGTGCTCCCTGCCTCCATCCCTGACAATTAGCTGTCGAAGGTGAAAGAGCAAGGCCACTCCAAGCAGAATTCATTATGCATATGCCTGCGAGCAGTAACTCTCTAGAAAAACAACATAAAATGCGAGAGTGAATTGACCTCACTGATTTTGCTGATTCCGCTAAATTTCAGGTCTAATAATGTCTCCATATTGCTTCAATTGTCTCTTCTGAGGCACAGCTGTGACTCTCCCCCCCTGAAGCGTTGTGGCTGCAGAAAGGGAAATAAAACCTAGCCAAGGCGTCCAACACAGCAGCCTTTTAATACACACGTTTAATTCCCTCCGTTCGTACACTCGGTATCTCCAACCACTGTCTCCCTGCTAGGAAGGCTAATAGAATTGGCTCCTCTCATTCTCAAAGCTGTGGTATAATATGGTTAAGGAGTTTTTTCTCCTGAGATGGTGTGTGACTTCTGTTTAAGGAGGCAAAGTAGCATTTTGTGGCAATGGGTTCACTTCCTGCCTCCTGGATGTTCTGCCACCATCTTCCACATCCACCCCATCTCGATTTGGACACCCAAAGGAGGTGATAAACCTTGGTGGGTAGCCAAGAGTGGCTGCTAACTGGTGAGCATTGAGACCCTCCTCAAATCACAGTCATGTGAAGGTCCTTATGTCTCCACTGATTGTAGAGAGATCCTGCACTCCTCTTACGTGCAGCACCTCAGGCACTCGGTCTGGTTTTGTGTGCAGAACCCAAAGCCAAACCAGGCATTTGGGCCCATTTATTTAGAGGGTCTGTTAGCGCTCACGTCAACTTCTGTTATCTGTGGGATGAACTGCACTGTGCTGGCAATGGAGAGCCCTGTAAAAGCTTGAATGGATGGGTGATCAGCCAGCCAACTTGATCTTCAGCCAGACGGTTTTCCAGATAAAACAGTACTGAACCATGGAGTAGGTCAATGATGCTGATGTTTTATTTTTCTATTGCGATTGCATGGTACAAAGCCCAGCTGTGAATCAGGGCCCCCTTCTGGTAAGTGCAGGTGGGAAAACACATCTCTTGCCACGGATTTCAGAGAAAGCTGAGTCTTCCGCAGCTCTAGGATTACTTGTTTGTGGTCACACTCTGGCTAGCACAACCTCTGCACTTTTGTGTCTGTTATCATATTGCTAGATACAAGATGTTTAACATCCAGCTTTTTGGTTAAAGTAGCTCTCTTCATCCTGGGTCTGCTTTACATTTGTACCCAAGGCACCAGTAGAACATTTTCTGCCTCTCATGTGCTATGGCACAGTAATTTGTTTCCTGGCTATCTCCTTGTCATTCTGACAGTTCTTCTCCCCCAGGAGATGTTGGCCTCTCCATCTCCTCTGAGGCAGCATAGCTGCCAAAGTCCATCTCAGTCCATCTGGACTGAAAACTCCTATCTGGCGTTCTCCCCTCCCCCCACCTGCATGGGTGAGGAAATGTCGAGCAACGAAACACAAGTACTCCCTTGGTCTGTCAGGTCACGGGAAAGGAGGAGAAAGCCTGAACTGTGTGTCTGTCTGCCCTTCACGCGTGGGCTGCCCTGCAGAACTGCCCCCTGCACAGCAGTAGGGTGTGTTGCCAAACAAGTTGCTGTCAATTCCCTGCAGAGCAGCTGACCCAGGCGGCGAAGGAAATAGGAGGAGATAGGGAACAGCATGCCTGAGCTGAGAAAAAGGCACGCTCTAGCCTGTTTCGAGGGGACGAAGATTTGAACTCTGAAGTTAGGCCAGTGCAATGCACGAGGGAACGGGGACGAGGTATCTGATAAGTACAGCCACATCTGTGCTAGCTCTGGGTCAAGGCTGGCTCTCACGCCGGCGCTCCTGTGCTCTCTGTACTCTGGTCTGCATCAGAGGGGCTTGTGCTCAGACTCCGGTCCAACTGCTTGTTCAAACCAGACAGCGTGTCCAACAAGCCCATGCGAAAGCGTAGTCATCGAGGACGGTGAAGACTTAATCACGTCTTTTGAAAAGAGCGAGCTCTCTAATCTCAAAGCAGCCCTATTACTGGAGAAAAAGAGTTATCATTAATCATGGATAATAAGCTCACGAACACAGGCTCGCTAGGTTGTAGCTGACTATGAAAACTAGTGTAAACATATTGTGGCTATACATTGGTGTGACTTTCTAGCCCCTTTTTTTATGATAATAGCACTGATGATCTGTCCAAGCTGGTTTTTGTCAGAAAGAAATCAAACCTTTGCAAGTGCACAGGATGCACAAGATGTACTCTCTTATCCTTTTGGACCGTGCCTTGGGCATTGCTGTAAGTACTAGATGGCTTTTAGTCCTCAAGCCTGCCCTGGCCCCAAACCCAAAGATTTCTGAGCCTCACTGCATCTTCTTGAATGCTCTTAGGGTGGTGCTGAGTTCCATTTGGAACAGCAGTACCATAACCTCACCCCTGGAGCATCCAGACAGAGTATCTCTCCACAGAAAAACAATTGCAATTTTTTGTTCTCTGGCTGAGATTCCTGGACTGCTGCTTTTTTTCAGGTTTATTTTATTCTCAACATAAATAAAGAAAACAAAACTAGTGCAAGTAATAGTCTGAAACTACTAAAGTTGCATCGCAGGAGATGTGGCACTGGAACAAGGAAAACATTCTCATGGGGTTTTTATTCTGAGTAGAATCAGTTAATCTTGGGCTCAAACCTTCACTCACTCAGCAGGTCTGCCCCACAATATTTACTTAAAATCACAGCAAAGTGCATTAAAATGGCATTAAAGCAGACACGCCAGCCCACAAAGAGCCAGGGATGCTCTGAGGTGAGAGAACAGTGTGTTTATTTCAGGCTTTCCTCTGCCTGTTGGATGGTGCCCCCTTTTTGGCCAGCACCAGAGATGCAGGGATGCTGTGGAGGGAGCGCAGTGTTTCTGCTCAGGGGCACTGCCCACTCCAGCACTTCATTTTTTATTGGTGTTTTGTCCTGTGTGAGAGATGGAGAACGTGTCCTCACTGCTAATGGTGGCACAGTGTTCCGTCAGGTGGCACAGGCAGCCGTCAGGCGTCTCCTCCTTTTCCCCTCTGTTGTCATGCTGCAAGGACAAGCTGTAACTGCAAGAGCATTAATCCTTACAGAGGGGCATCACCATCGGCATTTTCATGACCGTTAAGTGGGTGTCTGCTCTGCCCCAGAGCCTGATTCCTCGAGGAGAGCCTGAGCTGAAGCCAGAGGTTCTTCCTGCTGACAGAAGGTCAGGGCCAAGCCAAGCAGAGAGGGCTCAGCTGCCACTGTGCTCAGAGCAGCCCCGAGGTGATGCTCTCATCTTGAACTTGATGCAGTTCAAGGCGCTTTGTTTTCCTTAAATGACCTTTGCTTGCACAAGACAGCCTGCACTCAGCTGTGGGCTGCTCTGCATACTTCATCACTTCGGCGAGGAATCCACTTTCCTCTGCTGAACGGCTAAGGCTCAGGCAGATGTTTCTTCATATCCACAGAGCACGATGATAATAATTGGCAGAGCTCATGGAGAGGAGCTGTCTGTATCTCTTTATGTCAGCCCCTTCCAGGCCAGCTCCTTTTCATCCCTGTCAAATCCTTCTCCAGCACCCTTCTGCCTTTCTACCAGCATCTCCCGTGTTTCACTTTGGGCCCCTCTTCTGCGGAGCATTTGTCCGTAGGCTGGGTGCAGCAGGGAGAAGGTACAGAGCCATGCAGAGGGTTGGCTGATGTGGTTACCCCAACGGATCTGCTCCAGCCTGCATGGGCTCACTGCTCCATCTGGCATTTTTTTCACCAGGAAAAAGCATTTACTTTGGGAGAGGAAAGGAGAAAACAGAAAATAAGATCATGCTCACAAATCCAAAAACAAAGTACGGACTCAGAAACCCTCTAGTGCCTTTTTGGATGATTTCATATCTAAAAGAATGAATCCATAGTACAGTAGTGCTGATTCTGACATTTGAGTATTTACAGTGCGATCTTTCGCAGGTGGAACTTAGGAGAAATAAAGAGAACAGCTCGGAGGGCAAAGGTTTTTGTTTAAAAATGTACAACAAACTGTAGCTTAGCACCGAAGAGCGAGAAAAGCAGTTTACCGGCTTCTCATGAGCACTAGAATATCAAGACATCCTAATGAAGAACGGATGAATTTCAGGAAAAATTCTAAGTAAGAAACTTAGTTAAACAAACCTTCCCTTTTGCCTGGTTGGTAAATGATTAGAAGTAGGACACAAAAGCCAAGTATTTGAAGGAGAGAGAGGCTCCAAAGGTGCAAAGTCCAGGTTTCCTGCTGTTAGACGTTTAAGACTGAGGTCTGGGAAGAGGCATCCGTAGGGGCAGGGACCACAGGTCACGCCCTGACTCAGACACCAGCTCTGAAGAATAGGAACGGCTCTTGCCATCTCTTGTAGCTTCGGTGTGACCTGAACTACTTGATGCTCTGCTTTACAGATCTCGGAGTCAGAAAATAGCGTGAGAGGAATTTCATCCTCCTTCGCTACCTACAAAAGCTGTTGCAGGGTTTAACCTCTTGGTTGCTCGGCACGGGACTTGCTCTCATAACATCCGTCTCTGAGAGAGAGAGGGAACAAAGCGGTGTGCCCAGGGATGCTGAAAGTGACATCAGATGTGCACGCAGCCAGCACAGGCGTCTCAGCTGCGATTGCCATTGCCTCAGTGAGTAACTGTGCTTTTCCACTTTTTTTCTCTTCTGTTTTAGGGCCGTTGCATCAACTTCACCAGAGTGAAGAACACAGAGGCCCCACCCAAATACCCGCTCAACAACGCATACCCTCCGTCATCTCCACCTCCGGCACCCATCTACAACCCCCCACCCCCAGCTCCCATCTATACGCCCCCTCCACCCAGCTCACCCACACCCCACACCCCATCCCCGTCCTCCACGCTCCCACCCCTCCCACCACCACCCCAAGCCCCACCACCCAACCGGGCCCCACCTCCATCTCGGCCCCCACCTCGCCCAACAGTCTAGGGGGTTGGCCTTGCTCCCGTCTCTTCCACAAGCGTTCGAGAGGCTTTTTCAGCAGTACTGTATCACATCCATCTTCCTGGGGGGGTGGGGGAGGCTAGAGGAAGCCGGACCATTTTTGAAATGGGTGACAACAGAATGAACGACTTGGTAGTCGTCTTTCTCCTTTAGTTTTCTTTTATTTTTTAAATCCCTTGTGCATCAGTGCCACCAAACTATCGAAGCAAGAAAAGCCAAGAGACTGCAGAAATAAGGCAGATAACTTGAGTTCCATTTCAGCAAGGCTCTCCCCCCATTTTGTCCCCGACACTTCCCTGTGCCTTACCATGGTGATTCCAGGATACATTGGGGGAAAAAAAAGGAATGAATAGCTAGAGTAAGCTCTCCAGAAAGGCAATTCTCCCCAGGGAAGGACTGCAGAAGACTCTTCCAAGTGCAGACATCCCAGCTAGCTACCTGGAGACAGCTGCACAAACTTCATGGTACGAGACTCAAGGTATGACAGAAAGCTGATCTCATCTCACATGCCAGCTGCCCAGCAAATAATGACAACAGCAGGTCTGCAGATACAGAAACCCTTGTAAACCTGAAAAGAATTGTTGACAGGCAGCTGTTCCCATGGACCGTAAACTGGAGAAGGGAAGGTATTATCATCTCGGAGGGTCTGGAAAGGCGAATAGGTAGGTCTCTGGTGTCTGGATTTGCGTATGTTGGTATGTGGAAGTGCAGGTGAATGAAAATGGAGTGCCACTAGGAAAACAAATTACACGAAAAAATAAACCGGTCAGTATGTCACGAGGCTTTGACCCCATTCCCTGAGGACAAGGAATAATTGACGACAGGTCAGCCTTCAGCGCTGCCAGTGGGACAGAGGACTTCATAAAAATTGAGCAAAGGAATCTGGGAAAGGTACGGTTGACAGAAGAGTCTTTGCATTCAGTTTAGACTAATTATGTCCATCTAGTTAATGGCTCTGCAGTTTAGCAGTGTAATTTAATGCTGGTTTCCATTTTAAAAGGAAAGTTTCTGAGTATAAACAAGAGGTTAGGTGTATCAATTTCTCTAAATCCAGTCTGCTTGGGCTCCTTGTTATTGTCAGTTTGAAATGGTTACCACTGATGCATTTCTGTTTTTCCTGTAAATTGCATTCTTTTGCCCTAGAAATGTTTCCACATGGATTTGTATTTTTTGTTTTCCTTTCCTGAATAAGTAGCAGATGCCTTCCAAACTCGTAGTGAAGAAGAGCCAGTGTGCTTACTCACTCTTGTCGACTATAAACAACATCACTTCTATTAGCAGTTGTTGACTAAGGCAAAAATCAACACACCGGACATGCAGGATGGGAATCAGTCCTCCAAGAAATGCACTGGCTGCATTTCTCCATGCTTTCTCCTCGCCCTCATGGGACCCCCACCATATTCCACAATATTGCCTATGCACATCTTTTATCTTTATAGCAAACCTTCTGAGCACCTGCCTTTGCCACACAGTGCTAGAAATAGGTGAGATCACTCAGCACTTCGTCAAACCTCTGGCTCTCTAATTTACTGTCAGGATCAGTTCTCACGACATGACTTTCTCTGGGAATTGTGAAGTCATAAGAGGCAAACCGTCTTTGTAGCTGCAGTTCCGTGAATATCTAAGGGTTCTCATAACTGTGTAATTTTTTACCAGATAAAGAAATGCTTTGCCAAGTACTTACTTCAGTGCTGTCGGAAATATTAATTCTAGCTTTTCTATCAAAAAAAAATATTTAAGAAAGAAAAAAAAAGAAAAAAGAAAAATTAAAAAAATGCTCAAGGAGGAAAGGGAACAGATGAAAAAGACTCAGTGGAGACTTGATCTGGGACCTTTTTGGTAAGGGCATTTGTGAATAAACCCTTACTGTGAGACTCAGAGTTGGTCTAAATGTCACTCACCAGCCTTACCCACCACTAGGTCAGTATGTCATCTGTTAGGTGAGATAAGCACATCAGTCAGGAAGCCAAGGCTGGCTGTCCTGCGAAAAGGCTGATGAATTCACCCACAACACTGTTTTGTCTGCAGGCAGCACAGAGCAGTTCCCAATTAGAAGCAAAACCAACAGGTTTGCTACTCGCTCTTGTCAGACTGTATCAGCTACAGGCCACAGTTAGCTCAAGGAGACGACTTTGCGATTGGCAGGTGGCAGTGGGAAACCTTTAACACTGACACAAGTGTGGTTGGACTCCCTCTTGTGATGGATGGGATCTAGTTAAATAGCTGATTTGGTTTCACGATGAAAGGTGTAAAAACTGGGAATAGTGGAATACAGGATCAATAGATACTTCTCTTAACATATCCACAGTATTTCAAAAAAAGTTTGGAAAGGAAATCGATTTTCAACAATACAGCATTGAGATTTTTTTTTTTTTTTTTTTGAGTCAGCTAACCAATAAATCTAAACCTGCTGTTGGGGAAAAAACTAAAAGCAGTGTATACTGCATGACTAAAGCTAACTTCTTGCAGATGTACATAGAAATTTTAATTCTCCACAAACTAAGGGGGAAAAAAACCCCTACAGTATTAAAGAAGCAAAATAAAACCTAGATCAGGCTATAAAAATAATTTTAAAATAGCCCCTATGTAATCATCCAGTCTATGAATAAAAAACAAACTCCAAATTTTTTGTTGTACATATTGTTACTGCATGCTTACCATATGTTAGATGGAAGCATTTCCTATCCATTGTGGATAAAAGAACATTTTTCAAGTTGTAGTAAATTATTATAAAGCCAATGACATTTCATGGCATGTTATCGTATCAAGCTGTGCTTGTTGTATTTTTTCTTTATGGTTGTATTGCTTTTTTTATAAATGTACAAATATTTCCTGTAGTGACGAATACCTATTTTACATAGCATTAACTGAAGCACCAGAGCTCCAGGCTACACACTCCCTTGATCCCTTGGCAAAGAGTTTTGCACGTCGTTCCAGGGTGGGAGATGGCCAGAGCGCGGTGGGTAGAGCCAAAGGAAACGGGTGTGGGGTAACTGGGTGCTGAAGCAGAGCACCCACTCTGCTGCCAGTGAGTCGGTTTTGGTGGACCCTTGCTAATGTTCTCAGAAAAATGAGAGCAGGTTTGGTGGCGGGCTTTGTGCCTGGTCTTGTCTTTAGTATCAACCTACATGTGGCTGCTAAAGTGGCTTCCCAAAAGCACCGCACATGCTTTCCAAAATCCTACTCCTTTTATGCCGGTCCCTAGAAATTCACTTAGGAACTTAACGTGTGGCAATCAAGAGTGAAAATTTGGTCCTGAATTTTAAATCAGCTTCCACTGGCAATTAATGCTATGTAAATGTGGTTGAATTAGCTGGTGTACCATATATGGGTATATGGTACCCTATGTATTCTCTGTCTATAAAACTTTCCTAGAAACACATTACACAGGCTATCAATCCACACTAGCCAGTTTTTAAGTAAATGTTCATTCTAGATCAAAAGGAGTTGAGTGGCACTACATCTGCTCTGCAATTTCAAAAGACTTCAGCAGGTCTCACTGTTTACTAGTTGCACGTGCTCCTGTATAGCCTGGTCTAAACAGCAATAAACAGATGTCTGACGGCATTAAATATACGGTTGTTTCATTTGCTCTAAAGAGGTCACTTTGATTACTGCCGCTGTTTTTCATTCGTGCAAAACTTTCTGTCAGCGTGTCTTGCAGCCTTGAAGGACTAAGCAGCTGCATTTGACAAAGATTCAGATTTTTTAATTGCTAAAGTGTTACAAATTGTTGCTGGCTGTATTTTGAAGTGTTCACCCACATGAACTTTGCGGTCATCCAGATTCTCTCTCTACTCCTTGGTGTGTGAAGGCATCTTCTGTCACTGTTTATTTTGGGGAAGGGGGGGAGTGTCTGGCTTCGGAGAGCTCTGGCAAGATTTGAGGGTAACCAGGCAGTAACGTTGCGCTCTATGTGGTGCTGATGCAGCAAAGGAAAATAAACAAGCCTTCTGTTCTGATGTTGAATTACATGTTGTCAGTTCAGCCAGTGCTGTGCGATGATGTTTTACTCCCTCTGTTTGTTGCATGTGTCATTGTTAAATTCAGTCATTACTCTTGCTGACCTTGTTGTTATTATTAAAGAACTACACAAAATTGCGCTGGGCTCCACAAGATTCATTGACTAGGCAAAGTGAACAAAGCAGGAGGTAGGAGAATCTCAGTCAACAAGTTTTCTCATAAAACTGGCTTTCTCTCACCCTGGAGAACTCAAGACTCGGTGGTTTTCTTCCTGACAGCCCAGAGCACTTCTGCCTGACACAAAAGCTATTTTCATTTGGACGTGGCACAGCCTAAACCATTTCCTCCGCTGATACCCAGCACCTCGCCTTCCAAGTGCAGGATAACTTCTCATTTCACGCAGCTAACTCGGCAACCTTTAACAGAGGCATCCTTTAACCAAGCCCAACAGCTACTAGAAATAACTACAGAAATAACTAAGCATGTTTCCTCTCACATTTGCTGATAGGCCTTCTTTCTTCCTCTCGCCTTAAGTATCACTAACTCATCTGGATTTTGATATGGTTGGAATATTTTATTCCACAAAGAAGATTAATGGAGCATGAAGAAGTTCAGCCTCAGCACCCTGCCCTCTTTCAGCGAAGCATGCAAGCCTGGGATTTTTAGCCTCCCCTGAAAATGTGAGCTAGCAGTTTCCTCAGCACATCAAAGGCTGCAAGCCTAGGCTCAGTCTGGATGTTTTCTTGCTGGGTTTTGTTTAAACCAGACCTGTATCTAGTAAATGCAAAGAGGGAAGCCACAGTACTCAGCAGGTCCTACTCTTTCGTTTGGACAAAAGGTGCTTTTAAAATGGAGACTATCAAAGAAAATCGCAATTGCTTTTCTCAGATAGGGACAGGTGAAGAAAAAAAAAAAAAAAAAGCAAGTTAAACCTCAGCATAGCCAAACTCAGAAGAGCTGATGCAAACCTGCAAAGCTCAGGGTCTTTCACAGCATGCATTTACACAAAAGCAGCTGGATGGCTTTGCATGAAGTCCCATCACTGCACCGAGGGAAAAAAAAATGAGAAAAACACTGTAGTGAGACCCAGGCAGGCTTGGTCGCCCTTTCAGTTGGCTGCCAGCCCCGCTGCTTCAGGGACCTCTGGGCTCGGGGAACCGCGCTGTGCTACCCTTGCGGCAGATTTTATCACCATACACACAGCAGGACAAAATTTCTCCAGGCAAAACATTTGTGTTGGAGCCAAGTTGCTCCAAAGCAAGGACAGAGGGACAGCAGGCCACTAAGCAGCCCTGAGCACGTGGCCACCCCCGATGTCGGGCTGGCTCCTTGTTAGCCACCTGGCTCTTTGTTAGCCACCCATCATCCTCAACCAGCCCCACCTGGGAGCAGGTCTGGGCTCCAGAGCCTGGGCTCCGAGGGCGGAGCAGGTGGGCTGGGGCTGCATGAGGTGGTCTCGGGGTGCCGGGTGTCCCGGGAGCCAGCTCGGCTACAGCGCGGGAAGCGGGGGAAACCGGGACGGTGCCTGCGGCAACTGGAAGAAGCCAAAATGGTGAGTCCTGGCTGGGCCATTTCCAGCAATTTCTTTTTGTGTCGAGGCTGCAGGGGAGGGAGGCTCCTTTCTCCTGGGCTTTGGGCCCCTGGCTGGAGGCTGTGCCGGACCAGACGGGCACCGGCGACGTCTGCCATGGAGCCCAGGCACGGCAGCGGGCGCAGAGCAGCCCCTTCCCCCAGCAGCGGTGCGTTTTGGGGGGGGTGCTGCTCACGGGGCCCTCGCAGATGAACCCTGCTCGTCCCTCCAAAGGCTCGTCGGGCTTTGGGCAGCTGAGGAGTTCCTCGCTTGGAAGGGAAAGGAATTTCTGCTTTTTCTAGTTCTGGCAGAGAAAGCCCCTTCTGAGTCATAGAGGTTTGGGGGGGGGGGGGGGGCTGATGGAAACTCCGGTGAGACTCAAAGCACCGTAGGACCCTCTTTTTCACTGTTAGCGTCGCTGGAGAGAGTAATGCTTGTTTTTAAAGAAACTGCTATAAAATAACTTGTAAAAATAACATGAGCTACGGAATAAATCATGTTGGATGCAGACCGTGGCTGAAAGTCTGTAGCACACTGCCAGCACAAACTTCTTAAGATTATTGAAATAATCTCTTAATATTTAAATGCTTTCAAAGGTCCTTCCTGCTAGCAGAGGGAAGGTGAAACATCTCTGAAAGCTCCAGAGCACCAGGGAAGGTGTTTTGTTGTGCCAGTGGGTGCCTGTTGATGTTGCCCACCGTGTCCCTGGTAGGGAAGGACTGTCCCCTCCACCGAGGGGCTCTCCCAGTGGGCTGGAGCGGTGAGCTCTGCCGCGCTGCCGGCTCCTGTGACCTTACCAGCTAACCATGCTGCGGCCGCAACGGGAATTTTTCTAGTTTTACACAGACATTAAATTGTGGGACCTTTTCCAGAGCTGGAGGAATGAATTAATAGGGATGGAGAAACTATAGCATGCAAAAATACCACAGAGAGTGGAAAACTGAACTTAGCAGATGAGGTAAGTTTCACTTGCAAGAAAGCTGGGGATTTCTATATTCCACTTTCCATTCCCATTTAAAATCCTTCCTGGCATATCCTTGAGGCCTGCTGCTGCTGCGTGCCTCTGGGTGGGTATGTCTTTAGCTGCTTCTAGAAGATGCTTAGTGCTGATTTCTTCTTGCATGTGAGATCTTGTGGTCTCTCTGTACGTCCAGGGCTCACTAGCAGACGGCTGGGAACGGGGTGTCAGGATCCTTTTTTGAAGTATTTCTTACTCAATGGAAAGTCTCTGGGAAAAGCCAGGCAGGAATAAGAGTATGTCTGCATTCCTTAAATCTGTTCTAGTTCATGGGTGACATGTGAAACGTCAGCATCTTTGTTCTTGGGAAGGTCTGACTGCCTGTCAGGGCTGCCACGGAATATCCTATCTTGCCATTACTTACCACCTGTGTAGGCAAACCCTGAATTGTTTTAAAGAAAAGCTGGGAAAAATCCTCTGGGAATGTGAGATTTTTTTTTTTTTGACTCATCTTGGCTCTGCAGTGCCTGAGTTCAGATAAAAATTAAAATTTCTTTACATTGCAAATGCTCCAGACTGGACTGAAGTGATACAGCCAAGGAAAGTACTGGGTTTGTTTCCCAGGTTTTATTTAAGGTAGGGCATGGGCTGCGAAAATTATTTTTTTATGATTTTTTTATGGAAAAAAAAATTCCAACTGAAAATCAGAAACCAGCGTTCCTTTTCTGCCACTCAGCCACGTGCGCCTGTGCTTGGCCCTGATGTTTGACCGTTCACCCATGCTGCTGGCATGGGGTGGGGGTCGGGGCCATGGGGCAGAGCTGGGGGCTGCCGGGAGCAGGCGTCAGCAACGGGCTGCTCCTCGGGGACAGCGAAGGGACAGCGGCTGCTGGTGGGGGAAGAGCCCCTGCTGCTAGTGGAGCCAAATTCCAGGTTTGCCTCCGCTCCTGGGAAACCATAGCGGGTCCTGGCTGTGCCTTTTGCAGGACGTGTTAATAGGGGTGGTGTTTCTGGATGGTTCCTTCCCCATTCACGGCTGTGCAGTGCCTCGCCCTCCCTGTTCAGAATGGCATAGCAGGCGCTCTGGTAACTACAGCAACGGCAGATGTGGAAAAAATACTAGGAATGGATCAAAGGTATTTTTAGCTGTCTCTAATGCAGAGCAGCAGGGAGCCAAGGGAGTCAGCATAGGATATATGGGCAGTATTTCCATTGACTGCCAGAAATAAAAAGCCCGCAGGCCAGAACTTGGGAATTTCTGTTTTGACGTGATACAGTGTGAATTTCATGGTAGTTACTTTTTTGGGGGTAAGACTAGTGTTTTTCTCATGTGCGTGTGTGTGATACACTCTTGGCTTAAAGTAATAGCGATCACAGATGCCTATTTCACAGGCTGTCATGGAAACTGGAGAGATTTGCCGTTGCTAAAAATGTATCGAAATAACTGTAGTAGCATCAGACAGGTTCTTGTTTGTGTTTTTTTGTTGTGCTTTTTTTTTTTTTTTTGCCAAGTCCAGCTCAGAAGGTCAAATTCTGAAGTCATTCTCGCTTGTCTCCCTCTGGCTCTTCCTGTCTGGGCAGGGATGCGGATGGCTTGGAGCAGGCTGCTCCCCAAGCCTGCTTGAGATAATCTGGTGAAAATAATTGGCTCAGAGTAGCCTGCAAACTAAAATATTTTTTTTGTTGTTGTTAGAGAAGGATGTGGAGGTAAATAAGCTGTCAAGGATGAAAGAGGTAGTTGTTGGCAGTTGTTTGCATCCTAGGTGCTTGGACTCCTACGACAATAGCTTCCCCTCAAAACATGACAGCAAACCATTGTTTTCTTCTTTTCAGTCATAGGAGATCTCATAAGCTGCTTTTTTAGGAGACTGAGTTATTTGCATTGACCCAAATAATGCCGTGAGTTAGAAATGCGGTTTCAATTCTTGACCGTGACACTGGGTGAGGTGAGAGTACACATGGCACCGCTGGGCTTCAGAGGCAACAAACCCAGAAAAAGTCCTCCGTAATTCTGTTCCTGGTCTCTCTGGCTTTACAGAGCAATAGGGCGCCCCTGGCCCGGGTCAGTGACGGTACGGAATCGGGTTCCCGTCCAGATTCCTTCTCCATGTGCAGACTGGTCTGGAGGTGCATCCAGAGCAAGAGAAACCATTCAAACCCAATGACTGGTGATGCCACCCGTTTCCCAGACAGCAGCAATCTGTGTGACCCCAAGGGGACCCTCGCATCGGTAGGCGATCCCCTGAGCTTGGGAAGAGCCAGATTTGGCGGATATAAGGAGGAAGCTCCTGGAGCAGAGTTGGTGGTGGCGCTTGTTGCTTCGGAAATAAAATTGGAGCCCAGGTGACTGAAGTAACGGGTGACAAAGCAAGCTTTCTTTTTGATTAGCTGAGCCCTGGCCGTTTGTTTCCAGCTGGCGCAGCCGTTCCTTCAGCATTTATGGTTAATGGCTCAAACCAGGTGTTGCACGTGCACGCTGGAGAGCTCTGTGCTTCTGACCCCGGCTCTGGTGCAAGAGCCTGGGCATCCCTCATGGTGCTCGTGCCCTTCAGCCTCGCAGCAGGACCTGGGGCCAGGACCTTGACTGGTGCCATCCCCTAAGCTCGGTCTCAGTTCCGTTGCCGTTCTGTTAGGGCTGGCAGGACTCCGCGGTTCTTGGGGCTCTTTGACAAAGAAACCCAGGGTTAGTTCCTCTTCACATAGATTGCTGGTTCTTTAAATATCCAAATATTCTCTGTAGCAGGCAGGGGAAAGTTTAGGTAATGCTGCAAATATGGAGGTAACTGTATCTGCTTATCTAAGGCCAAATTGGCAAGGTTTTAAAGAGTGCCCGTTATAAATGGAAGACATCAGAGATAATGACTAAGAAAGCCCTGCTCTGGCTGCTGTCCGTGACTGGATGCTATCAGTACCCCACCGCATCTTGTTTCCATGCAAAGGCCAAGCAGACAAAGGAGTTCCCTGTGCAGGGCTGTGCTGTCTGACATGTGGGAACAAATGAAAGGCAAATGTTAAAGGGGAGTGAGGGCTTGGGTTTTATTCCCAAAGCCAAAAGCTTTTCAGACGATTCTGAGAAGCATCTCAGAAATGGGACAACCAGCTGCAGTAACTCTATCCTATGATCTGAATGTCCTCTGCAAACTGGGAAAACTCCCCAAACTTCTTATTAGCCTGGGACACAGCGTGAAGCGATGGTACAAACATATTTCGATGTGTGCCTGTGTGATGGATCTGAGCCTTGTTTCGGCACGCACCGTTGCAGGCAGCAGGCGTGCTGTTCCCCGCTGCAGCGCAGGTAGCAGCGGTGCCGGCAGCACTCGGAGCCTTGCAGAGCTGCTGTTTGTCCTCTAGGTAACACTGATGTGTGTTTGGGAGGCTGGTACGGTAGGACTTGGGCCAAGAGAAGTGCTCCAGGATTTAGGCCTTGATCTATAGGATGCCTTAGAAGGGAATCTGGCTCCCTTTGCAAAACAACTTTTGATTTTTCTCTTGGCAAGAGCTTCCCTTTGTCTCCAGATATATTGATCTCATGCCTGTTCCAGCTGTGACTCTGTAGCCATGCTTAGAGCCTTCCAAGCCTGGCCTTCAATAACAAACTTCCTTATAAAACAGAAGGGCCTCATGTGTCATATATACCAGCCAGCTGAGCTGAGCATGCGTGCGAGTGCCAGAGAAACGCCACGTTCGCTTCGTGCCGTCCTCCCCTTACAAAGGAGCAGGTTGGAAGCAGCAACGGAGCCGGTTTGTGCCTAGGGTTTCTCTGCTGTTCTTGCAGGCTGTTGACCTCCGGAGGGAAAGCGTTTTCTCCGTGCTGTTTAGACAGTCAAAAAGCATCTGGGAAATAACAGGGGGGCTGCGCGCAGCCCGCGCTG
The DNA here is from genome assembly GCF_963210335.1 of Falco punctatus. Classification (NCBI taxonomy): domain Eukaryota; kingdom Metazoa; phylum Chordata; class Aves; order Falconiformes; family Falconidae; genus Falco; species Falco punctatus. Next base: position 600,175 of record NC_137600.1, on the reverse strand, counting down.
TTGCCGTTGGGATTTGCAGAGCCCTCTGCCCACGGTGCAGCACGGCGCAGCCCCAGCACACCTCTGTGCCTGCAGCCTGTGGTCCCAGGGCCAAGTACCCCCGGGTGGTGTCAATCAGAGGGGTCCTGCAGCATTGTCTGTGCCTTTTTCTAGCGCAGTTTTCCCTGTTTAATTTGTGCATCCCCATCTGTAGAATGGGCAGTTCCACGACTCCTGACCGTGCAGGGCATTTGTCCCATGCCAACACAGGTGTCAGCATTGCGGTGAGCCCAGGTCTGGAGAAGGCTGCTGATGCCGTGAGTGCTGGGGTATCCTGCCCCTCACCGGTCTGCACAGATTTTTGCCTGAAAAAGGACGGCAAGGATTTAGCCTTTGCTTTATACCTCTTCAAAATGATTTCTTACTGAAACAATTTGGCCGAAACAGACACCAGCTGAGGCCAAGTGCTGGACCACCCAGGCCACCGGCCTAATCCACTGTGGCACATTTTTACATTCCCACAACATAAAATTAAATAAATAAGAAACAGACCAGAATGTGAGAAACAAAAAAGAAGGCACGAACGGCTGGAAACCCGCCAGAGAATCCATTGATTCAGTGGGATAAACGCAGACCTTGATCGGAGCAGGAGGTAGGGATCCCATTAGCTTGTGGGATCTTTTATTACTTTCGTGTCAGCAGGCGAAGGTCATGAGGGTGTAATAATCGAGATTTAGAGAAACAGCTATACCCTTGCGAACCCTGCCGCCTCTGAGCACCAGCAGGACAGCTCTGAAAGCGGGGAGGGGAATCAGCTCAAGCAAATCGCCACGTCGGATTGCCAAGGAGGAAGCACAACTTCCCCGTGATCCCAAAGGTGGGTGGTGAGCTGGGACCACGCTCCCAGAGCAGAGGACATGTGGGAGACAAGGCAGCGGGTCCGTGGGGCTGCAAAACCCACCGGCGCAACTGCTGGTACTTTGCAGGGCAGAGCTGTCTGCACAGAGGCACGGTTCCCTCTTGGAGATCTTTACTTGTCCGTGTTTACTGCAGTGTTTGGGGGGAGGGGAATGCTGATGGAAAGCCCAAGGGAAATGTTTTCATTTCCCTAAAAAATAATGCAGATTTGGGCTTTAACAAGCAAGCTTTATTTGGTTTATTTGTTTAAAACCACCACCAACAAATTATTTATATGAATAAGAATATTTACTGAAAATTGTGGTGTGGCCAAAAATGAAAAAGAAGCCTTCCCCCCTCCCTTCCCCTTCCCCTCCCCCCTTCCTTCTTTTTACTAGAGGCCTTTTTAAGGTTGAATGTGTTTTTTAACTGACAAATCTCACTGTAGGCTCTAACGCACACGCCTAAAACATGTCAGACTTGGCAGAGCCAAGAGGTTTTCACACAGCCTTATGGATCCCTTCTCTGCAAGACTCCTCTGATGGGTGATCACGGCTGGAGGCTCTGGGATAGTTTCTCTGAGTGGTTCGCCCCACCAGTCAGGCCAGTGACAAGTGGGGACAGCTGCGTGTCATGCCATGGTGTCCTCCTCCCCCCATGGAGACGGGAGCTTCGCTGCCACCACGAGTGGTCCTGGTCCTTGGTTCATCCCTGCCCGCAAATAAGATCAGTTCAGGAACTAAATAAGTTCAGTGCAATCCTCTTTTAAAGAATTCAGAGCTAAAACAAACACAGAATTGTTTTTAAGTTAATTTGGCTTGGTTTAATTGCGGGTGGTGCGTTCGTGTGCAGAAGACCTTGCCTGTCGGGCTGCGTGAGGATGTTCCTTTTCCCGTGCTCCGCGCCTCACTCGGGGAACACGCGTGTGCCCGCAGGAATGCGATGTGGTTCAGGTAATGCCAACTCCTGGGCTTGCAGACCTGGCTGAGGGAGGGGCTTCACCACCACCAGGATCGGAGCTGTGTCACGGGGGATGGTGGCCCCCAGCTCCCAGCAGGTACCTGCCCCCGTGGCAATAAAGTCCTGCCCCAGACGTCTGTAGGAGAAGGGCAGAAACTGTGCCAGGTCGTGTCTTTCACACTTGGTATGTCACTCCTGTTTCATCCTTTCCCCTCCTCTTCCCCTGTATTTCCCATCCAAAAATTCCTGCCTTCTTTTTTCCTCCCTTTCTGCTGTTGCTGGAACATGATTTCCTCACAGCTGACCCCACCGGGCAGACAGGCAGGCAGGACACGTTTGCAGCGGTGATGCGCGTCTGCCTGTTTGCAGCCAGCTGGGTGATAAATCACTTCGCTGGCAGCTCAGGATGTTGGTTTGGGGTTTGTCTTGTTGTTTTTTTTTTCTCTTTCTCCCCCCGCCGCCTCCCTTTCTGTAGGAGAAAAGACCGAAAGGGATGAGCTGCACTGAAAACCATTTCCACACTCGCCCCCCTCCGCTGGAGGGTTTGCAGCTGGGGGTGGGATTCTCCGTGTGCTGGCGAGTTCAGAATGCTGCGTTTGCTGATGCATCGACACTGCAGGATTTCGCAGTTGCTTCCCATGCTCCATGGAAGACAGAAGCATATTCAGGCTGCTGGAGGAGCTTAGGGGATCTGTAGGCTGTGCAGGAGGGGGGGACATTGTCTCAAGCAGCAGTTTCTTGGGGGACTGCGTGGGTCCGCAGCAGGAGCAGCCCTGCTGGTTTGCTGTTCCGTGCAGGCGGGATTTCAGCAGCACTTGGTGCTTCAGTTTTGTGGGGAAGCATCAAGAGGTTTCCAGCTTTGCTTTGTCCGCCTAATTTAGGCTGGCACAGCCTGGCAACGTTTTTGCTCTCTAATAATTTTTTTTAAATGTGTTTCAATCAGAGGAGCAGATCTGTGCTAGATTTAGCCCGCGGTGTCTGAGCGAGCATCGCGTGCGACAGCAACCGGTGCAAGCATGCAGAGCGCAGTTCAGCTTGTTTATTTAGGTCTGCGTGTGAGGCTTTTGAAAGCAGAGCAAGGAGGAGAGGACAAATTTACTTTCACATACACACAACTGTCCTTTATTATCCTAAAGCGTGGTTCTGGCAAACAGCAGCCACGCTCTTGTTCAGATGGCAGGAAAAGTGAGGGAATCCCCGGGCTGGGGTGGAACAGCGCCCAGGCAGGACAGTACGTCCTGCTGTAGGTGTGTTTGATTTGAGGGTGGGATTAGGTGGCATGGTGGCCCTGGGCTTGGAGATCTCTCCCAGTCCTGCATCCCCCCCTACGCAGCCTGGTGAAGCAGCTGGAACGATTTCCCAGTTACTGCAGCGCCTTACATCAGACCTGCAGCATCTGTGCTGGGAGCCTGTGCAAATCAGCGTTATGAGTCAGGCAGAAAACTCACCCACTGCCTTCAGCAGATTCACCTCTGCAGTGCTGCTGTAATTAATATTTCCTCCTCTTTGCAATAAGCTGCCCTCTGCTAAAGAGTGAGCTTTGTCTGCATGTCTTTTATCATGTGCCCTTGATCTGGAGGCACGGTCCTAGCCCAGGCCAGCCAGAATGGCCCCGGGTTACCTTAAACATTACAAGCAGTATGTTGCGGTGCTTATTTGTTGTATTTTAGATTATTTCCACCCCTACACACATTCTAGGTTATTGATTGAATTGGGATAAGGGCTGATTTATAGCAGCCCGTGTGCCAGGGGGGTTCCGTACTCTCCAGAGAGCTGGTGGTGCTGGCCTTGGCGCTGGGGCACTGGCAGCTGGCCGGGGGCTCTCCACTTCGCTGAAAATGAGGACTCCAGTTAAGCTGATGTCACCGACTGCAGGCACCCTGGGGGTGGTGGCACGTCCTGTGGAGAGCCTGGGGCACCGCCGTGCCACCCACCTCTCTCCTGGCGTTATGGCAGGTCTGGCAAGGCTTTGGTGCCAGGGGGTGACCGAGCATCTTGGATTGTGGCTAAAAATAGAAAAGCTTGATCTTTCACTCCAAAGAAAAAACCAAAACCTGCGAGCAGAGGGAGGCAAACGAAGGCTCCCAGACTTGCTGCCTTTGAAATCTTGTAGTTGTATAAGCCAGCTTCAACTGCTGCCTTCTCCCACACCGACGCCTCCTTCGCTTCCTCACTGAGACCTGTGTTATCGGAGCTTGCAAAGGAGTATCGGTCCTGAGCGGTGTCCGGGTGAGCACCGCACGTGCCAGATGCTGGTGACTGTCACAGTGGAGCAGTCTGGGTGAACCCTGGTTGTTTCTGGGGTAGTAACTGCCAGGTTGTGATGATCTCTGACCTGTGATCAGGGACCAAGCGGGATCTGGGGTTATTCTGGCCAGCTTGGGGCTTGATGCCTTCAGGAATTCACAGCCTGCTGGGTTTACAGTAGTGGGAGCCTTATGGCTCTGCAAGTCAGACGTGTCCTTCATCCTAGCTGTGTCCCCAGCCTCTGTGACGATGCTCACCATAAGCAACGCTCCCCGCCAGCCAAGAGGTGTTTCTTAACATCCCAGCCCCACAGTGTTAACACCAAGCCACCACTCCTCGGTGTCTTGTACTGTTTTTGTAGTTTTCTAATCTAATCATACGGAAGGTGATGGTTTTCCTCCTCTCTCAGGAGCTTGCCATAGACATTTCAGCAGGTTTTGGGTTGGTATGTTGGGATTTTTTTTGGCTAGCTGTTCTTGTCTGCGTGGGACTGGTGTGTTAAACATATGAAGTGAGGTGCAGGACTGTCCAGCCAGGCTTTTGTGACAAAACCATCACAAGAACTAAAGGTGTAACCTCGACATTCTGTCTATAGAAGAGGCATCCTCACCACGCCAGCATGCGGGCTGGAAATTCAAGTCAAACCAACAGAGGCTTAAGCTGCCAAACCTGTCATTGAACAGGGAAAGAAGGGGAAGGAGGGGGGAGTCGTGAACTTGGCTTTGTTTCTTGGGCTGCAGAAGCCAAGAAAGGAAGAAAACATCCAAGAAAAGACAAACTGGCATCTCGAAAGTAGAATGTTCTGCTTTTGGCATTTGCTTGAAAAAATCAAGAAATCTTTGGAGACTTTTATTGTTTAAAACCAAGGCAAGAACTTCAGTGCAAAATGCAACCAGCGAGTAATCTGTGACTGTGTCACTTATCTAGGAGGTTTTTCTATGCCTTACTCAGTGCAAAACACTCAAATCTGGGGCTGCCAGCCTGTGCCGCGCAGCGCAGGCAGGACCCGGGCGATGCTCGTTGCGGCCGCGGAGGGCCCTGGGCTCCGGGCAGAGGAGGTGGCTGCCCAGGGCCGTGGGTTTGGCTGCCTGCAGCTCACCCCTCGCGATCCTTCTCCTCCAGGCTCTGGGACAGCTGTGCGGGAGGCGAGTCGCTCACACGGGCGGCGAAGTGGCGGTGGCGTTCAGTCTCTGGAGGCGGCAATGCGGTCCACCTGCAAAAAGGACAGGCAGCCGTGAAAAGAGCAGCCGGTGGCGCAGGGAGGTGCGGCCGCGCCTCGACACCCGCTGGTCAGGGGTGCTGAGCCGGCACCCGGGAGCACGCACCGCTGCAGCCCGTGTTTCACCCTGTCAGCTGCGGGAAAAGGAGTGTGGGGGTTGAAAACCCCGGAGATAAGGGTATCTGCTTTCTGCCCTGTTAATTTTGGGCTTAAACAAAGGAGGACTTTGTGCCTGCAGGATAACGATCCAGACTTGACGGGATTACTCACTGTAACTGAGATGCTACAGGAAAAAGAAAAACTCGCCGTGACTGGGGGGGTTAATCCTTGCTCTCAAGGGACGTGTGATGTAGTGTAGCTCCGCTTCTTTTTCTTGCCTATCTGTTAACGACTACGGAGGCTAATGCTACCTCCTCCACACCTCTGGGATCAGACCATGGTGGCGGGAGCTTGCAAACAGCCGTGCAGCCCTAGGGGGTTCAGAAATCAGAAATCGTATTTTGGGGACACTGAGATACAGTTACTGTCGAAACATGCTGGGCAGGCCGGAGGCTGGGTCATTTCCTTCAAGTCCCGCACTGAAACCGGTCTGGTCTCGGCTGCCGTGGCCCTGCAGGGACCAAGATCCGGGGTGGGAGCTCCCAGACTCGCCGGGGGAGGGCAGGTACCAGCAGCATCAGCAGCAGTGGGAGCTGCAGGCTCTGCGCCGCTTGAAACTGCCTGTGGGTCACGCAGGACCCCTCGCTTGGGGCTTTTCTACCTGTTTCCGTTCTTGGAAGCAGCATCCACGTAGGCTACGTGGTCTTAGGAGCAGCTGCAGTTCTTCCTCTATTTTTTCCAGCCATAGAATAATGGCACATATTTCCTTTTGGAACAGGACTTTATATAGCGCTTTCCATAGTCACTGAAACAAGCAGAACATGTCAAAAAGACCACAGCATTCCCCGGCTGGTGAGCCCTTGTCCCAGCTGAACGTTTCCTCGCTTGTTCCTACTGATGAGAAAAGTGTTTATTTGCTGATGTTTCCACAGTGTTAAGGCCCAAATCTCACTGCAGTTCTCTTTTCCCTATGCTAGTAGCTACCACCCACATCTACTCAAGAACAGTTTTTCTCAGAGCTGGGACCAGTGTACCTCCAGTTATCCACGACCCCCTGGGCGCTGGCCTGCTACAAACCAGCTGGTCGCATCCAGCTGGTGCGTTAATTTATTTGTAGCTGTCTTCAATTTACTTGCTTTATTGCTTTTCCATGTAGGCATTGGCCACGATACCACTTGGACACGTGGTAACCCCAACGGAAGGGGTAAAGTCTGGAGGTACGGAACACTTCTTGAAGAGATGTGGCAGATTTTAAGCTGCAACGGGTTTGGGAGCAGGTTTTAGTGCTCGCTTTGTCCCGCCGGCTCACCGGGAGCTGTGCCTGCCTTTCAGTGGCGCCTTGTGCTGCACAAAGTGGCATCTAGTGACTAAAGAATAACCTTGACACCCAGCTTCAGAGTGAAAGGATGGGGGTCCCTTCCTGGGTCCAGCAGCGCCTGGAGGAGGGACGATTGCCCCCCAGCCTCTGCACCCTTCCCCTTTCAGGAGGTGACCATCCTGTGGCTTCACCAAGGAGAGACCCTGCTGGCAGGTGCTCCCGGAGCCCACCCTGCCCCCTCTCAGCTAAACTAAGCTAGCAAAGCCTGGGATGATGCTTGGGACCGTGACAGGTCCTTGTTCCTGGCTGGCAGCACCTGGAGGGGGGCAAGGAGCCGATGGCTTCAGTCCCTGATCCCAACATTTGTGTCCATACAGTCTCAGGGAAAAAATTCCTTCCTAACCCCAGCTGCTCTGCTGGCAGGCAGGAGCCTTTCTGGGCCAGCTCATGTCAGCCCAAAGACCCACTTGCCCCCTGCCTCACTTGGATGTGGTCCTGCAGGGACAGTCCTTGAGGCAAGGAATCCATCATGATCCCTGCCATGAGCGCCTCCTGGAAGCCGTCTGCCAGTTATACTAAGGGAGGTGACGTGGCTCCTCTGTAGGCTCAAGTCCAACCTATGGAGAGGAGGATGATGATGAGGATGGCAGTTTTTAGCAACATGATCAGCAAGGGGTGTAATGCGCATTCACTGGGTCACAGAAAGCCCTGGATCCTCCTGGTGTGGTTCAGCCGTTCTTCTTCTGTGTGTTAATTCCCAGCTTTATGCAACTCTGAAATCCCCTTCAAATTCCACCTGGTGGCACAGGCTTGATGTTACATTAGGGGGGAGGTCACCCCTTGAACGTGACCTTGGCATGGGGCATGAGTTTTCTCAAGGTGGACTAGTTGGGGCTGTTTAGATAGGAGAGAACTTGAGTTTTCAGCAGGTTTTCTGAAAAAAACTTGGAAAAGCATGTCTTCCTGAGGCTAGGAGATGCTGCAAAAAACGCGAGAAGGAATGTGAGTCCCCGCTGCAGCTGAGAGCAGAGCAGTCCAACCGGGGACCACAGGGGCCATTCTGTCTGTCCTGGTAGTGCTTTTGCCCTGCTCTCACGCTGGAGAGGAGGTTTTGCAGCCCAGGCTGGGTTTTCCCAGGGCGGGTGGGCCAGCAGCCACACGCCGATAGTCCTGCAGGGTGGCTTTGGTGGTGAAACCAGCTCTGGCACATCCCTGGGGTTTGCCGATGCGGCGTGAGTCATCCCGTGCGGGCAGGCGGGGTCTTGCCCAGACCAGGGGCCAGAAGGCACCCGCCTGTGGGCCTGAGGAGCTTGTTCCAGTGGCGATGGCAGCAGGAGGGAGGGGAGGCAGCGTCTCCTTCCCAGCGATGACTTGCTGGCGCGTGTGGTGCCGCCGAAGCGGAGAGGCTGCTGGAGCACGCCGCCCTCCCAGCCTCCGTGCCCCCTGCCCCACTCTGCCAGGGATGCAGATCCCTGCTCCAGCCGGGATGCGCCCGTGCGGCCCCTGGCCCTGCCCACGCGCGCTCGTCCAGCGCGAATTAATTCTGGGCAGAGGCACAAATGAGCGGAGCGAGCGGGGAGGTTTGAGCTGCGTTCCAGGCAGGTTTGCCCGCTGCTCCTCTTGGCAGGAGCTGCAGCATCGCTTTGGGACGGCCGAGGCACAGGGTATAGTGAGATCCTAATGAGGTCTCTGGGTGCCCTCCTGCTGCCCAGAAGGAGCTGGCCGGCCCCCACGCTGCCCCCCATCCCACCCGCAGTCCGAGCGGCTCTCCCGATGCACGGGAGCCCTTGGGAGCCCAACCGGCCCTTCGCTGGGAGCCGGTGGTGCTGTGAGTGTCTCCAGAGTGTCTGGGCTCGCCGCCACCTCGAGGATCCCGTGTTACCGTAACGCTGCTGCTCGTGGTCCAGACACAGGCCAGCGGCTTGTTTGTTTAAACTTGTTTCCATAGGAATTTGTAAGGACCATGGGAACATATTTTATTTGACCTAAACAATAAAGAATGAGACTGAGGAAGGGGGAAGGAGTCCCGTCATGTCTGATTTGTGGGTCTGATTTTTCTCTTAGGCTGGGTAACCTCTTCAGCACTGAGCAGACCACCTTGGCAAGTCCGCTTGCTTTTTTTCCCATCTCCTTTGTTTTTTCAAATGCCTGCAATGTATTCCTATCGGCTGATAAACGCATAGAAACAGGTCAGAAATAGCCTCGTTTGAGGCACACGGGGCAGCTTTTGGGTCAGGCTTGTAGTACTTCAGAAACCCACTTTTATGTCTGAGCTGGTGCTGGAGAGCCTGAGTGTCCAAGTGCAAGCGCCGGCTGTGCCTCCGATGGTCGGGAACGATCCTTGCCTTCTCACCGCTTTGGGAAAGGCCAGGGATGGTCTCCTGCCTATAAAGGAAACGCAGCAGGCTGTGCAGGGTGCCGTGGGCTCCTGGGTGCTGTTAGTCCTCTGAAGGGCAGGGTGGGGTGGCCTGGGGGGCAGATGTTGCACTGGGAGTTGTAGCCGAGATGGGAGGTGAAGCCGAGCCGTTGCAGCGTGCTGCTCGTTGGACCTTCCCAGCTGTAGGAGCTGGAAATGTGGCAAGACACAAGTAGGTGTAATAGCAGCAAGGAGAGGCTGGATGAGCAGCCCAGCAAAGAGGGTGTGTGGGTGGTGGGGACGGCAGCTACTCAGCAGTGGAACTGCCCAGGATGCTCCATCGAGGGGAATTTCCACCCCCATACGGCGTTTTTTAATGTTTCCCATGCAATCCCATCAGCTGCCACTCAGACTAAGGCCCTTAAATCCTCCTTGTTAATGCTCTGAACACCAAGAGGTGCTGCTGTGGCACAGCTCGGTGATGCTGTGGGGCTGGCGGGACCACCAGGATCCTGCTCAGGACCCACAAGCTCAGCAGGTCGGGCTGTCTGCCCGGTAACGGTGCGCTGCCCTCAACACGCTGCACGCTCTGCTGCGGGTCTCCGTACAAAGGAGAGGTAGTTCCTTCACTGTGTGTGAACCTTCACACCGTTGCGATGAGCGTGGCTGGCTGCTTGCTTAGGGGGGAAAAAAATAGAAAATGGCTTTTGGCACTGCCTGAGGTGGTGTGAGGAATGGTCACTCTTCCCAAACCACGGAGCGCCTGCCCTGGGCTGTGGATGGGGCTGACCTGTAGGGCTGGCTCCGCTGCCAGTCAGTGTTGGGGTGAAAGAGCATCCTGGTACCATCCCCTCCTTGTTCTCCTACGTCCAGCAAAAATGTTGCTGCATATTGTTTTCTTTCCAAACTTGTCCGTATCCAGGGGGGGTCTGGGGCAGCAGCCCCCCACAGCCCACCCTCTGGGCTGCTGCTTGCCCACTGAGCATCTTCCACTGACCTGAGAACTGGGTTTGTTGGGGGGGCAGGCGGCATTTCCCTGAGCCCGGGTGCTACCTGGGTGTTCTACGTGAGAGCGGCTGTCGTACAGGGCTACGGGGGTGCTCTGCGGGGGTGGAAAGTCAACCAGGGAGCAAGAGGAGAGCGAGGTGCTGAATAAACACCTCCCCAGGGGCTCAGCTATGCTCCGTACTCCTGCAAGTAAAGGGTGGGCGCTGCTTTATAGCAGAAAAGGTAAATAGAGGTAAAGAAACGTGCACGAAGGTGTGCAGTCTGCAGCCTGTGGCTCAGCCCTGAAGCTGTGCTGGAGCCCCACGGGCGGTGGGAGCGTGCAGGGGGTCAATGTCTGGCAGCAGGTTGCTCCAGAGGGGCCCAGGAGCGCCGTGCAGCCGGCAATCTATTGTAATTCATTCAAACCAAAAGCTTATGCCCTTCTGTAAATCTCAGCTTCTGGGAGCGCGTTTCTCTTCAGATGCCATATTGTATTAGATGAACTTCACACCGACTGAAGAGTTTCTGTGCAACGTGCCCACAGGTCCTTTGCCCCTTGTCTTGCTGCTTTCAGCCCCACTGGGATTCAAGGAAAAGTCTTTCTTGCAACTCGAGCTCGGGACCAACTTGCTGAGGACCCTGGATGCGCCCCTTTGTATTTGTCGGTGGCCCAGACGGAGAAACGAGCCAAGGAGAGCGCTGGCAGCGTCTCATAGCTACCCGTTACGGTACAGCTCTTGCTTCTCAGCGTAGTACCCGCAGTGTGGTCAAGGGCCCCGAGTGCAGGGTGTCTCGTGCCAAGGGCAGCAGAGCCCCGGAGGCGCTGCGGGAAGGTCCTGCACACAGCCGGCTTCCCGCGCCGCCCGGCTGCAGAATCCCCTGTGCCGTTAGTGTCCTGCCGCTCTGACAACGAAAGCCTGCAGCGCAGAGCATTTCGCTCAGTTTTTCTTTACAACTTTATTTCCTGATGACACAAGCTAGAACTGCCGCTTATTTTTGGCAGATCGGAGTGAGCAGAAGGGGACAGTCTTGCTCCCAACTGCTGTGTAGGGACCTTCTACTGTGATTCTAAGGACGTACGTGCATTGTTCCGAGGCAGTAAGCCTTAGAGAGCAGCCTCGTGACCTTTCAGTCCTGGTGTAGGAAAGGTATCTGTGAGAAGAGCAAGCCCACACCGCTCGCTTTATCTAGGAAAATAAAGGATTGTGTTTGATCCTTGTTCCCCTGGAGAGGTGAAGGTCCCTGGGGAAATTAATCCATGAATGGCTCCGACTGGAGGAGAGGTGGAATTTCAGACAGTCTTTTTGTCATTGCGGGTTTCGCTTACAGCGTTATCCAGGCATTTTTTCGACGTGAACAATCTCCAAGCCCCCAGCTGCTGTCTCACAAGAATGTGCACTTAACTGCAATATCACAGCATCGGTGCCGTAGTCCCGGGCTTGCACCCCAGCCCGTCTGCGTTACCCAAACAGGTTTCTTTCTTGAAAAAGAAACGTCGAGTTCCAGAAGTTGAGGAACCCATGTAATAGCCACTAAGCACAGGCCACGCTGACTGCAATTTTGTCTCACCTAGCGATAGTTAAATGAGAATTAAGGTACAGGCGGTAATCCCGACTGCTCCACCCTGGGGGTACTTTATGGGCTTTCCTCTGAAAGGGAATTTGGAGTGTGTTCTCTATCTCACACACAAAAAGAGAAAAAAGCCTGGGCGGTTGGGAGGGAGGCGAGTTAAGCCCTGTGTCTTCCTGCTTTGTACGTCCTGCCCTGAACTTTCATGGGCGTTACCTATTTTTAAATAGATTTAACTAAAGACCAGTAATTCCGTTTGTTTAATGTAGGGCACTTGATTTTATTCAAAGGGTGAGATACAAAAAGTAAGCAAAAGGACAAAACCCAAATAGTAAAACACTACAGACAAAAGAAAGACATCTTCTGCATACAGCACACAACAGGAAACAAGATACAGACTGGTCCCCACCAACCAAGCCAGCTGGGTATGTACAGGCAGAGGCAAACGGATCTGGAAGGGAAGAAATGGTGGAATTTGCCACTTCAAATGTCTATTTACATAAACTGAATCAAAGGCAAATAGTTTTCTTTCCTTCAATTCAAACCAAACGCTTCTTTGTTTCTTCTTCTTCCTGTTTCTGATGTAGAGGAGGGACTCTGTGCTTTGAGGCAAGTTTGGTACATTCAGGTAGGATCTAAAATTAGCCACAGCTAAACACTGACGTGCTACCTCAGGTGCTGAATTTCAACGCTCCCTCCACCTGCCACGCTGCCACCAGGCACTACGAGCAGCAGCCAGAGAGGAGAGAAGCCAAACTTTGCACGGAGGTGTTGGTGTTCCTCATGCCTTCAGCTCTCTCAGGCTGCAGCTCAGCCAGACCCAGCATCTCCAGGCTGGGCTTAAGGCTCCTAACCGAGCAGGACTACGGGGCACCTCCACGAGCTCCCTCCCTCTTTGACTTGGGAACGGTCTGCGTGAAGCCCTTTCAGTACAGGGGGGTTGAGGCTTCACAAACGTGGATGTCAAGGCAGCTTTCTGCCAGACCGGCATCCCCGTGAGAGCGGGACGTGGCTACCTTCAGCTCCGAAGGGCCGTGCTGGAACGGAGATGTTGCACCTTGCAAGGAGAGGGCTGCCCAAAGACTGTTCTGGGCTCTTAACAGAACATGCACCCACACGGCACTTGCTCATCTGACAAACTCCAGGAAGATCTGTCTATAGCCTGTTCCTTCAGCACGGCGAGGAAGGAAACCCTTTCTGACAAGTCTGCCCCACATACAACTGAATTTTCTGTTGTGTGTGGAATAACCTCACTAGCGGCGTGGAATTTGTCTGAGATCTGCTGGGCAGAAACAACCTGCGGCGAGCTGGAAGTTTTCTGGTCTTTGGTAATTAACAAACTCTAAGACCTATGGGCATGTGCTTCCCTTTAAGCCTCTGCAGACATAGATGAGGAAAACAGTTACTTAAAATAAATTCTGAGAAAAGTATGCAGTAATCGGCAGCTGCTACTCCAAAGGGCAAAGGCTGTTATCTGTATTTACCTGTGGCTCAATTTTAGTGACAGGGCTACTGAATTTTTGAACACCTCAATTAGGAGGGAGGGAATTTTACTGGCTCAGTAAGCAAAACATTCATTTTGGAGAGCAGAAGACTGACTGGCTGTTAATAAATATCACAAGACATTCTAAACGTTTTCTAAGGAAAAAGAGAAACATCATCTTTTCATCGAAATGCAACACATCTAGACAAAATGAGGTAAGGAAAGCTAAGAAAAGTCCTTTATACATTCTCACTTCACATAGGCATGGCAATTAACAACAATGAGATGCTGAACAGATTCCCTACCATGCTCATCAGAGAAATTCTTCAGAGCAAGTGTGCTCCACAGCATTCTTTGATATCAAGCATTACAATGTCCGACAGCCCAGTTGCAAGTAGCGGCTAAACCTCTGTTTTGGCAGGCAGAGTTTTATACACGTCAGGCGGTTTGCTGGCGACTCGCAGAATGCGGGGGGTGAGTACTACCTTACTGCTGACCATGAAGAATCTGTCACGAGTCTTAATGCCTTAAGTTACAAAGAATAAGGATTCGTCTATCACGGCACAAAACAAATAGCTCGGCAATATCTGTACAGTTACACCCAACGTGAGAGCGTCAGACTTACACCTCTAACAGGCTCCTGTTCTTTGGTCCTCTTTGTATACAACGTACTTTCATAAATATTTAACAGCCTGCATTATCGAACTCTTACTGAATAGCGACTTGTATTTCAACAAGGATGTCTACTATCCTGTTTGCTCGGAGACTTGGTAAGCTAGCGGACAATCATCTGTACAGGGCTAGATAAAAGCAATGCTTGCTGCTTTTCTTCTGAGCAGAATAGGAGAAAAAGCTCTCAAAATAATTCTCTTGCAGGCTACTTTCACACGAGCTCCCATGCTGACGAGAGCACAGGATGTGATACTGCAAGTCCTCGTGTCCTTGTGCTGGGGGGAAACTGCCTCAGCTCCAGTTCCCCACGTGAAAGGTTTGCACGGTTTCTCTTAAGCCAGCTCAGTGGGGGAAAGAGGAGGAGGAGGAAGAGGAGGAACAACAACAACTGTCTTCAAAGCATTAGCACTGAACATGCGTTGTTTTTTCCTTAAGGACAAGCATCACCTTCAGATGAAGCATGGAAGTCTACTGGTCACGTTTAGGCAGAGGCACGTAACTGTTAGGAGTCAGTGTCTCATAAGCGAGTGCTGTATAAATAAAACGCACTATTTGCTGCTTTGTTCTCAAACAGACACTGGCAGCACAATGTGGTCTTAAATTAATAGTCTGAATACAGTGCTAATTAATACACACCTATCTGGTTTGAGCAGCTGTCTGTCTCCAGGCACGCAGCATTTCATCCCCATAGTAAAACTACGCCTTGAGCTGATACCGAATTGAGTCGCTGCCCGTTCACACAAAGCAGAGCTGCCCCAGCCGCTGGGAACCCTCGGGCTCAGCAGCCACCTCCCGCTGTCCGAGCCACCGGGATTGCTGCTGCGAGCCACCGGGATGGCCGCTGCTCTGCGCCCGTGGTCCTGCGCAGGGAGGACGAGGCTCGGCAGGCAGCCCCCACACCAGCACGGGGCAAGCATCGCTTTACACCTCGGGGTGGGTTTTTCTTTTGATGGTGCGTGTGTAAAGCGAATTCAAAACCCATCAAGCTGGTAGGAAATTCACCTTTTTGCATTAGGAAATACATAGCCAACTGCCCGTTAACGGCTTTGAAACAGTCAGCGTTAAGTCTTGAAGGTGCATGTTCTGTGTAACTTCTGGTTCTCTGCAAGCCTGCTACAAAACTATTACCAAGGTATCTATTTCTGTTGCGGCTGTCATCTTTTTTTGTCCCCTCCAATTTTAAACCGGCTGGATTTGACACGAGTCACACATGAACTGCTCCTAAATAAACCAGCACCCTCGCTTCCACTAAGGGGCTTTGGCTAACACAGCAAGCCTCGGAAAGGGAGCTCTGGGGCCGTCTCTCTGCCAGGGAGGTGCAAGGTAGGAACTTTCTTCTGTGCATTCAGACTAGTAAGTGACCTGCAGCAGCATAAAGCTGGTTCCCTAGGGTGTGTTCATAGTACCACAGTGCTCAGTTCAAGGGGAAAAAAAATCCTCAACACAGGAAGGCTTCTACTTTTAAAAAAAAAAAAACAAAAAAAAAAAAAACCACAACACCAACAATAAAACACCAGCACCAACGAAGCACTGCCCATATTCCTCTTTTCCCCCACTTTGGTAAGCATCCGTCCCGAGTCAGCCACTGCTTCCATTTACACTCGAAGGCGCGAGTTCCACTGTCTTCACGGGCACAACTACAGGCATACACTGGCGTTACACAGCGCGCTGTGGCCCACCGAGTCTACGAGATTGTCACTTGCTGGGTATTTGGCATAGATAAAATCCTTCTGAAGCAACATTAATTTTCTCAGCACATTTACCACGTGCCTAAAATTTAGGAGGTTGTGACAGGTCAGTTGAATTCCCTTTTGTACATGAGGCAGAAATTTACCCCAAATGCTTGTTTACTAAAATAATATCTGCACAAGCATGGCGGTAACAGCTCTTGTTCCAGTTGCATGTTCTAGTGTCCTGCTTCACTGCCTGAGAGCATGACAGGTCATTCATTCAATGGGTTCTCATCAACAATTGGAATGAGCCACACTGGATAAGAAACAATGACATTATCTGAAAGTGGAGGGCCCCTTACCTAGAAGACTCAGTAATCCTTAAAGAAAACCATTTAACATCTTTCATGGAGGTCTATTGTTCAAAAAACCCCAAAGCTATTGGCATAGCATGTGGAATCAATTTGACAATCACTAATGTAATGGAATTACGGTGATCTTATACACAAACAATGATTTACCAAAATAAGATTTACCTAGGGGACTTTAAAATCAAGTTATTTTGGTACCAAAAAAAGTCTTTCATTTATTTCCCCTTTGCCCCTATGATTCAGATGATCTTTCACTCTACAGTTACGGACTTGGCCAGATTTCTTGGAAAATCAACCTGCAGAGAGGGAGGAGAAAGAACATGCTTGTGAGTATTTACACACTTTCTTTGTTTGTGTATAACTTTGTCATGTGTGGAACGTTCGTTCTGCGTTTAAACTGAAAGTGACCGAACATATTTTCACGTTAACTTAGGGCAACCGGTGCAGAAAATGTCCATAAACCTAACCGCTACGACTCCTCTGTCGAGAAGCGAGTTAGTCCTTTTAGTCTGCGCTGTTACAGTGCTCAAAGGATAAAAAGTCACTGTGATAAACGGCAGAGGCCAGTGTCTGTATTAAGATCAAATGCCTAACGCCAACAGACTCTGTTTCTTTGTCAAACATCCTTCTGCGGATTGTTACCTTCCTCTTAGCTTCCTACCAGCCGCCCAGAAACTGTGCGCTCATGCCAGAAAACAGACATGTGTCCAAACCCAAACCGCGCGAGACTCTGCCAGGTGTACTAGACCGCCTTCCAGTTTTGTTCAAGCTTCTGTCACGGCCAGCTCTGCCATTTAACTGGGCGTTCCACTAGCTCCAGCAGCTCCACAGACAAACCCAGAGTCTCCCAACAGCACCCAACGCATCTCCTCCAGACCTGCGGGCAGCGAGCGCGAGCGCAGAAGGGAAGGCAGGGAAGGCAGGCGGTACTTACATCGTATCCTCGGAGCACCGCGAGGTGGAAAGCCAGAAGCTGAAGTGGGATAACGCTCAGGATCCCCTGCAGACAGTCCACTGAATGGGGAACTTTGATCGTTCTTTTATTGTTTTTAATTGTCTCGATGTCTTCCTTATCACAAATCACAACAGGTCGCCCCTGCAACAAAGGGAAACGTTGAAGAAAACCAGGTCGGGAAGATCCTTCTCTCACTTCCAGTCATGAGCATCAGTAAGAACTTTTTACCGAGTTTAGAATAAAAACAGCTGGGCATCCCTGTAGCATATTTTAAGGGGCAAACAAACCACACTGGGTCTCTGCAACCTGCTGCAAAAATTCCGCTTGAAATGCCCAGAACATTTACTGAATTCACGTTTTAGGCAGTGACAATAAAGCAACCAGTTTGGGTGGCCTGTAAAGTGCTTGTGTATTAAAAGCAACGTTTCTGATGCGCTGTAAACTTTTACAGGTACTTACCTGCCGTGCAATGACCTGCTGGAGGGCGTTCTGGCACTTGGCGTACGTGTGGTCTCTCATGATGATCATGATAACAGGCATGAGTTTGTCCACCAACGCGAGAGGACCATGCTTCAGCTCACCTGCCAATATCCCTTCAGAGTGCATGTAGGTAATTTCTTTGATTTTCTAGATAGGGAAAAAAAAAAAAAAATAATCATTCATCAAGCTCCGGGCAGTACTGTCTGGAGTTTTTTTAACAATCGCTGTGGCTTCTCCCACTTTCTTTGAAAGCGTGTTCTGGCTCTCCTCAGACCCGACGTGCAGACACGCCAGCCTGAAAACCCGGAACAAAGTAGCGCATCTGGGCTGAGCCGCTTGCAAGCCATCACCGCTTACAGCTCTAACACCAATCCCACCACGGGCCATATGATTTGTGCCGGCCAACGTATCTGTCATCACAGCCTCGAACTGGGCAGGCAAAAGCGAAAAGCTGCGTTTGCATGTCAGTGGGCGACAGCTCTTAAAACAACAGGAATCTCCTCAAACGTAAGAACTGCAATATATGGTTTTAGGAAGTACGTGCTCAGTTTTGGATGCTCAGCATGCCTGGAAATGCCACCCCAACAGTTCAAAGAACGGATTTTATTAGGGTGCCCAGTCTGTCACAGTAAAGCATTCCCGATGTGAATGCAGAAGGCACACCCTTTCAGCCCACGGTAGCCTGTGGCTGTTGTGTGACGGTATCTTTACGTGGCCACCTCAGTGGCATCACGGCGAGTTTTAGCTCTCTGACCCCATACGTCAGCCAACATGCCATAACCGTTAGCTGCTTTTACAACAACTTGTAGCCAGTGTTGTTTCCTGCGCGGAAATCTGAAGTCCATAGCTAAGTGTGCTTGAACCAGCTTTAAACAAAAGAAATCTCTTACCAAAGCTCCCTCAAGACATGTGGCATAATGGTAGCCACGTCCCATGATGAGAACAGACTTCTGATGGTACAGCTCTGTGGCTAGCTTCTGGATCTCATCATCCATACTCAGCACTTCCTTAATTAAGTCTAGAAGGAAAGAGAAGAATTCATTGTGTGTGCTTATACGCCTGTGCCTCTCAAACTATACACGCTGTTTATACTTCATACACGCAGACAGCAGTGATTTGCATAATAAACACTGGACTCCGTGTTATAATAGTCCGATTTCACAGTATTATTTATTATATATATTATCGCGGAAATATTCATATTATATATATGAACATATTAGAGAGGACGCAGTGGTGGAAGTTATTGCTAATTGCCACGTTGCGCGTATCTGATCCCCTCGGTCTTTCAAAGCAAGACCCAGGCACTGCTGAAGTTCATCTGTGCTACTGAGTTTCACTTTGGGAGACGCGATAAACGCGGCGGTTTCCTACCTGGCAGTCCCTTTAGACCACGCATGATTTCCTTGCGCCTCTCCTGCATCGAAATTCTGTCGTCGCACATCATCAGGGCAAACATCACCAAAGAGACAAACTGGCTGGTATAGGCCTTGCGGGGGAAGAGAGCGAGAGAACGCGCGTCATTACGACAGTAACAAAACAGTGGCCACCTACGACGTAAAATCCTTAGACCAGCTGCTGACGTTACGCTGAGCACGATACCAGACGGGGCAGCTTTCACTCCAGTTAAGTGGCAAAGACGAAGATGAAATTCGCAGGGGAAATCCCATTTGAGCAGCTCTCAGACGGAGGCGTGCAATGGGACGATCTCCTTGGCTCCTAGCGATTAAGATACAAGTAAAATGAAGTATTTCCGAGAAGCCCTGGCAACTATTAGATCCTGGTTTGTGACCATACCCGCGTCCTTCCTCGCTGCAAGTAAACGCTGAAAACACCGAAGACGGAGGGACCTGCTGAGCGGCGACGTGGGGTGGAAGCCCACCACGAACGCTGGGCCAGGACAGCCAGCTGGCAGTTGTCTGGACCCATGTAAGGAGCACAAAGGCGGCTGAAAAGGTAACTGATCCGCCACCCCCTTCTTCCAGAACAGATTCTGAACCCTTCACCTTGTAAGGCTCCGTATTTCTCTAAAAGGCCAGAGTGACACAAGTCACTGACCTCGGGGAAAAGTCACCTGCACAGGCAAATGAAATCAGTGCTCAAGTTAAGGCAATTTTATTCCCCAAAACACGTGACGCACGTTACAAAATGGTCTGTGGTCCAGCCTGGGACTGAAGTTGCTTAGAAGGAAGATGAAGGTCCATGGTATTTCTGTCCCTTCCTAAGCAACGATCAAACAAACTTTCCCGCGGCTATCTGTACTGCAGAAGATCTTAATAGCTCTGAAGGAATCTAGGAAAGCTTCAGTTCTGCTGACTAGCAGAGTTCGATATGGAATGTGATCTACTTTAATTCTGTAACCTTCAACTGCACCAAAAGAAACAGCACCCAGCGGTCACGCTACCAGCATAGAGGCTGGCTGTCCCACGCTCTCCAAACAAAGTTCTGGACAACCCTAGGGCAGAATCTTTCCAGGTTTGTATTTCATATATGCACAACTCGTGTAACTCCCCGCATCACCAGAGAGAAAATGCCATTTTTCAGTTATCTGCAAACTGTAACGTTGGCTATGTGAAAACAACCCGGGGACAAACAACTCGTTCAAGAGCTTCTTGTAAGAGACTCAAGAATTTTCCATGATCAAATTCCCCAATGAACTATTAAACTCAAATGTGGGTTTTGGCTGAATTTATGTAACAGATTGACATCATCTCGCCTCTAAATATAACTAAATCAAAGCAGATTTCACCATGCAGAAGCACTTCATCAAAACGAAATGCAGCAAAGCAAGTTATTTTATACTGTATCACACGTAGCCAGACGCATCAGCCACGGAATAATTGTTAGGTGGACATAAATACTGGCCTTCTGTAAAAGACCGTTCCCCCATTTGCTGGAAGTGTAGTTTTAATAACACACTTTCTCTAGTAAAGCAGTGCCATCAAGGGCAGTTACGTATGGTCAAAGTTCCCATAATCTTGCCCTTTAATTTCCTTTTTCATCTTGGCTTAAATGGACCCTGCACCTCAAAATAAATGATGGCAAAGGGGAGAAAATTCTTGCCTCTTAGGGGATTCTTCCCTCCGAGAACCCTTTGTATTCAATGTCTAATATTGCTTCCTTATAATATTTATTTTCAAAAGGAAAAAAAAAAACCAAACCAAAAAAACCACCCCTTTGCAAGATACAAGAAAAAGAAAGTTAAGTGTTGCTGGGCACATGGTCTCATTAACTCCACAATCATCAATAGCAACCGGTAAAAGGGGAACAGGGAGCACTCGGCAGAGGCCCCGCTGCAGCCAGCACCTGCAGGAGGAGTTTCAGTAACAATAACATCGACAGTGAAGTCCACGAACTCGTGACTCACCTTGGTACTGGCCACCCCGATCTCCGGCCCAGCATTGATGTGGACGCCACAGTCCGTCTCCCGTGATATGGAGCTGCCGACAGTGTTGGTTATTCCGACGGTTAAGGCTCCCCTCTCCTTGCAGTACCGAAGACCCATCAAAGTATCTGCTGTCTCACCTGGGAAGACAGGGATCGACAACGCTGCAGTTGAGCATCGGTTACCGCTGTCACTGCAGAAGCCGGAATTGACAATTGTAAAATTTTAAAACGTAAAATTGCAGTGGATTTCCCAAACAGAATCTTAAGAGGTTTGCATTTGCAAGTCAAAAGGAGTTAGTAGTTATTTCAGCCCCCAAATCAAAGGAGTTAGTAGTTATTTCAGTCCCGGAACACTGTGTTTTAACCCTAAAGTGAAGACAGGGAAATCTAGAAAACACAAAAGCCAAGAATAATACCTGGTTTAAGAAAAAGTTGGTATTCTGCCATGGTTTTGGTTGGGTTTTTTTGTTTTTTAAAAAAAGGCAGTTCAAGTGTATCTTTAACAAAACCCACTTTCTTCCTTTTCCTAGTTAATAAAAATTAATAAAAATTCACTTGAGGCAGGGTTAAAACTGTGTATCAGGGCTATCTGGACATAACGCAGCTGATGCGCAGAGCGGATGCCATGGCACGGTTACAGCTCGCCCCGGGAGCACTCCCACCACCCTGCTGCCCCGGGAACTCACGGAGCTGTTGGGCTGGTGGTGCTCACCAACAACCGAGAGCTTCCAAAACCTGTTGTCAAAGAGGTTACGTCTAGAACTAATTATCCCTGTTCAAAATCATTTGCACCGTGCAAACACAAGCTGGCTTTGATCCATCTTTGCTTAATGTGTTGATTCAAAACCTCTAGATGTAAAGGAAGGCGAAAAAGTTGGTTTAAACAAACACGATGGGGGAGGAGGGGGAGAAAACCTTGTGCTGAGGGTCCCTGCAGCGCCGCTCGTGAGCCGAGTGCCAGAGATGGGACTAGAAATAGAAGCTACTGCGTGTTCCACCTAGCGCTGCCGGTTTGCTTGTCCTACAGGGCACACCGCTGGAGCGCTCCTGCGTGTGTAAGGTGACAACAGAGCACAAAAAACCCCCAGGTTGGTTCGGCACACTTCTCCTTCAGGACACCAATGCATAACAACTGCTCTGCAAGCTGCGCTACTTCAGGTCGTGTAGGGTGGGAATCTACGGCTAGAAAAACAGATCTATGGGGGGGGGGGGGGGGGACGACTGGGGTTACTTGAGCTCAGTATTTACTTTGGGTTTGTATCGCCTGATGACCAAGCTCAGGTTCCAGGAAAACCTTTGTGAGCTTGCCACATCCAACCCTTCAGGGGAAAGATGCATCCCGCAGCGAGCCCTCAGCCACGCTCCCCGCCAGACTGGGACAGCACAGCTTCCAAGGGGAAGCAGCAGCATCTGCATGCGTTGTCAAAAAAAAAAAAAAAACAACCACCAGGGAAAACTTGAACATGAGCCCCCTACAAAGACAGGATACTCTGAATTACTTGATACCGAGAATTAAAAATTGCTACCAAAAGAGTGTTTCAACCTATGGAGAAAAAATAACAACCGGTTTTAGTATCAAAGCTGAGTATCAGTTATGAAAGTCTACAGTGGTAAACACAACTAAGAGGGAAAAAAAAAAATACTGTGGTTTTGTATTGCAGTTGCCCTTGAAAATCTTTTGGATGTGACACATTGCTGCTTTTTCTTTTTTTAAGCTTCAGCGTGTCTTTTATCTCACATTCCATTCCAAGGTTGCTGTATTTTTTGATACTTGTAATAGTTTCATTTCTTTTATATCTATATAGCTTTGTATTTGGTATATATAGCTACAGATAGCTGGATAGATAGTTCTGCATTTGGTATATATAGCTACAGATAGCTAGATAGATATTATATATATAGCTATATAGCTCTGTATTTGGTAGAGCTTTAACTAGAGAACTAAAACTACTCAACAGAAACTATCGAGTTGCCTTTACCCAGAGCTCAGCAGCATTTTTTTTTAGTCTGTTGATTGACGGAATATTTCCTCACAGAGAAAGGAAACAAAACTACCGTTCCCATAGGTAAGACTCAGCTAAACCAAGCCCTGCACCAGCACGCAGATGGACAGGAGGAGAACCTCTCCGTTTCTCGTACGTGCGTGCCAACTCCTCCTCTCACACGTACCACACGCGATCCTACAGGCAGGCGCCAGAATTTGGCCCCGCTGTCTCTTCCCTCCCAAGCTAACGTTTACAGGGAGCAAGTGGGTGGTGAAGTGAGACCGTACCTGACTGGCTGAGGAAAAAGCAAACATCATCTCTGAAGACAGGGGTGTTTCTGTCCAAGAAGTCACTGGCTAGTTCGACCATAACAGGTAATTCAGTCAGTTCTTCCAGAACCTGACGGGTCTGGGAAAAGGAGATGACAGAAAATGACATATTGCATCACGTTGAAAAAAAACCCAAGTGTTTGGAGCACCAAAAAAACCCTTCTAGCTGCCACACACTGGAAAATATTGCTATCAAAACACCACGTAAAAATCAGTGCTGGATTATATTTTAATTACTCAGTACACCCACACTCGAGTCGCACAGCTACCCCTGTGGAAAGTGACACTGCTTTTGGCACCACAAAAAGCCCGGGAGGCCAACACCTCCCTCACACACAGACTGTTCTTAAATAAGCCTTGATTATTATATGCTGCTATGTATACATATAAATAAATATATAAACTATATAATAGGGGGTTATCCCGCTATCAGACTACAACTTGCATTGCTGAGGAACTCAGAAACCACCACCTGTATCCAGGTCAAGCCACAAACTTGTTTTGGCTAGTGGCGGGATTAACTACTAACGTTATCTTACGGAGCTAATGAACAAAGATGAGCACAAATTTTCTTTCCCGGTCCTTGCACATCAGTTAACATAGCTGCATTTTTGCAGCATTTCTGGGAGAAGCAAAAGGGCTCCTCTGTGAAGCTGCAGAGTACTTTTAACTGCAACATTATGGGCTGCCAAGCTAGAACCCAGAAAGGCTCCGTCCACAGCCGTCGTGCTTTAGCCAGACCCTGACCAGAGAGAATCCCACAAAGGCTGCACGCACAGTGAGGCACAACGCTGAACCCCCCACTGCACGGGGCAAGCGGGGCGATGTCCGAGCAGGAGCCACCTCTGTCTGCGCGAACAGCAAAGGAGGAAACCCCTTCTGGCTCATGGCAGCCCCTACACCTTGCTGCAGCATTTGCATTCTCCTCTTTCCCTGCCTCCTTCTGCACCGCCTCTTTCCCTGCCAACTCTCTTTTATGACAGAGCAGGTTTTGTTTTGTCAAGCCTTCTGTAGCAATGAAAGTCACAGGTGAGATTTTTCGTAAGAATTCAAGTTCTTCAGCTTTTACTTCCTCATGCTGTTGCTGGTGAATCAAAAGCCTGGTGCACGCAGCTTTCAAAAGGGTCTTCGTTCATCAGTGTGCACTTGTTCAACCTTAACCTGCACTCAACCCCTAACCTGCACTCAACCCCTGACCTGCACTCAACCCCTGACCTGCACTCAACCCCTGACCTGCACTCAACCCCTGACCTGCACTCAACCCCTGACCTGCACTCAACCCCTGACCTGCACTCAACCCCTGACCTGCACTCAACCCCTAACCTGCACTCAACCCCTAACCTGCACTCAACCCCTAACCTGCACTCAACCCCTAACCTGCACTCAACCCCTAACCTGCACTCAACCCCTAACCTGCACTCAACCCCTAACCTGCACTCAACCCCTAACCTGCACTCAACCCCTAACCTGCACTCAACCCCTAACCTGCACTCAACCCCTAACCTGCACTCAACCCCTAACCTGCACTCAACCCCTAACCTGCACTCAACCCCTAACCTGCACTCAACCCCTAACCTGCACTCAACCCCTAACCTGCACTCAACCCCTAACCTGCACTCAACCCCTAACCTGCACTCAACCCCTAACCTGCACTCAACCCCTAACCTGCACTCAACCCCTAACCTGCACTCAACCCCTAACCTGCACTCAACCCCTAACCTGCACTCAACCCCTAACCTGCACTCAACCCCTAACCTGCACTCAACCCCTAACCTGCACTCAACCCCTAACCTGCACTCAACCCCTAACCTGCACTCAACCCCTAACCTGCACTCAACCCCTAACCTGCACTCAACCCCTAACCTGCACTCAACCCCTAACCTGCACTCAACCCCTAACCTGCACTCAACCCCTAACCTGCACTCAACCCCTAACCTGCACTCAACCCCTAACCTGCACTCAACCCCTAACCTGCACTCAACCCCTAACCTGCACTCAACCCCTAACCTGCACTCAACCCCTAACCTGCACTCAACCCCTAACCTGCACTCAACCCCTAACCTGCACTCACACACTGTGGCTCACAGATCAAGACCGTCCACTTACCGCAACTCCAGCGTGATAACTTGTCCCACAAGCGATAAGGATTAAACGACGACACCTCTGAATCTCCTTAATGTGATCCTTCAACCCACCAAGATTTACTGTAAGCAAGATTCAGAGAGAAAAATTAAGGTGGCCAGGTAGCAGGAAAACCCTCAGCGTGACTGGCGCTAACACGCAGCATGTTACAATCTCCATCAGCCACTTTGCAAAAAAAAAAAAACAAACAACATTGCAAAAACACTGCCACAAGAAGTAATCTTGCCACCAGCACATGTAACGCTGGAAGCGCTCCCTGAGAGACACGCATGTTGTCTTCCACCAGCGTGTTTTTATCTCCCATGTCATCACCTGCTTCCTCCCCTATAACTACTGGGAATCACTACTAGGTACTGAGCTGTCAAAAATAAAGGAGGCTTAAGCTCAATTACCCGTGTAGTCATCGAAGTTGACCCTTCCTCTCATCGTATTAACAACAGATTCTGGCTGTTCAAAAATTTCCTTCTGCATAAATGAGCTGAAGTTACCTATAAAAGAAAGAAAGAAGCAAAAGATATGAGAACACGTTAAATTACCTCCTAATAATTCATATTTTTCCCCGTGTATGTAGGGAAAAGCTTGGACCAGAGTCACTAACAGGCCAGTTACCAGCCAGAAATTATTAAGCTGACGCTTCTTTCTCTGCCAAAGCATCAGCTCATCACGAGTGCTAGATTCAGGTTATTAGAACGTGTCAATGAAGGGTCAGATCCGGAATGGCGAGCCTACCAGGGATTAATCTTGGAAAAAATGGATACCTCCAAGGAGGAGGCAAAGTTCTCAGCCCCACAATCCCCTCATCATGGCCTTAGCAGCTAGAGGGAACGCTGCACTAGACGTAAGGACAAATTTTTTTCACCGTGAGAGTAATAAAGCACTGGAACAGGTGCTCAGCCAGGCTGTGGGATTCCTGTCCTTGAAGATACTCCGAACTTGATGAAACAAAGTTTGTTAACACTCTGATCTACTTGGCCCTGCTTTTAACGCAGGGATGGGACCAGATGACCTCCAGAGGTCTTCTTCAACCTGACTTATTCTGTGGCTCCAGGGAGAGGACCCTGCCCCTCTAACACAGGTGACATCCAAAAGATTTTACCCTTCATAATTTGCTGAAGTTCCATCTGCAGGGTTTGCACGGCGCGTCCAGGGTGATCGCCTGCTGTGCGTTTAATCCGGTGGATGGAAAGACGGCCATCGACCACAGCTGCTACATCATCATCTTCAAGGAAAATCACTCTGTTGGTATGCTCAATGACGGCACTATAAAAGCATACACCATTTGCCGTAAGACATCATCCTCCAGCGAAAGACGGGGCTACGGCCCTATTTAGAATCCAACATACAGCTTTCGATTCAAGAAAGTTCCTCATTTCAATGGAATTTCTTTTAAAAATCAGACGAGTGCTGTAAAGTACATTTCCACACTGCCAACAGAACTGGATTTTTTCCACCCAGCTC
The DNA here is from genome assembly GCF_963210335.1 of Falco punctatus. Taxonomy (NCBI): domain Eukaryota; kingdom Metazoa; phylum Chordata; class Aves; order Falconiformes; family Falconidae; genus Falco; species Falco punctatus. The sequence goes on along the minus strand of NC_137600.1, from coordinate 573,612 downwards.
ATTATTAATCTCAGTGCCTGCTTTAAGAAGAAACCACGAATTCCTCAGACAAAGCAGCACGTGCAGCAATGTGATCTAACCGTTAGGAGCTAGGGAGTGGAAGTCGGGAAGACGGTAATTTGCCCGAGCACGCAGGGTGCGCAGCTACAGGTGCAGATTCCCGTCTCGTTTTTGCCAGCGATAAGCCATTGTCCCTCCCTGCATCTCCTTTTCCCAGTCTGTGGAACTAGGGGCAGCTTGGCCACCTGTTAAAGTACTCCGAGATCTGCTTAGAGGCACTCTGAGAATTAGGGACTATGGAACACCTTCCCTGCCTGCGGTTTGCTTGGGGAATGTCAATATTGCAATTACCAGCGGGGTTTAAAAATCTCCGGCCAGGTTTTAGTCCGTACTCCCTCTGAGCTGAACGAGGCAAGCTGTACTGAAATACATCGGCTCCCTCTTTTCGTAGCTTTTGTTCTGACCTTGGGCAAGTCACTGAAAAGCTCTCCAAAATCAGAACGCATCGGGGTGTCCTAAAGACTCTCCAAAATGCTCTGACGAGGAGAGCTGCAGAAGTCAGCCACAGCAGTATTTTTACATTTCTGGAGCAGGTACTCGTTTCCCTACTACAGAGAGAACCAGAAGCTCTGGTAGGGCTGCTGTCGAGTTAAGTCTTCCCTCTCTCCACTGGGATTAAAATAAGCCACCTTTGATGATGAAGGAATTGCAGGCGTGCAGAGATCCCTGGAGAATCACCACAATTCTCCTGGTAATTAGCACAGGGATCCCTGGAGAATCACCACAATTCTCCTGGTAATTAGCACAGGGATCCCTGGAGAATCACCACAATTCTCCTGGTAATTAGCACAGGGATCCCTGGAGAATCACCACAATTCTCCCGAAAACGAGCATCTGTCCTGTTAATTTAGGTCAGTACTCTCTCAGGTTTCCCATCACACACCTTGGAAATCTTTACCGACCTGAAGAAGGATACCACCACTATTCCAAAGTGCTCGTTGGTTTCTTTAACAAACTCTCACCTAAACCCACCTTCGTCTCTTTCAGGGCTGCACACGGTAATTAGTGCATGTTTGTGAAGCAATGGCCACACAGACATCATTTACTTTATTCATAAAGAAACCAGAGCCCCCCCAGCTCGCCTTGGCCTCAGCTTTAAACAGCACATTTTTTGTATACGCTAAAAAGATCCCGGACAACGTTACCTAGCATCTGAAGCAAAGTAGTACTCCACAGCTTTCTCCTCGACGGGGAACAGGCAGGTGGTACTGTCCACACGCGACAGGCTGCAGCTCCCCTTCTTGTCCTTACCTAGGGGACAGCAGGATCAGGCGCGGCGGCCGCGATGCCCCAGCCAGAGCAACCCCGGCGCGGTACCAACACGAAGCATCACTGTCACCACCGCGAGCGGTTACAGCAGATTGAAACGGCGCCGGTGGGGGAGGGCAGCCCTCGTACGACTGTACCCTTCCTCAGTTTGCTTGCAAGGGTCTCGTGTGCTTCTTAACGAGGTCGGGAAGCGCAACGTTAGCGCACGACAGTTGAGTTCGAACACAACATTCAGTAAAATTCAAATGAAAAGTTTAGATGTGGCTCCACTAGGAGAAGAGAATTCAAGCTGCTTTACGAGCGGTCACATTTACCAGGTTTTCCCAGTTGAATCTGCCCTCTTTATCATTTTAATTCGCTCCTGTTTCACTAACTTCCCCGAGGCTCTGCGAAATCGAGCAGGATTGCTCTTTCTCTGTCAGTTCTTCTCAGCAGTGGGGAAATTCTTTCAGAGCTGCCACCTGCGCACCACACTGTCCCACTGCGCACTGGCAGATGTAACCCAAACCTGGTTTTGTCTGGCTGAGCTAATGGGTTCAGGCAGAGACCAGGAAACCCACGATTAAGTACTCGGCGTTGTTCCTGAGCTATCGAGTACAACCACCTTGTTCTGATCCAAAAATTGCACAGCTGGTAAACTGCTGCGAGTATCACGCTACTACCAGGGAAGGATCTAGGGGTACCGAAGGACACCGGAATAAGAGTTGACTTCTGAAAAACTTGTACTAAGCCTTTTTAAAAGTTCAACGTTTCACCAGGGATCCTTTCTGAAGTATTCTGGCAATTCCCAATTCTCTCTGATCCTCCCCCTCCTCTTTAACTGCAGAAAATCCTTCTCGGTGGCGCAGCTCATCAGGAATGCAGATGAGGACCACAACACCTACTGCTCAGCGCTGACCGCGCACAAAATTATTTGCCCGTCACCGTGCACAGTATGGTACGGGGTGGGGGTGGATTAATCAGTTTATCTAGCACAATGTGCTTACTGCTGAAGAATACCAACTTGAAGTTCCTCTGTTATATATTTATTCTATAAGCTCTGATGTTGGGTTTCACCCACTGGATACCAGTCTGACGCAGTGATGTAAGCAGAGCTCAGGATGTTTAGATTTACGCTTCTGTAAATGAAAACGCGAAGAAAAATTACTGCTTTCATGTTGATACTCAATAAGAAGGTTCTACTCAGCCAACAATTTAGAGCCCTCCAGTTACTGAGTCAGCAAATGAGGAAAACAGCTCCCGTGTTGTTGAGCTGAGACAGGACAGACGGATTTGTTGTTGAGAAAGGACAGAGCAAAGGTGTTAGTGGCCGTTCTCCAACGGAAGCACCCACACTTGATCAAAACACGCAAATTTTGTTTCTCAGAACAGAACATTTCCCTGCATTGACTTTACTATGTTGCATTGCTTTCCTATGTTACAGATTCTACACCGAGCTGCGACTGGAACGTGTGTGTGCTGTGCACAGACACATGCACTATATATATATATACACACATATATATATATATAAAATCTCTTACCAAGGAGTGGTCAAAGAGTTACAGTGAGTATGATCAGCCCGTTGTGGCTGTTACGTTATCTATGCATTTGTCCAGAGACTGGCCATTTATCTCTAGATAAACTGGATTGTTGCTCTACAGCACCTACCAGCCAAATACTGGCATTTAGAGGCAACACAGAAGTAATCTTTTAATCTTTTCCCTTCTAAATCAAAGAATGGAAACATCACAGAGAATTAACAGGTGGAGGAAAAAGCGGGCAGGGGGTGTGAATTTTTCAGGAAGGGCTTAGTGGCCGTGACAGCCGAGGGGCTGCGGTTCTTAAAGCCGCTGGGAATTAAGGTTAACCTGACGCCAGAATCTGACTCTAAATACTTCACACTGACTTAAGAGAGGGAACGTTTGGTAAAAAGAAACAAGACCTCGCCTAATGTTTGGATTCAGGCAAACCAGCTCCTGAGAGAGAACAAACACAGTTCGTCTTTCAACAGAGTGAGGTTCGTTTCTCCCCCAGCGCAAGAGCCCCAGGCCACTGTCTGCTGAGGGTGGAATCCCATTTATTTACAGCAGCCAAGAATCGGGTCCTTTCCTCTTACAGAAAAGCACTCTGCTACTTTAGGTGTGAGCTCAGCTCATCACATCACATATGACAGGTTAGCCTTTAAAAAAAGTAAGTACTTAATGTGAATTAAAAGTGGTTCACCCAGATGAACGAACAAAGGGGATGAAGTTCCAGCTTCAGGTCAACCTTACTGCTTCTGCCAGAAGCTGCAATTCAGATTCACACTACGATCAGGAGGGAGGACGTGCCTCTTCGACAATCTGAACGCCAGAAGGGATTTTGGAGAATATTTGCACTAGCAGCCTCCCATCTAAATGGGATGGGTGGACTGACGGGTGGATTTTCCTGTGTGTTGCTCATGGGGTTTCTGATCAAGAAGTAATTTCGATTGTCCCACTTGTTTCCCTACACTACACAGAAAGCAATAACCACGTACTAAAGAGACAATGCATATTTGTCTCATTGAGGATTCCTTTCCTAAGGAACTGGAGGATTTGTCTGAAATTTCAAGTATTAAGATTTTTCTCCGGTAGGCACATTCCTCCATTTTTATGGATATTCCATCAAAAGAATGATCCACAGATTGTACAGCTGAAGGTGTAATTGGAAAAAAAACTCACCAAACTTCAGATAATCGGGGGGCAGGAAAAGCATTACATACATACATTCAGGATTACTGCTAATTATCGACCACCACCCAAGTGTAAACACAGACAAAGCTCACTGGGACTGGTTCTCCACGGTGCACTGCGGCAAGCTATCGTTAGCAACACCAGTTGCAAGTAGTAAGACGCAGCGTGACAGTAAGTCCCTTCGGTCGCTGCAGTGCTTAGAGAACTAGTCCAGTGCCCAGTAACCCAACGGGGTCAGACTCCTCTGACAAGGGTGAATTACGGGATAACTCTCGGCCACTTCTCATTTGCAAGGGTGCAACTATGTGCCTACAGTGGTAAAACACACGTGTGAAAGATGGATGGACAACACCAATACAGATTGCCACACGAAGGGGAACAGCATTCTGCTTCTTACAAATTATGGTGGGGGGCAGGAGAAAGGTTTGAGAGAGGGGAAAGCCCACAGCCTGCAAAGCATTCGTCATTTTTGTCCTTGAAAACAAACAGGTCCATAAACACCAATATGCCACCCACAAAATATGAACTGATATATCTAAGTTTAACCATACCGTTAACTTTACTACACTGAACTATTCTATTTCGTTCTATTTCGTTCTACTCTACTGCATTAAGATGCGTTTTCCTTGCAACCACCGGACATTACGGCTTTGATTATAAAACTAGAGGCTAACTTGAGCTACGTGGTGGTACAGCACGTGCTTAAAAACTTACTTAAAAAAAAATAGAATCTCTTTCTTATAACGGTTTAATTTACAGATGAAAGTTTAAAAGTGGAATATGTATTCCAAAGCGTGCAACTGTGAAACTCCACGCTTGTACGGGGGTCCCTGCGCGAATGGAACGTGGTTCCTACGGGGAAGGGGGTGCACACACTCACCCGTCCGGTAGAGTATTGGGATGTGGTCGGTGGAGAGCTTGTGCTCGCTGCGTACTCCTATGAGCAGGGGGCTGCCTCGCCTGCAAGAAGACACCGAGTTACAGCCCTCAGCACCCAAAGATTCATCACCTTGACACCCGACCTGAAAGGACTGTTGTTCTCCAGCACAGCAATGGAACCGAACTTTAAAACAAACCCAAAAGCGAGCTCCTCCCAGAGAAGTTGTTGGTGCTGCAAACACAGGAGGCCTCAAGATAGAGCGGACTAATCTCTGAATAAACACAACACAAGGACATGAGGAATCTGGCTCAAGCTTAGCCAAAACTCTGCAGGAGTAACTGCAGGCCCACAGCCACCTGAACCAGGAACGTGCTGGCTGTTGCTCGCCGTACGTATCCGCAAACGGCTGTTGGCACCGAAACTCAGAACCTGTTTTAGGCACAACATGGTCAAACCGACCCGACTGATGCTGACGTTTAACAGCGGGGCAGACCTGAGCACCAGGCTGGCCCCGCAGAGGACTTGTCCGAACGCTGCCACATGCAAAGGAAAAGATAAAACCATCTCCTTTCAAATCTCTCACAACTGGAGTCTAAAAAACAACAACAACAACAAAAAAAAAAAAACCCAAAAAACCCAAGCAAACAGCTGTTCCAGAGCAGTTGGGGTACGGGTGGTCAGCAAGAAATTTTCAACACATTGCTGAGAATGTTTTTGTTATGATAAATAAGAAAGGAGAGAAAGGAAACGGAAAGCAACAGCCACCCTCACAGCATGATGAGAATAACCTCTACTCCACTGCCTTCTAACTTGGAGGGATAAAAAAAAACAAAAAGCACATCCCGTGCCACAAAAAACGTTCTTCCCAACAGCAACGCTTACCTGGTACCAACGGCTTGCCCAGGGTAATGAACACTTTTGAATACGAGGGCAAAAGCACCTTCCTGGAAGAAAGGAAACACAAACTGGTTATCCCTTTGCCTGCAGCCTGGGCCACCACGCCGGGATTCCCAGCACAGAAACTGCACCCCCGTTTCTGCAAACAGGCAAGAGAGACCGAACAGGGAGCTTCACAGCCGCCTCTTCACAACCGCCAGGCGCGGGGGGCTCATTCTGGCAGGCTGTGTGTCCCCCCGAGCCCGGGCAGCTCCTCCTCATCCACGAAACGAGCCTTCTCAACTCCCGCCCGCTGCCCTGGGGCAGCACGGCCGCTCGTGCGAGGGTCCCGCGTCAGTTCATGGTGCGGCGAGGGGACGGGCGACGGCAGAGCGTTGGGATAAAGCGGCGCCAAAGCGCTGGGGCGTCTGCTGAGGTGTGGTGCCACCGAGCGCTCTGCGGAGCCGTGGCAGCCCGCCCGCAACACGGGTTCTTGGTCTGCTGCTAGCACTGCTCCCGCCGGGCCCAGCACTGGAAAACCCTCCCGGAGAGGGCACCGGGAGGGGGCAAGCTGCAGCTGGGCGGGGGTCCTGCGCAGGGCAGCTCCCACAAGAGGCCAGCATCTCCTCCCGATGCAGCTGCGGGAAGAGCCGAGGAACTTACTCCCACTGTCCCCCCAGCCCTGCCACCCCCCACTCACCACCCCGCGCCCCAGGAGGGGCTGCCTCGGGGGGCTGCTGGGCCCCCGCATTTCGACATTTTTCACGTGAGTGTTGACTAATATTAAAGAAAACCGAATATAGGTCTGAGATGAAGAAGGGTCAGAATGACAAAGACCCTCCGTAACACGCGCCACAGAGCGTCCGCGCGCGGCGGTGCAGCACTGCAGTGCACCCGTTAGCGTGCGTGCGTCCGTCCCCAGCCGTGCCCGCTCCGCTCCCAGCATTACCAGCTGCTGGATGACCCTCTCCACCAGGGTGGTGAAGCTGATGTCGTCGCTGTCGCGGTTGTCGTACATGTACTTGACCAGTTTGGCGATGCTCTCCGTGTCCGTCTCCGACTCGAAGTCGTAGCCCTTGCTCTCCTGCAGCGACAGCACACGTTGGGTAACCGGCTCGCTGCCTTCCCTTCCCACCTTGCTTTTCCTTCCTTCTTTCCTTTTCTAATTTTCTTTTCCTTCCCTTTCCCCATCCTTTGTTCCTGCACTTCCTTTTCCCTCCTGTCTCATTTTTCTTTCCTATCTTCCCGTCTCCTTCCCTCCTGCATGTCTGCTTCCTTCTATTCCTTTTTTCCTTCCTGCCTTAAGTCCTACTTCCTTCTTCCCTGCCTTTCTTAGTCCTTCCTTCTTCCCTTTTCCCCTCTCCTGCTATTCTCCTTTTTATCCTTCTTTTTTCCTGCTTTCCTTCCTTTTTCCTGCCCTTCCTTTTTCCTCACTCATCTTCCCTTCCTTTCCCCCTGTTCTCCTGCATTTCCTCTCCTTGTCTTTCTTCCCTTCTCTCCTGTCTTTTCCCTTCTCTTTTTTCCTTTCCTTCCCCTTCCCTCAGACTCCTTCTCCTTCCTCCCATTTCCTTTTCATTCCCTTCCTTCCCTTCCTTTTCTCGCCTCCCATTTCCTTCCTTCTTCCTTTCTCATCTCCATTACTTCTTCCCTTCCTTTTCCTTGCCCTCCTTTTCACTTCTTTTCCCTTTCATCCCTTCCTCTTTGCTTTTCCTTCCATCTTTCTCCTCCATCCAGATGTACTTCCTCCCTTTTCCTCCTCCCCCCTGCCCCGTCAGCGGGAGGGAGGGAGCAGGAGGGTACAGGCAGGAGCGGGCGCGGAGCAGCGTGCACAGGAGTAGAAGGGTAAGTGTGAACGGGAGAGTGAGCGCGCACGCGGGGAGCGAGAGTGCAGTGAGTGCACGTGCTAGTGCAAAAGGGAGGGGAGAGTACGTGCGTGTGAGCGCAGGCTGAGCGTGCCCGTACCGTGAGTGCACGTGGAGTGAGTGCAAATGCAGAGCGAGCGTGCACACCTGTGCTCCCGGAGCCAGAGCCGGGGCAAGCAAGTGACCACGAACAGAGAAACGAGTGTGAGTGGGGGGTGAGCACGAGTGGAAGAGTGAGAGTGAGTGCAGAGTAAGTGGGGAAGCATGAATGGAGGCATGAGTGGGGGATGACTGAGTGCGAGGGGTAGTGTGAGAGTGCAGGAGTGAAACGGGGGGTGGGAGTGAATGGGAAAATGAGCGAATGGAGGTGAGTGTAAAAGTGAGTGGAGGAGTAAGTATGAGCAGGGGAAGAAGGGAAGGAGGCGAGAGTGTGGAGGAGCATGAATGGGAGGTGAGCAGAGTAGGAAAGCGTTGGGGAAATAAAAGTGTGTGAGAATGAGTGGGTGAGTGAGGAGGAGTATGTGTGAGTTTAAGTAGGGGAGTGAGGATATGAGTGGGGGAGAGAGCGCAAGAGTTGAGTGTGAGCAGGGGAGTGAGTGTGAGGGTGGCACGTCAGTGAGTGCAGGGGTAGTGGGTCTGAGCAGGGTGAGTTCAGGAGTGGGAGAATATGACAGCAGGAAATGGGGGAGTGAGGAGGAGTGGGAGGGTGATTGTGAGCGGGGAAATGGGTGAGTGTGAGTTCATGTGTAAGTGGGAGCGTAAGAACGTGAGTGGGGGAATGAGGAGGGGAGGAGTGAGAATAAGTGAGGGAATAAGGAGGCTGAGTGTGAGCGGTGCAATGAGTGTGGAAGGGTGAGTGGGGGAGTGAGGAGGGTGTGTGGAAAGGCAAGTGAACAGGAGAGTGTGAGTGAAGGGCAGTAACACGTGAGGTGAGTGGGGGAGAGTGGGGGAGCAAGTGGGGGATGAGGAGCAAGGTAGGGTGTAGGGGGTGAGAGGTGTGAGTGCAAAAATACGAGTGAGGGAACGGGGTAGTGAGTGGGGGCCTGAGTGAAGGAGTGTGAGTGAGGGGGGTGTGTGTGAAGTGGGGGACTGTGAGTGTGAGCGGGCGAGTGAGGAAACGGGGGGGGGAGAGTAAAGGAGTGTGAGCATGAGTGGGAGGGTGAGGAGGAGTGCAAACAGATGAGCGTGAGTGGGAGAGGGAGGGAACGGAACAATGAGGGGTGTGTGAGTGGGGAGTGTGAGCAGTGTGAGTGTGAGCATGTGCGTGGGGAACCAGTGGAGGAGTGGGAGTGGGAGAGAGTGGTGGGGGAGCACAAGTGGGCAGTAAGAGTGGGGGAGTGTGAATGGAGGAGAGTGAGTGTGAGGGGGAAGTGTAAGCTGGGGTGCGTGAGCAGAGCCGTGAGTGAATACGAGAGTATGAGTGAGGGAATGCAGTGAGTGCGGAGCGTGTGAGTAGGGGAGGGTGAGTGTGAGTGAGATAGGGAGGGACTGGGGGGATGTAAGTGTGAGGATGTACTCAGAGCAGGAGGCAGTGGGAGAGTGTAAGTGCAAGTGGGAGTATGAGCGGAAGAGTGAGTGGGAGAACAAAAATATGAGTGGGAGGATGTGACTGGAGGAGTGTGAATGTGAGTGGAGTGGGAAAATGTGAGAATACAAACGGGGGGGGTGGGGGAGGGGGTGAGCAGGGGGGTGAGCAAGTGCCGCGCGCGGGGCGCGGGGGTCACTCACCAGGAATTTCCGCAGGTCCTTGTAGTTGGTGATGATGCCGTTGTGGATGACGATGAACTCTGGAGGCAGAGAACGGCCCCGCTCAGCCCCCGGCCGCGTGGCACGGACGGCACCAGCCGCGTCACCACCGCGCTGGGCAGAACCGAGCGCCAAGCCTCGTCCCCCCGGCATGACCCCCCGGCTCTGCCCCATTTGGCGTGGCCGGTGACCGGGAATGGCAGACGATGACAACGACCCGGGTGGGCCCAGGGCTACGGAGATCCCACAAAGTTCCTGAGGGGGCCCACACCTGGTGGCTCCCAGCCGGGGGGAGACGGTGGCCAGCCCCACCGCGGCCGGGCTGCGCCCCACTGCCCCACTGCAGCACGGAGCGCAGCCACCCTCTTCGTGCAGCCATGATTAGGAAGAAAACCATAATTAAACGGGGGGGGGGGGGAGTATCCAAAATCCCACCCCAAAGAATAGCCACGAAAATTCTTCACCTTCAGTTTCATTCATTCATTTCCACCCCCTCCTCACACTGTGCCCATCAAACCAAGTCCAAACCCCTCCAGCCTCACAGTAACGGGGGTCAGCCCCACAGCCCGCCACAACCCCCCCGCCCTGGCACACGCCGGGCACCAGCGACAGCCACCAGCTTCCCCGGACGCCCCCAGACCCGCGGCTCCCCACGCAGCCACGCTCACCGTTGTTTTTATCCGAGCGCTGCGGGTGGCTGTTGATGGGACTGGGCTCGCCGTGGGTAGCCCAGCGGGTATGGGCGATGCCAAGGTGCACGTCAAACTCGATGTCAAGGTCCATGTCCTGTTGCTCTGCAGAAGTAAGAGAAGTTTTCAGCACTGAGGGGCTGCCCTACCCCAAGGTCAAGGTAGGCGCCTCGCCAGGCCACCGGGGTCCACAGGACAGCAACACCCACCGGGAAACACCATCCACAAATCCAACAAAGCACCCAGCTTGTTCAGAATGCAGATGCACGCAAGCAACCTCCCCGCATTCCTCACCCCGCCAAAATAAAATCAAACAACTTTAAGAAAGAATCCAACCTTAATTTTATCTCTCAGGGCTGCACCTTGCCATCCTGTCAGCTGTGACCGAACCAGCCCGTTTCATGGTTACGTACAACTATGGTCAGAATATTCATCACTAACCCTTGTTTCTAGAAAGCATGCCATTAGCATTAATGTTTCTTTGGTTAAAAAAAAAAAAAAAAAAAAAAAAAAAAGTATTCCTTTTGTTCTGTAAGCATCTCCACAATCTCTTTAGAACCGTAGATGCTGCGATCTTCTTCAGCAGGCAAACATTCCTTCAGAAATATTTTGTGTATCTTCTATTTCTGCAAGGCACATACCGCCTCGCCGGGACTTTTCAAGGTCCTGCCTTCCTCCACGCTACGACTAGACCTGCCCAGCTCCCCGTCGGACACAGCGCTCTGCTCCGTGAGGTTAGTGCTAGCACAGGTTAGAAGTTCAATCACAACCACACGGCGGCTCTCGAATGCAAACTAGAGATCTTTACTCCTCTGAAAAGCATCTCCCCGTCCTCACACCGCTGACCCAAGAACTTCGTGTTTCCTCGCGACGCGCACCGATTGATGAGCTGAACGCTTAAATCAGGGTAACCCAGAGAGCAGAAATGGATGCAGAAGACCTCACTCTCCGCGTTCTCATCAATTTGACAGCTGCACACATACATCAGTGCTTTCCTGAAGCCAGCTGCATCGCCCATCGCCACTCGGATGGACAGCTTTAGCTGGGACAAGCATTACATATGAAAATTCAAAATTCAACTGGTGAAGTCATTAGAGAATTTCTCTTTTTGCCCAAGCTCTAGGTCTCTGATAATTATCTGCCAGATATTCCCCTTTATCCAGCTTAAGGAGTATTTTTGTTTGGGGGTTTTGGTTTTGTTTTTTTTTTGGTCTGTTTCCTAAACTGTATTTCACGTCTATTTAACTTTAACAGGATGTGATTCATTTTGTCTTGAGAAATCAGGACTTCTCTGTAACTCCATGACAACACCCACAGGATCACTGGGTTCTTCACAGCACACGAGCGTTTACATCTCAGGTGCTTTATAGACGAGTTATTTGGAAAGACAGTGTTTCTGGGTAAGCCAGCTGATATTCAAAACACAAATGAGGTCAGAGGACATTTCAAGGAAAGAGAGGAGGCCAAGAACAAAAGGGAAATAAAATACGTACTGTGAACCTCTTCATCCAGAGCCTTCACTTTCCCCTTCTGTTTGATAAGCTGGATTTTGCAAGCGTTAGCTTCCCAGTCCTTGTCATTTCCACCATCGATTCCCACACCTAAGCACCACCACAGAACACGAAGAAAGAGTGTGAAGTGCAGAAGGGGTATTACAGTATCTTATATAAACAAATACTGCCGAATTATTATCTTTTTTTCCCCACAGTGCCCTTTCTCCCAACAGCCGACCCTCCAAATAAAGGCAAGAAACCCCTTAGGTCAGAGGTGAGTTTTCCCTTCGTCATCTTGTAGGTATTTTAAAGCCTTAGGTAACAGGCATCAGGAACGTTTATAGAAATCTGGATCCTGAAAGTTAACCCAAACCTCTGACCACATGACCACAGGCACATCCAATTTGTGTTTCAGCCTTCAAAAGTAAAAGACAGCGGAAACACCATTCACAAACGCACCACAAAAATCATCATTTACAAGCCAAAATTCAAAAAAATAATCACTTGCTCAGAGCGAGCTACCTGCAGAATCATAGCCTCTGTACTCCAGCCGCTGGAGCCCTTTGATGAGGGTCTCCAGGATCTCCCTTCTTGTCCGGGGAACATGGTAGTTCAGGTAAGCAAAGATGCCTGTACGGGGGGAAAAGAGCAGAGCTTTAAACAAAATCACAGCTGAGGAAACTCCGTACGTGCCATCCACACGGTACGCGCACGTAACGAATCCTCAGACTGCCCCTCGTACTGAGGCCACCCTGCAGGAAGGTACCGCCACGTCCACAGCAATTCCTGATCCCGCCTGAGGTCCAATGGAGAAGGTGCCACCAACACTGAAGAGATCAAAACTAACGACAAAACGCCAGCATCTTTCTGGTGACACTGAAAGCAACCAAACAGGAAAATAATAAGCCTGGGCGCGATGGGAGAAAGAATTTCCGCGGGAGCTGGACCTGCAGGACAGAAGGAGCTGTCAGGAGACAATGCAGGGGATGGGAAACTAATCACTGCAGATGAAAAATTCAAGGTGCAGTAACACTGAGCTTTGCATGCTGAAGAACCATCTTTAAAAGGAATTCTTCCTTGAACAGCTTTCTCTAAGTTCCTCCCACAGACTAAGAAAAAAAAAAAAAAAAAAAAAAAAGTCATTTAACTCATGCAAACACCCTCAAACTAATGAGAGCTATTTTTCCTGTAGGTTGCAAAGGAAGATAAATTATTGCTTCTATTTTTAAGCAGTGATGGGGACACACAAATTCCTAGATTTCTAATACCAACTATGGCTCTATTTCAGAAAGATTTCCTTTGGTGCCGTCGGGAAGCAGCAGCGTGAGAAGACATTCGCTGCATGCTAGAAATATCTGTACTTGAAATCCACCGTTTCGCCCTGTCTAACATTTCCAAGGAGAAAAATGTCTGCACGGAATAAAAGGCAGACGGGTTTCACGCAGACATCCATATATGTGACCAGTAATTCAAGGTTTGTCATTCGAGAAACTTCGCCAAAACCTCTGGAGGAGAATGGCGTTCTGTTGCACGCACAGAAAAACAAAATCCTTTTAAAGGCATCCCGAATCTTTAATTCCTTCCTGATAGCACTGCCACACAGCCGGCCTCACAGCTCCCAGCTTCTATTCCTGTGAACGGTTTTACTCCCAAGATGATTTTTGGAACCTCTATCTTTGCTCCATCTTTGCTCATCCACACTTTATTTTAAAGAACATTTGAAAAACTGCATTCTTCAGCTGCTCGCGTGTTGGAATTAAATTATTCAAAGCCTTTTGATGTCTTAATTTATTTTGTAAAGTAGAAACGTGGGCTACTCAGACTTGATGGATGCACCGAATACCACACAGCAAAGTGCTGAAACATTCACAAGTGACTTTTTACCCTGAGCGGGGACAACGAGGTCGTGTGCAGCCATGTAACATTCTGACATTTTCCCACTCTTCTCCCTTTCCCACGGACTTTGGCTACGGGTCTCGGGACAAGTTTGTTCACCAGCTTCACCCTCCCATTCCCAAAGCACCAGAAATTACACCTCCCTGCAGTTCTGCTGCAAAAAGAGCACACCACGTCTCACTTATTTTCTTCTGTGTTGCTAGAAAGAATTAGGTGCACGTCCTGTTGTTCCTCCCTCTGAAACCACGCAGGCAGATGAAGAAAAAAAAAAGAAAAAAGGAAAAAAAAAAAAAAAAAAAAAAAAAAAAAAAAAAAGGGGGGGGGGGGGGGGGGAAGAGCTTTTCCATTGGTTTCTTTAGCTTCTGCCTTCATTTCCGCAAAACCCAAAGCCTTTTCTGATAACCACCTGCAAGACTATCAGGACCAAGTTTACAAAAATGTGCAGTTTCACTTCTGTTGCTCCTAACACCCCACCCCAAGCCTGCAGCCAGGGCTGCTGCTGCCATCTCCTGATGGCATTTGCTCCAGTAACGACACCGAGACAGCGAGGTCCAGCTCCGCAAACCTGGCAACTCACAGCTCAACAGTTCAACAGATAAACACCGGCAGCAGTTAACAACCTCTGCTCTATCTCCAAAGCCTCCTCTGAAGGATACTTCCCCCGCGCTGTCAATCTCCAAACCCTCCTCCCAACCCTTCTGGGGAAAAAAAAAAAAAAAAAAAGTTTTCCAATTTGAGATACTTAGTTCGCTCTGTTTCTAAAAACCACATTCTTCAGGCAAACAGCAGCCTCCCTGTTTACAAGTGAACCGGCTCCAAGTAGATGTCATCCCGGCTGAAGGACGGCACATTTCGGCTAGATCCTGGATGCCTGAAGTCCTTTAAATGACTTCCAGGTCTCGCAAGGGGAGCACAAGGCAGGCTGCCTCACTAGCAGGCAGCTGGAAGAGCCCCTCTCTCCGTATTTACCAGAAACTTCCCAAACAGGTGCTCAGCGGAGTGCCGGCATCACACAAAAAAACAACAAGTGTTCTGCCACAAAGCAGAGAAAACAAGCACACGAGATGTCTTCGGAAAGGTTCCAGCGGCTCCTGCCATCTCCCTTTTCCCCAAAGCCACCCACCACGGCACCCAAGGTACAGCTGCTCCAGAAGGCGTAATTATAACCACCACGAGTAATGACGGAAACGTGAACGCCGCATACGTTTTCCCGAATTAGCCAAATAATTTCGGAGCTGAAACCTCTCTCCGTACCTCGGAAGCAGGCGCTTCCCACCCCTTCCCACCCAAAGCTCTCCGGCAGCACGGGCAGCCCCTCACCCGGCCGAACCACCTCCCCCATCCCCACAGCCCCCTCGGCGGCATTGGCCACCTCGCTCTGGCGTAACCAGTCCCACCCAGTATACAGCCACCCGGTAAGTTGTTCCACCACCACGGCACACCACCAAAGGCCACCCAAAAAGCGGGATATGCTCTTTTGAGCAAACAGGGGCCAAGGACGAGCGTTAAGGTGCTCTGGAGCTCGCACGCCAGGCTGGCCGTGGCAAGAGGGTCCCTGAAGTTCTCGGCAGCAAACGGCAGCAGCGCGAGAGGCACAAGAGCCGCGTTGACGGGAGCACTGGGGAGCCCTTCTCCCGCAGGGCATCGTGCTGAGCCAACGGGGGGCGAAAACGGGACAGGCTGTCAAGCTGGCACGCGAAGGGTGAAAGCCACTGCAAAGCTTGGGGAAGGACCTGGGGACCCGCGCAGGAGCGATGGGGACGCACCAAGAAGGGAGAAGAAAGGAGGGCTGTAGGAAAGGTGGGGGGACGCAGCACAAACAGGACAGCAGGGTTATTGTAAGCAGCCTGCCCCCCACCTCACACCCCCCCTTGGCCACCCACCAGCATCTCCAGGCCTCCCCTGTAAACACTGGGGGATTCGGGGTTGATTCAGCTCAGCTTTTAGATCTCCAGAGGAAAACACCTGGAGCGATAATGGAGACACCGCTACGAAAATAAAAATTCTAAGAACCCACCTGCGATCGACACGTTTTAGGAACGATCAGGCAAGTTAAGAGAAGCAGGTTTAAAGAGCAGCTGCCACGGGGACGTGGAGGTGGCCCTCCCCTGCGCCCCAGGGACACCGGGCATCGCCCCTGTAACGCCACCGGGCACACCGCTACAAACACCCAGCTGCTTTCCAGGCTGCGACACGGCATTTTAAATGAGGGTATTTTCCATCGAGGTGGACTGGGGAGCCCAACGCAGAGAGCACAGAGCCCCGTCCCCCCAGCACATCTGTAACTGGTGACACGGGCGCAGCCCAGAGGGGCAGGGGGACACCGGGAAACCACACGCCTGGAGCCCCAGCAAGGCCACGAAAATCCAAGTCTTCCATGTGAAAAAGAAGTCTAACTCCATAGATGGGCACAATTATTAAGCAGAAAGTCGGTTTCTTTACATAAAATAGTTTTGCAAATGTGAGTTGATCACTTTAGCCTCCATCCTGCTTCTGGCGCAAGGATTGCAACTTATTTTGAACAAAAAAACCCAGCAACAAACAAAACAAAACAAAAAAGGCTTAAAACCCAAACTATGTCCCTCAAGGCAGGGCTGACTTCGGACATCACCTTGTTAAATCGGAATTCAGATCAGACAGTGGCTTGAAAAGTTGGTTTTCTCTGCACATTTTAACAAGCTCAGTCACACCTGAACTGAAAAAAAAAAAAAAAACAAACCACCCAACAACCCAAAACTTGACTCCTTGAAACAGATCACAGCTGCCAGCAGTGTACCACAAAACACCACGTACTGAATGGGCACAGGGCGGACAGTGGCTTCCTCCGGGAAAGGACGGCTCATCTGGAACGAGACTGAAAATCGGCACTGTTTATTTCCACACATACTGTAAACAAACAGAAAACATCTATCTAGAAAGGAGCCAACTTGGCATTTGTCTCAGGCCTTGAAAAAAAAAAAAAAATAATCTATTAATCACAGCCCAATTTTATTAAGATCATTCACAAGGGCTGTGAAAAAAATAGGAATCTAAGAATACAAAAAAAAACCAAAACCAAAACAAAACCAAAGAATTCAGTGCTTCTCATCAGAAAACACAGAAACTATGAAAAACAAGCCAAGTAAAAGAAATGCAAATACAGTATCAACGCTGTGAACTACGTGGACATGCTCCTAAAAAAAACTCAACCCTGTAAACACTGGGAGATTCAGGTTTGATTCAGCTCAGCTTTTAGATCTCCAGAGGAAAATACCTGGAGTGATAATAGAGACACCACTATGAAAATAAAATTCTAAGAACTCACCTGCGATCGACACATTTTAGGAACGATCAGGCAAGTAAGACAAGCAGGTTTGAAAAACCTTTGAGAAAACAGGAAAAAATGAAGGAAAAATAATATGTAAAAATTATGCATAATTAAAGTAAAAAAAGGGACAATAAGGCGGCTGAAAATGAACACAAGTCCTCCTAAACACATGACTTACTAATGTACAAGCTAAAAACAAATATCTGAAGGCTTTTCACCCATTTATGACACTTGATCACAATGAATTATGTATAAATAACAGTTTCATTTACCGGAAACATTTTCAAATGCATTTCATTTTCTCTTTTCAAACATCCCATAATGATACGATTCGTCATAGCCGGAGAAAATTTCAATCCACATTTAGAAAACAGCATTTTTACTGGCTCTACCCTAACTATTGGATTATTCAGGAATATATGAGCAATCACATCTCTTAATCACTTCCATCTTTTAAGCACAATTCCACTGTCCTCAACAGAAACACTGATGAGAAAAAAAAAAAAAAAGACCCAAACACTTGTTATGCTTCACTGATCTAAGTGTTATTTCTGAAAAAAAATGTTTATTTCTCCCAGCAGCCACCAACACGGGCTCCGCAGATTAATTCTGTTCTAGAATTAGACTTCAAGCCTTCGGTCCTGTCCGTGTAAATGTACGGCAAGGAACGCGGCGGTGCCGAGGCGAGGGGCGCTCAGGTGATACGTCCCAGCAGGACGCAAGGCCCTTTAGGAAAATAAACCTCTTTTTTTACTCAAAAGCTGAACAAAGGATCACTTCATTCAGCTACAAAACATAGCCTTCCCCAAGGTGGAACGCAGCACACAACCCTACCGCACAGTTTAGGCCACAAAAGACCTTTCTTCCCCACCCTCCGAGATGTGTTTTTCTCCAAATCGCAATGTCTGGTTAAAGCCTTGCTCCCTCCCTCCCTGTGCTTACATTCAAATCAATCTCCACGATTTAGAAAATGAAAAGATATCAACTGCACAGATCTTTACAGCTGCTTGAAGGCTTCCGTGAGGAGCACTGTCACAAAAGCGCCAATTTTTCCTTCAAAGTGACAATTCATTTAAATTACAACAGTCAATGGAAACATGTTGGTTTTGATGGAATTCCCACGCAAATCTAGCAAATTTCCATCGGGGTCCCATCTGGTGCACCACCAGCTCATCCCCCCTTGCCAGCCTAGACACCATGTGCTGAAAATGTGCAAAACTTGAAGTCCAAAACAGAACATCCCTGAAACCGACCCTGAAACCCGCGAATTTCGGGTCCCTAGCAGACCTGAAAAGAGGAATTTCAGTTTCAGCTCAACTTACACATTTACACACCATTCAACTCCAAGTGTTCTTCAATAATAACGCCGCACCTGCCCTCTGTAACTCACGCTCCAGAACACGCCAGAAACAGGTGGTGTTACAGAAAACCAGGATATACGAACGACGTTTAATTACACCACCTGGACAAGCCTTGAGCTGGCATTGTTCAAGGTGAAACATCCTATGTGAAACAAACAAACAAAAAAAAAAAAAAACAAAAAAAAAAACCACCCTGTGAACTTCCTTCTAGTCCAGCACCATCTGCAATTGTGAATTCCCAGCTAAAATAAGACAGCAGCAAGCACACTGTGGGAATTTATATCTGACAGGCTCAGAAAACACAATACCCCTGTCTGGAATACACTAATATACTTCAGGATTAGAACAGCAGTCACGCTTTACAACATAATAAAACATTTCAACTAGTAGCTTGACGCAGGACTTTGTACAAACAGACTGAGAAGTTGTTCAAAGCACGTCAGCTTATCGTACGGTTCTTGAATCGCACTAAGACTCGCCATCACAGACAGCCTGGTATGTATTGCTTTTAAGTAAAATAACTTGAACAATATACTGTAGAACACAAAACGTATCCTTTCTTGCAGGTTTGTCTTAAAATCCTTACCTGGTGAACCACCAGAACAGGTATTCAGCTCTTGTGAAACTCAGCGCTCTTTAGAAAACATTTTAAATAATTAAGCACAAACTGGGCCGCCTTGAAGACTTCACGGCAGACAGCTGACAGACTTTACCAGAAGAGCATTTTCACCAAATGCACGTTCAGTATTTCTGTTGCCGAGTGTCACCAAAACACTTTTTCTGAGAGCTTCAATCTCCTGTGACCTTTTCGGTGCTCACGTTCCCTTATTTCCTGGTAAGTTCACAGGCAAATGAAGTGAATCACTGCTTCCAGGTAAGAATAAATGGTCTTCTCCAGCATCCTGAATACGTGAAGTTACTCAGGAACAGCTTCTGCTAATCCTTCTACACAAGCAGGAAAGCCTTCAGGCTAGGTTTACTGTTGGATTTACAAATTCCTTTATACCATACCGTATACTGTTAACACCATTTCAACAGACGATGTTATCAGCATATCCACTTGGCAATTGTAAAGAACCCTTTATCCTCGCGATGATTATTAGGCCTCAAGTCTTCAACAAATTAGATGCAGGCTCCTAAATACCACATACATAATCTACATTACGGTCTAGGAAAAGCAATAAAAATATTCTTCTTCCAACTACAGCAGGGGAGACACCAGGCAAGTTCTAACCCAGACAGCAATCATCGTGCAGAACAAAGTCGCAGAACCGATGCATCAAACCCACTGGCCAGGCTGTGCGACCCGCTGCCCAGGCGGCTGGCTGGCTGATGCAGAACACCGTGCCAGCCCCGACGTACCAAAACACGGCTGAGTCTTGGTCAGAAAAAGGTCAGAAACAAGCAGACTTGTCAGTACGACGTCTGCAAGCTGCATATGGGGGTTTGCATTCGATCCGTCAATTGAATTGCGCTGGGAGAAAAGCACTGCAGAGGAACACCCACCCGGTGGAGAACCACATTTGTCCACTGGATGCTTCTACTGCCCAGGCACACACCTCTTCAGCTAAGGAGGGCCGGGTTTCTCCTGTCTGGAGTAAACAGGGACTCACTCTGGGCAAGAGCCACCACCCCGTGCTGCACAGAAGGTGCGCCCAGGCATACACACGGTGTTTCAGCAGGCAGGAGGGCAGCCCCGCTGATGTCCGTGCAACCCCAACACTGGAAACCTGAGTCTGGCAGACCCCACTGATGTCCGTGCAACCCCAACACTTGAAACCTGAGTCTTTCTTAAACCTGTTTTTATCTTCAGCAATCGCCAGTAACACAGGAATAAAATTCTCCAGTCCCTTTTCATGGTTTAAAAAGTCACGGCATACAACAGGTTTACTTATTTACGGAACAGTCTATCAAGCTACCTTGAAAAACCTGTTTTCCAAACTATTTCATAGATGCCATTGAACTGGTTTGGTGCATTCAGACCAAACCACATGTAATTTATACCTGGCTAGGTCTTTAAACTGCAAGTCTGTAACACACACGAGGAACAAACCCTATTTTTCCCGTAACACTGTCAAAACCAAAACCCCAGCACACAGACACAGCAGGCCCGTTATTTATGCTAGGCATCAAGGAACTGAACTTCGAGGTTGCTTTCCATAACCTGTCAAGTGGTACGAGCACACCAGATCATGGGATCTTGCAAGATCCTATACACGTACACCTGAACATCAGATCACCAGTATGCTGAAAACACCATGTTGGTAATTCCAGCCCTGAAGCTGTCACGGAGGAACTCAGGTAACAGCAGCAGCACTGTCACCTTGTTTTAAAAAAGGCTCATCTTCGTAAGTACCTTTCTATGTGAGCTGAACTGGATAAAAATCTGAATGCAGACCACGTAACCACCAGACAGCGTGGCAAGTTGAAGCAATCTATATCCTGACTTACGATTCTATTACAAAATGTTGTCTGAGGGTTCGTACAAGCAACCAGGTCCACACAGCTCTCACTACAACACTGTGTAACATGGCTACTCAGACCTTTTGCAGGGCACGGTACGAGAAATCAGAGCCGTCTGCTCCAAGATACTCACCACTTCAGCTAGGGGAGCCAGTTAAGCCTTGTTAGCGTAAGTACTCGGAGCATCACAAGCCAGCTCTGCCTACATATGACACTTGCAGGGCAATCTCAGAGAACAACACCTCAGGTTGTTCACCTTGCTCCTTTGCTGGAGTCTACCGGTGCTGTATGGAAAAATGCCCAACCTGCCACTGCGACTCGTGTTTCCCACCGTGAGCAGAGCCCACCGCTCCTTTTGCCTTGTGCTCGCCAGCCGGACTGCGAACGGCCGCAGCACAGGAGGCTGTGTTCCTTGGTTTCTGCCAATGGCACTTAACCACAAGTCACAAGAGTTCACGTGGTAGCACCCTCAGACTCCAAACAGTCCCCCTCCTGTTCCCTACAGAAACCTTTAACTGCCTTCGGCCACACACTTCCTGCGCTCAGAAGCTCCTCAACTTCCAAGGCTCATTTTGCTGTATTAATGTGCTCAGTTAATGCTCTCTTCTTCTCGTTTCTCGCTGTAGGATCTACCTCTGGCTCCCAGAACAGGACACAATAACAGAGCCAGTAATGCTTAATGCCCTTCTCACCATTCCATCAAATGTTTCAACATCCGAGAAGAACTTTGCTTCTATCAAAAAGGGGAGAAACACATTAAATCTTGAATGCAACCGAGTAACTCCCACAGCATTTTCAGGGCTTATTGCAATTAAAAAGACAAAGAGCAGAATGTTAATATCACACAGTTCACACCCTGGACCTCACATAAGGCAAGCACAAGGCACCAAAACCATCCCTATTCTTGCAGCAAGCTATTTATAACCATAATTATCCCTTCTATTCTTAGCTTCGCTCCACTTTGTACTTTTAACGCCAATTAACATAGTGTTAAACGTAAGCTGAAGCATGAATTTCGGATCACCTCTTTGTAGCGCTCCACAGACTTGACAATTTGAAGGTGGTGCCACTTCAGTCTCACAAAAACAATGGAATACGGCAATTTGCATAGCAAATATAAAACCCAGTCTTGCTTACAGCGCCCTTTTAATTTCGCACATAAAAATACAGAAAAAAAACAAAGGAGGAAACATGGAAAGACAAATAAGAAGAGTCACTGTTGTGTAAATTTCCATGGAAAGACATGGAGCCAACGTGACAGAAAGGAAGAGAAAGAGAAAAAGAAAGGATGATTTCTACTGCTGCATCCAAACGATGAGGTAAGTAATCGTACTAACGTGACAAACGGGAGTGCAAAGTACCAAAGTGACCCTGGGGAACAAGCCTCGCTGTCTCGTGCTCCAGCGCACCCAAGGCATGTGCTCAAGGCAGGGATGCTCCGCCGGGACACGGGTGGAGATGAGCTGCTGCACCACCCCGCAACCGACACTTCGACGCTGGGTTTAAACCCATTTACCCGCCTGCCTCAAGACCTACACTGCATAAACTTGCATCGATGTACGAGCATCCACATCAGGAGTTCTAACGCCTAAAAAAAGATAATAAAAACAGACAAGAGTTTCCCTGTAGAAGTGGGAGTGGTTGCGCTGCCATGCCCGGAGCTGCGTTCCCAGCGGTGAAGCCGCATCCTTCCCTGGAAGGTGCGTGTTCCTGATGCTCCCTGGGCAGAGGCTCCCGTGTCACTTGGCTGCTTTGGAAAGCCACAGCCTACAGGCACCTACAGCCCACCCGGCACGGGTCTGGGCTGCCGCCACGCTCCGCACCGCCGCCGCTCAGCCCGGACCCACCGGTAGCGCCGGGTGCCGGCCTTTGCACGGCCCGGCCACAGCGACGCTAACTGCGGGCCAATTCGCCCTTGCAAGTTATTAACGCGTTACAAGATGCCTCCCCCGGGGAACCGTACGCGGGCCGCCGGCCGGGTGATGACATCCCCAGATAACGGCGCCGGGGCCCCTCCTCGGCGCGGCCGAAGGGGCCGGCCCCGTTTTTCCACCCCGGTTCCGGGGGTGCCCCAGGGGCCGGCCTAGCGCTGCCGCCCGGCACGGCGGAGGGAGCAGGGCCGGGCAGCCCAGCCCCCCGCCCCCCCCAGGCCCCGCCATGCACCGCCCGGTTCCCCCGGCGGGCCGCGCCGCCCGGCCCTTACCGCACATGGTGCGCCCCCGTCCGCGGCCGCGCTGGCTCTGCGCGCCGGGGCCGCGCCGCCCGCCCCCCGCGGCCCGGGCCCATGGCGCAGGCCCGCCGCCCGGCCCGCCATTGGGCCGCGCCGCCCGCCCCGCCCCCGCCGCCCGCCCCGCCCCCGGCCCGCCATTGGGCCCCGCCGCTCGTCCCGCCCCCGCCCGCCCCGCCCCCGGCCCGCCTGGGACGTGGCAGCCGGACCCGCGGCCGCCGCCGGGAGGAGGGAGGGCGGCGCCAGCGCCCCGCGGCAGCGGCGGACAAAAGGCGGGGGGTGCCCCCCTCCCCCCACCCCCCCGGCGGCAGCTGCACCAACCGGGCGGCACCGGCGGGGGTAACGCTGGGATCCCCCCACGCGCCCGGCCGGGGAGGGAGCCGGGGATCCTGGCCCCGCAGCACACGTGGCCCGGCTGCGCGGCTCCCCCTCCGCCCCGCACCGGCGCAGCAGCCGGGCGGCGACACCAGTAAGATGGCCCCGCAAACTGGGGCGGGCGCGAAGCCTGGCCTGCGGGTAACGGCCGCGCAGCGCTGGGAAATATGGAAACACCAACGGCTGGGAGGGAGCCGGTCCCTTCCCGGGAAAACCGCTGCTCGCTCCGCTGGGCCCCGGCCCGGAGGAGTCGCCAAAGGGCTCCCGAGGAACCCAGAAAATGCCAACGGTAAAAAAACAGGAGGGGCCGATTCTGGGCTCGCTGGAGCCTGGCAGAGCACAAGCCGGAGCGGGAACGTCGCCCGCCCGGGAACCATCGGCCGGCAGCCAGCACGCAGCCCCCTGCTCCGCTGCGAGGGCCTGGCGGGACCAGCCCAGGTGCAGAGCTGCGACAAGCAGCTCGCCCAGTGCTTTACCTCCCAGTTAGTCCCAGTTCCTAGTGCTTTACCTCCCAGTTAGTCCCAGTTCCCAGTGCTTTACCTCCCAGTTAGTCCCAGTTCCCAGGACTGGCTTGTGTGGAGCTGCGACAAGCAGCTCGCCCAGTGCTTTACCTCCCAGTTAGTCCCAGTTCCCAGTGCTTTACCTCCCAGTTAGTCCCAGTTCCCAGTGCTTTACCTCCCAGTTAGTCCCAGTTCCCAGTGCTTTACCTCCCAGTTAGTCCCAGTTCCCAGTGCTTTACCTCCCAGTTAGTCCCAGTTCCCAGTGCTTTACCTCCCAGTTAGTCCCAGTTCCCAGTGCTTTACCTCCCAGTTAGTCCCAGTTCCCAGTGCTTTACCTCCCAGTTAGTCCCAGTTCCCAGGACTGGCTTGTGCAGAGCTGCGACAAGAGGCTCACCCAGTGCTTTACCCTCCCAGTTAGTCCCAGTTCCCAGGACTGGCTTGTGCAGAGCTGCGACAAGAGGCTCACCCAGTGCTTTACCCTCCCAGTTAGTCCCAGTTCCCAGGACTGGCTTGTGCGGAGCTGCAACAAGAGGCTCACCCGGTGCTTTACCCTCCCAGTTAGTCCCAGTTCCCAGGACTGGCTTGTGCAGAGCTGCGACAAGAGGCTCACCCGGTGCTTTACCCTCCCAGTTAGTCCCAGTTCCCAGGACTGGCTTGTGCGGAGCTGCAACAAGTGGCTCACCCGGTGCTTTACCCTCCCAGTTAGTCCCAGTTCCCAGAACTGGCTTGTGTGGAGCTGCGACAAGCAGCTCGCCCAGTGCTTTACCTCCCAGTTAGTCCCAGTTCCCAGTGCTTTACCTCCCAGTTAGTCCCAGTTCCCAGGACTGGCTTGTGTGGAGCTGCGACAAGCAGCTCGCCCAGTGCTTTACCTCCCAGTTAGTCCCAGTTCCTAGGACTGGCTTGTGCAGAGCTGCAACAAGCAGCTCACCCCATGCTTTACCTCCCAGTTAGTCCCAGTTCCCAGGACTGGCTTGTGTGGAGCTGCGACAAGCAGCTCGCCCAGTGCTTTACCTCCCAGTTAGTCCCAGTTCCTAGTGCTTTACCTCCCAGTTAGTCCCAGTTCCCAGTGCTTTACCTCCCAGTTAGTCCCAGTTCCCAGTGCTTTACCTCCCAGTTAGTCCCAGTTCCCAGTGCTTTACCTCCCAGTTAGTCCCAGTTCCCAGTGCTTTACCTCCCAGTTAGTCCCAGTTCCCAGTGCTTTACCTCCCAGTTAGTCCCAGTTCCCAGTGCTTTACCTCCCAGTTAGTCCCAGTTCCCAGTGCTTTACCTCCCAGTTAGTCCCAGTTCCCAGTGCTTTACCTCCCAGTTAGTCCCAGTTCCCAGGACTGGCTTGTGCAGAGCTGCGACAAGAGGCTCACCCAGTGCTTTACCCTCCCAGTTAGTCCCAGTTCCCAGGACTGGCTTGTGCGGAGCTGCAACAAGAGGCTCACCCGGTGCTTTACCCTCCCAGTTAGTCCCAGTTCCCAGGACTGGCTTGTGCAGAGCTGCGACAAGAGGCTCACCCGGTGCTTTACCCTCCCAGTTAGTCCCAGTTCCCAGGACTGGCTTGTGCGGAGCTGCAACAAGTGGCTCACCCGGTGCTTTACCCTCCCAGTTAGTCCCAGTTCCCAGAACTGGCTTGTGCAGAGCTGCGACCAAGCAGCTCACCCCATGCTTTACCTCCCAGTTAGTCCCAGTTCCCAGGACTGGCTTGTGCGGAGCTGCGACCGAGCGGCTCGCCCAGTGCTTTACCACCCCTTTGTCAGCTGTGGAGGGGGGCTCACTTCCAGTTCTGATTTCTTTTCCCACCTCCACGTCTTTAATTACCAAATGCCTCGTGGCGGTGGCGGGCGATCTCCCGGGTGAGGAAGGAGCCACCAGCCCAGCAGAAGGTGATCACCAGAACCACACGCGGTGCACCCTGGCACAGCAATCCCGCTCTCCTCAGCTGTGGCCACTGTTCAGACTCTCCGTTACTGATCTGACGGGCACAACCGATTCACCCGCTGCTTTATTGCTCTTAACGGTGTTTCTTTGCTGCCCTGCAGCAGCTCCCAGTTCATGACTTCTTTACCCCCAGCAGAATTTAAGAATACACACCTAAAATAACCTACAGCATTATCAGAGGGCAAACTCCTGCTTATAACGTAGGATGCCCCAGACCTGAAGGACCATGGACAGTCCTTACAAACACTCCCAAAATACATAGCTCACGTCAGCAGCACAGCAAATACCAAACTTTATGACTTAAATCTATACCATACTTGATGCTATAAAAATTAATCCCTCAACCCGAGGCTAACTCATCCTTCTATATGTAACAATCTGGTGCAAATTCCTCAGAATTTTACACATACAGAACATTCCATGTGTTCAGTCTGGAAGTGGCTATTTAATTCCCCTCCCCCAAGCCAATATTTATGCCCCATGTTCCTCTGTTGAGGTTTGCTGTACATACAGCACGTGGGTTTACTACCATGTATAGTTCACACGAATATACACATGCAACTCGCTACCAAATGGAGAAATGTGAAAATGTTTCCCAAACTCTCTCTCACACATACAAGCGTTTTAAAAGTAACTAAAGGGCTCATGGCTGGGAAAAAGAATACCTGCTTTCTTCTTCTCCAAGCTCAACACACTTCACTTCAAATAGAAGTCCTGGCTGAAGTCCTGAATTTTACTGGTGAAGATTACCACCTCCCAGGAAAAAAAGAAAAAAGAAAAAAAAAGAGTATGTTTTGTGATCCCTGACACATAATGCACTTCGAATTCTAACATCAGGTGACATGAGGTATTTACTCCTGCTACTACCTTGGAAGTACCTGCTCCAAAAATGCTGTCAGCTGTTAGCTGCCTCACAGTGTACGTTACAGTATTATCAGATGACAAACAGGCGGATTTCTCCTAGAAACGTGGAATGAGTCACATCCCAACAAAAAGCACATGTCCACCTGTGAACAGTTCCAAGATGACAAGAGTTTAGATAGCTGTAATCAACTCCCTGTAAAAGAGAGTTCTAGAACAGCGCTCAGAAAACATGAATGGATTTTGTGTGTCTTCTCTAGCTGACATGGGTGAAAACATAAACAGCTGAATGGCAGACTGTAATTTTGCCGTTACCCACAGCACAGCAAAAATACCAAAGTACTTTTTTCTCTTTAAAAAAATGCCAGAATAATTTCAAGTAGTCATTACTACTATAAACATAATGACTAACTGCAATTTTTTCTTTCTAAAAAATTATTTCTACAAAGAAAAACTTCAGAGTCAAAAAACCATGCTGACCGGAGCATTACAGTACAGCACAGCTTCCCAGCCACCTAACTGACAAGCCCTCCAAAAAAAACCAACTGCAAGGCCACCCCATGACATACCGTACTGTCACCGGGGCTGCCGGCCACCTCATTCACTCCTAAGCTACACACTGAGTAATCATTACTGTACTCCCCTTTGCCTCCGTGTCCGTGAACGGGCAAGGTTTTTTGGGTGAGCGGAAGAGATGGGACACCTCTCGCTAACGGGGATTCTATCTGTTTCAGACAGAGCTTGGAAGGTTCACACAGAAACTCTTAATGATTTGGGCTGATGATTTTACCACATTGGGCTATCATAGTGTTAGCATTTCTGGGTTTGGTTTTGTTCCCCAAGTGACAACTGGCATTAACCCCCTCCCTCTGTTTATCCAGAGTTGGAGACCCCAACTTTGCTGCTTTACACTGCAGAAATGCAACGGCTGCCCTAAAGAGCTTACTTTGTAGCGGGACAGAACAGATAAAAAGAGGACGGGATGCGAGCACTACGCACTTCTCTCTCCATGACAGAGCTCGAGGAGCTTGAGGACACACAGGATACATGCCGGACACGGAATCTCTTCAATCACAAGATCACAAGATTCTCAATCTTCAGCATCAGTACAGGCAGGCTTAATTTGGTCCTATTTGTACAAATCAAAACTCCAGTAAAAACAAGACTGCTTAATTGAAGAATAAAGACCACATCTTTAAGAGGACATTTTATTTAACACACAAAACAACTACTTCGCTGTTTAAGCTTTGGCTTATATAGTGCATTAATTTGACCAATTAGGCCTAAAAAGCTCTATTTTTCAGAAACCAGAACCATTGCTCACCATTCTATGGTTCACTGACAAAGAACACGGTGATAACGTTTGCACAAGCTCTCTTTCGGATAGTGTGAGCCTACTTTGAGGGGAATTTTGTCATGATACACTTGTAAGATCAGGCACTGCTTACTTCCTAACAGGGTAAATAAAACGTGGCAATTTCAAACCAATTTCCAAATCCTGAGTGGGTAATTTAAATGACTGTAAGTTATTACTCTCCATGAAAGCTGAAGAAATATTTTGCCAAAATACTTGTTTTCAAATTTCTAACAAGTAACATGAAGTTTACGGCTACCACATGCTGATCTGCATGGTATACAAAAGATTCTCCAACCACTTAATTGATCCTGTTTAGGGACTCAGTGGAATTACACCGGCAAGGAGCAAAAGAGGGGAACACACCAGAGGCTGTCAAATCTTTGTACGCAGGGAGTAACAGTATAATAACCATAAGCCAAATAATGGCCACGAACTCAGCTCGGTTGTGGCAGCAAAAAGAAATAGTATTTCTGTTAGCAAAGGCATCTGCTAAAGCTAGGCACCAGGAAGGAATTCAGTCCTACTCATACGAGTAAACAGAAGTACTTGCAAAGCCCAATTTACGTATCACAATTTCAGAACAATAAATATTTCTCTTCCCATAGCCTCTAAAACTGGAACGTGTTCTGCTCTGCCACGTCTTCCCTTGCTCAGCCAGGGCAGCCAAGTTACACATACGCTGCGCTCTTTGGCACTGCTGAAGGAACAAACAGGATATGGCATAGGTAAACACATTAATTTTCTTTGCTATCCTACAAATGTAATTTGTGCCCTTAAGCACTGCACATTCATCTTGATGTTGGAGTATGATGTTGAGAAACCACCTTTTGCAAGTTTAAACAGACCACTAATGGTGGCTGGACAATTTTACTTCTAAATAAGCTAATTAGTCTCTCCACTTACTAAAGCTGATGAGGATCATCTTCTTTAACTTTTAAAAGATATGATTTTTATAACAAAACTCACACTTTCTGTTTCTGTTGCTATTGGCTGCACAGTGGTAGTGAGCAAGTAGGTAACTTTCCACAAGTGATGGCAATATTACATCCTCCAAAATGAACATCAGAAGTTACAGGTTATTTTTCACACAAAAAAAGATATGAATCAAAAAGCTTTTTAACAAGACTTGATAAAAAAATTAACATTCCTAAATTTCCCAGTTATAGACCAAAGGCAGGGAGCCCTGCAAGCCCCATAAGGAAGCTGGGGGGAATAAACATTTAATAGTTCTCTTGCACAAAAACCAGTCAAGAAACTTGACTTCTGCCTTCTATTTTTGCCAGTCTTGAATTTTTGGTGTGAAAGAAAAACGCAGAGGCACATCACCAGTTTTGAAGCCCACCATTTCTTTCTTCACACAAAGAGGAGCAAAAGGATTCTTTTTTGAATGCAGGGCATTTAATAAATTAGTGGCTTAAACCGATGATACATTTTCACAGGTATAAATGCAACTATTTTTCTGAGAAGAAAGGCAAGTTTGTTTGCTCCTCAGCACAAAGACAGTTTACGTACACCAAGAGGTAAATACTTATTTGGCCATAGACGATGCTAGCTTAAGGAGAATTTACTTCCTTCTCCACGTCATCGTCGTCGTCAACAACCTGAAATCAAACCCAGAAGTAGCTTAGGTAAACAGTTTACGCAATCCTATGGGACTAAGGGTTTAAAGAATTTATTACATTAAATCCCTGCTGGACCCAAGGGGAACAGCAGTTACTCTACACAGCTGAATGACAATAGTCACATGACAAAGGAAAGAAAACCTTGTGATCAAAAATGCCAGGAGGAAACGCAGCTGAAATAGGAGCTGGTGAAGTTAATACAAAAGGCCACCAGAACAATCACTACAGCATATCGGATTTTTAATGAGAAAGCTAAAGAATCTGCATTTTAGGGGACAAAAGCTTGTTGCTTTTTATCACCCAAAGTCACCAAAGCACAAAGGTAACAATTGCTGGCAAACGGTGCCCAGTTCTGAGCTCCTCAGTAGAAAAGGAGACAGTCCAATGAGGTATCACCTCCCTCAACCTGCTGGCAATACTCCCCTTAAATACAGCCCAGGGTATCCTCAGCCACCTTTGCCATAAAGGCACACTCCTGGCTCAGGCTGAACTTGGCATCTACCAGCACCCCAAGTCCTTTTCTGCAAAGCTGCTTTCCAGCCAGGCAAGCCCCAGTGTATTTTGGTGTGCGGGACTTTGTAGGGTTCTGTATCTTTTGCTAAGATACAGTTTCCAACGCAGGAAAACTACACCTATACATCCTGTACTTTTGCTTAAACTGCCAACCTCTCCATGCTGGAAAGGGACAAAGACCTTCTTTTTCATTTAAAAAGAAAACAACTACTATCTCTCACCAACCCACCTGTTCCACGCCTTCTACTTCAGGGATGTAGAACTGGAGCATGTTCTGTATCCCGCTCTTCAGGGTGATGATGGAACTGGGACAGCTGGTGCATGAACCCTGCAACTTCAGCTGCACAATCCCATCCTCAAAGCCTTTATAAATAACATCACCACCATCTTCTTGTACTGTCGGCCTGGTGGAACACGATACTCAATTTAAAGCAAGTATAGCTGAAATAAGTTTCCTTCGAGAAATCTTCAGTAAAGCTAAATTTAACACACACAAAGAACTGTCACGATATAGTAACTAAAGCCCTCTTTCTCTACAACCACCTGGTTCAAATTTCCAACAACACATGCTGTGCTGGACTCTCTCACATAGAGAGCTACTGTGTTTTCCGTAGGATGTCAAGCAAAACACATTTGACACGAATGCAGCAGCATACGAAAAACCACTGAAGTTCTAGGGCCGTGGGTAAGCACCTTAGGAGTAGAGCTTGATTCAGCCTGCAAAGACATACTGGTTTGCATTGAGGCAGTCTCCACAGGTAACAATGATTGCCTCAGTTACGTGCCAAATAGGCGTTTGTCCTACCTCAGGAGCACGTGCATCTGTTAGCTGACTAGGGACAGCGATAAGAAGTTCTAAAGTGCTTCCATAAATAAATAGGCAGTTCACCATAGCTTACAGAGATCAGGAAAAAAACTCAACTATAAAAACTTAATCCTGCTAATGGGTGAAGAAGCCAGCATCTGATAAGATCACATCCCAGTACTATTAGCATTTCTGCAGCCTGGTCTCCATTTGCAAGCAACAAATGCCCTGCATTGTAACTGTATCCCCATAGCAACACTTTCCCAGACCAAGTTAAAACCATCAAGTTACTCTTAACAGAAGCTCTTTATACTGATTTCCAAAATAACTCTTTGAGAACTACACTCCTAAGAGAATAACCTATGAATCGGACACATTTATTAACAACTCACCATAGCAAATTATCTTCGTTCCAGAAAGCCAAAGAACATGACTAAAAATTCCGTTTTTCTTATTTGAAATTAACTGTTTTAACACACTACAAGGCATTTCAGATCTACATTCCCTCCATCCTGCACCTTCCGACAACTTCTTTGCATAATTTTTTAATCAACTAAACAGTAAATTCTCTGTATGTACCACCGGTTTATATATAGCTTCTGTAAACTATCCTGCTATAAAATGAAGTTAAGATACACTACTGCTAATATTCTCACCAACAGCTTCTTGGTCCACCAAGGGGTACAGGGGGAAGGAAATGGAAGAAAAAGGTGGGGAAAACCAGAAATCTGGGCAGAAATCCCGTGACTGTTACAAATAGCCACTGGGAAATCAAGAACTAACATACCAGAGGGAGCTTAAATGGCCACATACCCAGCGAGAGCAGGGCCTCTTGAATGCTATTTGCTATCATGGCTTTATACAATGATATACTTGGGTTACACTTTTCATACACGTTTGGGAAAAACGTTCCAGTTTATTCCTGCTTTTCTCCCTCTTTCCTTTCAGGAAAGCTAACCAATACCATCTGTCAGCTGAGATAACCAAATCTTTAAGTGATATCACTTTAAAATGCAGCATCATAACTTCTGGAAAAATTAAACTGAACTCCATGATTTTGACCCACACACAAGCTGCTGGGTCCTAGAATTTGTGAGCTGGAGAAGATGTTGCCATCGGGTATCACAGATTCGGGAACACATCAAGCATTTTCCCCTACATCTAAAATGTCAAGTTGCTTATCCCTTTCAGTTCACTCTGCAAGGCAATTAATGAGCATAAAAATATACTTCAGGTAAACAACATGATCCATAGCCGCTCTTGAGACTTCATTAGTTACCACCAGTTTCTAAATTCAAGCTGTGTGTTAGAATACCAATAAAACTGCAACAGAATGAAGCCCAGACAGCAAGGGAAAGCCACTAGCAGATTTTGCTTTAGAGTATAATACAAGAATGTAAACTACTTTGGAATACTTGGAAGGGAAGTACAGTGAAGACAGAGATTAATACAACAGAGGAGAAAAGAAAAATAAAGATGGCATTGTTTTCACCATTTAAAAACAGCCAGGTTAAACCCAACAAACCTGTTTAAATGTCTTATGGAGAGTAAGACTATACACTGTTCTAAAATCACTCAGCAATAAGGACTCTGTTCAGCACACACTTTGCTTAAACAGGAAAGCCAGATAGAAAGTTTTCAATTAGAGGAAACAGCACTCTCAGTGTCGGCCAGTTTTGAACTTTGAACCCCCCCCACTAGATACTGAACCATGAAATCACACACACCCAAACAAAAATACACTGTTTCTTAAATAAATCCAAACCCCAGTCACTCCATCTAAGTGATCTAAGGTTCCTGGTTTACCTTATTCTTGTGTCCAGCAGTTCTTTAATCATCAGTACAACTTCATCATCTTCTTCCGACGCACCTTGGGAAAAGAAAAACATGCAAGTTAGAACTCAGAGAGGATTCCAGTATCATTACTAACACTGCAAATCTATAATGGCAGAATGAAACAGCATTAAAAACACTGCTGAAATGACTGAAACCAAAACCCGAATTCAAAGTATTTTTCTCTGTCCTTATTTACATCCCAGGCTTTCACTAACAAAACCCAGTATTGGTTCAGAGTTGTTCTCAGCAGGCAAAGGCCTTAACAGACAACAGTGGCACCAACTTTTAAAGGAATCTACAACAAACATCCAATAAGGAAGCAGTGGTTAAGGCAGGGTCCTCAGAAGGAAGGTTTTAGCAACTTAAAAATTGAGCAGGGGAAGAATTATGAACCTGTCTGGGTTTAGAAGCTCTAGATACAATTTTAGGCTCAGTGTTAAGTGTCACAGAAGCATTTTTAAAGACAACCTTTTCAAATAAAACAAAATCTCTGTTAATATTGACATTAAAACCAGACATAACAGAGCAGAGAGAAATTCAATAGTCATAATGTTCCTTAAAACATTGGAAAATTTGTTTAAGTTGCTAAGTTGCAAATGAGGAAAAACTGCCCTCGAGTTACATTGTAATTTAGTCTCCATTACTTTCTATTACAGTTTGGAAAATATATCTTACTATTTCTTGTTAAGACCATAAACTTATTGTTAAGGCACGGATAATTAAGCCTGGGCACTCCTTTTCGATTTAAGGAGGAAAATAAAACCCTTTGTAGGTGCCCATACGAAAAGGATATGCAGCAACACCCCACAGCTTTCTAAATGCAGCCTCAGAACTTCAAAAAATATTTCACACACACACAAAGTACAACAGAACACGGTCCACACTGCCAAAACGCATAGCTCAGCACAGCTCCCGTGAAGATATGCTCATAGTACAGCAGATGAGAGCCAGGCTTTATACCCACGGACCAGCAGCTCCTGTACAGCGAGCGCAGCATTGCTTCCACTACAGGCATTCTGCAAATTCCTTCCTGTGTTAATTTTAGCAATTTGTACTTTAAATTCTCCTGCATGCTTCTCTGAGGTACAAGTGGAGGCTCTTCTGGATTCACAAAAACTAAACCCAAAGGCAGATACCGGCCTCTTCCTGAAGAGTGTGATTTACCTGTATCTGTCCTAGGTGCCTCATCAGTAACTACAGGTAAGCCAGAGGCAAAGAAATCCATTATAGTTGCATAAATATCTGGTTTCAGTAAGTTCCAATCCAGGTCTTCACTCTCCTATAAGAATCAAAAGGGGGGGAAAAAAAGAATAAACACAGAGTATCTGCCTCCTAGTAATAAGTTCTCCTAGTAAGAAGTAGTAAGTTAATAATCTAATCTCTTCTTAGATTAAAAATATCATAATGGGCTCTCACAATTGACGCCTGGATTTGATTTCATAGTTTTGCCAAGTCCAGCTTTGCCAAAAAAGTTGAGTAAGACTCAATTTATAATAAACAGAAAGGTTTCCTTGCTTGCAAGCCAAGTGCTATTAAAAGATTAACTAAAGATGTGAAAGTCTCCTAAATACATTATTTGACACCTGTTTTTACCAAACTGTTTCAGAGACTCAAGATCGTTTGGTTCCATTTAACATTGAGCCAAATTATCACTTACTGAATTGCCCCATGCTCTTCACACAGTAAGAGCATAACTGCGTGGTTACCGCGCAACACCTTATCTCTGCTGACATGAGCTCCACACCTTGGGTAAACACAGCGCTGCCTGCAATGTGCTTCATCCCGTCAGACAATCACCTCCTTTGGAAGCGTTCCCTGGAGGTCAGCTAATCCCGACTCCTGCTCCACACAGAGCCAACTTCACCGTCGCACTGGGCCTCATCCAGTCCAACGCTGACCACTTCCAAGATCAAAGAACCTACAGCTTCGCTGGGCAAACTTGTCCAGTGCTTATCCACACCCTGTGATTTTTTTTCTCCGTTTTATATTACAGGCAATTCCTTTTATGCCGCCTGTGAACACTGCCTCTGGTACTCTCACTATGCATGCCCAAGAGTCCGACTGGATCCTCTCTACGGCCATTTACTAGACAGCTGAATCCCAGCGCATCTTTTAGAACATCTGAACCTCTGTTCTGCTTACCTTGGTGATGGTGATGAAATCTGGGCCAAAGAAAATACTTTTAACTCCTTCGATTTTGAATAACTGCCTGTCAGGAAAATAAAAAAAAAACAAAATGCACACACATTTCAGGCAAACTCCTAAAGATGTATTTAATCTGTCACAGAAAAAAAGTTCTAGAACACACTTCTAGTCAAAACCGAGCACTAAAACCAGAACCGTTAAGGGAAACACATGTTTTCTTCACCTACAGCTTAGGAATAGCCGGAAGATCCTGCTGTGGAGCAGTGCACATAGCGACACTGAACACACCTTACAAGAAAGACTTTTCCACAAGATGTGTTAAAGAATTACTCTCTCTCTCCAGTTCTTCTTTGGAGGCAAAATTATATTCTGTATATAAAAACTACTTGTTTAGGATCAAAACCAGTAGGTACCAATCGTTTCAGGTAGGAGTAGTGCAAATACAAGGAATGTTCTTAGACTAAAATAAGTTATTTGAAGTAATTGAGCCCAACAAAAACTGCCTTCAGCTCTGTTGCCATTAAATAAAAGGGATTAGTGCCAAGCAGTCCACAAGGCTTAACACATCAACTCACTTTGTGAGCAATCTTCACTATTTTTAGTCAGCTGCGTGGCACGTGAAAAAATATGAAGATTTAGTAAAGGCTTAAGCCTCATACTAAATTGCTTGAGATGGCCCCATATAGCACCTGACAACCAGGTGGTGAATTAGCACACATTCAAAGCAACGCAAGAACTTAGATGACAGGAAAGAGCCTATTTTTGACAGTATTTTAGGTATAAAAAGCAAAATGAGAATATAAACATTTTTTTCCATAAATGGTTAAATAAAACCCAACAAACTCATCGACACAATAAATTAATGGTGTTTACTCTTCAGGAGCAGCAAATAAAAATAATTTAAAAAAGCATTAAAAGGAGGAAGTACCTTCAGGTAAATACAGCATAAGGCTGTAAGAGAGATTTTGTAATTAAGGGGAAAAAAAAATATTCTCCTGAAAGACTGGAAACCTCAAAAAATGCAATAAATGAAGGAATTGGAAATCTCATCACAAAGATACATGTGATGAAAAATGACAGAAGAGATTTCACAATACCCATTTGAAAGAATTTCTACACATCAAACAGTTATATGTGTATTGGGCTTTTACATCACCAAACCAATTAAATTTTAAAGTTACTTAAACAATGAAATTATGCAAGTGCATCAAACCATCCTAGATCAATTAAGTAATTCTCCCCCCTCCCTCCCCTTCAGGAAGCTTTTATTTCTTCTTTAGAAAATGAATACTCCTTTTTAAAATAAACGAGTATTCCATTTACAAAAAACATAATCTGGGATTTAACGCTATATAGTAGATTTTTTTTTTCCATTAACCTGCACAATATACCTTATCAGGCTGTTTTGCCACAGTACAGTCTAGCACATACATCATCTTTGATGATAACCTCTATTTGCAGATATCTGACAACAAAAAGCCTCTTTCTGAGAGTCCATTTCATTCTGCAACCCGATACACTTTGGCATAACCAGATCCTACAGCTTCAGCATTCTGCAAACATGTTTTGATGTCCACAAAAAGCTTTTGCATTATATTTATTACTTTTAGTCACAGAGTTTTGCTTGTAAAGATCCCGTTTGCCCTCTAATAGCTCTGCAAGAAACCTCTGGAAACCCTACAGTTCCTAGAGAGAATCTCATGAGAAACAGCTTCTACTTTTGCATATAATCCTTCCAGCAGACACAAAGATGACTTAAACTGGGATCTGCAGGGGTAACCTACTGCAGCATTTCTGGATCTTACTCTCAAACTGAAGCCCTTCCACCCACGTAACAGTTTCTTTTCAGAGGCTAATCCGACAGCAATGACAAACATGCAAAATGGATGCTTCCAAATAGTCCCAGAGAGACTTGTGATGGTGCTCCAAACCCCTTCTGTACCAAGATGACACAAATCAATTATTTGCTCAGTGATTCTTACTCGAGATTACGCATTTTGGTATTGAAAGCTGCAACTCCCAAGACCTGTTACAGATCCAGCCCCAAAGTGTGGGCCAAACCCAGCTTTCCCTTGACTGAAACACAAACCTTTTGTAAAGGAAAAATCCATTGGCTTTGAAGTTCAGGTTAGCACCAACATCTGTCAAAACAAGCAAGCTACCGCATTTAATTCACAGTATTTGGGGACTATTTACTTCCTTATGCTATTTCTATTTCCCAATTCTGAAAAGTTGCATGATTTCCAAGTAACTACTTGAATTAAAGAGTATTCTGATGGGAATGATTTTGCAAAATCAGGGCCAGAGGTCTCACCAGTGATGCAACAACCGTTTTGAGAATACTGATTTATAATACCACTCAATTCAGTCACGTGAACTAGACCATGATGCGTTCTGCTATGATACAGCTGTAGGGAGTGCAGACTCACAGGAAGACTACTTTAGTAACAACAACCTTCCCAGCTTTAATTTTATGCAAAGTAAAGCAGCATTACAAACATAAACCCAACCAAGCTACTTGTGAGCATGAAGAGCAGAATGATCAGAAGCTGTGCTTAAAAACATCAGTTGTAGACACACAGCCCATACTGATCCCCAAACAAATTATGATGTATTAAATAATACCTTGCTAAAGGTGAGCAAAATGCTGCAGCTGGTGTGGAAAACTCCATAGTCCTCGACTCCAGCACTTCCTTCCCTGGAATAAACTTCAAACTATTTGGATTTGGTGTGTCTTGAGTTTGAATAAACATGCTTCTTACTGGAAATTTACAAAAACAAAAGGCGGGGGGGGGGGGGGGCGTGTGGAGAAAAATAATGTTATCATTATCAAACCTAAGTAGCTTAAATGAAAGTCAAGGATCCTGATTACTTGGCAAGCCAAGACCAGGGTGATCTCTGTGCTATAGCAAACAGCAGCCTGCACAGCAATGATACTTTAAAAACACAATGCAATAGGTTCCTCGAAAGGCTCCAGACTGACACGAAGCCTGATAAACACAAACATGTTACCTCAGAGGAAACAAGACGATAAATGGAACCTTGTCTTTGCTTCTTTTGCTAACTTTTATTTACTAAAAAGCATCCTCTGTAACAGCATCAAACTGCCTGAGGCCGGTACCAGCCTCACTTTCTAGGGAAGGCCACGAGATGCAAAATTTGTTTCTCTGTCAGGTTTAGGTTTTCTTTTATTTTATAATCCTCAAATGCTGCTTAGTCCCTCTTCCAGCATTATCATTTCCTGTTCAAAGCATGATCAGTTTTACTAGCCCTCTCTTGAAGATACACACTACCTAAGGGGGTTGGTTTATATTTTATTTTTCAGCACTATAAAAAAAACCCCAAGAGTAACTAAACAGTAACAGTGAACCACGCTCTGCTAACATTTCCCATAGAGCAAAAAATTACTGTAAGCTATCCCTTATCCTCCGGAAACTGAACTGACCAAACAAATTAAAATAAAATCATTTACAATTCATTGCTAAAGATGGTTAAAAGATAAATTTTTACAGAAGGTCCTTTTGTGGCATGGGTCTGTCTTTTATTAGAAGACTGTGAAAAGCCTGATCTTGACTAAAATTTAATACTCTACATTTAATGAGTACATTTAATAGTGTATTTTTCCTGCAGACATGTCCAGGCAGCCTATGCCTGATGTCCCACTGAAGCTGAACATCAGTTAGGGAGAGCCTCCCATCGCTAATTCTGTTTCTAGTTCTCCTTCTTCCTAACTTGCCCTGCATATGAAATGACACAATGATACACAAATGTTCAGGAAAGAAGAAAATGCATTTTAAAAACAAAAATCTTTAGGAGCTAATATATATAAATAAATTATACTTAAAAAACAAGCTCACATAACTTCAAAAATATGCAATGGAGGGCTTTAAAGCAGCAAAAAGAGCTGACATTTTCATAAACTGCCATTTTGCTCTCTGGTATTAGATGACAAATCACACTATTTATAAATTGCCAAATTGTTACTGCCCGTGTCTGTCATGGTAACAACCCATTTGACTTGAACGTACACAATGGCACAGTATGCACACACTACATTTTTTTGTTAGTTTTTTTTAAAGGAAAAAAACAACTTAGCATAGAAGTACTTAGCTTTAACGTGAAAAGAATAATCCTGATAGAGCAAGCAACTAGTCAGCTTATCCGTGAAGATGGAAGAACTATTCATCTTCCAAATCCTGCTGGCATCTAAAAATCACATCTAGTATAACAGCATAGTTTACAAATAACCAACGGGGGATTTAGATGGTGTAAACTGAGTATTCTCTGCCCCTTTTTTGAAAGCAATGGGCCACTAACAGTTACCACACACTGTTCATCCAGCATCTCCAGCACCCTAAACCACAAACGGCTGTGTCAGTTCCCAGAAAAGGTGTCCACGTGGGTAGCCTCTGTATTTTAAAAGTGTCTTCTGCAGTTGAAGTTCTGCCTTCGTAAGACCAGGTTTTTCAGTCATTAATCAACCCGGAGAGTTCTTTGCACAGCTCTGAAGAACTTGCTTGGCATTTGCTATTCAGCAGTTAGTGACTGGCTGTATCTACATCTAACACCTGTTACCAGTTCTTTCAGCCCTCTGCAGAATGCTGTCTGTACCTGCTCATTATTCTGTTCTGCCATACGCTGCAGGTAAGAGGAAGACACCACGCAGAGGCCAACTTTAGCGGGACACTTAAAGAAGCAGGTGAAATACTAAGTCTGCTCAGCAGAGTCTGCCTGTTGGTTAGAACTAGAACGGCAAAAATTTTCTTTTCTGAAACCAAAATTAAATAGAAACCTCTGCCTAGGCAGACTGATTTAAATAAGATTTCCATTTGTGACTAATGCCATGCAGCAGCACCTGCAGAACTTTTTGCCTTGGACTCTTTCTGCTACAGCATTGGAGAGCAGTTGCCAAAACCCTCAGGCAGTGCAAAAGCATAGTGTTTTTCTGCGGTGCAAGTTTCATGATTTTATTTTTTCTATTTTTTTCCCCCTTTTCTGAGCATTATAGCCTACCAAAAAATCCAATAGGTATGACAAACTCAATCTTAAACATTGCTTTTTCAGGACAATACCAAGTTGCAGATATTATTGGAGAATACCATTAATGCACCATACATGGATGCATTTTCAAGAGAGAAGAAATTAAAAAATGAAAAGATTGCAGCCCTAAGAATGAAAGGCTTTGTTTTCATCCTTGTTAGGCCCTTATCTGGATGGCTAATGATTTTATCTGGCAGAGCTCAGCAGCTGAAGCAGGACAGAAGGCAACACGAGATCTTTCACAACAGATACATGTACGCCAGGATAGAAATTAAATTAAGAACAGCAGCAAAGCCCAAGTAATATTTTGCACTAACAAAGCCCCTTGTAAGGCTGAATGGTATAGAAAAAACACATATAATCAAACACCTAAGAAAATCATCCACATCTTCTCCCCAAGCTCCAAGTGTCCAAATGCACTAGCACTTCATTAAAGACTACCAAGGAAATGTTACCACACACAGACTGCAGAAAGAAGGCGGCTTCCGTTATTACCACAAGACATAAAAACCTCACAACACATTCATTATTCATTCTTAACTAGTATTTACCTTTTTTGGTAAATTAACCTACCGTTATGCCATGCTGTAGATGGAAGAAACTGTTTCTTTTGCAGAAGTCGATGGAAAGACTGTCGAGTTGCCAAATTATGATCTTTTAACATCGTATGACAAAACCTTGAAAAAAATAATTTTACTGACATTTTCCAAATTAAAAGTTTGCACTACCCCACAGGAAAAGTATTTCACATGCTTCTACTCAGCAAGACACTCACCTGGCTTAAACCTCTAGGGTAATGTAGCAAGCTCACAGGCTAGACTGCAAAATGTCCCTTCCTTTTCCCCCTTTCCAGTGCTCCCTCTCTCTCATTTCATAATAAAATACACCTAACTCTCCAATTTTAGCCACCTAAAAAAATTAATCTAGGCTCCTTCACAGCCACTAAAGACAGGCAAATCACCTTACTTACCTGTAACAGAAAATGTTAAGTCACCCTAAAGGAGCCTTTTCGTCTTCCTTTTGACTGTAGTGAGTACCTGGAAATCTAGCTTGGACTAAGCATCTAATTTTCAGAGGATTACAGACAGCTGAGATGAATCCAACCTGAGGCTAAATCAAAGCTAGTATTTACCCCTATACTCTGTGGGTTTAGCTGGTCAAACATAAGGGTCTC
Organism: Falco punctatus; assembly: GCF_963210335.1. Lineage (NCBI taxonomy): Eukaryota > Metazoa > Chordata > Aves > Falconiformes > Falconidae > Falco > Falco punctatus. The sequence continues at coordinate 532,633 of NC_137600.1, read as the reverse complement.
CTATGTGACTCTGAGAAGATGCAAGTCAGGCTAAAAAGGTAACGCAACGGCTACTCTTAGAAGAAACAATTCTCCTAAGAAAAAAATACAACATTTGGATAAAAGATAAAGTCTGTTAGCTACAGGTACCAAGCCATACCTCAACCCTGTTCACCTCTGTGTATTTCTTCTCTTTGGGGAATAAAGAAATATATTCCTGTACAAGTACTGTTCCAGAATTAATCCAGACCAGTTAAAAAGAGGCCCTGCTCCATACATAACCCACACCAGCAGTCAAAATAGGGGTGGCATCATCTGCTCAGATGGAAGTTAAAAGGGGGAAAGCTGGGAACAGAAAATAAAACATTAAGAGAAAAGGCGAGACAGAGCGATGGAGTAACAGGCCTAACTTTCCAAAGTGTAAATACTTGCTTCCACATCTGGTATCTGTGACTGTAAGCACAGCCAACAGCATCCAGGTATTTCAGAGCGAAGAGAAAATCAGAAAACGTAACCAAAACCCACCTTATGTCACAAGTAGGTAGGACATACAGAGCATTTATTATTATATGGTTTCTCTTCACCTTATGAGGTACGGAGGCAGCGGGAAAGCAGGTAAACTACATGTATCACACCTGCAGGGCTGTCTGTTACTAAGATTCTCTCTGGGGGTCATAAATCTGAACACAAGCACTACACCTAGGCCCAGATTCCTCAAACATGGTAACAGGAGAAAAGCTCTCATTAAATGGACCTTCCTGCTGTGAGTGAGGGAGACATTAACACATAAAAAGTCCGAATCACGTTATTTGCCTGCTTTTATGGTCTTGATTGCAGGTACAGAGGCCACAATGGGATGCGTGTGGAAGGTCCCCTAAGAGAATAGTTCTCCTTTCTCCCTTCAGCTTTGGGGAATAAAGATTATAATGCATTTTACAGTCCACAGCACACAGCAGCAGATGTGCCCACCAGCACACTATCCTTTGAATTTCCTCTTATTGTACAGCTTTTAGCAGCTGCGGGCAGAGGTACTATTTCCCCTTATTGCTCGGCCCTAAGGGTACCTATGTGGGAGTGCAGTGCCCCTCACTGCATGATCCGCTGCACATGGGGGGGGGGGGGGGGGGGAAATTACCCCTGGCTGCAGGGTCTGGGCACGTGTGTGGGGGAATCACCCCTGGCTGCAGGGTCCCGGGCACACGTGGGGGGCATTTCCCCTCAGGACTCGCACCTGGCACAGGGGGGTGCACAGTCCCTCAGGGGAAGGCCCTCAGCTCCTGCGTGTCGGGGGGAATTAACGCCTCGCTGTTGTAGAGGGCTGGATGACGAAACGGCCCCTCCCTGCCCGTCTGTAACGAGGAGAAAGCACAGACAGCTTCTTTCTTCCCCGTCCGCCCTGCTGCAGCGGGGAAGGGGAAGAGCGAGGAGAGCCCGGCGCGGCCCGGCAGGTCGCGCTGCCCCTCGCTACGACACGGCCGCCCCCCCCCAGCCGCGCAGGGAAGGGGCGAGAGGGGACCCCTCCGGGACACAAACGGGGCTGCCTCCTCCGGGCCGGGGCAGCGAGGAGCCGAGCGAGCCCCGCGGTCACCTACCGGCCGCCCAGCCCCGCCGCCGCGCCGAGCCACCGCGCAGCCGCCATCTTGGCGCTCCTCAGGCGCTGCCGCCCCGCCCCGCTCCCGCCCCGCTCCCGCCCGGCCTGAGGCGCGGCGGCGGCCCCTGCCGGCGGCAGCCCGCGTTCGGCCTCTTCCCTACAAAGCGCCCATCTACAACGCCTCCTCCCCCCTCTCCCTCACCCCCAGGGTAATACTGCTGGTTTTATTCAATAATTCCTCCTTACCTTTGCAGAGCGCTGTCCCTGTGCCAGCCGCTGGCACGGCCTCTTCACCGGCGGGAAGGGGCAGTTACCACAGAGCGCTCAGGAACAGCCCCCTCCAGGCCTCCTTTCACCACCCAGCCCAGTAACACGCAAAAAACCTTTTTCTGCGCCCCCCAAGCCTCACAAGCCATCAACAGCTTGTAAATTAACCTCGCGGGGACGGGGACCCGCAGCAAAAGTCAGAGGTGAGGCGTTTGTTTTGATCAAATTTTATTTGAGGTGGAAGCTCTCGATGTTGCAGATGTTGCTGCAGCCATGCAGGGCTGTTGGAGGAGGAACAAGAAGAGGAAGAGTCTCCCTGGGGAGGAAGGAGACATGTCTGCACTTTCAGCAAGATGATGAGGTTCCAGTTCATGCCTGGGCCGTGGCTGCCTGCCCCCCCCCCCCCCCCCCCCCCCTTCATATGATTACAGTCCTACCGACCTTGGACCAGAAAGTCACTTACACTAGGCCGATCATAGCTGCTTATCCTCTTACAACTAACTAATACAACCTAAACTCCAAAGTCCTTTAAACAAACTTTCAGCCCCTCGTTTCAGTCATTCCTTGCTGGATTGGCTGTACCTTGGCATGCAGCTGCACTCACAGAAAGCACGTTTTCCCTGGGCTTTGCCAAAACCTGTCCTTGGATAGCCACGCGTTTCCCCACACACACATGCACAGCTCCGCATGGCACCGGGCAGTCACAGACCGGCTCGCTCATGTATGGCTGATCCTCTTGGAGAATGAGTTTGTTCTGCACCTCCTCTCCTGCAGCAGCAGCTCCCAGGCTTGCAGGGAGGGCTCAACAGCTCTGCACTGCCTGTGGCTGTAGCATTGCCCTAGATGTGAAGGCTTCTCTCCTGTAAACTGGAATATCCACTGCTCAAAGCCTCTGCTTAAAGCAGTTAAGATCACTTTGACTAGACAACTGATAAATAGATAAATATAGTAGGGACATAATAATATAAATAAAATAGTAGGGACAGACAGAGTTCAGTACCTTGGTAGGAACAACTGGTTACAAACCAATTTCTTTGTATCCAGCAAAAATACTTCACACAGGGAGGGGAGAAGGAAAGCACAGCAGCGAGGATGCATTGTAATCAGATACAGTTTTAATAAAATGTACATAAGTTTACAACTCAAACGTTTCTTCATGATTACCAGAAACACAGATGATCACACCCGGAGTGCAAAACTTGACTCCATCAAATCTGCAAGTCAGAGGTACTTCCAAGACCGCTAAGAATTACCTTAATCACCAACACAGTGCAAATGAAACACTGCTCTTAGGACACGAGCCACAGATTGTTTGTCACAGTTAGTGGAGAGCACAGACGCTTCCAGCTCCCCCTTCTCCATCCATGCAGAAACAAGGGAGTTTCTTTCACTGCTGGACTCAGCGTGCAGTGATGCTCTACCAGCTGCATCCTACACCGAAGCAAGCACCCTGTCCTCCCCACCCCTGCAAGCAATTATTTCTCCCTTTGGAGGGGAGAGATTGGGGAACAGTGGATCATCATTATCCCTCTAACTTCACAGGGGAGTACTTCTCAGTTGGTGTGTGGGTGTGAGAGTATTTACCCTACCTACAATGGAAACTACAGACTGTAGCTTATTTTTAGAAACACTAACAGAGCTGATCAGGCTTCAGGAATGTGTTTCAGAATGGAACAAGATTTCACGGTCAAGATACTACTGTAAAAATGCTTTGGAGTCTTTTAGTGTACTGAAAGGCCTTGATTTAACACCATGAGAAAACAAAACAGAACAAGAACCCACAAAAATTCAACTCCCCAACACAAGAGTCTTTGGTGGAAGCTGAGTTAAAGTAATTGATTACCACTTTGGAGTGATTGAGAGTTCAGCAATTAAACAGATCTCACTCAGTCTTACTTAAGTCACACTGAAGACATGCTTCAAGTGCTGTGTGTCATGATTGCTTACACGGGTTTGCTGTTATGACCTTAGTATCACCTATTGTTGCATGCATAGTGTGCATTACAGATTGAGTGTGCGCTGGCTTCCAGAGATCAAGATTGTAAACTCAAAACCAAGTACGACTAGTGCTGAGCTGGCTGGAAGGGAGAGGAGATATGGGGACAGCCCCAAAAATACTGCGGCAGGCTGCGGAAAGCGCAGGTTAACACCATGGCAGCTGGTCCCGTTACGTGCATTGTACAAACATCACGGCAGTGAGGCACAGAGAGCCAAGCCAACTGCTTTTTTTTTTTTTTTTTTCCCCATGCAGAAACTCTGATTAATCACTTTGAAGAGAGACTTTAAGTGCATTCAAGCTGAAGTTGGCAATGGATAAGAACCAGTTCCTTTCCCTGCATGAATCTACGATTGTCGCAGGACTGCAGCGATAACTGTGGGCCTCTAGCCGTGCACAAGGACCCAGGGCAGTTAACAGAATTTACTACAGCTTTAAAAAAAGATAAAACCAGTGGTTCTGTTCAGAAAACCAACTTCAGAACACTGCATTGAGGCCGTACCGGTCTTATTTCATTACGATCACCGGCTGCAGGGCAAAGAAAACAATTAGCGCTATTCTTCCACATTCATTAAAACCAGTAAGCTTCAGAGACTATGGAAGCGAAATTTCCACTTACAATTCATCATGCTGAAGCTGCAGTACTGGTAGTACAGGATTAGGAGGAATACAGGCTGGAGACAAGAAGGATATCAGACTAACAGGCACTGAAATTCAGTTTTCTGACCATAACCGAAAGTCCCATTACTTTATAGGTCACATGCAGAGATACAAACAAGCTGCCTCCATTCCCCAAAAGAGATTTAAAACCATTTAAGCACTAGATGTACACTGGCAGGATCATTAGCTTCTGGGTCACGGTTAGCTTGCTCTTTGTGTAAAGTGCTTGAAGAACATAAAAGCTGCCAAAATGCTAGCTGAAAATTCAGCCTGACCCGACCTGAATCAGGGCTGTAAACAAGCCCGCACACCTCGCTGCGCCTTGGTGCATTTTCCCTTTCTCCCTTGGCTGGCAGTGCAGGATAGCAAGGTCTGAACTACACGCAGCTCATCTCCGCCTCGCCGACACGAACACACACGCAAGAGGCAAGGGGCTCCAGACCAAGCATGAAGGTGAACAGGCTAATGCTTCTCCAGCATCAGCTACGTGAGACCTGGACGTGGTACTGAAAGAAGTTTCACAGAATTGTCCAAAAGCAATTTTTCAAGTAACATGAAGGAAAGGAAGGAGAACCTGAATCCAGTTAGCAGAGGTAATACCTTGAACTGTCATCTTATACATTGGTACCTGCTCACCCCAGCAAAGCATCTCCCTGTTCCACAGATTCATCCCTGCACCACCAAGGCCTGGCCTCCCTTCCAGCAGCTTTCTGAGCAAATTGAATAGCTCGAGGCCAAATTCAGCCTCCTGGCTGCACGCATGGCCATGATGCAGGCTGTGTGCTGAAATAAATCTGGGCCCTTGTGCCCAGTCTCCTCGGTATCCCTTGAATTCACAGTTTGTTATCCCAGTCATTCTCAGCATCTCTCACTGATCCAGTCCAGCAACAACCGATTTGGGGGTATATATTTAAAACAAAAACAACTGCCTTTTGGGTCTATACTTAAATGGAAAATTGACAACAAAACATAATAAACAACAGCCTCATCTTTGCTGGAAAAAATATGTCGAGGGAAATCCAGAAATTTCTTTACAGTACTTCTGTTTTCAAGAGGTGGTGACAGAGGATAGAAAAATCCCTAAACCACCGGTATGCACCAGTATTACTTAACTCAGAGCACAGCAGAGCAGGGCAGGATTCTGGCTCCACACAAGTTGACCTGACCTGGGCTCGGCAGATCACTATTCACCAGCAACTGGGCTGTGCAAGCCAACACAGCCTCCCTGCTTCCAAGTATCCTCCCTCCCCACCCCAGGGCTTTAAGATCTTAAGAAGCCTATGCTTCTCCCTCTCCCAGGCAATCCCCACACCTAGCACAATCAGCAGAACATTTAGCTCGTCTCTTGCAAGTGAAGGTATTTTGGAGGGGAACTGAGTTCGGGGAGGGGAAAGGAAACAGAGCAGTCGGGGTAACTCCTGTTTGCAGATGCTTCGCTAGTCAGCTCCCAGCATTCAGGGTTTTTTCCATCCATCCTCCCCTTACGCTGCCGGGCTTAGAAGTCAGCAGCACGTCAGCCCCGGACTGTGCAATGTTCTGCTTTGTTTAAGCAGCTTTTACGTGCATCTTTACTATGCCTATTGCATTCCTTTAATACTTATCTGGACAATGGACAAAGCTATGTACTGGAGGCCATGCCAGGTTTTTTTCCCTGCAAAACTAGACTGAAGTCTGTTTTCGATGGCAGAAGCTCTCCCAGGTGTGACCCCAGTGAGTCAGGAGGAGCTACGGCTGATCCTTCCCTCTCTTAGAGCGACAGTACTCACAGTACTTTCTCTCTGAGTACAAACACATCAGAAAGCAGGCAGGGCAGGAACCTGCTCTACGTACAACCAGCCCTGATCTCAGCAACCTACCCATTGCTCCAACAAGTCTCCTGCAAACACCAAAGACCTCAAAGCCACTTGCAGGAAACACCCAAACGCAAAATAATATGTCCTTTGCCCTCAGTGCAAGCTCCAGCTCACATGACAATGAACAAAGTCCCTTGAGAAGTGGCCACCCCAAGGCTTTTAAGAGACTTGGCCAGATGCCACTAGAGTAAATGGGGATTTTTTCCATGAATGTCAAGTCCTTAAAAATTTTTTTTCTTAGGAGACATTCTGCAGCACCAACACCCATTAGGAGGATGGATTATGGCACAGCAAAGATTCATCAGGGACCGGGAGCCCAAAGAGTCCCTGTAACTGGATGTTTTGAAAGCCAGTCCACACTTACAAGTAGCCTTTGCAGGACAGAAATAGCAGATCTAAGACAACTTATGCAACCAGGCATTTTGCGAAATAAAGATGAGAGGTTTGTTTCACTCTTATCTCTGTCTTACGTTAGTGAGAAGAGAAGGAAGCAAAGCCTGCTTTGTTTCTGCCCAGCTGCCAGCCCAGGCATTTTTTTCCCTCTAAATGCTATATTGGGATTCACTACATCGATGACCGAACAAAAAACAAGTTGTCCTTCTCTTTGGAAACATGGTAGAAAGCACAGTATTTCGGAAACAGAGCAAAGATTACCAAAGGAGTGTGAATGGATTTTGTTTAGGTTCATCCTCAACAAGAAAACAAAAGGCAGAATTTACAAACACAGAGTCAAGCTCTCTGCTAGTATAAATCAGTCTAACCAGATTGCAGCCAATGCTGAATTACACCACTGAGGTATGTAGATCAGGACACCTATCGAGTTATTTGCATAATAAATTTTTCCATAAGGCGTATTTTTAATACTGTAAAAATGCACAGCTCTCTCCTTCACAACACCATAAGCAGATTTCTGGGTCCTACACTTTGGCATAAACCAGACAGGAAATATGCAAGTAAAACTGAAAGCCCTGCCCAATCACTCGATTTTCCAACCAAGAGCAGTAATAACAGCCTGACAAATCACTTTGCTGAAGTTCACATCTGAGCGTTTGCAAAACAAGCGACTGAAGTCACTGTGGGTCCTTCGGCCGACTCCTCTGGGCTCCAGCACAGGCCCCCAGGCAGAAGCACTTCCACGTGTTAACACGTCACAGCGAGCAAAGAAATGCTGCATGCGCGATGGCACGGCTCTGCTCACGGCAGCACTGCACAAACCTGGTACCAGCCATCGCCTGCCCCGCTCCCACGCCGTGTGCCTATAACCTACAAACGCACACAGCTGCACGGCTCCGGAGCCGCGGCTGCCAGGCAGCAGGGACAGACAAGCCCCCGCTGATAAGAGAGAAGTCGCAATAACCCTTTAACCTGTGTAATCGCTTCATTTCCAGAGCACTAGCAAGTCCGGCTTGACTTGCTCTGTAATTAATAAACCTCTTCATTCATCTTATAATGCATTTCCCCAGCCAGGACCAGAAAATACAGAATATTACTGGTTTGGAAAAGCATCTAAAAAATAAATGGGGGGGGAAGACAGTGAGAGGAGGAAGGTAAGAAGCAACTGAAAAGGATATGAAGATCCTGAGATCCAGGCATTCAGACTAACTAACATAACTTAAAATGGTTCAACTATGTATCACTGCAAATAGAGTTCTGACCAAAAAAATAATAATTTTTTTTTATATATATATATATTGCTATGTCATTCATTTCAACTAAAAGGTTCAAGGTCGTGCAAGAGGTGGTCCTGTGGGAAGCACACCTCCGAGCTCACAGCAGATTAAGGCTTTTGCTTTCCCGCTTTGGAAGGAAAGGGTGCTGAAGCAAACGGATCCCCGCCGGGCAGGTCTGTAGTCCTGGAAGACAGAGGGGCAACAGCAACAGATCCTGCTATGGCCTGCCTGTTGGTCTGAGAAACCACTTTGTAAGCAGCTATGGGCCTGGCTTTGAGACCCTGTCCGTCTTCTGGGCTGTAATGACGGGAATATTTTGACAAGGACTGTGGACGGAAAGGCTTGTTAACCACAGAGCCCAGCACGGCTTCCTGGGGCAGCGCGTGTCCTCCTTGGTTTCTCTCACTGGCACTGCCGCCCTGCTCCTGCAGCACACCTTTAGAAGGGATGTTTTCCTGCGTCTCCATAGCTCTGACAGAAGAGGGATGAATATTGCTTAGCTGAGTAAACCCGGCAGAGGGATACTGAGGTCTCGCCGAGGCCATGGACCCACGCGTTGCTGAATCCAGGCTTGGGAACATTGGGTTAGCTCTGTGTTGGACATCACCTCCTTGACTTAGGAAAACGGGTGATGCAAACGGTTCCTTAGCCATACTGTGGGAAGTCAACTCTTCCACGCTTTTCTTTTTAGTGAAAGGGGCTCTCAGAAACACATCTGCTTCTTCTGGATGTCTAAGAGCCACGTTGCCCTTGGAGATAAAAGGAGCTTTGGTAAAGACATCCACCTCATCAGGCACTTTTCTTGAGCTTCGAAAAGGAGCCGTGGCAAAAACATCCGGTTCGTTAAAAACCTCCCCGGTGTGCAACTGGAAGGCAGGGAACAGCGTCTCCCCTGCTCTAGCCTGGGAAGACTGGGAGTGGGGATCTTCTTTGGAGGCCTCACGTCTTTCCCTGGGTGCAGGCTGCAGGAACCCTGTGCACAGCTTGCAGGTTTCCTCCTCCTCTTCCGAATCCATCAGTAAAGGCCTGGACCCACTGCAATCCAAGATATCTCCTTCGTGGTCTGTCCCCTCGCCTTCACTGCTGTAGAAGGAGCTGTTGCTTGAAGGGCCATCTCTCGTTACGTAGTCTGACTCTGAGTTGTGCTGTGTTTTCACCGCCAGCATCTCAGACTGACCTTTGTACAAAGCAAGTCCATCACTGCCAGAAGGTCCTTTACAGAGTCCAAGAGCTACAACTGGGAATAGGGCCGGATCCCTCTGCAGACCTAAAAATGCAAGAGAAGAGTGTTACTCAACAAGCCCCATCTCCTTAGTCATAAATAAGAACGAAAGGTACTTATTCCACAAGAAACATCATGCTGTTCAGATTTAAATCACCATCACGCATGAAAAATGGGAAGGAGAGGGGGGGAAATAAAAGAAAATAAAAATGCCAGGGAAGGTCTCTATGACAGACACACAAACTGACACACAGCTCAGCATTGCTTCACAGCTTGGGGACACCACAAGCACCGGTTTTCTGAGATGGAAGATGTTTGACACACGAATGGGCACATCCAGCACTCCCAGCACCGCTCCACAAGGTTTTCTCTGCCACCCACAATGACGACCACCATAGGAGAGGTTCCTGCTTCATAACACTGCTGCCTGGGGTGAAGCTCCAGCAAACAGGCAAGTTTTGTCGTTTCATTCTACACTGTTGCTTACTGACTGCCCTACAAGCAGATCTATAGCTTGGCATAGCCTCTACTTCTGTCAGCCATCCCACGGATACGTGGAATTACACTCGGGCATGTAAAATACACAGGGATGCCCTACAAACTGCTAGAGTAACACACACATTTCAAAGAAGGAAGGTCAGCATAGAGCTTTTAATGAATCCTGGTAACTACAGCAGCATTACTTTAAACCACTGCAAGACAAGTGATTTTAAACACTCCATACCATGACTTCACATCAGGTTATCTAACATAACGATCTGGCTTGCTTCTGTGTTAGTGTAACAAGACAGAAGACTGCCCTCCTCCAGTTACAAGAGCCCAAGATGGGGTTGGTTTTGCCTTACAACTCACACAGACAGAACAGAAGATATCTTACCTTCAAAGAACTACTGGCAGGTTAGGAGTATGTCATTGGACTCATGTTAGCAAGAGGATAGGAAAAAGGCACATGAAAACTAAGCAGTATGAATTGCTGAACGAATGAGGAGGGTAAGGAGGTTGTTTGGTATCCACTGACCAACGCACCCCGCTGTGACAAAATAGCATCATCGCCCAGGTTACTCCTTTGCCCAGGTTAATTGTTCACATCTGCACACCCATCGCAGCCTGCAAGGCACCGTTTCTTGATCAAGTCTATAGATGCATGCAAGTTAACCCCTTCTCAGTCACTTCTCACAATTAAAGACACAGTAGTCGTTCATTAGGCATCAAAATCTGTATTTATTGGGAAACTATTCACTTAGATACATTACACTGCTAAATAAAGACAGTGTAGATATGTGAACATTTTATAAGTTACTCTACAAAAATACTATCTATCTTTCCTGAAGCCTATGTTGCCAGCAATGGTTTAACCTTAGCTGCTAATCTCAGATTACAGGAACAGTACGTCTACGGTGGTGTTTTCTTCCAGGAGGCTGGTTATATATTTACCAGGTATTATTGTGAGATTTTGAGAATACAGGCTGAAGCAGAGCAAGACCAGTTGTCACATCACGCAAATGCCTCCGAGTTACCCAGTCCTCATTGAAATGCAGCATACAGGAAAACAAGGAAAGGAAAAAGGCATTTATCACGGTGAACACTATGCCAATGCAAACCAACGGCCTGCTTTTCACAAGAACAGCACAAACAAGTCATTGGATCAGAATTTTCTCTTTAAAGTTACTTGCGTTAGTAGGTGTCTACGTCCATGTAAGTGGTGACATTTATGACAGAGCAAGAGGAGGGTTGACAGGACAGAAGCCTGTTTGCTCAGGACAGGAGCAGCATGCATCTCTGAACTTGGAGGCATTCTATGATAGGCAGAACGCTCTATTTTCAGAAAAATTACTTTCTCTAATGCTCTCTCTGCCCATCATAAACGAGAGGGGCACCAGACACTTGGAAGCCGTTTTCTCCCTTGCTGAGGCCAGTATAGGAGCTGTGAATTACTCTGGGAGGAAAAACATGAAGCGATGCTTGTTCCGGCCTTCAGTTAGGAGCTGGTTTCAGTCAAAGCTGCAAGGCAATACAGCACGAAGAGAAGGGCCCGGATAAATTGAAACCAATGAAAATGGGCACCACAATAGTAAAGCACAATGGGCTACCTGAGAAGTTTGGGGATTTACAGGCAAGAGACGAGCACTATCTACACTCCCATGTTCTATTTTTCTGATGCTGAAGGACGAAGACCTGTTTTCCAGACACCATCCCGCAGAAACTGATCCCAGGCACCTTTTCTTTCCCGCATTCTTGGGCTGCCTCAGTTTGTTTCCTTTGACCGAAAGCGAAGGGACAGTCCCAGAAGGAGCTATGGCAGCATCACGACAAGAAATACAACATCATGCCAGCATTTTACTGTAGCTAACACCTGGGTGCACGTTTAACTAGACCGTGGCTTAGACAGCTCCTCTCACAGCTGTTAATCTCGTATGTTAAGAGGTCCGAGCTACGTTTAGACACTGACATGGGCAATCAAAGCACAAAACCCCACCCCGCTTTGCGGAAAGGTCAGGTTAGAGCTAACGAGACAAGGTCACTGTGCGCCCATCAGCAGCCACAGCTACAGGCTTTGCAGATGAACGTTTCAGAGGCACATGCTGCGTAACTTTTAGCACGACAGAGAATTTAAGTCTGCCAGTGCCGACGGATGCTTCGGCAGGTCTGAGATCAGAGACCAGCGAGACCAAAGCACTCAAGGGACAGCTCCACATGAAAAGGCATGGCAGTTTTGTTCTGTGTTACAGTAAAGGAGAAAAAGGGTCACTCCACGAGCTGGCAACAGCAGGAGGGTAAAGGACAAATCTCATGAAACTAAGACAGTGCCTTTTTGTTCGAAGCCCTGCCCCTTCCCTGCGATCACTCTGCTCCCATTCACACCAAGGGCACCGCTATGCAAGAGGCCTGAAAAGATGCAGGCAGATGGTTTGCTTGAATCAACACACAAAGCACCCACAACCCCTCGTGCAAAAAGAGAAGACTCTTCTGCAGAGGCAGCATTTCCTAACATCTGCCTATGCCAAGACGGACACCACCAACAGGCAGCTGCCTCTTTTGTCCCCTCCTCCTCTGGACTCCCGAGATCTGTGTGTTACTTCATGAGGAAGCATCCATTAAGTTTTCAATTAACACTGAGGCTTTAACACATGCACACTCCTAACAGCTGCAAGCTTTACAGCATTAAATCTTTACAGAAGCTTGAGTTTATAGATGAGGCTTCTCCCTATCCCTGTACAACATTTGTGTATATTTTTTTTATTCCAGGGTCAGATATACATACTAAAAAAATCATAAACTGTATGCAGGCTCCTTTTCTGCAGGGAGAACCTTAGTCATAAAACCACTTATCACCTGGTACCCCAGGAATACACCCTGCATGAAGCAACCTGAAAAAAAGACCATCTGCCCGAGTTACAGCACTGACACATTGAATCCCCTCACCTTTTAAAGGAAAATTGTGTACTGAAGTGGCAAAGCACGGAAATAACTGACACGAAGGCTGTAAAAGATTCACTTTCCCTATGACAAGGGTCTGCAAGGAGGCGGTCACCAGGATGATGATCTCATTTCTGGAGCAGAGCCCAGAACAAGCAAGTCAGGGGAGACTGAGGCATTCCTAGAGTCTACAGCTACTCTTCCACCGAGGAACAATCCTGATTTCATCAAGCCAAAGTCAGGAAGGTCTCAACACGTGGTAACTGGCAGGTAAAAGCATAATTACTAAGAAGCAAGTTCGGCATTTAAAAAGGGACAAGAGATTTCTCATTCCTTCGCTCTTGAAACAGTAGCGGTTTTCCTTGTATTCCCGTTCCTAGAAGCAGTGTAATTAAAAAATACAGAACTACCCTCATACAGCGCTTTCAGCGAGGAGGTATCAAAGCAGAACGCCGAAGGTCAGCATGACCATTACTGTGTCACTGGACAACAACCGGGACAGCAGAATTCAGCATTTCTACCCAAAGCCACTGCACAGCAGCAGATCTGGGAGCAGATCTAGGGTTCTTCGGCTCCAGAAGACAAGGAATTTAACGCTCAAGTTTTGGCACACTTTGTACAGTCGTTTGCACCCTGCAAAGTGAGACAGGGCAGGTGTTAAACACACCAACCCCACGCACCGCATTCCAGCAGTTTATGAACAGACTGACCAGCTGGAGCCTAACTGCATCGTTCGGTTTCCCCTCATTTGCCCTGTGCACAGGGAAGCGTTACGTATGCAAGTCACTTTTACAACGCAGCCTGTGACCATCTCAAAAAAAGCACAAGGCAAGTTTCTAGGAGTTAAACTCCCTCCTGCGCAGGGCAGGAGAACAAGTCTCACACATCAGTAATGTCCTTAAAACAGCCCCTGCCAAGCAACCCACCTTTCCTCCCACAGAACAAGCAGATCTGATGCTGTGCACAGAGCCAGCACTCCTGTGCATAGGCATGCCTGTCCCCAGAGCACAGCTTCTGTCAGTTACGGAAACGGACTACACAGGAACGAAAAATAAATACAAAGAAATTCCCTTTTTTCCATCCATCCCCCCCAGTCTACGTTTCCTGCCGGAGTGATGCAGTTTCAATGTGCAGCACCCACACGCCTCAAAGAGAAGTCACAGGAGCTAGCCTCACCCAACTACCGGTAACCGAGTTAACTGCTAAGCCTCGCTCAGAGCACTCCGTCATGTCACATTCACGCTTCCCCCACATCTGTGCCAGCTACTCCCCAACTCTGACTCCCATGAGAGCTCCTGGACTAGTAAATGCACTGGCTAAAGACAGTCACTTACTCCAGGCAGGCATGCACACGCTTCAGGTGCTACTGCAGCACGCTGTGTGCTTGGTGATGCTTTCTGTAGTCAGAGACCCCCACGCTCCACATCATGTTTGCATGGATAGCCCAAAACTTGCTGAACTCTGTCTTTGTTCCGAATCGCAGCTGAACTTTCATTGTAATAACAGATTTTTTAGAATAAATTTTTAAATAAGGTGGTTTCAGAAAGTCACTAGGGGCAATATCCTGCAAACCTTCAAGCTGAAGAATGCCATCATCATTCATTTACAAGAAGCTCCCTCTATAAATAATTTTGCTCTATACAGAGATTCACTCAAGCTTGCGATGAACAGGCTCTTAGAGGACGCAGGTGGTCCGCCACAACGCCACCAGTGCCAAGATTCTTCCACCCATCTCAGACTTCTCCAGCAGGTTGGCTGGGGCTGCAGGCACTGTGCAAGTCCTTCATACTCGGCCGAGCCCCAGGGAACCCTCCAAGGACTCGGACAGCCCAAATTCAGGAAGCTGCACCTCCTAGTTTTGGGACAGATGCTCCCAACGCGGTGGATATTGCCAGAAATCACATAAATTTGCTGGTCTCTGAATTGTGGGTGTGATGCTTGTGCTCATCCCGGTAAACTGCGAACTGGGGAGACTCTCAAAGCAGGGGGCAGGTGGAAAAACCAAGCCCCCTGAGTAAACCAGAACCCACATCTGACTTCCAGCCATTCCTTTGAACACCTTGGTGCCCCAAACCAGAGTCTATCCTGGCACCCAAAGCACAACCATGACTTGAAAGAAAACTGCTCTGCGCACTGGGGTTGCATTTGTAGTATCTATCAAAATAAGCAAAAGCCAAGAACGCTACTACAAGCTTCAGCCTCCTAGGGCAGAAAGTCTCCTCTGTCACCCTGACATGACACAGGGGGCGGAGAGGGGAATGACCCCGCTGTGATGTTGCTGACTGCAGGTTTTACTGCTACATAACACCACCTGACCCTACAACCCTTGAAAGGGGACAGAAGCCTCTCCCACGGCTTCAGACAAGGCTCCAGCCCGAGCCATAGAGAGAACCATTCTTAGGCCGTTTGGGAAACACTGGGTACCACACACCTCCCGTGAAGACACTGGCTGGAAGTTCCATTTCCTCCTTCAGAGCAGCAGCTTTCACACAAACCCTTCAACGCCCAAGCAGCATACCAACACGAACGTAACGCCCATAGGACAGTCACATTTTTTGGAGATTAATCCCAAATTACCCACTCATTTCATCTCCCTCACATTTTCCATTCATTCCGCAAGTAAGTGGCGAGTATTTTCTGATGAAGGCGGTCTAGATAATAGACGTGTCTAAAAATGTACGCTTCCATTGTATCGTATTTCCCACCCAGATCCATGAATAGCTACTTGAAAAAGCAATAAAATAAACATTCACATCTGCTTATTTAATAGCATTATTAACAACCCAGTGCATTTATAATTTTTTCCAGAACCCTTGAACAAGCGCCATTAGATTTAAAATCTTAAACATTCTTTAAAAGTACTTTAATTCACAGAAATCTTTGTTTCTAATATACAGTAGATGGTTACTTTTTAAAATCCATTCTCTTTTCATATAATCTCAGTATCTGACTATACAATAACTTTCTATCTATAGCGTCTTCATGTTTTCCAGTCCAGCTTGCCTGTGCTTTAGGAATATAAAACAAAAAAATAATAAAGTTCTATCCACAATTTTACTAAGGTCATTTCCATAGTTCTCATGTAAAGCTTCTCTTGGAAAGTGCAGTATACACATGTAATGATACAACACACTTAAGCAATACTTTTATTATTAAGTGTAGGTTTTAAAAGAAGAGTAATGTAGAGCAGACACAATCGATGGTAGTTCTATTTACAGAATTTGTTAAACTAAGTGTCGGGAGGGGAACAGCAGAGAGACTGGAGATAGGAAAGGAGTCGTCACAAACTTTGATTTCTTTCCTTCTCAGCGAGAGGTCGGTACATACATATTTCAGTCGTTCATACTTTCGCACGTGGGAAACTGCACTTTTACTAATACAGCTACATACACATACACAAGGTTAGCAGTAAGCTATTAATTATTCCACTACAGAGGAAGAGTCCTTCTGTTCAGAAAGAGCTTTCAAATACAAGATAGAAATTCTGGACTTCATGACCATAAGCCAATGAAAACAAGTTTAGCGTAACCAGCTAGTTGGATAAACAACTAAGCATGTGAAGGGAAAAAGAAAAGGTAAAACCCATCAAGTTGTAGCAGCACTTATTTCAAACCGTCTGAACCGAGTGCATGCTTGTTCCACAAAGAACAAGTGGAGTAAAGTCCACAATAATCTTTGTCTACTGAAACAAATGGTTCCATACTTACTGGTTTGCACTATATGCAGTTACAAGAGAAAACGGGGAACCCAGAACAGATACCAGATGCTTGACTAAAACCATGATTAAAAATAAGACAGACAACCGTAGAACAATTTGTTTCATACACAATTTACAGTAGGTTGGGGGGATTTTCTTTTTTTTTTTTTCTCTCCAGTCAAACACAGAAAAGTCGTCACAGAAAATACATCTGCTGCTGCTGCAATGCCCTTTTCATCCAAAAAAGTTTGACAAAATGCTCGTCACAGCCATACTCACATGTATTTGGTTCAAAACCTTGTTATATTTCACTTAGGGTCATTTTTGCAGCTTTAACAATCTGGGGGTTTTTTTGTTAGGTGTTTTTTTTTTTTCTTTTTTTCTCCCCTCCCCCAAAGAAGCGCAGTTCATTCACAAGCAGGATTGTTAAACAGCAAACCATTAGCTGGGGGCAGTCCGGAAAACTCTCTTCATATGCACCATCACCAGAGGTACTAGGCCAGACAGCTTCGGAGGAATTCGATGCTTTCTCCTCCTCTGAAGCATATACTAGCAATTTGGAAACATCAGCTCCCCTACCCCGCGATCTGCAGGAGAGGGACGTCCCTACCGAGCTCACCTGGCCCCTTCCTCCTGCCCAGTCATCAGAAAACGGGAAGAAAACAAAAACCAAACCCAAAAACACAAACGCAAAGATTGAAACACAGTTGTTCACGCACTACTCTAAGGCGAAAGGAGTCTGTTGTACGCAGGGATCATACATCAGCTACAATTATCTAATTCATTTACAGTTAGGCTTTCCACGGTGCCATGTGTACATCTCAGCGGGGTGGCTAAGGACGGTGCAGACGGAACCATGACAGGTTTTTTTTTGTTTGTTTGTTTTTGTTTTGTTTTGTTTTTTACCAGCTGTAGAGAGGACTACCTGGAGAACTGAGACAGAATCTTTCCCAGGGCATGGGAAGATGGGGAGAAAGGTGGGCGACTGTCTCCTGTTGGCAGCTTTGTTTTTCTTTTAAAGGGGAGGAAAAAAAAAAAAAAAGCCCAAAAGAACCACAACTGAAGGTAACTCTTCTGGAAATGAAAACGGAGGATTAGGTACGTTACAGAAACTGCGTCTGCTACTGTGTCACTGCTACAGGTCTATGAGCTGATCCACCAGCAGTAAAGACCTGGCTATGTTGGGAAGACTGGACTCAGAGCTTCCACTGTTGTTTCTAGAATGCCCACCTGAAAGTGTGAGAGATAGGAATTCAGTATTGAACAGGACACACACACACGACAGTTTCAGATGTTCAAGATCAAGCAAGAAAGAAAAGAAAAATTCAAAAGCAAAACAGAAAGTTTGCTCAAGCTCTTCTCATTACTTGCATCACGATAGCAACAACACCCCCTGCTTGCTCTTCCACCCTCTCCCCACCCCCCCAACCCCAGCTCGCTAGGCTTGCACGGGAAAACATCACCGCAGCCAACAAACCTCTACAAACCATTTCTTTTCCCCAAGGTTTACAACCAAGCTGCAGAATTCTGTCCTTACTAAAGGCACTATAAAGCAATTACAAGAGCCCCCACAATCTATAAAAAGAACTATTCTAAGTTTTAAATCTTGAAAATTAGTTGCTGTTTTAAGAGCACCTCTGAGCTGCCAGCTACTTCAAGGAGAATGGAGCTACCACGTGGCTTCCTAGAACTGGTACTTTGACACTGAAGGGAAGATGCTCCTCTTTACTCAAGGTAGGCTATCTTGGCCCAGCTTGGCTAGAAATCTTCTCTCATTTTCAGCAGGAGCAGATTTTCTAAGGTCTCAGAACTTTTACTAATGAGCATCAGTCTTTGAAAGCTAGCATTAGATGCAGAGCAGGCATACAGCACATTCCTGCCATAAACAAAAGTGGGAGTTAGGGAAATAAGAAAAACCAAACCAAAAAGAAAAAAAAACCACACAAAAGGGAGCCCTGGAATATGCCTTTAAACCTACGCTAGCATATGAAAAGCTGTAACTAAAACTTTTCAACAGCGTGACTGCAGAGGGAAGACCTACTTGACTGACCAGACTGCAAAAGGCTGCCTACTTCTGTCCCTGCAAGACTTACAAAACGCAGCACTATTATATGTCTCTTAATGAAATGCTGCTTCTTATACTGAGCCCAAACAAGGCTGAAACTGTTTGCAAAGATCACGTTGATGTGATCTAGGTGATGGGCACGCTGTAAAAACAAAACACTTTCCAGTTTCTGTCCTAAGGACTCTGACTGCTCAAAGCCCTTCAAAGGGCGTGGGTACCGGTCCACCAAACTTCTCACACTCAGTTCCCACAAGCACCTTTGAAAGACATCAGTCAGAAGTGAAAAAACTCTCTTTTAGCAGGAGTTTCAGAGTTATAAAGGATGATCATAGTCTCCCTTTCTTGTGCCTCACGCCAGGTTAACTTAAAAGTCGAAGGACCTTCTTTCACTGGCTTGAACAGTAAATAGGACCATCGGGGAACGCAGAGGTATGTGTGCGCCCTGCCTGGCAGGCTGGTAGGAATTACTTCACGGGACCTAAAGATACTTGCACGCCTCTATTATCTTTTTGGACATGCAATCTTCTCACAAACAGAGAATCTAGAGAAATTTCAAGGCCAATGCAAGTCAGAGAACAACTAAGCTCACTAAATACTACGGTGATAGCACCTTACAGTTTACAATTTGAACTAGTTCACGTGTGCTGCAGCACCATTGCCCCAGAACTAATTTATGTTAATTGTTTTCTTTTTTTCCTTCCCTTTTTCACCCCCACATCCTGGCTTACCTTGTGAATTTTTGGATATCAACACTGGAATTGGGTCAAACTCATCTTCTGTCACTTTTTCAGAGCCCTCAGGCGCATCAAAGCCTGATATCAGGTTAGTATCTTCTGCAGCATAAAGGAGAAACAGAGGTAAAGAAGCAAAGATAGCAGAGAAGGCTGGTTAGAATTGCTAAAAAGTGTTAGAACATCTTTATGTTTTCTGAGACAGGGTTTAGAAACAGGAGTTTCATTTCAAAGGTGAAATAAAGTTGATAAGTCTTTGGTAAAAGAAGGTAAGTAAGAGAGCCAATTAAACACAGAAGTGGAGAGGAAAAAAAAAACCAAAACAAACCAAAAAGCAAGCCAAGTCATGAGAACCAAAATAAAATTCAGCCGATCTGAAGGCTTAACAACTGGCATAGTTCAAAGCTGTGGTAAAAGCCTGCAGCTTAAGCTCCCGAGGACCAGAGGTATTCCTCGCCATCGTCCAGTGGCTGTCAGATATTAGTACAGTTTAAGAGCGCAATCTGGCTCTCCCGCTACCAGCTCTCATGCACAGGGAGAAGAAAAGGGCTGGGGGAAAAAAAAAAAAAAAAAAAATCACAGAAGAAATTCCAGTCATCTACGTGAGACAAAACCCCTGAGCTTTCACCCAGAGCAATAGAGGAAAAAGTGCAGTATGAAGTCAGATTTCCAAGGTGTTTTGATGCCTGAAGACATAACTAGATACTGAGAGAGATGATTTTTTTTTTAAAGGTCCCTAGAGCAGTTCTGGCACAGAATCCACTGATTTCAAACCACGTCAGCCACAGTTAGACACTTGGTGGGAGGCACTTTCAACGATCTCCCCAGTAGAGGAGACATTTATCTGCCTTATCAGGCAATTATGTCCCTTTAGACTTTCATACTCGCTGTGCATCACTACTTGTTACTTCAGACACCTAAAATACCTTCTAAAAGCTGGTCCAAAAGCTGGACCAGAAATATGGTCCAAAAGCTAGGCCACATTTCTGAAAGCCAGCAAGGACACGTACAAGTCAATGGTTTCCAAGGAACAGGAACGTTCCTGTTTGACTCCTATCAAGAACAAAAGCACTTTACCTAAAGATGACAAATAAGCTAACACGTTTGGGGTGAGATGATGCAAGAAACCACTTGTGGAAATACAGTGTCCTCTGGAGAATCAGACCCAGAAAAACACACCCACAAATTTTATCAGAGACCAGCCTGCAAAGCAAAGACACAGAGGTGTTTTGCCTTAATGGAAAGTCTCATCTCGTCATCATTCTGCATCTGGAGTTACCTATTTGTGGCTCTTCTCAACCTACCTGGGAGCCTTTGCAAGCATCCTATTTCCATTTCACTTCAGTTACATGTGCAATTGCTCATGGCTCTGAAGTCTGCTGGACAAGACGCTCCTGAAGGAGCACTGCCCAATTGTGGACTACCTTTCCTAAGAGGAGGGAAAGGCTGGCAAGTCTCCCTATTCAGGCAAAACTCCTTCCAAAGCTTTTGAGCTCACCTCGGTGACTATCTATCACCACAAGCAGAAAAATTCTCCCCTCTCGCACACGTGCAGCTTGGTGCTGTATTCAGCAAATGCCAATTTGAAGGCTGAGCAAAAATTCAGAGGCCAGAAAACAGCAAAGGACAAGGGAAAGGATGCTATGGCATGGCTGGAGCATCAATCCATGCTCAGACCATGGCTGCTTTTTCATTCCCTTGGTCCAACCGCTAACTTGCGGCGCTGCAGTTCCAACAGGCTGATTATACCCACGGACAGCAGCATCTGCCCCAAAGGTGCTTTACATCACCAAAGCCAGGATAAACAAAAAAAAAAAAAAGATTGAGACAGATGTACAGTTAGTGACCGCACCCAGAGCTGTAAAAGCAGTGTCTGAAAACAAGCCATAAATGAGTTTGGGAAGATTTTAATATTTTTCTCCTCCCTGCTGCTAACAGAAGTCTCACTTTCCTCATCAAATGCGAGCCTTTCTCATCCCAGAGGGAACAGCAGGGCAGCCTGGGAGAAGTCATGCAGGAGTCTGTTAATTCATTTTCTCATTAAGTCACACCGATAATGTTTTGGCTTTGCTATGTTCCAGACATGGAGTAATAACTGCTCGACACACATTTCAAGCCATTTACTCAAAATAAAGTGGCATGGAACTGTACTATAGCAACAAGCAATTAGAACAACCGCTTGTTTAAACCCAAAAGCTCTATGAAAAACACAAACTCATTTTGAGGTGCCATCAAGTGTAAAAATTGATTCCAGACTGTTTTTACTGCGATGCCTCTGAGGACAGATCGTTTTCTGTTGCTATAGGGATACTTACCAAATAAGCTAAGCAAAACCCACCGTCAAGGGGCACCCAGTAGTTCGGGTTTGTGCCCTGGGCCTCGCTTTTCACAGCGGCAAATAGCGCAGAAGTTCTGGTCTTCGCTCCCACCTGGGTGGGCGGGCGCTACCCGATACTCACTGCAACCTTTGCTCGTGCGCGTCACCCGCTAACACCTGGCACTGCTGCCAGGGGACATTGCTGCCAGGGGACATTGCTGCCAGTCACAACCACGTCAGCCCACACCGTGCAAGTTGCACTCAGCCCACAGCTCTTCAAACTACCGCGGTGCCGCTGCTCCAGCCACACCGCACGGAGAGGGCCCGGGTTTCAGTGGGATGCTCTGCACCCTGGCAGGGGGAGGGGTGGGGGGGCGGGGAGCCACCTCCGTTAGGAGCCAGCTCCCCAGGGTGCTCTACTCAACGGAAAGAGAACAGAACTCCGGTCCCCAAAGAGTGTTTCCACAATTCCGCTCAAGCTCCACTACTGATGTACTGCCAGGGCTGATCTGCAGCTCGGAGGAATTACCACACACGCTCTGCTTTTCTTCAGCTCCGCTTTTTTTGTGTTACTATGAAACTGTTCCATTTTCCAGTTGGATATTGCACTTAGACTTTCATTCCTATTTGTTGTGACACTGCAGTTTGACTCAAGAACCTTCTCCTGATAACCTCTGAAGAGTAAAACATTCTCTAGATCTGAAAGAGCTGTCACATGCCTTGGACGCTAACTCTAACAAACCAAAAAAAAAATGAAATTCTTTTTGTTTCCAAAGCCTGTGACACCAGTCTGGACAATTATCAGGCTCCCTTCCGGAGTCAATAATGCAGCATAAAATCAGGTCTTAAATCCCACGTGCAAAAAGCAGAACTGGAGCGCGTTCACTTACAAACCTGCGGAAGGGTTGCACACAAAAGCCCTCTCCCTTCTGCTGTGCCCCTGCTTCATGGAAGATGCCACCCGTCTTGACAAACCTTGTCTTTACAGTCAAGCCGAATGCTTTTATCTATATATTTTTACCTTAGTACTTCAATGTAGATTCCAAGTTTCACCAGCTTGGAAGAAAAACCCAAAACAATGACTTGGGGGGTGGGGAACAAAAACAACAACAAAAAAAACCCCAACCAACCACCTCCAGCAGACAGGTCAGAGCATCTGCTTGTGTTAACTGGTATCACCTTCGCTTCACGACAGCTACAGACCACGTTCCAGGACGGATGGGGTGTTAGAGGCAAAGGGACATTTACCTTTGTGAGGTTGAGCTGCGAAAGCTACGGGAGCAAACTCATCCAAGAGGTCAGCGGCAGGATTAGAGAGCAGGGAACAGTCAAGCAGAGAGTCTTCCCCAGTGAGAGAGTCTGAGTCCAGGTTAGCATCCAAAGGCGCGAGGAAGCATTAAACAGGACACAAACACTGTTAACTCACATTCTCACATTCCTGTTCCCGTCCGCTCGGTGTACAGACACAGCTCTGGTGCAAAGCCAGCACAAAACCTACCGGGTTTGGTGATGGAAAACATTCCGTACTGCTCTGCAGCGAGGGCAGAGGGATGCCCAACACCTTCAGCAACACGTTTAGCATCCTCGGGGACTAACTGCCCTCCAACGCTGAGCAACACCACAAAAACCCACACAAGTGACAGGTTAAAGCAGGGGCAGAGAAGGGGAGTGCGGGGAGAGACTTCCAGGGAGTCTCTGCCTGTTCCACAAGAGACCTCTGAAAAGAGGACCAGTCCATCTGCTGCAGAAGTGGCCAGACCAAGGCCTTTGCAGTCAGAAAGGGACAGGAATTGTTTACTGCCGTGCCCCAACGGAACTGGCAAGCCAGTGACTGCTCCAGATTCCAGAAGCACTTCATCGGAGCGATACTCCGGCCCCTACGGATCTGTAAGGGTGGGCTGAAGGAACACTGTACCCTTCTTTGCCAGGAGACAAGCAACACTGACCTTCAAGGAACCATGCAGCACGCACTCACAAGACACACAAGCAAGCCCAGTTTACACTGGTGGGAAAAGCAGATGCTCATGCTGAAGCAGACAGCGCTTTCGGACTTACACAGCCCGCGCCGGTACGACGCGCCCCTGCCCCCAGCACCCTCCTGCCGCACCAACCTGTTCTGTTGGAGGCAACCGACTCGGTCTGTGACACAAGGCGTTGGGGCAACGGAGCCTCGAGGCCCGGTATGAGACTCTCAACAGCTACGTCAGGTTTTCCTTTCCAAATGTGCAAAACACCAGAGCAGAGAAGAAGCCAGAGGTTAGTTTGCAAGACACAGGGTAAGTAGGAACGAAGGCGGCAGCTGTCTGAATCCTTTAGTGACCCTTTAACGCGTGTCTGCTGCGTGACAGACCCTTTAATACTGGCAGCAACGAGGGGCTGAAGTCAGACTTCCGCGAGGGAAGACCGTAACACATTAGTGTTTGTTGTGTTTGAGGCTTTTCTGTCGGGTTGGTTTTATTTATTTTAATTTGGGCAAGCCCAATTTGAAATATCCAGAGGGTGGGAAGGTAATAACGCCCGCCCTGCAGCTAAGCAGATGGCCTGGGGCTGGGCAAACAACTGCAAGTTTTTGCAAGATCCTCTTCCAGCAAAAGGAACACACTGACCTTTAAGGAGTCCCCTTGCATTAGAAGCAACAAATCATTAAAATACCTACTGCAGAGCCCTTCGCACGTTCCCACTTCAGCCTGTAAAAAGCCAAGACGTGGGACCTTTTTTCCCATTTGGAGCGCCCAGTGGAGCAAAGACTGCGGACCCTACGGAGGGGTGATCACGTTTTGGAACTCAACGCCCTATTGAAAACGCCAGCCCCCAGTATCGTCCGATCCTGGCGTCCATTCATGGATACAAAAAGGAGATTTTTACAAAGGCTGGAAAGAAAGATTTGGTTTTATAGAAGCCATAACTGGGAGGGGGAGAGGCATGGAAGGTAACTGGCACGGTCACACCAGCCAGGTGTAACGCTGGTCTGGGTCTCTCCCTCAAGGACCAACATCAAGGCGATGACCAAGAAGTTAAACAGCAGCAACGCACTCGCGTCAAACGCCAGGACCAGCGGCGATCTAACCGGTCAGCTTTGAGGGATTATTGAACGTTTCTGTTTGCACAGCAGCGTGTGTCTGTGCCTGCGACTTGTGGGATCATTATCTAAGAGCATTCAGACAACTGCCGAAAACTGCAAAAGGGAGAAAAAGTCTTGCTACTAAGGTTCCCTCATTTCCTACCTCTCTATTCAAAGCCACAAGGTTGCAACCAGCTAGCTGGGGGACCCTGGCTGCGGCCCAAACCCACAAAAGCAGCGGATTGCAACCAACTGCAGCCTGCAATTATTAGTCTTTAATACATTTGGCAAGTAGACCAAACAGTTCTGCAACACTCTGAAGATCTTTATACCGCCCGGAGCCTGTTGCATCTGGGCTCACGGCAGCCTACCATGTTTATTCTCAGCATATGCCCCAGGTCACGGGCAACGCCGTCCTCCCCATCCTGCCGAGGGTCGATGGGCAGACAGGCTCAGTGCCTGGGTCGCGCTGACAGCGAAGCCTTTCACAGAAATGGAGGGATTTTTTGCACCTTCTCCTTCAGTCAACTATTAGCTTTCTTCTGCCAAGCCCAGAAGAACACACAAGGCGCAACCACGCCACGTTATCATGCCTAATCAGCGAGCCCAGATTTTTAAATGCAAATACAGAGTCTTCGCTGATCAGACACTAGTCCCACGGAGAACAGGCAGGTCTGCCTCAGCGTAATCCACAACCTCCTATCACATTGTGTTTCACCAGTATCAGTGGCTGTTTTGAGAGCCTGGAGGGATTAAACACGCAGAGGTATCATGCGGGACAAGACATGCCATGTGAGACAGAGGGGAAGAGGCACCCTAAGTTGGTGTTTTTTTTTTTACCATTCACAGCATCTGACGTGCTACCAAAGGGGTCAGCGAGAGGCAGGATATCAGGGAGCAGAAGCGCAGTCTCAGGAGATTTGAGTCCCTCAATCAGTTTTTCTGGGTTAAGCAGGAAAAGGAGGAAGGAAAGCAACAGAGAAAAAAAAGCAAGGGGGGAAAAAAAAAAAAAAAAAAAGAGACAACATTAATCAGGTGCCCAGTTCACTGGCTCATAGTCCAGCGTGTGCAGATCTCTTCTGAGCCTGACAATTTTCTGTGCGAGCAACACTTCACTTAGACATATGGGGGGCAGCTGGTCACGGTCATCTGAGACAACCGAGGACACCCTCGCCCGCTGCACGCTGCTCTCCCCGAGGAGCCACTGCAACACAGCACACAGGCCCTTCCCTCCTACCCAAAGCACAAAAGCTTAACGTGACCCACTGAAAGGCAAATTAAATAAATAAAACCTTCAGTTCCTCCCCAGCACAGGAAGGTGAAGGGGGAACTCTTTGTATTTGTTAGTCTTTGTATCATGACAAGAAGCAGAAGAGGTGACCAGAAGCTCAGGATGCTAGCGCTAGGTACACAACACCTACTCATTTGCCCAAGAATGGAATGGTTACAGCGCGTAAGAGCTTAAGCAGAAACAGAAATCACTGAGACACCACAGTGCCAGACGTCAGAACTTGCCCTTGGGTTAAACAGCTGTCTAGTTACCAATTAATTATTTCAACTATCAGGTTTCAAATCAGACATGTCATTCTCAGCAGTACAACTCCTGTGGTTCCCATTCCCATTATCCTTCACACAAAGAAATTTAGATAGCCTGGGCAAAACGTTCATCTCCATTATCGATCTGGGGGATGAGCGATTTCACAATCATAGTAACCAGGTTTTCAATAATGACCTTAATTTTTTAGCTTTCACAAGGGTTTCTTCACAGAAGATAAAGAACATTTCCAGGATTTCCTGGAAGTAATCGCATTTGACAGAACAGCGCTGACAAAATTTCCTCCACACGGACAAACTGTTCAAACAGCTGCGTTTATAACCTAACATTAGAATGAGCTGTGGCCCTGCCACAGCTATATATTTACAAAATTTTTTACATCTGTATTTTACGTTTTGAGTTCAAAGGCTGGTGTTATTATTTATTATCCAAAGTAAACGTGCTTATAACTGCACAAAAGCACAGGCTCCGGAACACTGCTGTAAAAAAGACTCACATGCTGAGAAAGCCAAAGAAAAGCTTAAATTGCACTGTTACATATACGGTAATAAAATCCATCTTTTTTTATTGCTCCATATAAATAATAAAATAGCCTAGCAGCTTTGGAACTGCTTATTCAAAGCAGGACAAATTCTACTCCCCGTGAAAAACTTCACAAGCCACCAGGAGGGGAAGGGAGCCTAGAAACCAACCCAAGGGGCAGCTGCTTTAACATTAAAGGCCTGAAGAAGGTCAGCTGGAAGGAAAAACCTGCTGAACTGCAGCCTTGAACGTACATCAAACCTTCCCACCCCTATGAGGAATATCCAATTTTAAAGTCGGATTCGCCAAAGAAAATGCACCCCAAGCGCAGAGGCATCCTCCTCGGCAGCACAAAGAGGGGCTTTTTCCTTGGATGAACAGAGAGGCCGGGAGCAGGGGCTTGGCAACAACAAAAAAAAGATGTGTTAATGTCATCAAAAGGGAGCTAAGAAGGATGGAAGTGATTATAGTACACTGGGAAAACAACGCAACACAGGAGAGAGACTTAGGGACAAGATGACAGGGAACATGCTCAGTTCCTTTTCCCTGAGGGAAGCAACGAGGTAACCGGTGTCTGCCGGGGTGCAGCCGACTCCAACAGCGTTTCCAATCACTTAATCCCGACAGCGAGGCACAGGGCAACTGTGGGAGAAGTTACGGATTGCCTCCGAGGTGGGCGGTTTCAGACTGGGTTTGGCTCCTGCTCCGAGACAGGTTTGTACGTGTTGTACGTACACCGCGAACGTGGTCCCCTTCTAGAGACTCGGGCCAAGACCCTCGTTTCAACGCAGACTTAGAGGCGGCCCCTCTGCCACTGCCCAGCTCTTCAAGACATTTGCATCACCCTCTCTCTTCCAACCCCTATACGTACAGTAATCACTCCTTTTACGACCCCATTTCCTAGTGTCTTGCTCCTTGAAGTCCCCGTTCTTCACCCTTACCTTTCTGGTTTCCTCCTTTTTCATTCCTGCAGATTTCCATTTAACGCAGTGGAACTGCCCCTCGCTCAGGTACTAGGAAGTTGCCTATTGAGCTCAGCCACACTTTTTTAAACATCCAGAAATTACGAGACTAAACACCGTGGGTTTCACCCTACACGTCAGTTTTCCCTCCCGTCCCCTGGGGTTCGACCAGTTTTATGCAAAGCTTTAGACTGTCAGTGGTTCTTTGTCTTATGCTGTTACTTGTCTCACGCGATCGCCTTCCCGGCTTCCTTCCCTGCTGGTGCTGACCTGCCAGCGCTGGCACGGGCAGCCACTGAGCCCCTTAGCGCAGGATTAGAAGGAACTTTTATTCCCTTTCGAGTGAGGCCGAGAAGTTCAACAAGAACAAGAAGGTGCTGGGATGAACGGGAAAGGAGATACCAAAGGCAACAAACCCCAGATGCCTCAGCCCGTTTCGAGGCCTAGCAGTTCATTCTGTTTCTGTTTTGTGTTGCATCTTGTACTAACCTGTGGGAATAAGAGATAATGAACAGCGGTCACTCTAAGTGGAGGGGAAATTCACGTTCAACTAGGAGCAAAGGAAAAAGTTAGCGAAGGTCCAGCGCAATCCGTGGTTCTGTGTTAGTAACCAGGAATACCTTCTCTGCAGGGGTCGGTTTGGCCTCTTTTTTTTTTTTTAATAAGCGTATCAGCTAAAGACACATATGCTAGTGGAAGTTCTCATGAACCCACATCAAACATTCAAGTCCAGCACACTACATGCCTTTGCAGTGGCAAATAAACCCAGCTCTTAAGCCTCTGCTTCACCACAGCTCCACTCATCGAAGCAGGAACTCAAGAAGGTATCTTCTGCATGCTACACTGTCTCCCTGCACACGAACGTTAGGCAGCTGCAGTTTGACTGCACGCAGACCTAGAACATAAAAACACTCACGACACCAAACTGTATTTTGGGTCCTGCTACCAAGGGAATTCTCTAGCAGAAGTTTAATTTTAATTTCAAAGAGAAAAGCTGCTTCACCTGCAAGCAAAGTCATGGTTGAGATGGTGAGAAGGCAGCGATGCTCAATAATTTAAATAAGTAAGAAATGCAGCAGTGCAAGAACAGGAAAAGCTGGGATAGTTAATGTCCCTCGCGTTATCTGTACGAACAAAACAGTTCCAAGGCACATACACAGAAAGTGATCAACTGCAGAACAGACTCCTCCAACAGGGCACGCAGCACCTATCTGCCCTTTGCAGGAAGAGACGAAGGCTGCAGCCTGGCCTCTGGACTTCTCTAGAACACCCGGCTGCCATCCCCCTAGCAAAGATCTACTGGAGGGAAGCCAAGAGAGGTGTTTTGCCACTACAGGACCTGTTTCTCGTGACTCTCCAGGCATGCGGGCACACAATCACAAGCTGTGCTTTAGAAGTGGTCCCAATGGCAAAGACTATCAGTTATGAAGCAAACAGCAACACAACAAGAAATAAACGAAGAGAAACTTCATCTATGTTGCAGTTCCAGGGCCCATTGCAATTAATTTCATGCATGTGTAGAGCTCAGGCTGCAGCGTGACAGGACAAAACACATTCTGTATTAATCATGATGCAGTTAGATTCAGGATTTTATGGCATCAGATGTCCTCCTGCCCCAAATCCAGTAGAGGTATCCACATTACCCATATGCAGGCACATAAACAAGCCCAAGGATAAACAATGTTAAGAACATGTAGCCCAATACAACGGTATTTTATATCCTACAGCTCCTGAAGGGCTCTCAGGAAGGGCTTTTAACAAGCTCCAGCCGGGAAATGTGTGTTTTGAATCCATACCTGTGCTCCCACACGAGGTTGCCTCTTGGAGGCATCCCCTTCCCCAGCCAGCCTAGGGAAAACCTGCCAGACGCTTCCCAGGTCTCAGGGGAAGTCAGCTTGGTTCGGGCTCAGGACTGATCTCACCAATGCTGCTTCGTTCGCTGCCCAGTTCTCTACTTTGTCCAGTTCCAGTCCTGACGGGATGGCAGCAAGTTTGCTATGGTGTTGCATCAGCTAGTAAGGATGCTCGCTGAGTAAGCAAGATTCATTAACAAGTCTTAAGAAGGTGTCTAAGCTAAAAAGCACGTGGGTGTGTGTGGGTTTGTGTGTGTAAGAAGTGCACTATCAACCCTTTCCAGAGCTGAAGCCCAGCTGCACACTGCAGCCTTTAGATGAATGTTTCATATTCTTAAGTTGCCCGTTCCTCACAAGAAGAAATTACTGTTTCCTATCGTAGTCAGAGTAAGCCAAACAGGCTGCAGAAAAGGCAAAGCAGGAGCCTACAGAGCCGACAGCTCCCCGAGGCAGCCCCAAACGGCAGATGCTAGCAGCTTGGGAGACTGGAAAACCAAATCGCTTCCTCTGGGAATGAAAGCAAGAGCCTTTCCTCTGATCGCACGAACATCAGAAGGAGGTAATGCCATTTAGCATCAGCAGAATTAACTATGGATTTATATACCACGGGACAAGCAAGCAAGTTCAATCCCCACGCGTAGGTCGAGCAGCACAGCTTTGGGGCAATCCAGTGAGAAAATTGACCTTTTCCTTCAGATCCCTTCATTTCTAACACATGCACAAAACTGATTTCTGAGATTTACCATCAGTCAGTTTGCACAGACTTTGCATCTGCACCACCACCGCTACCAAAGACTAAGTTGGCATGCTGCATTTATACTTGGCAATATAGCCGTTAAGCCAAACAGTATAGGCAGAAAGCATTTTAAGAGGGAATAGAGTTATGAAAAAAAATATAAATGAAGATACGAGGGAGGAAAATGGGTTTTTAGTTAGAGCAGGCTATTAGAAAGAAAAAAGATTCCTGAGAAACTTGCAAGTTAAAAAGGGGAACAGAGGGCAAAAATCCATCGTAAGTTGGTAACACACTGAACAATCAAAATGCAACATCTCAAAGCCAAAAAAGTCCACCAGCCAGGCACCGCACACAGTAAGAACATTACTCACTCATGTACCGCGGAGGAATAGCAAAAAGAAAGACAATTCAACAGAGCACACAGCAGAGTTCTTTTCTTCGGATGTCAACTGAGAAAGAAAGACAAAGTTGTAAAAATCCTGCCAAGTCAACTGTGCTGCGAGTGGGAGGGCAAATTACCAAAAAAGCAGGTATAGATTAGTCACCCAGAAAGATTTCTGCCTATTGATTAACCACGTATTAAAGATTGAAGGAAACCCTGCACCAGCAACAGAAGACTTTGAGTAATCAAAAGGAAGGCACTGGACTTTAATTTTCCTAATGGAGTTTCTGTGAAATGGAATTGTTTCTTATATAGCACAAGTAGAGAGACAAAGGGGGAAAAAATGGAATTGGTATGCTTTAAATACGGACATGACTTTGTAAACACCATAGAAATAGTAGAACAACATTTAACAGTGGCTCCTTAAGAGATCAAAATCAAACAATTTTAGTTTAACTTTCAAGATCTCAAATATTTGTAAAATAATACCCCTCTGAATCAAACTCAAAGCCCAGACAGAAACAGCACTAGCTACTACTGACATTCATTTAGTTGGGATCCCTGTGGCTCGTTGGCTTTGTTGCTCCCAAGCATCAACACACTATATTGCACCCTCAATTAAAAATACAGCAACTAATTCAAGTTAGTAGATGAGTAGTTCCCCTGTTCCATCTTCCCAGCTCAAGATGTAAACTCAAATCATCAGCACACATCAATATGTGTTTGCACCTGTCTGCAATTACTTTATCTCAGTGTGCCCTCTTGGCAGAAATATAAGTTATTATTAGAAATAAAGGTTTTCTCTTACAGTTGTTATCAACACCCTGACACAGCTGGGCGTACAGTTATCTTCTCAGAATTTATGGGCCTGGGATAGAGAGAGTTATGCTGATTGAAAACACTTCAAGCATTTTGTGCCACAAAAATAAAGAAGTCCTCCCACAGTAGTAATAGTGGCCCTGTTAAAGCAGGTGAACTTGTGTGTTTCAACAAGGATGTCAATGGTTTGAGCCTGAGTTCATGCTCCCAGGTGTGAGAAACTGCCAGCTTCAGCAGTCTGATCTCAAGCCTTCACCATTCTTTCCCACTTGCAGTTCTTCAAACGCTGCGATAGCCTGAAACACACCTCCAGCTCGCAGCGCTGCTTTGGCACCCTGCAGAGCAGCCCAGTCCGCAGGTCACACGTTAGAACACAGTGAGAAAAATAGAGTTTTGCTTAAACCCCCTATTTTTGAAGCCAATTATGTTTCGAGCAGGAATGGTTATCAGGGCCACACATTTTTGATAGCTAGCTCCAGAAACATGGCAAGGGTGTGGACACGCTTTGTTTTGAAATTGCACTGCAAAACATCTGCCTCCTTAGCCCCGATAAGCATCCTCTGGGGTGAGTAAAACCATGCAAGTCCGCGAGTACTTGAGGGAAATAAAAAGGCAAAAGTCATTCTTGAAGTGCTATTGAAAAGCTTTGGAGAACTCCAACAGGACAATGGCTCGTTAATAAGCAACAAAAATTCCCTTTTTGTCAGAGGTGAGTGTCCAGCGCGTGCCCGGGTGGCACAGGCGTGCTTTCCCGGGTGGCACAGGCGTGCTTTCCCGGCCTGCGCTTCCTCCCCCAGCTATACCTGTGTGTTTACTTAGCTGTGCCGGGCACGGAATTTCTGTCTCCCTTTCCCTTACGGGTAAGACAACGCTGCAGAGGCCGCTTGGTGTTGCTGCTCTTCAAACAAATAAAACTCCTCTGAAGACACATTTGCCTCTCGGCTGCAGCCAGTACCGGTATGCTGAATTATTGCGCGGGGTAAACGGTCTTGTAAATTTGCAAAGAAAGAATGATGCCTTCTCTTTGGCAGAGGTGTAAAAAAAAGACTGACCCCACGCAAAGGCAGCATCGCGCTCGGTACTGATGCGGAGGCCGCCAGTACCACCACCCTGCGCACACAGCTCAGCCCGCGCAGGAATCGGCGCAGCGCGTTCCGCAGCACGGGGGAGTTTCTCCTCCATCCAGTAGCAGGGAGGAGCAGAGCTGCTTTTTCTCAGCGCTCACACCTAGTCCTGCTGCTCAACAACTTCTCCTCGCTTGCTCTGCTGCCAAGGACCCACACCCACCACCTCTTCTCTCTCTCCTCTTCTGCAGAGAGTGGAGGATAAGCCAGGACTGCCAGCAGCACAGGGCACCTGGGGGAAGAACGCTGATCTGCAACCAGAGCCAGCAGCAGACACCCCCTCCCAGCCCAAACCAACAAACAGCACCAGGGATACTCCTTTCCTGTCTCACAGGGCATTTCACTGGGCCCACCCACTCCTCCAAAACTTGTTTATCTGAGCAGACGTTTCTAGAGTAAAAAGGACATATCTAAAACCTTTCCTGAAACCAACTGATGACTGAAGAGTGCGGGTAACTGTGTCAACACAGCACGTAAGCATTTAAATTTCAGTAGTTAATAAGGGACAGGGGCTAAAGCAGAAGTATTCACGTGGTGAGGGTCAAACCTCTCATTAAATACTTCTTAAAGCAGGTTTAAAAACCCTAGAATTGGGACTACTCACGGAGTGGAGCCTCAAGGACAAAGGAAAAGATCCATCTTGATGCTATGTAACTCAGCTGAAATTCAGGTGTCCAGAATACCTTGTGCAAAATTTCACCTCCCACGCTCGTTTGTATGAGCTAAATTCATACTGATAGACATCAAGTAGCCACACATAGCAGAAAAATTGCCATTCTGGTCAAATACCCCATTATGATTAATCAGCAGTGAAGCCTACAATAAGCTTATTAAAAAGAACTTGGCTCACTTTCCTGCACATGCATAAGGAAAAAAAAAAATGTTTTCAGCATGAATATTTAATTCTCCCTTATTTTAACAGATGTTTTGCCATATTTTTACATACCTCTTGCCAGCTCCTCTTACTAGTTACAATTCCATTAAGAATTGCAGCCGTTACTCATTGGAGAAGGAGGAATAGACTGAAAACCATTCAACTTGCCCTTGATCATTACCCTGAGCTGGCATTTCTGCCTTCTGTAGGGTGCTACGTTACCTCTCCTCTAGAAATACTGGGAAGCTTGTTACCCACAGCAAAGGAAAACCAGCCTCCTCTAGGGTATCGCGCACCTCCAGTGCCGTGATCCACACAAACCGGCCAGCCTGCTAGATCCCGCTGTCCGCTTGTCTTCACTGACTACACCGTGTCTACAAGTGTCATCTGGCTAAACCTACAAGCGAGCGCTCGCACTCCAAGTCACATCTGTTGGCTGTAGCCCCGCCAGCAGCGCGCTCCTCCATCCGAACACATTTAGGCTGCCTGGGGATGCACACTATGGCTATTTGTCACGTGTTAAGCATCATTTAGTTGCTTCTCAGGAATCTGTGACAGAAAGGCTCATCTGTCCTTCCGAGCACACAGAGGAAAGGTGGGAAAGCCCAAGGAGGTCGGTCTCTGGCCAGCGTTCAAGTGGTGCCACCTGCACCCTTGGGTGCCAGCAAAGGGAGCAAGGTTGCAGCTTAAGCAAAAAAAAAAACACCAAAAAAACACAAAAACCCAAAAAACAAACAAAAAAAGACCAAAAAACAAAACTGAGCTCTCAGCCAGACCGTCAGCTGTCACAGGTTCAGAGCGCAGAAAGCTGACAGAACTGGCTCTGTATGACAAACAGGGAAAATACCAAATAAAAGCCTCACTTATGCCTGTAGTGAAAGCCTTTCTGAACAACACCGCTCTTGTATAACCAAGGGGTAAGGCTCTGCACGCTCCCAGTCTATAAAAAGACAGATGTAAAATGTTTTCAAAGGGAAGAGATTCACTATCAAGGTTTTCTCAGAAACAAAAATCTTCCAAATAAAGCAAGTATTTAGCACGCATTCAAAGAAATTCAGAAGTTTTGTGCTTCTGCACAAAACTAAGGCAGCCTGGAGACGTGCAACTGGAGATGATGATGTATGAGAGACTCGGGTCAATCCCAGCTCTGCCGACCCAAGGGGCACACTGCAAAGAACGCCTTTGCCACACAAGGCAGCACATCCCTCTTGTCCAAGACCTCTGTGCTTGCTGCAGGGATGTTTCTGCACAGGTAATGCAAAGAACAAAGACGACATTTCTGCGTGACAGACACACAGATTGAAAACCTGAGTCCAAATCCAGGATTCTTATCTTTTTCTGTTGGATTTACAAGCAGTGACAACCCCTCTCAGTTTTCAAAGCTAAGGGTAAGTCCGTGGCTCTGCTCCTTCATTCACGGGCTCCCGGCCTCAAGTTTTTTTGTTAAAGAAAAAACAAAAATAATTAGGAATATCTTGGCAGGAACCTGCAGGAAGCCACCAAAGCCAAATCTCGTGCTTGCCCTTGCCCCCTGCTTTGCCCTCATGGAAGGAGACCCACAGAACTCAACGGGACCAGGTACACGCAGGCAGAGAGATTAGCACCTGCCTGCAAAGATACACAACCGCTCAGGGACAGGTTTGTGGGACAAGCAACCTGGCACCACGAGAACTGCAGACAACTGCTGCTCTGATCATTTACACCCGAGGGCAGGGTTGAAAGGCAGTTTCTCTGCAGTGGTTTCTGTACCATAAAGAATTTCAGAGCTCCGGCAGCTAAGGCTGCTTCACACAGTCGTGCCATTTCAAAATGCAACAGGCAATAAGGAAAACAACCGTCCTGGTGTGCAACTGCATGCGTTGAGCGTGCTGGCAGATAATTACATCATAGTCTGGGCTGACAGGCTTCAAGTCAGTAAAGCCAACACTTGCAATAGCATTCAGGGGAGGAGGAAAAAAAAACATGCAGTCATCTGTCTTCTGTAGGTTCTTTTCAAATTATAGCTGGGCAGGTCACCTCTTGGCACCCACATGGGGGAGAAAGTCTGGAAGTTCTGCTTCTTTTCTTGAACTGCAGCATTTATGATTAAAATCCCTTTTGAACCAAAACACGTTTCTCAGTTTTTTGAGCATCAACCAGAAGGAAGCAAGTTCCATGTTATGGAGAAACGCAGATTTCCCCACTGCCCCACCCCAAACTGCTTAATTTCCCATGGAGAGATGCCATCTCTGCAAACATCATTTTGAAGCTTGGGTCCTCTACTGTCAACACACCAGTGATCCACAGCTTGAGCTAAGGACAAGGGTGAGAGCTGTAACATGCACTCGTCCTCTGGGGCTAGCTGACAAGAAGGCCCACCACACATATTCACCAGAAAGCTTAGAGAAACTCCAAGATAAAGACATTCCCACATTCCAAATCCCACCAATTTGCAAATAAGCTCCTAAGCGCTTACATAATATCGTGCTAAAGAGTGCTGGCTGCTGAAATGTGCACACAGGAAAGACTTTTAAGCAGTGCTGCAAAGTAAATGGAAATAGCTACCAGCTGCACTAGAAAATTTTGCCAAATCAGAAAAGGTTACATCTTAACTCAGGCTTCACGTGAAGCACGCATTTGCAAGAGACCTTGGAAGCCAAAGAAACACTGACTCTTAACGGGAAAGAAAGAGGAACAATAATAAAAGCTACAATTTCAAAGTTGGAGGCCAATTTGAAAATGGCTTATATCGGAACAGGTAATTACCCAGTGATTATTTTTGGCTTTGAATACTGAGCCTTTAAAAAGACACCGACATTGCTGGCAATAGAAACAGTGTGATAACCCTAGGGTCTGCCGTGGAAACGAAGGGCTGTTGTGCTCAGCACCGCTCCCGCCACCACACAGATATCCAAGGGCAGAAAGCTCCACACATCACACTACCACTGAGCTCAGCAGAGCCTGTCAGCACCCAGCACCATGGACTGAGGCCCAGGACTTCAGGTGTGCCCGGAAACAGAACCGGGGATTGAGAGTACAGAAACAAACAACAATCTGCCCCCCTCCATAAACTCAGTTCCAGTTACCTGGCGTGTCGGATAACGGGAGCGGAATGAAAGGATCAGGCACAGTCAGAAGAGGAGGGCTAGTGTCCAAACTCAGAATGTCTTTCGTTTTTTCAGCTGGTAACCAGGAAGAGAAAAAGCAGAGTGAAACAGAGAAGAGACAAGCAGAAAGCATCGCGCAAAAACATCAGCTCAGACAGAGCTTAGTATTACAGAGTCCAAGCTACGGCCTGACAAGAGCAACACACACTCAGAACAAGTTATGTTGCAAGTGTGTGGGAAAAAAAAATAAAAAATAAACTAAACCCAAACAACTATTACCATGTAGCTCTCCAACACAATTTAACCCACAGATCTCAAAACATCCTTTGAAAGGGAAGTGCTATTATCTCGCTTTACAGTGGCACAGAAGGTGAAATGCCTTAACAAAGGACAAGCAGCAGGCGAGCCCCCCCCCACGTCGGGCCTCCGTCTGAAACAAGAGATGCAGCATCTTGCATCAGACAGGCTTAGACAGGCTCCTGTCCACAAGGAAAGAAAAAGAAAAGGACTAGAAGCGCCCAGCCCAGTGCCAGCACCAAAAGAATTTCCAAGACACCTTCCTATGCCGAACCACGGGGCAGGAGAGTCAAGGGGCACATTTTAAAGACAACTGCTAAAAGAACTGAACACGCTACAGCATCCAGAAAGCCCAGAACACGTGCAGGTGCTTCTCAGGCTCTGCAGAAGGTACCCTGCAGCTGAACCTGGAGCTGCTGCTACTCAACATCACCCCACAAAGGCTGATGGAATATCGCAAGCTCCTCACAGGGCACTGAACAGCTAGAGAAACTCAGAAAGCAACCCCCTAGAGCACTCTTGCGTCACAGACTTCAACTCCTTAATTCTCAGGTAAGAGCCAACAATACCAAGCTCAGCAATAAGCTCCTCTAAATCTCCTTCTGATAAATAGAAATAAGCGTGAATGGATTTGTCACTTCTTGCCCCACAAAGGATCCTTCAGTCTCTTCCCAGGACTCCTCTCACCGAGGGTCCGCACGCTGCTGTGGGGAAGCGTCGGTTGCATTTGCCACCAGTAACAAAGGCTGCAGGAGATGGGGAGAGGAGGACCTGCACGTCGGGCTCCCAGAGGCAGTTTTTTCAATACCGTGCTTGGCGGGTCTTCGCTGCTTTCGGTGAGAACTGATGCTGCAGAGCTACAAACAAGCAGCAGCACTCACCGCAGGTTTTTTTGGCATAAAAGGGGCTGCTCATAACAAAACCTTGGTACCCAAGTACCACAGGAGACACCAGACAAGGTCACACACGCAGAGGCCTCTGCGGAAAAGCTCCTCTGACCAGCCAAGGACTCCTGGCCTCTGGACCCACGCAGCACAGCCAGTGCAAAACTTCTTGCCTTCACCATTGAACTGTCAACGATGAGACAAACTGTGCACTCTGAGGATTTTGCCTGCTCACTCCTGCTCTGCTGTTCTCCTTTTGCAGTGCAGACATCGTTATCCCAGCTCCTCTCCTTCATACAGCCTAACAACTGCAGGCCAGAAATCTCCTCCAGCTTGCCCGACCAAGTTCTCCCAAGTCCAATTCCCTTACTGCACACTATGTATTTTACTTCTAATTGTGAGCCACATGGAACTTCAACATGTTAAGCAGCTTCCTCGTCAACTTAAGGGGCTTGCTTAGTTTCTTCCCTCACCAAAAGCCTCACCTCTGCCTACAGACCTCCTGTCTCCACTACCCAACTGTGAGGAGCACACGTGCAGTTCCTGCCTTCCCTTCTTTACCAAAGCACCCACCCTATCCCTACAGTTCTCAGTACCAAAAGCCCAGCTCAATTTGTATCAGTTTTACTTTCCTTTCAAAGAGGCTACGACGAAGAGTTGCCGTTTTTCTGCAGTGCTGTTTGGGCACTGCCCTGTAGGACATATTCACAAACTCACCTGATCCAGCAGTGAAGGAAGGGCCACCAAATGCATCTGCCTGGGTTGCAGATGAAGCCGGCTGGAAACCTGGAATCAAGTTCTCTGTGGAACTGCCCATCTTTTCTGGAGCTTTCCCTGAAATGCCAGACGCAGATTTAGTGGAAAAACTTCCATTCTGAGGGCAGGTTGCTTACCTAGTTTTTTTACGACACTATTTCAGGATGTGCCTTAAGCCCCTTGCTGCAAATCATAACTTGCAGACGAAGCAGAGTTTAAGCTGTAGCTTCTACAACAAACCGATCGAGGCCGCTTTAAAAGTGGCTTGTACCTCTCCCTTTGAGGATCATGCTCATTTAATCACAATTGCTCAGCAAAGAAGACAGGGACTGAGAAGGGCAACTGGAAGAATTTAGCTCTTATGGGCACATAGGAGAGCACCCCAGGAGCATCTGACCGAAAGCATCATCGTTCCATGCCATCTTCCAATTTGAGAGCAGGCCACGTCCATGAACCTACCGTCACCTAGCTTTGCAAAGTCCTTGTTCAGCAGCTCCTCAGCTGTGAGTTTGGAGAAGTTATCATCATCAAACGGATTCCACGTGGAGACATCGGGCGGGTTATAGACATTCTGCTGTGAGGTCCTTGGGGAACCCGAGGGTGTGGTGGAAGCAGATCTGGATGTGATCAACCCAACCAAACAGTCATTAATAACCCATCCAAAATCCTCTGGCCAGCACCATGAGCTGGTCCAAGCTACTGCATTATAATTACTTCCTACTTAAAACTCTCAGCACACTTTACTGTACGTGCATGCCCAGAAGCCTGGGACCATTGAGCCTTATCTACTCTTCCTTTGGTTGAGCATCCTGGTGTCGGGGATTAAAATAAGCACCGTTAGAGCATACCATTTGAAATACTTTTCTGCAATGCCCACGTGGAGGCTTCCTGCCTGTAGACACTATAAAAGTGAGCTCGAGTGCTCCTGGGGAAGTGCTGATACCAAGCAGCAGGTGTGGAGCGTGCACTGGGGCTACAGGTGGAACAGCTGAAACGACACTAGCTTTTGGTAACACAGAGGAAGGCCCCACTTGCTCAGCTTTTGGGGAGCACAGAAGCATTCAGGAGGACTTACACCCCTGGGGAAGTTTTTCAGCAACTTTCTGCCAAGCCTCAAACTGTGGTCTTGGGAAGGCAAAGACTCATTTAGACCTCAGAGTTTCCTGCCTACCTTCAATCCCAGAGTTTTGCATAGGAGATCTCAGAAAAGCCTCCCCTACCCCTCCCCTCCACCCCCTTCGACACCGAGTGACGAGCCACCTACTTGGACTTGTTGAGACTGGCTTCGGCAGCAGCTGCCTGCAGGAGCTGAGTAGACTTGCTGGCTGGAACCCCAAAAACCGCACTGTGGGTCACGTCGCTCAGAATCCTCCTGTGTCCTGCACGCTGCGTCTTCGGGGAGGACGGAGGGGTGAGAGAGCCCAGCTTCTGACCTTGCACTGCTGGGGGGGGTGTGGTTTGAGGTTTTTGCTGTTGCCTCATTTGTGCCTGCATCTAGGAGAGAAAGTAAAACAGTATGTCCTTGTTCATGACTAACAGGCATGATGAAAACACGGCTACATGCTGGAGGATCTGACCTTCAGGTCATGGATTGGGGATAGACAGTCTGGAGGGGAAAAAAAACCACGAACAGAACAGCCGGAGCAGAGGGGAATTCGCTGATCTGTAGTATTTGAGGATTACTAGAACTGCACAAGCAGAGACCTCCTCCCCTTTCTATGGCGCAGCTCCGGAGGGAAAGCCTCTATTAGCGCTTGTCGTTAAAGGCTAGCGGGTCTCGGAAATTTGTTCATGAGTAAAGAGGCTGAGATCCAGGGCAGAGGTGAAAAAAGGAATCAGATGGTAGCGTGCAGGAGTCATGTCATAGGGGCACAAGGAGTGGGGGTTAAGGTGAACAGCAGCGCTTCTTCCAGCAGATAATGTGTGATTGGGGTCAGGTCTCCAAAGGAGCACAGGTCTTCTGCAGAAATCTTGCGCAAGAAGTTTTCTTAGCTTTCTCAAAAAAAAAACCAATAAAAAAAACCCACAAGTAACACAGGAACGACATTTGTCATTGAAATCTGGAGGAGAAAAACAGGCACCTTTGGTTTAGGTGTAAGTCAAGGCAGCCCAGCTACAAACCCTTTGGAAACTTCACGGAGTTTCCTCACACTGATCTTATTTTTCCATTACCTCAGTGTTAAACTCACAAACTTGTAAATACTTGAAATACTGTCTTGTAGCGATAAACAAGAGCATCACTTCCCATTATGTGATTTATCAAAATCTGGCTTTCAGGGAGGTATCACGGTTGGATTTAAAGTAGGAAAACTAGAACACGAAGACCAGAAAGTCTGCACATCACCTCCAGCGCCTGGGCGCTGACTCCCTGTTCCCCACCCCGTATCATCCCAGGCCATTTTCAACCAAAGACAACAGATGAAAGACTTGGAAAGACCTAAGAGGGCAATGACAAGAAGAGGTAGATCCTCAGTGTGGTGCTTAATTACAGCGAGGGAAGGCAAACAAGCCGTTACCCGTCTTGCTTTTCATCTGGCATTTTCAGGCAGACTAACTCACTGCGGCCGAGAAGCAAACTGACCTGACTGCTTCTGATGCACCCACCTTACGTCTCGCTATATAGGTCAGTGCAGAACGGTACACTTGGCACTGAGAAATAAAAGGGCAGTGCCAAAACTGCCACAGAAATTAACGCAGAGCTTAAGCCCAAGTCTCTCAATGCGAAAAGGTTTTGACGGGTCCTGGCTTGGTATCTTCTGCTCAGAGGCTCTGCTCTGCAGAGACCGTGTCTCACTACCATTTTTGAAATGAGTTGAACACTGGTTTTCTTCTCCCAACTGCTGCAGGAGTGGTAAAGTGTCCAGATGCATCCATTTTGATCAGCCTTCCAGGGAGATAAGGCTAATTTTTAATCTAGCTGATTTAATAAAGACTGTTCTTGTGCTAGTGAATCACAGCAAAGCTCTTTAGAGATGCACTTCAATACTACGTTTCAGACAATTCTCCTCCAAAAGGGAAAGGGTCGTAACGGGCCTCATCCCAGACCTGTCTGCATGTACAGAAAGTCTCCTGCCAATTTCAATAAAATATCTTGCCCCAGGTCATTCAGCAGAACAGTAACAAGACCAGGAGGAACACAAAGCTTGTCACCTACCTAACAACCAGCTTAGTGCTGCAAATCAATATAAAAGCCAAGGGGCTGAATATGACAGAGCCCTGAGACACGTCAGAGTAAAACAAACACCACGGCCCAGCATTGCTCAGGTCACTGGCTTCTGGCGTTTATTAGTCAAATTAGTTCCCGATGAGCATGCCTCCTTTGAAGTGATGAGAGACGAATGGGGTCCTGAGTAACTAGCAACTCATCAACAAGCGAGCACAAAGTGACCCCCAGTCTGGGCTCAAACATCGTGTACCCGCAGTGGTTTGTTAACAGACAGTATGCTTTGCACACCTGGTACAGCAAAACAACGGGCAGCCTCCTCTTGCTTGGGACCTGCACGCGCTTTCTTTCCAACACACAACTAGAGTTAGGGACTTCCCTTTGCGCTCCCAGAAAGCGGCAAGAATGGACGGCATCGTGCAGGAACGAAAGCAAAAGGCTCAGCTTCCTCCCGTGTGTACTGCAGGGCACCTGGCAGCAGGGATCCTGCCCTCTGGCACAGCTCCACTGCCTTTACCACTGCAGACAGCTGGCTACTTCCCTGTTGCAGGCAGTTGTACTTTCCATTAAGTAAAGAGCACTTATTTTGGACACACGTTCAGATAATTAGTAAAGTGGATGATTGATTGATTGATTTTTAGGTATGGTGCTTTGAAAAGTCTCCTTTTCCATAGTATTCGTTAAAGAAAAGAAGTTATCCCAAGACCAGAAACCACCAGGAAGGCTGCGTGCACCTGCCCTTGCATCAGTGTCCTGAGCAGGAGACAGAAGTTTTCCAAACGAGCAGCAACATAAAGCAGTTCTGTTTCCTGGTGCCCATCCTGATGCATTAAGTACAAATGATTTCTAAAGGATTTTATCAAGTCTTCTAAGGGAATGTGACAGGGGAGAGGATAGAGGGAAGCTGCATTAAGCAGCTACTTACATCTTCTCATCTGCTCTCTACTCATCATCTACTCACCTATGGACCCAGAGCACAGCTCCGGCGTCCAGCATCCTGCTGGGAAGAGCAGTCCAAACAACCACACGTGTCTCTGAGGCAGCAAGGTCAGAGCTGACACCTGCAGCTCAGTAATAACGCACCAGGGCACCTAGCAGGCCCTACAGCACCTCTCACCCAGCCTCTGTGGGTCCCAAATCCCAGCTGCCCTGCTGGGGTGCTCCTGGCACGCCAGACCTGGCAGGAGGGCACTTCCCAGTACTCCCAGTCCCACTGCCCTGTTCCTTCCTGAAAGGCTCTTACCACTTGCTCCTGTGGCTGCGCTGGCTGAGCCGCGCTTTGCTGGGGCTGGGGCTGCGGCGCTGCTGGGGCTTGCTGCTTCTGCTGAACTGCTGCTGCTGCTGTCTTCTGCTGCATTGCTGCCTGCTGGGCCATCATCTGCTGCTGCTGTTGCTGCTGCTGGTAGTAGTTCTGCATCAGCTGCTGCTGTGCTGGCGCTCCTTGCTGCATCACTGGGAACTGGGAAACAACCAGTTGTTGAGCTGCTTGTTGCACAGCTGGGAACTGGGGT
Source organism: Falco punctatus (assembly GCF_963210335.1). Taxonomy (NCBI): domain Eukaryota; kingdom Metazoa; phylum Chordata; class Aves; order Falconiformes; family Falconidae; genus Falco; species Falco punctatus. The sequence goes on along the minus strand of NC_137600.1, from coordinate 489,583 downwards.
ACAACCACCAGAACTTGGGGTCAGCCACAGGAATGGTTACAGCCACCGCAAGTGGCAAAGCAGTGAGAGGCTGCCACGGCTCGGAGACCATCTGCAAACGAGCGGTGGAAAACGTCCTCCTGGTCTACTTAGATTATTTCTGTGTTACACCTGCCTGTACGGGGCTCTCACAGCACAGACTGTCCTGGGGTCCTGAACTCCCTTTCCCTGTTTTTATCAATTCTAAACCTTCCCCCAGGATTGGAAGCTTTACTGTCCCTTTGCTTCCACTGCTACAGATGCTTTAGCAGAGAACTGCGGTGTTGATAGCAGCACAGATAAGGACACAAGCCTGTCATCTAGACACAGCTCGTCTAACGCACCGCGTGTTCGCAGCCCTCCGTATCGCCGCAGTCTGCCACAAAACCAGACCCGAGTCCTCCCATCGGAAAGGCACGCCAGGCTTCTCACGAGCAGGAGAGAAACAGTACCCCTCTGCTCATCAGCTGAGCACTGACCTCAAGACCCTGAAACAGCTGGAGCTGTAAAATCTCATAAAATAAAAATCTCATATAAAATAAGGTAAAGTGCGAGTTGTTTTGTACTCGTACATGACAAAACTACCTCAAGGCCTTCCACACTGACTGTTAGAAGCGCCAGCCTTGCGTAGCGAAAAATCTTGCTAGAGAACTGGAGCCACATTGGAAAATGCCTAAAAACTGCACCAATCCCCCAAAAAACCAGGGGACTTCCCATAAATGCAAAGGTACAGCCTCACAGGCCTCTAGCACAGTAAGCATGCAACGAACACGGCCACGCGCACCTACCTGCTGAGCTTGCATCATCTGCTGCTGCTGGTAATAGGCAGCCTGCTGCTGCTGCTGCTGTTGCAGAAGCTGCTGCTTCAAGAAAAGCTGCTGTTGATGCTGAGGTGTGGCTTGCGGCTGAGTGGAAGGGACCTGGGGCTGTGCCTGCGAGGCTTGCTGCGGAGCTGGAGCCTGCTTGGCTTGTGGCTGTGCCGGAGTCTGTTGAGGTGCTGCTTTCGGCTGGGGGACGCTTGCAGGGAGCGAAGGCTGAGCAGTGCCCAGGGCAGCAGGTCCTGCAACTAGTAGAGGGAAAAAAAAAAAAAAAAAAAAAAAAAAAGACACATCCATTAGATTAACATGCACCACAGCCCTACAGTACACAGCGCCTGTCAGGAAGGCGCCACACAGGGAACATGGTTTCACCTTGTGGCTGAATGGCTGCTTGAGCTGTAGGTCTCTTCCTAGGCGTCAGGGCTGGCTGAATGGGTAAAATCCCGGGGTTCGCTTGGGTCTGTCCTGCTTTAGGTCTCTGGCGGGGTGCTATGGAAGTTTCTGTCGTAGGGATAGGATCTGTCAGCCTATAAAAGAAGGTAAAGAATAAAAGGAAGAACAGTAAGACCACCATCTTTGTTAGCCTGACAGATGGTGCATGCAGCACACAGTAGAGGTTTAAAAACTCAGCCATACTTTAAGCAGCATGTGACTGATTAAGGTGAAATGCTTGCGGGCATCCAGACACAGGTCACTCTTTCCACAAGCACAGTAAAACTTAGATGCATTCACAACAATTAATCCAACACTATCATTTTGTCTTCTTTGCCAGTTGTGACATCTTCTGTTGGACAGCTGGAACTTGTCAAAATCACTCAGCTCATTTAAGTATCTGCTACAGCGTATTGTTTACATCCACTTAAAGAGTTCTGGATGAACAAATGAAGGGCCTAACAAATGACCTTAAGAGCAGCTGGTACCTTTGGGCAGAGTTGTCTAAACCGGCATTTTTAGATGTAACTTAACTCTAGTACATCCACCCCAGAATCACTGGACCTCTTCAGACCCCTGCCTACTGAGCTCCCAAAAGCCACAGCAACAGAGCCAAGCAGCCAGACACCACCCTGCCCTTCTGTGGATACATTTGCTTGTTTAGATACCAAGATGTTCAACTACGATGAGAGTAACCGCACTCTCAGTTACAAAAACAAACCAAGCAGGCCCCTGGGACTGACAGGCAGGAGGAGAGATGCCCTGTTTCAGAGTCTGAAGAAAACTGCTGGGTTTGGAGTGCCCACTGCAATACTGCTCACTATGCAGTAAAATTAACATACAATCTTTGTCCAACAGAATTTAGAAGTTGCAATTACAGTATCATAAGCAGAGCAAGCAGCAGCAGCAGAAGAAAAAAAAAAAAACCACAGCAGTGCAGTGGTTTCCCCACTAATTGGGCTCTTCAGATGGAAACTGCTTGGGCTTTCGTCGTCGTCCCCCCACCCCCGAAAAAATTACAGGACTCTGCAGAAATCACAGCAATTTCGTACAGTAATTACTGGATCGGGTTATCACCTGCCAAGGGTCAAACTCGAACAGCAATGGTGCCCGATGCAGTTTCTCAGCAGACCCGTGCTCTTTGGGCCGACTCCAGGCCCACTGCAGGCCAGCTGTAGACTTTCTCCTGACTTTGCTCTCAGGTATTCGGGGTCCTGCCTCCAGATGGATGACACACTAGATTCATCTCAGTATACGAACTTCCAAGTGCTGCTGTCAAGCAATGTCTTTGGTACAAAAAGCCTAGCTGTTGAGTCATGCTGAGCATGGCCCAAGTCCCACCCCCCAAGCAGAAAAATTTCCCCTGACATCCGCAATTTCTGCCTTTCAGATCAATGAGATCAATGGTTATTTATGTTGTTCAAGCAGAAGCCTCAGGACTGCAATGTCTGTCTCCACGTGTAAATGTAAGCCCACAAGGAAGCAGCTAAATATACCAAGCATCTTTCCTAACAAAGAGCAGAAAGACAACAGACAATAAAAAGAGAGGGCTGAGCACAGCGCAGATGTGGTTACCTGGCCTTTGGTTGACTCTTCTTTGCAGCAGCTTCACTTGCTTTAACCGGGTCTGGGAGTTTAGAAGGGATGGGAGAGTTCTGCAGATCCCCAAACCACCGAATTTTGTATTTTGAGGGCAGAAAACAGAGTCAGAAATACTTTGCAAAAGCATCACAATGAAACAGGGAGATTGCGGGATCCCCAAAGATATTATTCCTCGTACTGGACACTGGACAAACCCCTCAATGTTATTGTAATGAAGAGACAATTTTGGGAGAGTCTTTACAGTGGAAAAACACAGGTCAGCTTTTTGATCATTTACTACACGTGGAATCTGAACACAAAGCTCCATAGCACAACCTGGGTATTTTTAAGAAAGCCTGGGGACAACAGCAGTAATACTTATTAATATTGCTATAAAAAAAATACAGACATACTAGTACCAAACCATATCTTGCTCATAAAGACCACCTGAACACAGGGTGGGGGGAGGAAAAAAACAAAACCAATTGAGGTCTATAAAGATGCACTGAGAAGGGGCAGATGGCTGTGTAAGGTCTGATGTAGTTCAAATGCAAGTTGGTTAGTCCCAGCCAGACGGCAGACACAAAACCGCGGTGTTTAAAACCAACTGCGGCACAAATTACACACGCTATAATGAATGTGCCTGGAAATCAAATCTGTTTCACAAGCATGGCCTAATTTTCCGTGTTCATATGTATAAGATCTCCTGGCTGGCCTCAAGCCGGTAACTGGGCGAGGAGGTAAATCATGGACAAACAGAAATAAACAATGTAAGAATCAAAACCCTGATTCCTGCCCTGACCTCCCCCCAAATAAAAACCCATCCCAAACAGCACTGCTATTAAAAAAAACAAAACAAACAAAAAAAAACCACCCCAAACCAACCCCCCCAAAAAACCAAATAAGACACACACCCCCCAAAAAAACAAACCCCAAAACCAAAACAACACTAACTACAGAACAGGGGAACAACTGGCCGAATACAGCCGGATGCGCAATGTTCAGCAACCGCCACCCCCAGTCCCGTCCCACAACGCCCCGCATCAATCTACTCCTTCGCTACTCACCTGGACGTTCTGGACTGGGCACTCCTTCTTTGCCAATTTGAATGCAAAGTAGGAGACCTGATAAATATCGGGTCTCTTATCAGGGTCTGGCTCAAGCATATACCCTTTAAAAGACAGAGATGCGAAGATCAGAGCAATAGGAGAGATTCACGCAGGCCGTTTGTGGCAGCGGACCAGGCTAGGTACCGGGAAGAAATGGTTTGTGGGGGTGGCGAGGCACTGGCACAGGCTGCCCACAGAGGGGGTGGGTGCCCCATCCCTGGGAACACCCAAGGTCAGGTTGGACGGGGCTCACAGCAACCTGACCGAGCTGAAGACCCCTGCTCAGGGCGGGGGGTTGGACTGGATGCCCTTTGAGGGTCCCTTCCCACCCAAACCATTGCAGGATTCTACACATTTGGTACACCCAGATGTTACCAGGGTGCCCTGCCTCTTTCAGGCGGTCAGCAGGGCTGAGCTGGCCACCAGGCTTCGCCGAGAAAGGGGCGAGCCAGAGTCAGGCTGGACTGGGGCGTATTTTCCAACACGGCTACGAACAATCTGTAGCCACTATCAAAGGCTTTAGGGCAAGGAGGGGAAACGCAGCCAGCCAGGTCAGGGAACAGCACTGGTTTCAACTTCTGCATTTCCAAGGGAACATGCAGGAAAAGAGCTTGATCCAACCCTGGCGTGCCCGTGGGGCAGGAAGGCAGACAGCAGCACATACCGCTGCACATAAACCACCGCATAAGCAAAGAAAATACCAGGCTGCTCTGCAAACACATCCAACTCTGTGTTAGTCAAGATTGTGGCTAGGGAAAAAAAAAAAGTGATCAAATGCTGTGCTGAAAACAAGAGAGCTGCCCCAGCTTTGCCAAGAGTAGTGCATTGTACCCTTAATTACACATTCACTCTAAGTCAGCAGGCTATTTATAAATCATTTCAGTTCTGTTTCTCAATTCACAGAAGATGAATTCTTATCGCTAGTCTAAGTCACTGTGGTTCTTTTCAGTTCCTTATCCAAATAGATTTATTGCTGGAGAAATACGTTTCTGCATAAATAGGCTTATTGTGCAAGTTTCTGTAGGACTCTCAAACCGAACGGTTGTCTGTTTTCCTGCCTTTCCACCGAGCGCGCCACCGCCAGCCAAACAGGAATCTCTTTGTCATAACTGTCTTTCGAAGAGTCATCTCCTAAGCTACTAAACGATCACTTTAACCACCCCTACACGCTCAAGCAAGGCTCTTAAAAGAAAAGCAACTCCAGCGGTTTTACCGTAGGAGCAGGGAAGGTAAGAACAAAACACAAAAAACGCTATTTTTACAGTTCCATGGAAGTCGATCATGCCATTGTCAGAGACACTCACGGATGAGGCAGTGCATGTCTTGCGAGTGCCGAGAATTATCTGGAATGGTGAAATTGCCATCGCAGATTGCCACCTGACTCTCCCCAAATGGCAAGGTGAAGTAACACAGCTTGTACAGTAAACAGCCAAGGGCCTAAAGGGAGAGAACAGAGCAAAGAATTTAGCAAACCGAAGCAAAGCAGGGCACGGTACGATTCAAGCACCACTGCAGAGAACAGGGAGAGTGGAGTCCTCCAGCTTGTTGTACTACACAGGTCCCGTGTGACATCAGGCCAACGTTTTAACATCCCTGCGATCAACGTGAAAACAAGCATAGTTACACGGGAAGGTAAACACATAAGAGCTCTCCCTCGTTCGGCTGAGATACTGTCATCTGGGGGATTGCAGGGGGATCGCCACCCCCCACACACACAGCACCACATGCCACTACGCATGGTGAGGCCCTTCAAGTCATGAAACAGGCCAAGCATGTTTCTGCCACATACTGGGAGGAAAAAGCAAACTAACAACAAAATTAAATAGTAACCGTGATCCTTAACGCATTTATTCTGACAAAGAAAAATCCACACTGCTTCCAAGGTTAAGTTGAAACATCCTTTCAGCCGTTATAAATAAGTACCAGGGAGGGATACAGAGGTAAGTCTGCAGGCCACTAGGTTATAGCACCCTTCCATCTATTTCCATGCTGCTTTTGACAGCAAGAACCACCGCCTATTTCAAAAGAAAATACACGTTTTGCACAAAAGGCTAATTATGAAACACTCCCACCATCTCAGAGAGGAGAGTGGGAAACATTTCCTAATCCCAAGCAACTCATCATTGGCTTTATCTTTTGTCATAGGATTTCACAATTCAGTTGCACTCTAGTTTAAAATAACCTCGGTAAGATTTAAGGAAAGTGAGGTTTCCAGCAGAACAAGCCCTGCAAGAGGCCTTGAAGTTGAGCTCCCACTGCGCACACACCCCCACACTGGTTTGGAAACACCCAGCAGGTCAGCAGAACAGAATTCCTCCCGCGCCAGGAACAGCAGAGCCTCGGGGTCTCCGCCTTTCCCCATTATCACAGGAACGAGCGCACATCCTAGGCTCTCCTCTGGCTGCCTTTGAGGCCCTGACAATCTTCTCACGCTGTTACAGCTGTGACCTTCCCCCCCCTCCAGGTCCCCACCACCAAGGCGAGTGACCCCACACGGGTACAGGGCCTGGGTCTACAAACCTCCTGCTGAACTCGGAGGAGCAAAGCCCCACAGAGCTGCTGTTTTCCTGACGCTGAGCTGAGTTCAGAGAAAACAGGAGACTCCTCCCAGCAGATGTCACGCCAGCAATTTTCCCTCTTGTATATGCATATGCACAGCTATTGAGGATGCATTAAAACTCTCCTTACACTGCTTCTGCCTCATTACTTGCTAGCTCAGGGCTTCAGAAGCCACACAAACATCCTCTGGATTAGCCTTTCAAACACACCCCATTTGCTGAATTGCCACTACACATGGCACAGACTTTTTCATGCCCATCCCAACTAAAGGGAAGACTTCCATCCTTGGTCAGGTTAGCCAGTAATGGATTACCCAACAGTTGCATGTTGCTCTCAACACAAAAAGCATGGCAAGATTGCACTGATGGTTAGAAACAGCAGTGCAAAAGCTTGGCCTTGGGTGAGGTTTGACAACTCAGACCCGTGTTACACTGTCGAGGACAAGCATACTGTTGCTCCTGGAAGGTCTGCTTTCCCAGCTTTCTTCTAAACTCTAATTTGACACGCTTGCAACCCAACCCAGGCACAAGGAGTCACAATACACTACATTTTCTGGTTTAACTCTTAAGATACAAAATCAGGTTTGCGCTGTTCAACCCCAGAATTTCATACATCATTTAATTTAAACCAAATGGCAAGTCAGCATGCAAAGAAGCATGCGTGTTTTATCCACAAGCCATCCTGCTCAGCAGTAACTCATCAGAAACGTCAAGCAGAGGAACTCTTTATTCAGAAACTGTCCAGTCTCTTAAGGAAAACAAGGTTAGCCCCAGCTAGAAAGTTACCCTGTCATTATGGTAATGAAAACAAGCTGCAGTCTGGTTGTATGATGTTAAGCAGTTTTTATACATACCCATATGTCTGCTTTTGTAGTAATAAGTTTGCCACTATACAGGTTGACCATTTCGGGTGCTCTATAGGATAACGTAGTGTACCTGTGGCAGAAAGATCTATCAGTGAGTTCGAAATGGGTATCAAATGCATTTTCACTATGTCACGCTTCCAAATAATTCAAAATTCACTCTTTCCCTAGTCATTTTAGGGAAAGAGATACTAAAGACTATAATCTATTGGAAAAAATCTTTTAACAGCAGCATCTGCTACACACCTCTCACAATACTAACCGCCACAAACTGCCCTGTGAAACCAAAGCAGTAACCAAGATCCTTTCTCAAGCAAGCAATTTACTCTGAAAACTGTACAGTCATTTTAAGAACTGGAACAGAAATATTCAAGGATTCAGAGTATTAACAAGGTCAGTAGTCAAATGTCCTCAGCAATGTCCTCACTGCTGGGGCTTTGGCCAACAGTATTACAAAGATTGTAACTGGATACGTGGCTCCTAATAAAGATACTTCCATACCAGGACTCCTGCTCAGTCATTGTAAACAAGGGGAAGGTTATTTTATACCTCAACGTACGGCTAGAACCTGCCTCATTTTAACAAATCGCTACAAACAGAAAAGCTGGAAGCTGCACCACTGTTTAAGAGACTCTTATGATAAGATTTCCTATCAGTAGGTCTATAGTTTCTGCTGTGGCACCTTGCATGCCGTTTACCTCGATCACAAGAAAGCGCTGCTAACGGCACGGGTTTTGTAGGCTTGTTAATAAGTGTGCAGAAAGGGCATTCCAAAGGGACTGCAAAGCCAGACCAGGAGCACTCCAAAAACTTCAGTCAAGCCTAGGAAACCCATGCAGGTGTCACTGACTCCTAACAAAACGGAGGCATCTGCACGCATTTCTAACATGCTGTTTTCTAGCCAAAATATTGTACTAGCAGACCTGGAAAGTTTGCAGCAGTGATGTTGTTAAAACTAAAGCAAGACCAAGGACCTGGAGCCTGCTACTTTCCTGATCTAGGTCCTCCTGAACTGCCAGCTAAGTTCCCTTTTTTAAAGTGCACCTAGCCGCACTATTGCCGGTCACGCATGGGGCAAGGGAAGGAGCCAGATGAAACGCCTCAAGGACCTTACATTTTCTATGAAGAGCTGAGGAGTCGGGCCATACATCCCCTTAGTCACTGCAAGGATTTATGGCAAGTGGCTCGTGGAGGACAGGGATTTTGTCATCTGCTGTATTGCAGTTCAAAGAAGCCGAGATAGATGAAGGACAGAGATAAACTGGCCCCATAGATAACAGAACATGTCACTACCTCATCAAGGTGGGCAACTTCTCTGCATTAGTACGCTCAGCCTTTCAGGTCCACAGCAATTACATCAAGCTCAATTTATTGTTTTGCCTTCCCCCAGGCACTTATTTACCTGCAGCAGACAGTTCTGTGCAGCAGCATCCCATCTGCTGCAACAGGCCCGAGTAAAACGTAGTTCCCATTACAAGGAAAAAAAATAATTACCCTTCAAATACAAACTACGTTCAAGTTGAAAAGGAAAAGCACACTTACTTTTTGATCTCCTCCTCTACCGCATTCACCCCTTCTGTTTGAGGGTTCTGGAATTTGTTAGTAGCACTTCCAAAGTCACACAGGACATAGTGGCCACGATCGTGCAGCAGGATGTTTTCAACCTACAAGCATCACAGACAAATACAGCATCACTCAGGCAAAAAAAACATTTGTGTTCTTTAGATGAAAGCCAGGAGGTTTCAGTGCCTGAAGACATGTCAGACATGTCTGATATAAAAGCGTAACATGACAGCAAAGAAAATAGGCATCAAAACTCTGTCATATCTCCTAAAATAGAAGTCAAATCATGGAAGCATTGTTGTAACACTGCCTCCACCCTGCCACCTCTCCCTCCTCCTTTCGCAAGCACATTACCTTGCCTCTGCTAAGACTACCACGTGCTTCAGGACAAGAACTGTGTCTCGGCGTCTTTAGCACTCAACTTCCCCGAGCTGTTACGACCCACAGCCTGGCATCTCAGCTCGGGACAGCCGATACAAGCCACCCACAGCTTTACAAAGGGCCCCCACTCCTCCCTGTCTCACGTGCAGAGGAGAGGAGGCAAATGGATGACAGCACACACGCTTCCATACTTTATGATATCAGAATACACCTCCGGTTCTTTGCCTGCATGTCACCTGTCGCTTCGGGCCTCACCCAAAAGAAACCTCAGCTCATGCTCACACTCCAGCTGCTTGTTACCAGGACGTGTGTGGTACCCCACATGCCCTGAACAGCAGCTGGATCTGCAGAGGCTCCTCCAGGCTCCTGGGAGGACGACCCCTTTCTTTCAAATAGTATTTGGTAGCTTGGATCAGATAACTGAAACAAATACCTGGGATAGCTGAAAAAATACATAAATAACAGTCACTGCCTTTCCCCTAAACACTCACACTTAATCATGCATTTTCAAAAAGCTAGCTTGCATCCAACCTAAGAAAGCTGTCTAAATGTTTCAACGCCAATGTAAGATGTGGAAAAACCTGGGTTCAGCTCTTTGCTTTGGCAAAGGATCCCTGTATTCCAGCTCCTCATCTGTACAGTGGCATTAATGGCATGTCCTCTCAAGGGAACGCACACAAATTTTAATGTATCCCTCTTCAGTCAACGTTAAATGCTCAAATACAATATTGAGAAAGCATATTGCTCATGTATTTCAAAAAAATCACCATATAAATGTCGCTAACAAAATCTTTTGGAAGTAGACCTCCTCATCAAGGATCATCTTTACAAGAAGGAAAGAAAAAGAAGGAGTCAGCATTTTAAGCATCAGAAAATGCAGCCAAATTAGAGCAGCTGAGGGGGGAAACGCTGGCTTGAAACCAAGGGTTAAACAACCCCCCTTCCCCCCTCTGCTATCCATCTGCTTTGAATAAAGCATTGCACACAGATGTTCTCCCTAGCAGATCAACACTGACAGCGCTGTTCCCTATTCCCTGCAAATACTTGTCAAACATTTCCAGAAGAGTCCTTCCACGTTATCTGGCTGAGAAGTCTGAGGTGACTTCTCACTGAAGCATCCTGCAAGTTTTGTCACACATCAGCACTAGACAATCCAGCAACCAGACTTGTTCAGTAACTTCCAGAAAAAAAAAAAAAAGAAAAAAAAAAAAAAGAAAAGAAATACAGCGAAACAAAGTACCTGCTATGGACTCCCAGGCCAGAGAAAACTATTTTTTTTTAAAAAAGCCATGGAGGTGCCTTCTGCCAGTCAAACGCTCAGAAAGCTGCAATCCTGTTTTCGGCACTTACAACTCCGGCTGCAGCCTTTGACATGCCCAACACAAAGTCAGATTTAGACCCCAAACAAAATTCATTAAGGGAATAAGTTGCTTTAAGCTTTGTTAGTGAACGTAGCTAGCTTCTGTGTTTATCCTCCAAAACAAATGCCTTTCTTTGTTAAAACCACAAAGTCGTAAAAACAATGCACAGACACATAAGATCAAGGGATAAGGAATAAAGCTTTAACTAGTGAATTCCACACACATTATCCTCGTGTGAGAGCAATGGCTTCTAAGGCCAGTCTGTCTGAGTTCAGGTAGTGATTTGGGAGGGATGCATAACCGAGGTGCACTTTCTGACTGTTTCCAGCCCCTTCAGGTCTCTAGAGATGTTTCAACTTCCCTCTCTCCCCTGGCACCATTCACTATTTACATTTGAAAATGTATTTTGTGTTTCATAGCAAAGAAACAAATGCAATGCGACACCTAAGAGCACTAACTGATTTTGGCACAGGCATATTCTAAACATGGCGGATACAACGGTTTAGTATTAGAGGACCGAATAATTTTACATATCACACTCCAAATACAAATCCGTCCAAACAAATTCCAGACAAAGGCTTGTTGGTGGCATGGGGGCAAGACCTGGCATTACAAAGAAGGGTGATGGAAGACTGTGAGGTAACAGCAGCAGAGCCTGACTGTCTTACCACACCACAGAGAAGCACAACGCTGGGCGGACTGCTGCTAAAATGAAAGCGAGAGAAGCTAAATCCTTAACATGAGAACACAACCTTCTGGTTACTTCAAAAGTAGGGAAAGGAAAGGAGAAGGATGTTTTGATCAACAGCATCCTCTGGGTTGACTGACAGTATTTTGGCGTCTCCTGCTGCGTGTCTACTACAAGAAAAACCAGCCACTCATCTGCAAGCCAGTCACCTACTCCTGGAACCAGATGGATTCAGACTAGCAGAAGCACCGCAGGCAGAAACAGGAGACCTCTCACTGCAGAAAGCTCCGAGCTGTAAAAATCAAAGTTAGCTCTAAGGTGGTGCTTTGAACAACACAAGTTACAGGATGTGAGACTGGCGAGACAAGCTTAAATATAAAACAAGTTAGACAAACTGCCACTAGGCATAGAGTAGTTGTGTAGATTGTTATCATCAGCCCTAGAGAGATTTCCCCCTCCCTCCACCTCACTAAACCCTACAGCTCTGGGGTCTGACAGTTATAGTTTCTCTGCATAGATTCCAACTTCGAGGCAGAGACTTCACAGCCAGCACACAGATAGCCAGAAGGAGGTTTGGTCATTTGTTCTTCGCTGTTAAAAGGCCTAACCTACAGATAACAGGAATTGTTCTTCCTCCAGAAAGAGGAGGACAAAAGATAAACTTTTCCGGGAATGCCCTGCAGCAGCAATGACCTACAAACCCTGGGGGTGAGGAAAATCTCTGCAAGAATGAGCAAGCAACCGTAACCAGGCAAGGCAAGCCTACTGCCCACAGAGTTACACTGCTCCCCAGGGGTCCTAACTGGGGCAGAGGCAGCACGAGGGGCTTCCTAATTTTTAGGAAAAAGTAGCATCAATATACGCCTAGTTCTGTGGCATTCGATCAAAGCACACGAAACTAAACATCACGCCGCATACAGCGCATCATGCGGACGTAAGCACACAGGGACACCTGAGAGTTAACCATCAGATCAGGAAGGAACACCTCAACACACACCCAGAGGGGTGACATACTCTCTTTTTCGTGGCCTTTACTCATTCACAGCGAAACATCCGCTTTTGCCTCCAGGCACGCTGCTTAAAGGTGCTGCTGTCCCCAGCTGTTGGTCACTTCCCACCAGTTCGAGACTGTGCCAACAGGAGGTTGTGCTGCTTCAGGAAAAGCCTCTTGGGTCAATTCAAAATCACAGCCACAGGCCGCTGAAACTAATCCAGCTGCGTTTGTCTGAAAGGGCTTAAAGATTATTCACACAACTCCTGCTGGCAGAGCTCTCTGGGCAGGAACCTTCAACATCAAAGAGCTGGAAGGCAAGAAAAGCCTCCAATCCTCATGCAGCTGCCTACAGAGTCAACATCTGCCCGCTCTTCAACTGGGTTGCGTTCACCCCAACAAAACACGGACCCGATGGATGCTTCTCCTCACACTCAGACCTTGTACAAAACTTCTCTGGCCCTTAATCTCTCTTGGAACTGGAGCTCCCCGTTGGCATCATTCAATTTGAACTCAAGTAAAGTCAAAATGTATCTAAGTCATCAATTCCATGTTAGATCTCCAACTGTGATCAGCACTCCAGAGGTCATCACCACAGAAATAATACAATATTTAACTGGGAAACGTGTCTCAAAGCAGAGAAGAGCCAACTCTCTGACCTTGGGCACAGCTTACCAACCAAGAGCCAGGTCTTGCAAAAACTTTACTGATTTAAGCAGGCAATAGAGGGCTGGACATCCGATCGTAACAGTTCATTTCAAATGCAAGTCTGTGGAAAGTAACGCTCAAGATCAACTCCCTAATCCATCACAGATGTCCCAGAATTCATTCACATGCCACACAATGCGCTTGCTCTTTATTAAAAACCCCCAGGGATTTGCCAAAGAGGTAACTGCAGGGGTCAATATCAACTGGAGAGGTTCCTGTTCCTAAGCCTCATCCTCTCACCCCAGTTTTTCTTGCCTATACAGGCTGCTGCAAGATGCCCACAGCCCTTAACAGCTTTAAATACGAGCCTCAAACCGATAAGACTCCACACGTTTCACTGGAGAAAAAACAGATGTCAGACTTGTTTCATATATTCAAACTGACTAAGCAGCAGGTCACAATCATTTGAAACATCCTAAACCATACCAGACCCCGAGGACTTTTTCCCCTGCACTACCTGGCTCTCGCTGGCACATGTGGCACCTTTTGCTCCTATAAAACAACGGCCAGCAGCACAAAACCAAACATCTGTCGAGGGCTCTGAAAACAGAGCCTGTGACCCGCAAAGCACATCTGAATTTCAAATGCACACAAGAGCCTCCTTCTTGGCCAAATATATTATTCAGGCATTTTACGAGCTAGTTGAGAGGAAAGCGAACATCTTTTTGTTTGTTTGTTTGATTATAGGCATGGGATTTTTCAGAAGCTCTCCCCGCTGGCCTAGCTCTGTTCCCAGCTAAGCACATAGAGTTTTACAATGCACTTTCATGGTCAACAGAGTTAGAGGCCAGTTTCAAAAGCTTCTGACGACTCCTGCCCCAAGGCCAGCATCTCCCGAGGGACCCTTTTAACGTGGGTCCAGGAACTGTATTTACAGCATGTTTTTTGTGAACTACCTTATAACATCAATATTGTTTCAGGTGGCAGAAAGTCATCATGAATAATTCATCAGATGCATACTGGCACATCTGTGCAAAACAGAATTATTCACAAACATTTGTGGGTTTTAAGTAGATCTATAGATGGTAAACATATGGTAAGCAGCAATGAGAGGCTCATTACTTTTTTTATCTTCCAATAGAGAGAGGTATTTATGCCCATTTGTCCTCATTACTGACAAAAGAAACACAGTGCCGGTGTTCAAAGCCCGTCTGCCATGGCACAGGCAGCAGACACGTTACGGAGGATGCACGCTCCCTGCCGTATTACTGGAGTCCACAACTCACCTTCAAATCCCTGTGGATTATCGGTGTTTTACACTGATGCAACCTGGCTACAGCCTCACAGGTGTCACAGAAAATCTGCAGGACCTCATTCTCCGTGAACCCCGTCTGCAGGCGCTGGTTCATGAGGTTCACCACTTGACCTCCTGAGGAGAAACAAACACCCACAATCACAGCAGGTACGCACAACGAGGTCTGGCCTGGTCTAAGCCCCGCTCCTACCAGGCGTAACTTGTCTTAGTCTGCTCCCCATCATGAGTTCAAATTCAAAATTCACACCAAGCCTTCCCGAGAGGCTTTTTGCAATCTGCTTGCTCATCTTGTTTCATTCTCATTTCCTCACCTAAATCCCAGAGGGCTTTGTGTACCTGCTGGCAGGCGTTACATCTCATCTTGTCTTTCAGCAGTGCTTAAGAGAGCAGCAAGTTGGCTTCTATGGCCCATGCTCACCTGGCCATATTAACACTCCAACGTAACTCTGACTAAGCCACATCTTTTTCTTTCTTCAAGACTTTTTTGCCAGACTAGAGGAATAAAAAGCTGAATTTGGGGCACCCGCAGTCCACAAAATAGTTTGCCATACTATTTTGTAAGCAAGTAAGCAAGAGGAGCGAGACAAGGTGACACTCAAAAAACCCGCACACTACTAAGTGGTTGGCTAAAGTCACAGACTGGCCAAAAAAAAAAAAAAAAATTTAAAAATCCATCTGTAACAAGGGTAACTCCAGACAAACAAAAGCAATTTTCCATGAGCAAGTCCTGAATTTGCCTCAACTTTGGGATTCTGTTGCTGTCAAAGCCTTTCCAAAATAACCCACACAGTGGTTCCTCCCCCCTCGAAACACCCTATGCACACAGGGAAAACTCCTTCCCAAACCTTTGGCAAAGCAAAACTGTATTCATTTCACATCACAAGTGTCGGAAAACTTTATTTTCATGGTATAAAAGAAATGTTCAGCTTAATAAATAGTACAGCTGCGAACATTTTGCTCTCAAAGTGAGTGCAGTTCTGCACAAAAAAACACACTGACTTAGTCTGGAAACTGTTTGACACAAAAGGAAAGTCACAAGGGAAAAATCCGATGTGTAACAGCAATTCCCATGCTTCAGTCTGAATGCTGGAGCCACAGGCAGGCGTGTGCCGAGCAGAGCATCTGGCCAAAGCAAGCCACTGAGAAACACCACCTTGCAGCTCTCTTCCTTTCAGATGGAAGGAAACACCTTAGATTTTACTCCATCAGCCCCAAATTCGGCACAGAAGTGAGGCTAATGCAGCTGGAGGGACCGCGTTCTGAATTGCTACGGTTTGTACTTCCCTCCGCAGCGGGGTCTGCAGCGTGGAGCTCAGTACGGATTTACTAGCACTGCCAGGCTTATTTCTTACAACAGTCCTTGTGATCCTTAGGTTGAAGCTTACAGAGCGCTTACATAATGATTCCTTCAGCAAAACTACACGTAAGGTTCTTCCTTTTACCAGCAAACAAACCCAACGCAAGTCAGTCAAGATTCTTGCGTCAAGTGAAGAGGGCACGCACGGCACAACAGAAAGCCATACCATACACGTTTCAAGGCATTTTAGCATCTAGTCGTTCTTGCTACAATGCACCTGGCTTCTGTTAAAAGCCAAGCAGTCCCAAGAATACCTGTTTCCATCAGCTGCCACCATCCAAAACAGCCACAGACTTCGGAAGTCACCTGGCCAAAACGTTATTTTTGCTTAACACTATCCCCGCAAGAGGCATTTCAGCACAGCACATGCGTCATTTTCCAAACAACACATCCTAGCCACAAGAGATCAAAGCTTTGGGACAGCTGGAAAAGACTGGAAGAGCCTGTCTGGCTAGAGACAGCCAAGCAAAAAGGCCAGAGGTAAAAGGAATACTTTCTGGCTTCACATCATCTATTTTGTGCTTCTTCCAGAAAGATCCTAAGTCAGGCTGGAGTGGAAAAAAAGCTTGCAATATGACATGAAGTGAAGAAGAATTTAATTCCACAGCCTGGCAGCTTTAGAAGAACCACTTCTTGTGTGGACCAGCCTATGGAAAACAGCAATATATATTTAAAGGTTCTCTTTTACAACAGAAGGATCCAGGACCACCCTGGGCAGGGGCAAAGCCTCACGTATCATCCACTTCTCCACATCCAGTTTTGGCTTTGCTTTCTTTGTTCAGAACCGTCCCTTGGTAGCCAAGAAAGGGCCAGGGCTAGGAACAGGTTTGGTTTTTTTTAAAGGAAGGTGTTGTGCAAGTTCCCTGTCAGCACTGAAAGGGGACAAATCTACCAGTGAATGATACCTTGAGCCCACACTCACCTCGACAGAAGTCCATTAGTATCAGCACTTCCCACACGTCACCACTGCTTACTGAATTTATACTGGAATCGATGTATCCGACAATGTTCTTGTGGCCAGATAGATCCCGCTGCAAGAGAATTAAAAACATAAACCAATGATACAGAGCGAGCAACATTTTAATCTGGTTCCTCTGCACCACACAGCTTCCCCTGTTCTTCTCCTGTACAGATGCAAGTTTCCGTCACTTTGGATTAATCACCATGCAAAACCTGAACAAACTTGAGTTCTGTCTCTATCTGGTTTCCTTCCAGAAGGATTTGAGACAAAGAGCTGAGAAACAGCCAACCTGATGAACTAACTTGTTCAGCCATCAGTCCAGATTTTTGCATGTGCCCCTAGATGGCCAAGCTGCCTGGAGCTGCTCCTCCTTTACGTAGGGGGGAGAACAGAGCAGATGTTTTGTGGTAGCCCATGCACAGTACACGTGGCGCTTACTTTTCTCATCTCCTTCCACTCTTCTGCTGGAAAACAGCATCTCAAATCCTCACATGCTCAAAAAACCCACTAATGTAATAAAATAAATTTTAACCTTGCTTTTAGAAGTACCTTATTTTAAGTAACTCTATGGATTAAACCACAAATTCTCATATCAATGACTTATCCGTGACTCACACTAAACCTGCAGAGAAAAGTCACTTCTCTTTGGGACTGCCAGCTTCACACCCACTCCCAGGTGTGACAGCCAGTCCAGTTCAATGCTCAGCTTCACCAGTAAAAGAAATCAAGATTCTGCTGGCCACATTCTACCGTAACACCACAGGGCTGCAAAAAGTGCAGTTAAGTTTAAAAAAAAATTCTTACTGTACAAAAGCTAGAAGAGAAGGAAATACTTCCTTTTAGTGACGTACTGGTTCTTCAGGACAAAGATTAGTGGTTAAATAAGATTCAGTACAGGACAAGCGGACCTGGCGAGCAAGAAGGCTACTTCTCGCCCTCACTTTCCAAGTTAGCCACACGTTTCAAAGAGGCACCAAAGACACAGAGACAATGGAAAGCCTGGCAAGTAAAATCCAAGTAAACAAGCTTCGTGAGCACAGCTAAAACCTTTGATGTAAAATCTAATCTCAACTTCTCCCAAGTAGCATTAGCTACAGTGATGACAAACCATGCCCAAAAGCTTCACTGCACTATCACACAAACTCCAGAAGTTAACTTTAAAAGGTATTAATGTAATTAAAAGCTACTTCAAAAAGCACACCTGCAATTGCTACAGGTAAGAGCTGATGACATGAAGATGATCTACCCCAAACCTATACCTTGTGTTGTAAATTAGCAGAATGAGGATTTTATATTTCCTTCCCCGCCTCGCAGTTGCTCTAAATGTTCCCCGGTATCTTTGAACACAACTACAAAAGTGGCACTTCCCACGGTCACCAGGCTCCCAACGAGACTAAGCAAATGTACTTGAATCACCTCCATTATTTCTTTGTTTAGAGATGCTAAGTTTAAAACAGCTATTAAAAATAGCTATCCTATCATATAACTCCTTGTATTCAATAAACTCGAGAAACATTCCGGTGCTTATTGTACATACTTCCCAGTTTCAAAAGCCTAGGCAGCAACTGCCCCACAGATACCAGTTCATTCCATCAACCTCATCAATACAAAGGCTGCCTTCATGCCAACCCAAAAGATTCATTTGCACCACTACAGCTTCTAATCTCAGGATGGAAGTTTTCCATTCTTGCACCGATTTGAGTTTGGAGATAGTTGTATCGGAATCATCAGCCTCTTCTGATGAAGTCTAGAAGGCTGAAGGCTTTAGCCCTGAACTGAAGACTGTCAAACTTTGAAGTCTAACACCCCCAACCACACTTACCTCTTCAGCTCTTCCTTTTCCCATTAAGTTGTGGGGCTGATATAGGAGTGTTCTCCTCCCCTCATTTCCCTGAAATTTCCTATGCTTTTCCAGCTACCACGTTTTCCTTCTCCACTGAAATTATTTAAGTAATTCAATACGAGATTTTCACATAGTCATGTAACTCCAGGAGTTAGGTCTTTCCTAAGGACAGTTTTGCTAAGAAAAGGTACAGTTTGTGACACGATGCCACACAGATCACAGGCAGAAGATGACCAGGCTCTCATACCACTCCACGCCCAGTCTGGGGCCCCAGTACAAAGTGGTGACTTACCATGATTTGGATTTCTCTTTTGCAGACTTGCAAGTCATACTCATTGTTGACGTACATCCGCTTCAGGGCACATTTCATCCCATTGTTTGTCCTCACAAGAAACACTATCGCAAATCCACCTGCAGAAGACACAAAATCATCCTATTCATTAACAAAGAAACCTCTCGGCCCTTGCTTCCAACCCTGTCCCTGCCTCCGTCGACCTTCAGGGTACAGCCGGTAGGTGCGGAGTGCCTTCCCCACAGAGCCCTGGTGGGAGTGCTCCTTCCACCTGCTCAGCTCAAGAGCTTTCAGCCCTGCCTAGACAGCTATTTCTGGGAACTAAAAGGAATCCAAGGGGGCAAATCTTCAATTAATGGAAACAAAGTTAACATTTAACATCTCCATAAACCCAGCAATTACACCGGTTACTCGTCCTGCCAGACAGACCTTCGTTGTTCCATTAATTTCCATTATGAAGAAGAAAGCTGAAGTATAAACAGTTGCCTTGGACAGAAACCAGAGCTACAGATCATCCACTGAATTACCAAAGGCCTAAACTTAAAAGGCTTCCCAACTTCTGAAGCATCTAAGTTACATTACAAAGCTGATTTGTGCAAGAAGCAGAAGAAACCCATTTCCCCACACATGGTTTGACGTTAGTACTTTAAAAAATAAGAAGAAAGAAAAAAAAAAAAACCAACAAAAACCTTACAATTAATTTTGTGGTCACTGCTATTAGTAAAGTCAGGACTCCCAGGACATGCTTGTTTAGGATGAAAGCTTTTCATCTCTGTTAGAAATGCATTAAACCTATGGGGTTTACATTTGTAGTCCTGGGACTGAAATAGGAAGCTGATTGAGGATGGAGGTATATAGGCATCAAAGTTTCGCACCTGGCTCCCGCAGAGCAGAAGGAATCAGAACAAAAAGTCGCACGGTGCCAAGAAGCGCTGCACAACGGTAAAAAGGGAAGCACAACAACACTGTCGACGTCACAACCCAACAGCTTCATTTGCCAACCGTTACCTCATATTACAGCACACATTTCTTTTATGCTTAAGGACTTCTAAAGAATCTGCTCGATAACGTTACAATTCAGTGCTGCCACAGCCTTCAGAAGTCCCGCTACACCGAGAGCTGTAGTTACACACCATAAAAAAGCTAGTCACATCCCAAAGAATACTCATTTTAAAGGAGTTGGAGCCCTTTGGTGAATCCCATTTTTACAAGCAGCCAGAAACCATCAGATCAACAATAGATACATAGTTACATTTGACATGCTTGTACATAATTACTACTAATGGTTATCTAGCACTTAAATGAGTTTCTCCCCATCATGTAAATGAAATGTGACAAGCAACAAAGCCACGTTTGGGTAAAATTTAGTGTTGCATTTGACAACTCCAGTCTTGCAACAACTGGTGCTTACAAGTTGTTAACAAACACCACAGCCAAAAGGCCCACTGAAGCTTCTACTAAAACTAGGATTTATTTTTGCTACGAGAAAGAGCAAATGACCAGACAACACTGCTGTGTTCAAAGTATAACCCTCGCCATTTGTTATCAAACAGCTTTTATGGCACCTATTACAGCTCATCTTCCAAAACAATCACAGAAGTTACACACCCAAAGACATGCCTGTCAGCACCAGAGCTGTTAAAAATATCTCTTAGCATGCAAAAACCTTAGTCTTACACATCATAGTTTGCCATAGGAACCAGAGCAGGTTTTCCAAGGAAGCCCCATTGACTTTTAGGAGCAGAACCAACTGGTAGCACCCCAGAGAAGTTGCAAAAAGATGCAACAGAAAGTAGAATAAATAAATAAATACATTTCAAGGCTTCAATTAAAGTCTTAAAAATTATAACCAGGCTGCAAAAGGGATATTCAGATTCAGAAAAATGGGACGTGGCCCTGGGATGCAGCAAAGCCATACAGATGCTGCTCACTCCTGCCAGAAAGGGTTTTAAAACCCCTGTAGTTCTGGAGGGCCTCATTTCTTCGTAGCACTCAAATTTAGACACAAAAATAACCCCAACTCTCTCCCTCAAGTTGAGGATCTCAAATTACCAGCCACTTTTAAGAACTTGGCAAGCCGCAGCGGTAGCCTTATTGTTCTACCCTAGCCACATTTGTCTCATTTCTGGGGAACAAAGCTGCACATCCCGCTTTAGCCCAAAGAATGTCTACACTGAAAAAAGCAAGAGAGCACTCTAATGAAACACATTAGCCTTTTTAAAATTATTGGAGAAATCAGGTTCGGACTTTTTTTTTTCCTATACATTTCCATGGACAACAGATAAAATCTAGAGAAAACATTAAACACCACAGAAGAAAAAAACAAACCAAACAAAATCCCAGTGTTTGGTGGTTGGTTTTTTTTATTATAGAGTCTCAGTCATCATCAAAACTTTTTGGGAATCAAAAGACATCACCCATCACAAGCTTTCCCCCCTCTCCAGGGGTTCCACTCCCCTCCCACAGCTCCTCCTGCCAGCCCTGGAGGCCAGCACGATACTGTATCTCTGTTTACAGTGCTAAGCTCAGCAGGAAGAAACACGAACTGAGCAGCGAAAATAGATCAATTAAACTTCTCAAAAATAAGACGACCCACTAAATTCAAGGACCTCTTTCTCAATTTTTGCTTCAGCTGAAGTGGGACTGGTACCTCCAGAGCAAGTGCTAGTGTCTCATTAGCAAAGCTCCAGGCAAGGCACCTTTCCTCCAGTCTGGATCCCGTGCTAATTAACAAAGTCACTCCTAGAGCCCACTCACTAGGATAAGCACATCGTGCTATTTTGCTTACCAGGGACAACTGGCAAAGAAAACAACAGTCTGCGCAACAGAGAACATAGCTAAACCATCCCAAGGGCTCAAAGCAAAGAGACATATTTTTAAAAAAATGAAACTTAAGTTGATGCTTTCTGATACAGAACTGCAACATCAACACTTAGGGACCTGACAGAAACATGGCCTGAAGAATCTTCCAAGTGGAGCAGCGAGAGACGAACAGGTCAGGTGGAGAGCATCCCAGGAAGAGGAAGCCTGCAACATTTGCCGAGTTGTCAGCCTCCTTCCCTCCCTTACCTTTAACTCCTGCAAACTTCAGCTGCTGACACCACACGTGGAAGGTGTGCAAAAATCATTTAGCTTACTTCGTTTGTTAACACACCTACCAATTTGGTTACTTTGTTATTAAACTCCCACTGACTGCAGATTAAAGCATGACAATTTTGCTGCTAGTAAAAGCAGCATGCCTCTCTCCAGAGAAAACAAGTATTGATTTAATCAGGGTACATAGCGCAATTTTTACACAACAATCTAGAGTAAGCGACTTTGCTACCAGAGAAGCAGAATTTGATGATCCACATCCACTTGAGAAAGGATGAAAAGTTTTACTTTCTAAACAACTAATACATCACCTGGTCTGATCACCTTGGTTAAATCAGACCACAATACTCCTTCCAAACTACAGTTCACGGAGACCAGGTTTTGACTGTATCCAGGATTTCATCCAGAAAGGCACAACATAATCAAGAATGTCTAACTTCCCTCAAGGAGTCATTCCGCACCTAAATCAGAAGAGGTGTGAAAAATACCACCCTAATTTGATTTTCTCTGCATTCATTACACCTTCCGCTGCTAATTGGCTTCAGCACTCCCAGTACTGCATGCAGAGAACGGGGCTGCAAAGCACAGTCAAACAGCAGGAGGATGAGGGAAGCAGAAAGGGGCAGAGAAAGAGCACGAAGAACAGCAGCTTCTCACCACGCTCCTACGCAAACAGCTCTCGGAACACGAGATCAAAGTCCATGAGCAGGGCACACCGGCCAATTTTGGGAATACTGAGAACCTGCACCTGCAAGTTGGCTTCCAAAGGAAGCCGTGGGCGCGCAGACAGGGCAGAGAAATCAGGCCACTGGCCTTCACGCCTCACTCACGTATTTACAGAAACGGGGCTCGATCACATCGTGTGCCAGAACAAATCAGAGCTACAACAGGAGTTCTGCTCCTGCCAGGTGTGTTTCAGGCCACAGGTCTTTGCAGGCCAAGGTCAGAGCTACAGGTGTATCTGCTTATAGGCTTCTCATGCAACAACCGCTGTGTATCTGCACATCTGGAAATGGCAGGGATGCCATCAGTGGTCCATGCCTAGGCCTAGAGAGAGTCTCTTAAGTTTCTTGTGTACAAGAGATGATTTTGAATCTTTGGTCTATCCCTCACCTTCCAAGTCGGTACCTTTATTACCAACTGCTCATGAACTGCACATGCTGCTAAAGAAAGTGGCACTTGCCCGAAACTGTTGCATTGCAAGAAAGGTTAACAGTAGCACCACATCATCATTTTAAGTCAAGGTGTGTAAGTAGGTTACCAGCTGGAAGCATCCTGAAACTCCCGAAATCTTTCACGTGGCAACTGTGGCCACTTCCAATTCATGGTAGAAAAGCGGTTCCAGAAGGACCTGTACTCCTACAACTACCTCAAAAGCTGCCACTTTGTTGGTAATCAGCAGACAGAAAACACAGTTCACATTTTTCAGCGAGGTACGACAGAGAAGAGGCAAAGGAGGACCCAACAGACAGCTGAAATTTTCACTTGGCAGCATTAGCCCAGAACAGTGATGCTGTTCAGCACCGCCCAGGAAGGGACCAAGCGATCAAGCACCTGGAGCACAGCCAGCACTGCCTAAACAAAGACTTTCTAACAGTTCTAAGAGTCTTCTTTCGCCTAGCATGCAGCATTACCCAGTAGAAGAGGAACCTCTGCAGAAGCTGAGAGTGTCTTCTGCAACTTGCAGAGGTAAGGACGGTGCTGCCCAGCTCTCGCTGCCTGGTCACCGTCACACTGAACAATTGGCTTTTGCTTAGACAGGTCACCCAGCGCTAGTCTGAACTCTTGATGGTTTTTCACAGCATTATACTGAAATTAATTCACTTTAATTTAGCTTTTAGCTCTCTTGCTAACAGCTGCTTCCCACTAGTTAACCCTTCCAGATTGCCCACTACATAGCTACAACATTACTACCTGGTCATCCTCCAGGACTACTTTCCACTTCCAGAGCCTCAGACCACAACCAATTTCTCCTTAGTTATTCCAGCCCAACTCCCAACTTCGCTAAATCTGGGCAAAGTTGAAAGGAAATAGATCAAAGACAAATTGCCAAGCAATTATTATGAAGCACTGCCAGATGCACATTACAGGACCATTTACTTCTATTCTCAGTGAATGGCAAGCAAGGCAACCCTTCCAACGTCCAGAACTGCCAGCTCTAATGCACTATGCCAGCTCCAACGCTATAGATAGACGTGCCAGAGTTTGTGTAACTCCAAGTCAACCAAGGTCAACCCAAGAGCCTGCGCTACCTCAAATGAAGTTAGATAGCCGGGCTCCACGTGGCCAGGGACGGTGGGTCACGCACAAGGCAGAGCACGGGAGCAAAGTCATCAGGCACTAGGAAACTAAGAACACCCCCACATCTTTACCAGTAAAGCCTTTTCTCCAGTACACATATGGAAAGCAAAAGGCAAGAGACCAGTCCAGGCTTCAGATGCAACAGAGCAAATAAATCCAGAGACTCTGGAAGCACCAGAAGGGTGAGAAGCAAGAACTAAGCCTGAGACTCAGCTCAGGGGACAGCTCCCCCTTGCATTCGTAAACAAGTGCCTGTGATTTAAAGTTCTGGAGGAAATTCAACTCTTTTCCCATACAAGCCAGCAGAAGCTAAAATACCACTCTCATTTTAAGACATAAAAAGTTATTTATATGCTCATCCTTAAGACATACTAACATTGTCAAACAGGTAGGGTGCAGTCAGTATCGCGATCACCATTGGCCAGCAACAGCCATAGGTCTCTTGAGAAACATCACTGTCTTTTGCACTTAGGCCAGCATCTACCTCTACAACAGCTCTACAACAGCATGGGAACACTGTTATCTTGCTACACATTTCTGGCCTGACTGTTGTCTTGCTAACTGTTTTTAGGATAAGCTAAAAAAAAAAAAAAAAAAAAAAAAAAAAAAAAAAAAAGGAAGTTCTGTGATTATCTCCAGTCAATAGAGATGCCAGAGCAATTTTCCATGCAGGTTTGTGTCGGTGTACTGGCTAGTTTCCAGGGCTGGTAGTTATATTTTCAGCCCTTCTGTAATTTCAGCAGGATGCAGAACTCTTCACAGCCAGGCAAGCACTTCTAAACTCGGTAAAACCAGATGCACAAAGCTGCACGTGATCCCCTCTCTGAGCTCATCGCAAGGTAAGAAGATAGCGCTCTGCTGCATCTAAGTGATTCACACGTGTTGCGAGCCTGGAATCCTCTTGCAACCAGCAAGTCACGGGCAGGCAGCCACGCTCACCTGCAAACACACACAAGATGCTGCTCCCAAGCACGTTGCACAAACTAATGTTATGGTGAGAAAGTTTACAGAGAAATTGGTTGCTTCTTCCATAGCCCTTCTGTGATAAGCTCTTCCAGAGCTGCCTTTCACGGGTGAACGTATCAATTAGCCAAGCTCAGAAAGCGCTGCTAGGATGAGCTGCACGCTGAGCGCTGCACACCTTACCCTCGATGGACACAACTGCCCTCCAGCACAGAGAAGGTCTTCTGAAGCAACAGCCCCACCTTCTCCTGGGACAGCATGGTCAGCGGTAGCGGTAGGGGACCCATGACAAACAGCCTGTCCTGAGAAGCCCCTTCCCAACTCAATTACTGTATCTTCGCCCACAATCACTTACTCGGCTGTTTGATCTGCATTTCAGTCCTGCTCCAGACCTCCAAACACACCCTCTCAGATAACTATCTGGACAGCAGAGAAGAAAACAAGGTATTACTGCAGGCAGGATTTGTACCTGCCAGACAACAGGGCCCCACAAAAAGCCTGGTTTGTTCGTGCCCAGCCAGAATAAAGCAAGTTCAAGCACAGCCAGCCAGTGTTTGAAGCACCAACTCAACAGGCCACTTCCCCCAAGTTAATCATAGCCCAGAAGAGGACTGGTTGGACTCTGCCCTGTACACACAAAGTGAAGCAGGTTAGATTCCTCAGGATCTGCAGGACCAAAGGCCTTTTCACAAGCCATTAGCATTCCCAAAACATGCTGCATTTTCCATGTTACCCTGTTATGCTGAGCCACCCCCCCCCAGTGAGAGACAGAAGGTACGCTAACAAAACAGAAATCACTTCATCCAAACACAATTAGGCAGAACACCTCCTTTTAAAATCCACACTTGCAAGCACCTCCCAGAGATGTTCAGTGCTGTTTGCTCAGAAGCAAACAAGACACGTAGCACAATGATCTCCCAGCTGCACGTTTGAGCTCTGCAATAACAGCTACAAAAACATCTCCACCACATGGATGAGCCTTCCCTCTGCAAACATCTTCAAGTTTTGTCTTAGATCACATCCCTCATTTTTTTCCAAGGCTATGCTGAATAATCCCAACGCAGCTAGGTTTGAGGAAGAGGTATCACTCTTCAGTTAAGTTAGTCAACTCACTGGGCTTGAAAGACCCAACTGTCAAATCATCAATTCCCACTTCAAAACACACAACCACCACTGCTTCATTTCGGATTTTCTCCATCACCCTCCTACAAACAAATCAACACTATCTGGAATTACCATAGTTCCTGATAAATCTTCTGGATGCCGCTAAAAGCTTTGTTCTTCAGGGGTGACATTCTTTTCAGAGCTGGACAAACAATGCGTGTGGTTCTCTGCTGAATTCTTTCCAGCTTTCTGTGTTTTAGCTCTATCTCATCCACCTCAAAGCTCTGCATGCCAGACAGCCTACCATACTTTAGTACTGAAGCTGAGGAGACAGCCAAGTGCTTTTCAGATGTCCCCAACAATTGCCCTGGGAATATTTAGCCCCCAGGGCCAGCCAGCAAGGCATTTTAAGCTCCGGTTGTGCTAGCAGGCACTTAAAATTAAGTGCTTTGCTGAGCCAGGCACAAAGGCACTCCTCATTTGCACAATTCGAATACTTACTGATTCTTATCCATCAAGAATTATGTCATATTTTGCCTTATCTCACAAGCCAGAAGAACTTCCTTAGCATTTATTTTCTTAAGTACCAGGGGCAGGCTCACTCCATTTTTTTATTTCACACACCCCCACACCTCCCAGTCAGGACGCTGTGATCCAGTTACAGGAAAACCCCATCAACTCTCTTGCACTGGACGTTTGCAGCTCACCATTCCCGACAACATTTACTAAAACATAGTTCCCGGTACTTATTTCTGCCACAGCCAGCTGACACACAGACACTGCACATGACCCACCACTGGACATCATCACTTGGCAACACCAGAACCATTTTCTCTGCTGCTGTACTGAGAAAGCCATCCTGCACCTCCGACACCTCTCTCTAGCTGGCATAATATGCAGTCATTTAACAAAAGCAGAGTTTTTCCCTGGTTGTGTATATACAACTGTCATTCCTTCCAACCCAAACTATTCTACAACGTGATTCCCGATCACGAAGCACCAAAATGTTGGTGCATCTTTTCCAGGGACAGAGATGGCTTCAACAAACCTCAACTTGGGAGGCACTTACCCTTCACCACAAAGAAAAAAAGGCCAAGGAAAATACTTTGGGCAAAGTTAAGCAATACAATCATCTGTAATTATTTTAGACAATGGCCAATTTCAGCTAACATTAGCATCAAGCTCTGCAAGCACAGACGGGAAAAGTACCAGGATGTGCCAGTGCTTCTCTCCTTACTGCCAGTTTTCAACAAAGGTGAAAGAATAACCCAGTCTTGGTTCTCCCCACCTATAAACCAAGGGCGAAGATGGACAAGCAAATCATCTGTAGGAGAGGGCAAAACTACCAAGGTGCGCTGGGATTCTCTCCTCAGACCACACAACAGGGCTGCTGAGCTGCAGAGACGGTCAGAAAAAACTTCCTGCTCCTGCCAGAAAGCATTACTGCGCATCACACCGTGAGTCCCGCTGTCAAGAGGAGACATGCCCAGCAGCTCCTATAAAAAGCACCACACTCAGCACCAAGAACACAGCAACAGCAGGAAGGAAAGCGAAGGGCAACAGTCCTTTACCGATCATGCCTACGTGCGATGATCTTGTGTCACCCTCCACACAGACAAGTATTGGCCAGTTAATTTTTATACGGACTTGTGATTTTAATTACAGCTCCATTAGTCAGCTATGATGAACATCAGGATTACAGTGACATTTTTGTCAGTATTAATCTGCACTAATACAGTCTTTCTACTATCTTTTATTTCACTCCTCCATCGCCCAGCACAAGGGTATTACTGCACCATACCCATCAAAAACTGCACCATTTCAAATCCCATTTCTCCCCTTTTGATGGAATTGCTCTGTCACTTCTGAGCTGCTCATTTCCAGGGCAGGATATTTCACCCCAAAGTCAGTTTTCTGTTCCAGTATTACCCCTTTTTTATTACCAAATGCACCCAGAAACTGGGAGCAGCACTGTGAAGTGTTCTGCTTTGATACATAAGGAATTGGAATGGTCAGGATCACTGCACATTGTTTTTTCTGCTTTATAAAGCATCTACAACACCTTTAAAGTTAGAGATGTCAGCATTAACACATTTAAAGAAAAATACAACAACTCCCTCCAGATTTGTTTTTAAAGTGGTTTGAGGTTTAATTAAGAAGCCACAGTAACGAGGCAGACTTTGCATTAGGGCTGTAACATCCAAGATCACAGCTACATCAAAGAAAGTGAAGAGGACACGGGTGCAATCTATGATTTACTGAGTTCAATCTGGAATGTTATCTCTGCTCCCACTTCCTGGAGATGGAGATCGTCAGGAACACCAACAACCTGCAAATAAATCCTTGGTTCTTTAAGTCATGGTCTTAAAAAGGATACTACTAGGTAGGAAAACCTGTGATTAACAGAAAAGGCAAAGAATTAAGAACCTAACCAAAGAACACATAGGTAAGTGTGACAACATACTACTCATAGCACAGTATGAAGCAAAAGCCCTGCTTACACAGCTCATGTCTCTGAGCTCTGTAGGCTGTCTCCAGAAAGCCAATTTGTGCTGGAAGGGCACCTTCAGGTGTCTGACCAGCGAAAGTCCAGAAAAAAACCCTCAAACCACAGCATCTCAGAGTAAGAGACAGTAGCAAGTCACCCTAAGAGGACAGACTGAAGGTTCACCCAGAACCCCCCCTCATTACACTTTGGGTATGGCACAACATATTACCAATAGGAAGAAACATTTTTTAGAGGTTTCCAGTGCTGCCAGGTGTCACAAAGGGTCCCGACTGTTGCCAAAAATCCAGTCTTAAAAGTGAGCATTAGATGTGTTACTCACAAGCTTGCTTCGGTCTGGTGAAAGATTAATCACCAATAGAGTCAAACAGCATTTCCTACACCCTCTGCTTTTTTAGAAGGCAGTAGGAGGTAGTCTGCTACTATAAAGCCTGCAGGCAAAGGGGCACTTCAGTTTTCCCTGAGCAAAGACTTCAGACTCACTGCAGTTAAACAGATAACTAACATGGCCTATGGTATTTTCTTCCTTTTTTTATGGTCATCTCCACCTAAGCAACATCCCAAAAGCGCTTTGGGCCTTCAAACACATCTATCTCTCTCTCTCCAGTGGTTTTATAGCTTTATGACTAACGTACAAAATCTGCATTAAAAAAAAAAGAGGATTTTGTTCTTGCCCCAGTGGAGTGGAATGGAGGCAGGTCGAGGATGACAAGATTAATGAACAGAGGGAGGCTTTCTCCAGCCTCATTTCACTCTTTCCACATTGCAACAGGATGCTGGTAAGCAACACGGGACAGTCTTGCTGAAAAAGCGTGGCCCTGTGTCACCGCGTCACTGTCTGGCACAGGATTTCACCTGACTCAGCCTCTCACTTACAGGCAGGACTGTCAATGCCCGCAGTCACGCCTGACGTGTCTCTCTAACCTGTTCTTTAACTGTTCTGTTTACACATTCCCCACATGCTCTTGAGCAGTTTATTCCTGCGGTGTTGTTACCCTTACCATCAGGGAGTCTCACCAAACTCTCCACTGACTTGAGTTCAACCCTAGATTCTAACGCTAAACCCCAGAGACATCAATAAGCTACTGCTCATCTTGTCCCCACACCGTCGTGAACAGCTGGAGGTACAGTGTCCTTTCCAGATTAGTACAACCACCACCGCTTTGAGACTTTTGAGGTCTTTTGTGGTAGGCAATGTTCTCCTTTGTGTTTGTATTTTGCTGTTTTATTACTGCATGCTGGAGTGTTCATCATGACACTTGGGGTTTGGGATTTAATTAATGCCTATGACTCACTCTCCCACCCAGTTCCATAATCCTCTGGTTACACTCGGGTATTTACATGTTATTTTATATCCATATAAGCAAAGATTATTCACCCTCAAGTTGCATGCACATAAAACACATAGCCTGCCCTAGAGGCACAAGTTTGCATCACGTCTCAGGAGTGCACGGACATAACTGGCATTTGTTTCCCCACAATCCAGGCTACAAAATTAGGATTTTCTTTACCTAGGCTAAGCTGTGCCAGCAGTTTGTAAGCCCAAGCACAAAGTAGTGATGGGGTGGGCTCAGCCACCAGCTGAAACAGAACAAGCTCATACACAGAAACTCACAGCTTGAAGTGCTACTTGAATGAGAACAGAGAGGTGCATCGCAGGACACGCTGCACAGACAACACAACAAGCAGGAGTCTCTGCGGAACCAGGAAAGCCTGAATATGGATCTCCTAAATCCTACTACACCCAAATTCCTCTAACTCCAACGAGCGCACGTGTGTGTGTACATGTGTGTTATAAACCAAAGAGTCCAGTTCTGAACAAGAACAAAACAAAAACCCTCACCCCCTGCCAACAGACTCTCCAGCTGAGAAAAGCAGATAATAACGCTAAACTAAACTGGTCTGCTCTCAGCTGAGATTTTCTGCCTCAAAGGAAATAACAAGCTTTACTTAGTTGCTGGATGTTGGGGTTTTTTTTAAGTCACTTGACTTACGCTAAAACATAACAGTGCCAAGTTTAAGGGGCTACTTGAATCTAAAAGGCCAGCCCTACCATCTCCTAAAGCAGCATTTGGAGCAAGCTCTTAAGATGCGCTCCGCGTAGCAGGAATACAAACCGCTGGTCTTTGCAAGGTAGGAAGTAGGGTCTCTGTACAGGGGATCTCCTTCAGCTCAAGAGCTCCAAAACACAAAGATACAAGTCCTTATAGTCCATGTGCACCTAACAGCTATGAAGCAAGCGAGACTGCAGAAAAAAAGTGTGCTTCCTTTCGTACGTGGGAGCAGTCTCTGGGAAGCTCCCCATGCTCATTTCCAAGAGGAAAGATACAGCTCTCAGTGCCTTATCGCACCACATTCACCTGTACAGGGAGTTAAACACCATTAAAACAAAACAGAAATCAGTGTAGATTCTGGCTGGTTTACTAAGCTTTCAGTTGTGGGTTAGTCTGTTCCTTTGAGCTGCTTCCATTTCCCCTAAACAGCACTTTAAAAGGCTCCATACCGGAGTGGAGATAGAACTGCTCTGGGAAACTTATCAAATCAGATCTTGAAACATCAACCGCCAATTAAATAGTCTGAACATTTAAGAGTTATCTTGAGGGCAAAGAAAAAAAGCGAACCACTAACTCCAGCTGAAAGAGCTCCATCTGTGGAAGTAGCAATGGTCACGATCACTCAAATTTCATCCACGTTCTGACTATTTTAAGTGGCTGTAGGAGCAAATCAGAGCTTCAGAACTGCAGGGAAAGCTGATAGCACCTAGATAAAGCATAAAGAACACCTAGTATTTCAAGACAGGAAACCTGAAACAGGCACAAATATCAGGAGGATCAGCTGAAGCCTGCATCTCCCCAGATGAGTTACTAAGCAGATGGAAAATTAGCTAAGCAGGTATATCTGCAACAAGACAGGGAGTTTAATAGTGATCATAGTCAAAAGAAGATTTCAACAGTGACACAACTGTAAGAAGAGAGCTCCGAGTTAAACTGTACTTACAGGAAACACAGCTTCTAATTTTATAAATATTTCCAGTGATACTTCAACTAAAGAAACTACACAAGGAACAGGGACATGGGTTGCGTGTCAAGATATCCAAGCACAGCATCCTCCTGGCATAGGACAAACTCTTGAAGAATATTCAAACTTTGCTGGGCAGCAGTCCCATAAAAGCACCAGCTCGCCTTCCCTCCTCACAGAGCAAACACGAGCACAGCTGGCTTCCCCCTAGCAAAGGCTGGGGCTTCACAGGTTTGGTCCTACCCCAGAGGAAAGCAGTGCTGGGAAATCAAGGCAGAATCTGCATTCACCTGGTTCACATTCATCTCTCCACCAGTTCTGAGCAGAGCAGGTCGTAAACTCACATTTAATCATCTGCTTCACACAGACAGCTGGTGGCAGAGAATTACACAGGCAGCTCCAGAGGTCTCAAGGTTTAGGCATGGGGGTCTGCACTCTTTCACCAGCAATAACCATTTTAAGCAGCAAGAAATCCCCTGCACAGCTCACATTTGGTCTGGAAAGAATTTGGTCTCCACAAAGTAAATCTGCACATATAAGCAATACAGTTTTTCATGTTCTACTGGCTTAAAAGAGGACCCTCCATTGCTGGCCAGCAACAATCTGTTCGGCAGCTTCACGCTGAGCAAGTTCGCTGGGCACAGAAAGCCCAGCACCTGCGTCAGCTTTGTGCTGGATACAAACTGCAACTACCGCACAACCGATTTAGTAAGAAGGGGGAAAGAAAAAAAGGAAAGAAAAAACCACCAGCTATAAAGGTATGTCCAGAGTAATGCACATCCATTAGACACCACACACCATCAAGGCAAAGATCTGCATCCAATGCTGAAAATAAGCCCAAGGTGCAGAGCCCTGCTTTTTATAAACTCCTCTCACTAGCAACTCAAGAAAGCAGCAGCACTCACAGCTCCAGCCATAGCACTGCTTAAGCTCTAGTCTTTAAATACTACCAGATAAACTTTAATAGAACATCTAGCATATCTAACAGAGCAAAGGACTTCTCCCCAGGTAAAACAAAGCATCGAGCTCACGTAAAGCTCATGGGTCAGCTTCTCAGTGAGAGTAAAGCAGGGACACGGTTAGCCCTACACAGATTTACCATAGCTGAGAATACTAATGTGATTATCCAATATTACCAACATAATTATAGGGCCCTCGCTTAGTGTCACTGCTGCGATATCTAGGCCATGACAAGACAGATTTAGATTTACAGGCTCCACCCTCTCCTGAGCACTTCTTAAATAGGCAGGACGTCATAGTTAATGTTAGCATGGCAGTCATGGCCACGAGTGCCTGAATTGTGCAAAATAACGCAACCAGAAACGTCACCCGACACAGAACATTCGAAGCATGGTCTTTACCTCTCCTAATTTTAGGAGAGCAAGACTGGTTGGCTAGGGACTGTTGCGGGTTTTTTGAGATGAATGTTTAGCTCATTAACGATGAGGCTCACAACTGCAAACAGCCACAAAATACTTACATAGTCACAGGCATTTTCACTGCACTGATGACGTGGGAAAAGCTTAACTGCCACTTCCTCGCTTCTCTGGGTTTCATTTTGATAGGTCTGATTTAAAGCTATTTAGCTTCATTTCTTTGCATTTTTCAGGACACTGCCTCGTTACAGATCTTTTAAGAGTCACTCCCCTGCCCTGGACAATACCCCTTCAACTCCCAGCCGGTTCTATAGAGAAAGTCAAAAAAAGGCAGCAGCTGTAAATCATAATATAGCAGAGAAAGGAGGGGGGGAAAAGAGGCAGGGGGGAAGGTGGGTAAGGAAAGGAAATTAATCTCTGCCATGCAGCAGCATATTAGAAGCCTAAAATATTCAGCGGGCAAGTATCATCCTGTGCATTAGCTCCACACTCCCATTGGAAAAGCTCTAGTCCAAGTGCAGCAATAGCTTGTCACACTACCCATCCTCCGAGAACTGTCAGAACACAGCCTGGATACCTTAATTTAGGGGTATTAAAGTCTCCCAGTATTTGTGACAGCAATTTCATAACAAATCGCAGCTCACTAAAGGCTACGGAACTGTACTGGCCTTCACAGCAGGAAGCACGTTTAGGTATTCACGTGGGTAGATTTGCCAGGCATGTGCTCCGCTTTACAGTCCTGTACATCCACTCAATTCCTCCCTGACAGGCAGACTTGGAAACCCAAAGCTGATGGAGCAGTGTTTTATTACTATGCAGCAAGACACGCTGCCTCCAAGAAGATTACTTGGCAAAGCAGACTCAGTCCCTCTCTACTGTGACAATTTTAGTCCTTGAACTTCCACTCTAAGACTGGAAGGGGGGAGGGGAAATTAAATTAATGGGTCCTGAATAACTCACAGCTTAAAAAAACAATTTTTAAAAAAGTATCATTTGTTTTGTTACCAGTCAGCCCTCTAAAAAGCACGTTTCAGCTGCTATTATTCCAAGCAGCTGCTAATAGCATCCGAGACCTTGTTCATCTCCAAGTGAAATCAGCAATGGCATAAACATGCTGTGGAGCATGACTGGTTTTGAGTGAACATGACTGGAACTGCAAAGCCAGCAAGAAGCTGCAGCAACTGCACACAGCTGAAAAGCTTCACTGGAAAGGCAAGGAAGCGGTGAATCACATCAACAGAAGAGGAGAGAAAAAATAAAACTCCTTGAGTGGAGAACAGGTTGTAGCTGGAGGTGCAGAGGAAGGAGAAAGCACTACTAAGCCGGCCAGGGCTGGGACTGGTTTTTAACTGGACTTGCATGCAAGGGCCAGCCCAAGCGGGCTTACTGGAGACCTTAAGTGCTATGGTAACAGCAAACTCCATTTGGGAAGCAATTATGCAAGGATCCAAAGACAGCTCATGGCAACAGACAAGTTAGACATTTAGGAATTTTGATTACTATGGCAGCACCCAGACATCCCTACTGAGCAAAGCAGCATGAAAAACACAAGAGAAACCCTAAGACATACATTTTAGGAAAAGCCTGAGCTAACATGACACTGTAAGAGCTTCACAACAGTCTGTGGAGGTTTGTTTCAAACAAGCTGCTTCTGCTTAAACCCAGGAATCCACATTTCAAACTTTTCAGGTCTCCAATAGCTACAGGTATATACTCTTGAGCCACAAAACTACCATCTCACTGAGTGAGAGAAAACATGACTTAAGGACTACATAATATTCCTCCAGAAGAGTATATGCTAATCAAACCCTGAAGACAGCAATGAACTTTTCAACTCCTCAGTACATGCCAAGCCTGGACAGAGGTATCTACCAGGCAGCTCTCAGGGAATTCAAATCACTAGGTACAGTCAGGAGCACACAGTGTTCATCATTCAGCATAGGGGGAAAAAAAATTAAAATTTTAAAAGATTTAAAAATCCACCCTCCATGAAGCAGGGCTTTCAGTTTTTCCACAAATATATGGGTGAGGAAGGGCAGAGATATGAATAAGCATATGCCTGTCTGTTCAGTTGTCAGATGTCCAGAAACAGGAGAGGGTTGCAGGGATTGTCCAGAATCTGCAGTCTTCTGACAGTTACTCACAAGCCCCATAATTATTAGGGGATTTAATTCATCAGCTCAAATGAACTTACATAATTGCTTGAGAATCCCAGCATATATATATATCAATATATGCATTTCTAGTCTGCTCAGTAGCAGAAAAAGCTTCAAAGGTACAACGTAAGTGCTTCTTAGGCTGTTAAGTTTAAAACAAAAGCAAAAGGTAGAAAATTACCATCTGTCCCGCTCCAAAAATAGCATCATTTTCATTTTTAAAAAATCCAGTATGTTTAATCCCGTCACACATTCTGCTGAATGCTGTGTGAGCAAGGTTGTTTGCGTGTTTCCTGTGGTCTCTGAATAGCACCAGATCTTTAGAAGACACCGCGTGTTAATTATCATGTCATAATCAGCTGTAAGGTTACAGCTGCTTGCACCTAGCCATGTGTCTTTCTGAACATGCCTCCTAAAGCAGCAGCACACCAGCGTATTTTGGTACCAAATGCAATTGCTGAGCCTCAGCAGGCACAAGCAAGAGCAGCCAGGCATCTCCCAGGAGTACGGACACAGTCTTTGTCCTGCGTTTCCGTTATGTGACACAGGGCCCTAGTCCATGATAAAAGTTCCTCGATACTATGGTGACATGAATGTTAATGACACTGTGGTTAAAACACCAGACAAGGAGTTACATTTGCATTTAATACAAGGCTTCGTCACTGCTTTCCTATGTAGCCCTTATCAAACCGCTGCAATCTTCATGCGCTTCAGATTCTCATTTGTAAAATAATTTGAAAAGTCTTTCTTCCACCATATGTTTGTCTACTTTGCAGAGAGGGGAAGGGGAAAAAAAACACACACAGAAACACAACTTGTGTGACACCTAATACACAGGGGTCGTTATGTTTGCTGAAAACGGAGAGAGCACAACAGTTCCAACTACAACTGGTAACTGGGTATAGAAACAAAAGAGAAAACTCATAGTCACATATTCAAGTACAGCTTCTAACTCAAAAGCAACAGGTAAATACCAAAAAAAAAAGGCTCTGACTTTGAGCAGAATTTTTCTTGCCAGAAATATGCACTCAAGGCACCCCAGGACAGACCCAAGCCTGCACTGCTCCCTTCTCTTTCCCCTTGCCATACTGTCCCTCCTTCGTCCTTTGCCACCCCACAATCCACACATCAGTGCTCTGCAATGCTTTTTTTAATTATTCCCTTACAGACACAACCAATTTAAAAACAACACATAAGTACCAGCAAGCTCTCACCACTTGACAACCAGGGCTGGCTTCTTGTGTCATCTTACATGCACTGACATGTGAAAGGGCTGTAACGAGCACGCAGCCACCAAAGAGCTTGTGTCACAACACACTCAACTTTGCAAGCAGCGCTTGCTGAAATTCCCAGGGAATACTCCATGCACATCAGCTAGCACCCATGTCACCTGCTCCCCAGCAGAATCAGGAGCATCCTGCTGACACTACCTGCACAGCAAGGGTGAAATAAGACACAGAGACCTCACATGAGTTTAGCAAGTACTTCTCAAGTGTTCAGGTTGCCTAACAGAACATCTGCAGAACTCTAGTCAAAGTAACAGGGATCCTATGAAGAGAGAACCCTTCCATCCCAGCCACCGGCCCAGCCTTATCTCTGCTTATCTCCTGCCCTTACCCCAACTCTCGCCCCAAAGAGACATGGCACTGCCTCTTCCCTCCAGCCAACGTCTCCTGCCTGTTTGTGCGGAATCCCAGAGGGCTGGTTATTCCTTGTTAGTCATTTGCTCTCTACACACCACGCATATGCCTGCCTCACGAGCAGTGCTACAATACCTGAGTAAAAAAGGCAGGTATGTCAGCACACGAGCACAAACATACACACAGGTGCTTCCACAGATCCTCCTCCTCCTAACTTAAAGGGTATTTTAAGTATTTCACCGCATCTTTCATGTCACTAACCATTTGCATATCCCCTGGTATTAGACGCTTCTTGCCAAAGGTCACAAAGAGTTATTAGACCAGAGCCCAAGGGTCAACAGCAACCACAAATATCTTCATGTCAACACAGGGCAGTCATAAGGCAAGGATCTCCTATCGATCCAGCTCACTCCTCCAAAGCAAGCAGCTAAATGCTGGAAAGAAGGTCTTTATTTCTGAAGCACTTCCCAAGTCAGAAGCAATTAATCCTTCAGAGGCTCATGACAGGTAACTAAAGTATCACTGACTTAGCAGGTAGGTCACGCAGAGAAAGCACATAAAGCAACAGGTCTGCACTTCCAGGCTCCTCTCACGT
Source organism: Falco punctatus (assembly GCF_963210335.1). NCBI lineage: Eukaryota > Metazoa > Chordata > Aves > Falconiformes > Falconidae > Falco > Falco punctatus. Next base: position 452,052 of record NC_137600.1, on the reverse strand, counting down.
CAGCACTGATTATTTGTGTTCATTTTAGGTATTTTTAAATGCTTTGAAAGTCATGAGTTTTATAAGACTCTCACTCCCCCAACTTCTGAATAGCTTCCATGTATAATCCAGAATAGCAGTTAAGTCACAAAAACAGGCACATCACATCAAACCAAGGGTTCCTCTTGCTTGCTATGGTGCTTTGAATAGAAACTGATGCTCAAGGGAAGCCCACGTGAACCAGGCCACATCGTGCTTTGCATGGAGCATTCTGCACTTCCCTAAGTGACAAGCTCTGAGTTTATTTTACTGCTGCCATTAGAGTTGTGCAGCAAAAACACATGTCAATCTTGCAAGCAGCATTTAGCTTACAGAAGTAAAGGAGATACAAGCTAAGATGTCATCTGAATAACAGCTGTGCTTTTAGATAGTAAAATGCATGGTCTTCTGAAGCTATCACCCTCAAGAACAGCGCACCAGATTCCTTTCTAAGTTTACACGGGCACATTTTGGGGTCACCTCCCTACTACAGCCCTACAGACACCACATAGGAAGTAAAACCAGCATGTTCCTAACAAATCTACCCGTCCCATCACAGCACCAGCTAGCTTCCAGCTCAACTGCGAGGTGGATGTACCTGCATGCAAAGTCTCTGCTTGGGGAACTCAGCTGCTGATGGCTTTTTTTATTTTTAATCTATGAGATCACTCGTCACTGGTACATAATTTGTTTCTGCAAAATCATGAAGCAAACCAGATGCTCTGAGCATCTTGTTCCAAAAAAGTCTTTAATCCAATCCTGCGACACATGGCCCGAGGTCCTGATGTCACCGTGGGCTCTGCCACAGAGCAAGCGTAAATTTATGCCCAAATCACATGTGTGCCAAGAGCATGCCCATTTAAAACACACAGAGGCAGCATTTGAGAGAAAACACAGACTGCAATTCAAGCACTCAATCTGGAAGGCCAGGGATCAATTCCTGACTTGGCCACACATACTCTGCATTGCTTCACCTTCATATTTCAGTATGTTATTTCCCAGCAGCCCTAAAAGGAACCGCAGGACATTTTCATAGACTGTGCCAGGGCTCAGATACTCTGGCAACAGGGTAGTGCAACCTCCTCACGTTAGAGGAGCTGCAGTGGCTCTCCTCTGCTTTCATTCTACTGCATCATACTGTAGGCAGCTAACAATAACCTTCATTTCATTTAGTGGCAATTTCTGGACTTCCTACAAAAGCAGAAAAGGAAATTTTCCATAATGATAAAAAGCCACAAATGAGAGAAAATTACCTTGCAACTGTGTTTCTCTTAAGTCTTTCCGAATCTTTTCCTTCTGCTTGTAAATCACCGTCAGTATTGATCCTACATCCAAAAAGGTACAGCAGCCAGTATCTAATTTAAGGAGGTATGTTTCCAATACAATACCACCACAAGGACATCCTGCGCTTCCCCCCAAAGCAAGAAAGAAGGCATCGTTTTCCTCGGAAGCTTATTTATTCAGCTACCTCTCATTATCAAAAAAGAGCTCCTCTGTAAACCAAGTTTGCTTATGGCATGTTTCTCCTCAGAGACTTCCTGCCTCCTTGTACATGTGAAACAGGAGTAAACACTTATTAGTACAAATGAAAGCAAATTGGTTGTGACTTTCCAGAAGAGCAGCAGCAAGTCCTGCATCCAGGAAGCTACTATTCCAATGGGCACAGCCTCAGTCTGTCCAAGTCACTATTTTCACTGAAAAAAAGAAAAAAGTCACCTTCAAAGGAAGCAGCTTCCAGTCTCAATGCAAGTGTGCAGCACCTAGTCAGTTCTGGCCTCTTATTAGCGGTGATTAATGCAGGTGGGTGAGCTTGGACAGCAGCAAGTGCTAAACCCGAAGTGGATTCCAGCTTGTCTTCAGCACATTTATAACTTACCACCTGCTCTCTTCAACCTCTGACAAGCTGCTGTACAATGGGGAGAAGGCCCACAGCACAGAAAAAACATTATGGCAGCACACGTTCTCCTTAGATACAAGATGTCATTGCTGCTGTTGCAACCACAGGTTAGTAACCTGTTCATATATAACTACTAGAACGCTTCTTCAACACTCGAGCTGGATAAACCCTGTATTTTCCCCAGCCAGAATCCCAAAATTAAGCTCTCTTACACCAAGTAATTGACAACAGCTACATAAGGCTGTTGCAGGACCGCTTGAATTAGGACCTATTTTGTTTTAACATGGAAGGCTCCTTCCAGGGAAGATGACTGCAGAAAACTCATTCTCCCATGACTGCACAGGGCTAACACTGCCATTAAATACGCTTTTAGCTAATGTAACTGTTACGTAAGAAACCAGCCACCCCCATGTACAATCCCAGGCCCATTCTCTGACATGCTGATAAAGCTTACAAGTGAGGCTAGATGATGCAAGCCTCTGGGCTATACAACTTACAGAGTTAAATCCTCTAACACCTTCTTTTCCTTCCCGATTACATCCAGGGACGCGGCGCACACTCTGCCCCAGCAAAATCTGTGCTGTTAAAAGCACCAAAGCACTTGGGATACCTTGACATTTACCAAACAACTCACTTGGGATTCTTCACCAGTTTGCCTGGCTTGTGCACTCAAAAAAAAAAACCCAGACTACCGAAACACAGAGGAGCCAACAGCCTACTTAGCAGTGCAGAACACAGCATACATGCCCTGCCTCACAAGGTACACAGGAGGGGGGGTGGGGAATAAAAAAATCACATGTCCTATTCCAAGAGGAGAAATAGTTTAATTCCTAATCCAAATGTCACTGGTCAGATGATTAGCAGCTAGTACTTGGCAGAAGCTAGAAGGCAATAACCGACAAAACACACTTCAAAGTGACATCTTGAACCCAACTGGAACTGGGTTGAAGATCACGTACATCTGCAAAATTTACCTCAAATAGGGTTTGGTTTAAACTGAAGTTATTTCAGAAGAAGTTCATGTGTAATTTTAGGGACTTTGGGTTACAGTGCTGCACGCTCCAGGAAAAGGAAGCGCTGAGGGTAAGCCAGGCAGGGGTCAGCATTAGCCCAAGTACACATTCAGGCAGCTCAGGGGACCCAGTTCCCCCACTGGGCACAGGCTGGGCATTCACAGCCTTACCAAGCTCTTCAGACACACGTCGGCCTGCAGGTCCGCTAGAGCAAGTCATCATGAAACCTTCCCACAAAATCAGTCTTTTTAAAACAGAGTAACAACTATGGCTGGCAAACTGAAGCTGATTTTGCATTGGTTTGTAGTGTCTACCATTAAATGCTTTGAAATTCACATTAGCTAGCAGCACACACAGGGGCATGTATCTGGAAAAAAATCCGTTAAATATCTGACAATTATTAAACCTGAATCCCCTAACTTCCACATTTTAAGGGGGAAAGACTACAACTACCACCTTCAGAAAAGTACTCCTAATTGAAAAAGTGACTTTCCACCAAAGAAACACAGCATCTTTTGCTAGAAGTAGACCAAGACAAACGAATTCCTAGCTCAAACACGCATCCCATCAACACTTGGATCAATTCAGCACTCTTACAATATTGCAGGTACCCAGAGAAACACAAAACATAGCCCCCTGAGAAGGTGACACTGGGGCAACCCCCGCCCTCTTTGTTTTAGCTCAGAGTAGTACCTGTGACTTGTGTTACTTCGCCACACATGCACATCCCAGAAACTCCTTAGCAAATTTCTGATTTATGGCAACATCCTTCTAAATGTTTCTGCTACTCTGGTCCTCATCAGAGAGGCACCGTCCTCCTCAAGGCTCCAGTGCAGGGTTCTGTCATGGTTTTCATTCCCTACACACCGGCAGAAACAAAAAGCACCATCCAATTTGATCACAGTTTTGGTTTCTTTTCATAAACAAAAGAGTAAGATAGTAGCCAGACTCATCCAGACACTCAAATGCCTCCTGGGCATTCACCTCAGCTCCTCGAAACACCAATCACCCTAAAGTCAATAACAACACCCCCCAGCCCATACCGGAGCACTAGGATGATGATGCTGACTCTAACCCTGGCCTCGCAGAACTCCAAGGCCAGCAGTGCTGACCTCCCACAGCTGTTAGTCCTCATACAAACTTGGAGGGGAATTTTTTCCAAGAGATTATTCATGCTATTGTACGGATTAGTGCAAGATGACTACAAAGACTCAACTAAGAACCATGTATTGCAATATACTGTTTATAAAAAAAAAAAAAATACCGATTCACCAGCATTATAACACCACAGACAACCAACCATTCAAGTTCCTTCTATATTATTCCCATCTACTTCCTTCCAGAAGGAAGGAACGTTCCTCCCTGCCCAGGAAAGCAAGTATCCAGACACCTATTTTTAAGGGGGTGGGGGGTGTACCTAACTACAGCAGATATTCTGGGGGATCTACGCAAGAGACTGTAAGCACGTGGAGACATCAGCCATCTGGCACACTTCGCAGTGCCTGCATTCAGGATTCCTGGTTCCCATCCTGGGCCAGGGAGCAGTCATCTTCAGCAGGGTTGCTCAGCAGAATTGAGGGTGACCAGTGACAGCTTTGACAGATAGAGGTAAATCCCCAGGCTTTAATTCCAGAAATTCTGGTTCAACCAGTTCCCCAGGCTCACAACTCAGTCTCCCCCCACACCATCCATCATCATTCCAGAGACTCTTTCTTTCAAGCCACTTTTACATCTCATTTATTTTCTAGGCTTCACACACTGCACCAAAACACAGGCTTTTCCTCTCCCTTCTAAAGCAATGGGGATGAGAGACATTTCTTTTCCAGACAGGATATCCCTCCTCCTCCTCCAAAGTGCTTCACAGGGGACTTTCCCTTTTAGCAGAAATGCCCAAGACTTCACAAGATGCTTTTTCAACACTGCTGAACCACCAAAATTCACTGCAGATGCAAAAAAGTTCTCCAGCCGAGGATTCAGATGTCAGTAATGCCGGAACCAAGTTGCCAGAGAGCTCCCCAGGTCTCCAGCTGAGTCCGTGAAAACAGACTGTTTACCAGCACCTGGGGAGCACACGCAGCTACACCGAACAGCCAGAAGTACGCAATGCTGCAGCACTCCTGACCCATGCTGACTCCCCAGGTGACCTACCTTCCCTATAAAGGCAACGGCATTTTCACCCCTCTGTTCCCACCAAAAGGCAACAGCCTGCAAACCTACGAGCCAGCTCGTTCTTGTCCCCTTGGAGACTTAGCTCACCACATAGCAGGATTTCTGACTCCCCACACCAGCAGCCCAACTGGGAGGAAGCCACCTGCATAGCACGTTTCACCAGAAGAGCTTCCATAGCCTTATCGCGTGGTCAGGAAGAGAACACAGCAACCTATTTCACAGACCTGCCGCACCTGTGCCCGCAGATCTGAGTTGTAGCCAACCCTAGGCTATGCTCCATCCCAGAGGCCAGCCAAGAAACCAGGAGTCACAGGGAAAAGCCCTCAGAAGTAGCAGCTCCTCCAGGACTGCAAGGTATGGAGCAGAGGCACTTCTCCCACACAATCCGCACTACCACCTCGCTCCTTTGGTGGCTGCAGCTTAGGCCGGCCGAGCAGGAGACAGCCCAGTGACACACAGGCTCACTTTCCGGCACTGTCAGCACCAGAGCAGAACCTGCCAACAGATTATTCATCCGCAAAAAAAAAAAAAAAATGTTTTCCCATGCTACCAGGATAAGGCCAACCAACATTAAAAAAAAAAAAAAACAACACAGACTGACAGCTTCTCAGGTTTAGTTCACATAGCTCCTAAGTTTTGAGGGCCAAAAGGGCTTTGGAAATATCAACCAAGGCAAACCTATACTACTAATTTCAAGTCAGGTTAAAAAAAAATAAAATTGCTATAGTTACTAGTTGAAGGACCGGTGGTTTTGGTGCTCGTCTCAGCACAGCACACAGCAGAACGTATCAGAAACCATGTTTGAAAGATGGTCACAGACCCGTTTTCTTGTACACTGTGGTGACTTTAAAAACCCTCAACACACACAGCGTACACAGAGTCCCTTTTCCATTTTAGGGTTCTTTCTGTAAAAGCCAACACAGGTCCTCCCACTCAGCTCTCATACAGCAGCTGCCCTCTCCTTCGCAATTACAAGATCAAAACAAAACACTGTTTTGACTGAAATCGCAAAGGATGCTGTGCAGGAGACAGACCAGGAGCAGGTCTAAGGAGGCCAACATCTCCCTGAAGGTCGAGGCTAAGGTTACCAGCCAGAGCCATTCATAAGGTTCCTTATAGCCCTAACAAATTAAATGTAAAATGATAGTTAAAGCAGCCGCACTGGTTAGAATTGAAAAAAAAATACCACCAGCAGCTTGCTGCTCTGCAAGGACTGTATGCATATAGAGTTCTATAACCCCTGCTGTTCAATTTTAGTTCTTTAATGGTTTTATTTTGAAAAAGAAAAAGAAATGTAATTGGGATTACTGCTTCCCCTGCAGAAACCCCACACAAACAGAAATCCCTCGTCCCTGATCACAGCTAGCTCTACTCAGCCTATGTGCATGATATATCTACAAGGAATTTACTCCAGTGTTTCATTCCCCTCTGCTTAAGGTAGAAAAGGAGGCAACCAGCTGAAGAAAGTCAAGAGCGAAGACCACTTCTTTCTTTATTTACAGCACCTTGTTCTGCACCAAAACATCTGACAATTTTGGTGGGGGTGGTTGTTTGTTTGTTTTTTTAAAGTCCCAGCTTCGGGAAGGTGGGAAACAACTCCTTGAAATCCTCTCGCTTCCTAAAGCATTAAAAAAAAAAAAAAAAACCACCCCAAACAAACCACACACCAAAAGCAAACCAAGCACAGCAAACCCACAGCGGGTTTACACGCGGTAAGAGCCGCCGTGTCAGACGCCACCGGCTCGCCAGCCTGTCAAGGACAATGACAAGTTGGGGGGGCCGAGGGTAGAGGGGGGGCGGCGTGCCCGGGAAAGGCCGGAGACTCCCTCCGCCAGCGCTGCGAGGGGAAGGGGCTGGGAAGAGCCGCGAAGGCTCCGCAGAAGCCGCGGGGCCCTTACCTTCCGCCAACACCTCGTCCACCGTCACCTGGTGGCGACCGATGCTGAACACCCGGCCGATGTACCCGCTGCCCGCGCCGCCGCCGCTGCCGCCGCCGCTGGTGCCCGAGCCGGGGCCGGAGCCGCCCTGCTCCCGCCGCGAGTCGAAAAACTTCTTCATGGCTCCGGGGGCGGCCGCCGGGCGCTGGCCGTAGGGGCGACGCCGCGCCCGCGGGCCCGAGCCCCCCGCCTCGCTGCGCCCGCAGCCGGCCGAGGCCGCCGAGGGGGCCCCGGGGCCGCTCGCCGCGCGGGGCCGGGCGGAGCAGGCGCGCTGTGCTCCGGGGGATTCACACCTGCAAAACCACAGGGGGATAACGGGGGGGAGAGAGGCGTTACCCCGCCGCACGGCCCGGGGCCGCCGCAGCCCCCTCAGGGGAGCCCCGACCGACAGGCCCCCCCGCCCGGTACCTCTCTGCGGGCGGGGGGTGCCTCCATGCACCCCGCAGCCGTGCCCAGGGCCGGCCCAGCCGCAGCCCCGCCGGCTAGGTTACGGCGGGGGCCGCCTGCCGGTAGGGCCCGGGGCCCGCATCGCCGCTCGGCGGAGCTCCCGGCGGCCACCAGAGCACCGTCAGGGACCGACCCCGCCGCCGCCGCCCCCCGCCGGCCCCATCCGACCAGGAAATGGGCTGTCACAGGAAGTCCCGGCTGCCGGCCATAGCGCCGCCCCCGCCAGCCCCAGGGCCCGGCCCCGCCGCCACACGGGCCCTCCCGCCGCCGGCGGAGCCCCCCGGGAGCGCAGCCGTCACCCCACGCCCCGCAGCGCGGCGGAGGGGCGAACGCCCTTCGGCAAGGGGGGGGGCGGGAGGCGGAATGGCGGCCCCGGCCCTGCCGCGCGGCACCCTGGGAGCGGTAGTTCCCGCGCAGCGAGCGGGCGCGGCGGCGGCGCGGCGGGGACTACAACTCCCGGCATGCAGCGCGGCCCCGCCGCGGGGGCGGGGGGCGAGGGGGCGCGGGCGGGGGGCGCCGCTTCGGCGGGGCCGTGAGGGGAGACCCTCCGGGCAGAGGCTTCCCAGCGGCGCGGCCGGCGGGATGGGGCCTGCGGGGCCGCAGGGGCAGCGGGGGGACCCCGGGGGCCGTTCCTTCCCCTCAGCGGGAGGGATGGGCGCGGAAATCCTGTCAGCGAGGAGCCGCGGCCCGCGCTGGCGCCGCGCCTGGTGACGGCCGTTCGGGTTTAATTTCGAAATAGTGCGCTTAAACTTGACATTTTCGTGTCATAATAATAAAAGCGCCCTTCTGTGACATCTTGGGCTTGGCCTGAAGTGCACGGCTTGTCTTCATGCAGGCCCTGCGAGCGGCCTGGTTCAAGAGCCTCAAATAAAATTGAAAATAAACGAGGTAATCCCCAGCCCGCAAAACTCACTGAGGCTTTAAACCTGGCAGTTGGGTTTGCGATGGCTGCATCTTGGATTTCCTGTTACCTGTTTCATCTTCCTCCTCCTCCCTGCGCCAGTACCTCACGCATCGTGCAGCGAGGTGCTCACACGCCGTGACACCGCTCTTCCGAAGCTCCCAAAGCTTTTGGGTCAGGCTTCGGAGGTTTGGTCTAGCTCAGATCTCATGGAATTTCTTTTAAAGATCCTTTGGGTTCTTTTCAGCCTTTTTTCTCAGAAATCAGGAATTTTCCAGCTGATGGAATCCACTGCAGCCAGCTCCTTTCCGTGAGTTAACCGGGAAGGCCGGAGCTGGGATTTCAAACAAGTGAGGGAAATATTAAAATGGGAAAAATTGGTTTTCCCAGCTTGCAGCCCAGAATACAAAGCCCTGAGGAGCATGTGGCTGCCAGAGGAATGCCTCAGTGACAGCACTGCTCTCCTTCTTCCCCTCTGACTGGGGCAGGAGCGGAAACTAGAGCGTGCTCGTGTTTTCCCCATGACTATTGTTTCCTGTATTATGGTAATATACAGCCATCCTGCTGACAAGCTCCTGTCCCAAGCAGACTGGCTGGGCAGGCCCCAGTTACTGTGGGATGGCAACAATGTTTACCCTTTGCACAGCCCTTTTTCCTGCATCACTGTTGGGCTTGGGCTTCCAGCGACGCCAACAAGACTGGATCAGCATGTTGAAAACAGACCTAATTCTTGTGTCCGCCATCCCCCAGCATCTGAAGACTTTCAAGATGCACATGGCTCTCAGGCAAGTAAAATTGTCAGTGATTATATTTTTACGATGTTGGATGCACAGATCTAAAAGTGCATCGCTGTACAGTTGCTTATCTGCTGAGCCACCATGCCTCTTCAGTACGGTTAATGCTTCACCTCTTCCGTCATCCTTGTTCTTGACAGTTCCTGTAGGTAAGGGTCTACAAGCCCACCCTACAGACCTCAAAGTCTTCCTTGACCACTGTCATTCTCCCATAGTTCATAGGGTGCTGTGGGGTATCTGCACCTCATTTCCAAGTGTCCTGTACGAGATACTGTAGGTCCACACAGCTGAAACTGCAATCATTTCAGCCAGCCAGCTAACAAAAGTGTGAAAGCTGTCCTTTTTCATTTAGCAGGCTTTAAATGTCATTAAACTCTGCTCAGCTGTGGTTTGGGGCTATACGATGAGTTGCCAGTGGCCAACACAGAAGAGTCACTTGCCTTTCACATTAAATATGAACTGGGTAAAGTCTCAGTTGCTTCTATCCTTTTTACATTATTATTTTTTTGTAATTACTCTAACCTGTGAAAGATCCCCAGACATCTATTAAGACTGAGGTAAAACACCCCGTGCACAAAGAGAGTCCAATAATAAGTGATTTCTGGGGACTCTGCAGAACTGAACAATTTCCAAGGAAATTGGGCATCTCGGTACAGTACAGGGAAATGACTCATTTCCAACTAAAGAAGATAAAGCCTACTGCCGTGCAGAGAGCTTGCAGATGCACTGCTGAATATCCTAACTAGGGACTGAGAAGTACTCTTTTTTTTTTTTTTTTTTTCCCCTCTTTTTTTTTTCTTTTTAAAGGTACCTGGGAGTGCTGAGGCATAATGCAGACAAGTGTCAGACCCACATACAACTATGGGGCCTTGATGTTCTGGCCACAGGCGTGCAAACTGTCGGTGACCATTTTGGGGACCAAAAGCACAGCAGAAGCCTATCATCGGTTGCAGATGCTGCTGATATTCTTTATTGCAGAAGGCACAAGGCTCGGCTGCACTGCTGCAGTTCCAGTGACCTTCATAGGGACCAGAAAGAACCGAGTCTGAAAGCTGTAAGGGAAAAAGCTCATCAGTGATTGCCAGCAGAGACATGATCTAGTCCTTCTCTGCCGTTAGCCTGGAGCAAATCCAGGCTGCTCACAAATTTGTCCCATTGCAGAGAGAAACCTCAATCTAACTAATACCATGAATTCTAAACACCAAGATTTAGCTGTTAAAATCCCATGATGCTAGGTTTAAAATATTTGAGTCCCAGTGATGTGGTCAGCAGAGCTGTTTGCCTGCATATTGTCTCCCTGATCCCTGGTTCCCTTATACCGCTAAGAAAATACAACCAAATCCCCAGGAAGAAGCACATTAATACAGCTGCATCCCTCTTGATCAAACTTTCCAGACAGCTCAGCATTTTCTAAATAAAAACATACGTTTGGAAAGGTTTCATCCGATTAACCTAAAAGCGAGGGCACACCGACCTCTTCTGGACATTTCGAGAGGCGGCAGCGAGGTAGAAAAGCGCCTGCACGGTTTTCTGTGCCTGGTGATGCACAGCTATCCTGGGGCAAGAAAGGAATGGTCATGTTCTCCTGTATTCATTGCATATTAAGTCTTCTCATCCAGCTATTTTTATCTCGATAAGGATGTTCCCTTAACGGCACACGTTTAGTGCAAAAATCTCAGTTGAGCTTCTCACCAGCTGAAGGGTAGTAGAGCCACGATTTTATCCATCTCTCTTTCTGCCCATGATTTTCTGGAATCCAAGGGTTTATTTTAAGCACAGAGTAGTGGCCTGAAAACACTACTGGTACAACCAGAAAAACCATCACCTTACCACTCCCAAGAAAACGGTCAACTCTCAAGCGTACTATCACGTAGCTAGTAATGTGGCTAGGGTCAGAGCTCTGCAACGGATCAAAAAGCCTTGAAACTCACACCTGTATTTTACCTGTTTAAAAAATAAATTTCCACCTCTTACATGTTTCTCTTTGCCCTTCTAAGACATACTCAACAGCAGCAGCTATGCTTCCCGCAGCTAGAAACCAACATCCTCCATCAACAGCAATAATACCCATGGCCTAGATATATATAATAAGCACACATAAAAATAATTGAGCTGATTAAGATCTGTAGGCTCATGCATGTTTGATGCAATATTAGCACAGCCTGGACCAATACTGCGTACATCAATAGGATTGACCGCCAAGGCAAAAAGAGGCACATATCCCAAGGATCGTGACTTGGCACTACAAATACACGCTCTTGTTTAAAGCAGTTGTTGTTACATGAAGAGAAATTTGCAGGTTTGGGGTTCTCACTGCAAAGGGAGGTAGCTGCATTTCAAGCAGCAGGGTCCTGAGGGTGCCCTCAGGCTTTCGTTGCTCCAAGCAGTCTCACCTGGGCCTCTACCCGGCACATTTTGCCCATCGACCATGACCTCCATTTAAGCACAGGCCCAGAGGTCTCACTCTTTCTCTCGGCAGCTGTAGGGCAGCCCTGGCTGTGGCTCTGTCTTTTGGCTTTGCTGGGTGAGCTCTGGACCGGTGGTGTGAGTAGTGCTGTTCTGTAGCGTTCCCAGCTTGGTTTCCTGGGTAGGCTGATAGGCTCGCTGCCCTGCTTTGCCTTGTGCTCATGGGTGCCTGATGAAGCTGCTTTACTGCCCCGACTGTATTTAGGCACGGGAGGGCTGGGTCCCGTGTGCAGGCTCGTCCTTGGCTTGTTTTCTATTGCGCAGCAGCCCTGCTCACATTGATGTTTAGCTCTAGATGTATCGTGTTAAGATGCTGATGTTTTCCCTGCTCCAAGCCCTGCATAAGCCAGTGAGTTTCTATCATATTCCCATGAAGGAATGAATGCATGTGTGCCATAAAAATTACTCTTAGCTGGGCAGTCATAACTCTGCTTTCATCCCCTAGAGCTGGGTTATAGCCAAATTACACAGCAGCTAAGTAAGATAAAGCTAAACAGAGGTAGATATTAATTAAGAAGAAAAAAGTGAAAGCTACTCATTTCCTCTTCAGAACTATATGTATGCTAATTAAAGTAAACATTCATTAAGCCCATTAAATGAAATTTAGGTTTGATAATGCATTTAAGGCTGCTGGAAGCAATGGTGTAGCAGTTCGTAGCCTGCAGCTTTGGGGAAGGAGAGTTTAGTCTGTACCACAAATAACATATAGCTTCCACAGGGCATTAGGAGTTTCCCTGACTGAACGTCTCTCCCTGGAGCTGGCAAATGCCCTTAGGCCTGGGGCTTAGGTGACATCAATTAGTCTTGATAGCGTGAGTTTGTTCAAGACAAAATTGTATTTGTATAAACTGTAATGTAAATGCAATAATAGTGGTCTAGCCCATCTCTTGTCCTTAATGTAAATAGGCTGCAGCACCACAAGCAGTGTCATTCTGATTGTGCTGCATCCACACTGGGTGATGTCTTCCCAACAAGTGACGGGAATGGCTTACCAAGGCCATGTGAAGGCTTCTGCATGTCTTCTGCCTCAGCCTTAAGCTGTACTGGGGATGTTAAAGCAGACCAGTGTTCCCCCAGTTCAGTTTGAACAGTGTAAGGTGGGACAACACAACTAGGATCAGGAGCAAGCGACAACTTGTATGACTGCAAGGGGATCTTTTGGAGGTGAAGGGGTCACCTCACAAGTGCCCAGCCATCTTCACAACCACACTGCAGAGGTGCTTGCTGACTCCAGCCCCCCTTCAGATGGCATTCGTTGGCACAGGCAGCACACGAAGCTGTCTAACCACCCGTGCCCCAGCAATGTTTGCCTTCCTTGCTGCTTATAGCTGCAGTTAATAAAAGAGAACAGTACAGTGGGCTCATGGCCAAGTGCAGCCTTAAGTTTCTCTGTAAGAGAAAGGCAGAGTGTGTGGGTATATCTGAGATGGTGTCTGCAGAACAGCAGCGTGGAAAGCACTGAGTGCGGTAGCACCCGAGATGCTGTTGTAGCTGTCACTTAGAAATCCTAAGAGCATCCAGGATCTCCTCTTGTGTGCCTGCCTGCAGAATATGCAAGCAGCCCTGTCTTAAAAATCTTGAATTGAAGCACTCTTGAAATGGGGAGTTTGACTCCTGGCTCCTTCATGCAGCTACTCATTGCTGTCTCCCCTCATAGCTTATTTTCTATGGCACGGAGACCACCACGTCTGAGTGGTCTCTTGTTTTAAAGGCACTTCAGGTTAGAGGGATTTTTCTCAAATCCGTTCCTCTCCCCTGTTCCTTCTTGGCTTTACGTGACATGTATGTTTATGTCATCAAGCCAGCCTAGCCAGAGAGCCCTTGACTTGCATAGCAGTACTGGTACGCTGCGCTCACGGCTTTGTAAAGCCTGGATTGCTAAGAGGTGGAGTGCTGCACATTCCCCTGGTAATACTGACCACGTAAAAACAGTGTTTCTAATGGTTATGGTAAAGTAATGAAGAGCTAAGAACACTTTTCTTTCTTACGTGAATTGGAATACTTCAGTCTTCCCACCTCACGTTTCTGGGAATGTGTTTGTCACCTTTCTTCATCTCTCTGTGTTAAAAGGGCTTCGCTCAGATGGCAGAACAGAAGCTTCAGGCTGGCTCTTCCCAGGGGCTTCCCCAAAACAGTTTCTACACCAAGGCTACACATGTGGAAGCAGACATTTCATCTTACACAGTGCTGAACTGGAGGTAAGGAGACGTCCTTGCTCTAAGCATCAGAAGTACCCCTACGTCTTCATAGTGAGTCCTAATATCTGCAGTTAATCTAGTGATTACTCTGATATTAATATGCAGAATGTGAAAATGTTTTACTCTCTTACAAGCGCATGAAAATCAGTGCTTTAGAAAAGCAAGCGCTGGTTTTCAGCCTCCACCCTAACCTCGGCTACTCGCTGCTATGGAGACAGTAGTCTTAACTGAGCTGCAGCATTGCAACATCGCTCCGGCAGCACTCATGCAACAGTTGAATAACCCCATTTTCAGGGGCTGCCAAATGCAAACTGCATTTATACTTCTAGACTCAGGTATGAAAATGAGCATTCCCTTATGAACTTGCTGAAAACACCTGCACAATCCCCAAAGGCCCAGATTCTGGCCCCGACTTCAATCTGTGGCAGATTGGCTAATGACTTTGTTAGTGCCAGGATATGGACCTTGGTGAATGAGGTGAGGCGGGTTCTCTGAAGCTAAAGGCAGATACCTGCTAATCAAAGGCCACAATGAAAATCTCTCCTTCCAGCACTAGGTTCCTCTGCTCTCTGAGGTGCAAATTTAAAAGGCCAAGTCCTTAGGGCAAAAACACAAATGCTGCCGTTTTCTGAGAGGTTTGGCTCTGTTCTCGTTGTGGGACCTGGAATAAATACCTCCTTCCTAACAGGCTGGCTGCTTGAGCTCAATCTATTCACTTAATGCACACTGCCATGTCTTTCTGTGACCTTTAATTTTTATTGTGTGTTTTGTAGAGATGGGAGAACAGCAGGATGGAGCGGGAATACAGAGCAGATATGCAACTGAGTGAAGTCGGGGGTTTTGGAGAACTTTATAACAAGTGGGTTTAAAATCATCAGAGACAACCAGGATATATCAGTGAAAAGAAAAGCAAATGTGCTTTGTCACCTACGACACTGATGGGAACTGTGGCCTTGTCCATTACTGTTCCTCTTTTGATGTAAGGATAGCAAAGCTATGTTAGACACTGCTTCAGGCTGGAGATATTCAAGGATAGCCGTAGCCTTTCCATAATTTAAGAGATGAAGACAACATACTGAAAGCTGAGCAGACCCTAGACAAAGAGCTCCTGGAGAGACAAAGCTCTGTCTCTTCAACCTTGTATAAGAAATTTCTCCTACAGCAACAACCCCTTGCCTTCCTGAAGGGAGCAGCTCCTGCAGCAAGGTACAACAGCGTTCAGGCAGCCATTGCCCTAAACCCCTTGTCCTTCCATCCACCTTCCAGAGAAACTCAGCTAACTCTCAGCATGTTCAGAAGCTTTCATACTTTGGTGGGGTTTTTTTCCTTTCCAATATTCAAATAATCATGATCGTCTGAACTGGATGGCTACGGAGATAGCATCCATGACCAGCCAAGCTTATGGGGAGCTCAGCTGTGTGTTGGGTCAGGATGTGGCTTCTGAAGAGGCTACGCTTGCATGACTAATTCTGGATGGCTAAAAACATCCACGCAAACACTTTGCATCTCCAAGTATTCCTCCCTACTTGGAGCCTCTCCCAGGGGGCAAGAAAAGGTTAAATTATGCAAATCATGAATGGCAGGATTGGTGCAATATTTAAAGGGTAAATAATATCCAAAGAAGATTCATAACTTACAGTCTTAAATAATTACTGTTGCATATACTGTTGACTGCAGTATCAGAGCCATCCAGTCCTCAGGGCTGAAGAGGCTGGAAAGCAAACAGAAGAATGAAGCTTTTGAAAATGCGCAGGCTAAAAAAATCACAGGCAACGTAAGATGAAGAAACACAGCAGTTCTGCTGGCGGATTAAAATGCACGGGTACGGGCCCAAAGCAGGAGGCAGCTGACGTGAGAGGAAGGGATGAGAATGGAAACTTTTAACAGATGTAGGAAGGAGTTTCTCCTTAGTGACTGTTGGTAGTGTGTACCAGTCCACACTGAATCCTGAGTGGGGTAAAGGGCCAGATTCTGCAAGGGAAGAGACTCTGCAACGGAAAAGGAGAGTGCTTGTGGCTTGCACCTTGTTTTTCTGTTACTCCCTGTTCAATGTCCCCCCGTGTCAGCAGAGAGTGAGTAGGTGCTGGCCAGCTGGCCCCTGTGGGCTTGTTTTTGGGAGACTGAGCTGCAGTGGGAGCTATAATAAGCCAGCTGCACAGCCATGCTCACTGCAGCACAGCCTGCATTCATCCCTGCTGCTAAAATTAGGTCTCTGCCAGCAAAAGAGCATGTGCAAAGAGGCACAGGGGTGAGATATAGCTGTCGTATGAGCTGGAAAAAAGAACCTGAGAGGGCTGATTTACCCATTACGATAACTGTACTTTTGGCATCAGGGGAGGCCAGAGTCCCTGAGGATAAACACAAGGAAGATATGTATTATTGCAAGGCTGATTCCCCTCTGTGAGCCTCACGATCTTGTCAAAGGCTGACCCTGGCAGTGTCACATCAGGGTAAAAACTGAAGTCCCTTTGCCTGAAGTGTTTTGACTTGAGGGCGGTGCCATTTACTGAGGCAAAAGCAGGAACTTTTATTAAAGCGATCACTCGTAATGAAATCACGGCTGTTAGTGATGCAAAGCTCTTAGACAAGGGGAAACAATGCTGAAGACCTGGCGAGTTGCTGTGGGAGCAAAGGAGACATAATACAGGTAAGATCTCCCCCCGTGTTGTCTGTGGGGATGAACGGAACTTGCTCAAGGCCGTTGCTGCCTGTGTGCTCCCCGCCGTCGTCCCCCTCGCTCCCCCCTTGGGTATGCCCTTACACGACAGCATAAAGCCAGGCATCGGGCTGGCTGTGCTCTCAGGCTGCCGTCAGAGACCCCCCTCTGTTCCCGGAGATTTTTACAGGCAATGCTGGGGAGCGTGGAAGCCGCCCCAACCTGCCCCGCCACCTTTACTTGCGAGGGCCTCTGTGTAACCCCAAATCTGCACTTCCTAAATGTGCGTGAGGCTCCCTGAGGGATCTCTCCCTGCTCCGGATTACAACCAACTGTTCACGGAAGGGCAGAGGAGCGAGCAGGGCTCGATTGCCTTCCCATCAGGCGTGCCAGAAAAGCTGTTTTGCGCTGACGAGTCCCTCCCGCTCCAGGGCGGGGACTTTGCCATCCAGAACAAGCCGAGCAAAGCTCTCCCCATCCCTGCCAAGGCACCCACTTGGGACAGGTGAGTGCCAAACCGGCTGGGGGGTCCCCTTTGGTATGGGGAAGGGGTTGCATGGCTAGAGGCGCCTGGGAAGGTGCCAAGTGCCGTCCCTGCTTGACAGACCGCAGCGGCTGGTGGCCCGGCCGTGTGGGAGGGGCACTGCCCTTGGCTGGGCAGATGCCGCGTCAGGCCACTGATGCTAAGACATTTAGGGTGTAGGGGCAGCCCTGGAGGGCACAGGCCTGGGCTGAGGAAGGACAGGGAGGCAGGTTGTGGGAAGGAGGAAGATGGCTGACTCTTCCCAGGCACAGGGAGCGCAGGTTTTGCTTCCTATTTCTGCCGTGCCCAAGCTGGCACAACCTCCCTGCTGGATGCTGGAGCGAGGAGCGCATGGCAGGGGGCTTGTGGAGTGACTCCAGGTGGGTGCACAGGCCGAAGTGAGGAGTACAGCACTGTGCTAACTCAGTATTATATTTTTACTCCTTTTGAGGGCAGTGGCCAGGAAAAGGTCACTGTGTGGGAGGTGCTGGGATATTTCAGCTGGCTCGGGGCTCTCCAGCAGAAGGGAGAGCCTTCCCTGAGCTGCAGATTGGGCTGGGATCAGGGTCAGCCACCTCGCCGTGAGCTCCAGAGCCAGGGCACCCAGCCTCCCTGAAGCACAGCCGGCTGTGGAGGGCGCAGGCTGTATCCAGCACAGCTGGCAACAGCTGGCGGTGACAGAGCCATGGAGAAGCTGAGCAGGCATAGGGTGTGGGTTTGTCTTCGAGTAAACGTGCTCCGAATAAAAGAACTAGTCAAGCAAGTCCAGTGTTTGCCTTGCAAGGGGATGGGTCGCAAAGCGGTGGTTTTCCACTCCAGATCCCAGGTGCAGGACTGACAACATGTCCATGACTTGAGGGAAAAAAACAAACCAACCTGTGTTTATATCCTGTTAAGCTGTTGGGAGCTTTGTGTGCCGGGAGCTGTGCGTTCTCTGTGCACAGTCAGGAAAACTTGATTCAGAGCAAGCCTAGGTTTGGGTTGGCCAGCACATATGACAGTTTCAGCAGTTTTCTGAAAACTGAAGTCTATTCTGGATTCAGCTGTTAGAGGACATTGATGTGGACTGACAACTGCCTGATTAGCTGATAAAGCCTACCAGGAAAAGGTCATCCATGGAAAAAATTTGAATAATGGGACAGATGCCTCATACACCTGCACTCGCACCTGGCCACAGTTTTTTGAGCCTGTTCTAAGTCAGGTTTGCTGTACCAGCGAGCTCAGGCCTTTATTCTGGGATGAAGCAAACATCAGGTCAGGGATTAACCAGGCCACCTTAGCGCTTGCTAGCAGACTCTTTGAAGTTCAATTCTTCAAAGCACGGAGCTGCTCCTGTCCTGAAGCTGCTCCTGTCCTGAAGCTGCTTTTCCCCATTTGAGCTGCAAGCCAAGAGCCGTGCTAAGCTGCAAAGCACTGGCAGATCTGTCTGAGCAGTTCCTTTCTCTCCCTACTAGCAAAGGAGAGTTTTAACTCATCTAATGGCCCAGCCTGAGCAGTTCGTGGAGATGCAATCACCTGGGAAAGGGAGGAAAAGGGTTCCAGGGGCAGGGAGGGACTGTTGCAGGAGAACCTGATTGACCCGCTGAGCTCTTCCACCTGTAACTTCAGTGGCTCATCTCTTGTGGCACCGCACACAGAAATACACTGGGAACAAAACAGCATTTGCAGACTTTGCAGTGGGGTTAGCACCGCCGCCTTTTGCAGTGCTCTACTCTTTATATTCCCAGTGACATTTAAGCTGGATAAAGAAATTGGAATCTTAGAGTCAATATTTGATGACATTTCTGTTGTAATTTGATATTGCAGGAGCATTTGCCCTGAATCCAGTACATGCATCCTTTCCTCATGTTTTTGGTTTCTTTCTGCCAGCTCATTTGCACTCAGAATTTTTCTGCCTCCCACCTCCTTTTCCTTGTTTATTGACCTTTCTTTTGCCCTCTAATCAACTTGCTAAAACCAGCCTGTGCAATATCCCTGCTCCTGTGTACAAATCAACTGGATGGTAAAACTGCATTAGAAAAACATCTGTGAAATTCAAAGCCATTATTTAATGTCTGGCTAAAGCAAATAAAGCTGGCTTTATATTTCTGTAAAAAGATGACTTTTCTGAGGTCTAGGTCATAATTTTGACCACTGAAATCTACAATCAAGCGAAAGAAAGCAAACTCAACACTAATAATTTTCCATATGTTGCCTGACTGCCCAGAGTGTAATAATGTACAGATGACCTGGAGAGCACTTGGGAGTGCCTGTGCGTAGCACGTCTGTGGCAAATGTCATGCTAAGAGTAACTTGCCTGAACAGCAGCCTCCAATGGTACTCCGATTTGTAAGAGTCATGTGAAGCATGAGCAAAGACACTCCTGTTCTTGCACAACTGTCTGGGCTCATTGATAGCAGCTATTAAGCACCATGAGAAGGATTAAGGAGAGATGTCGTCAGCCACTGGCATCACCCTTCTGCTTAAGGGCTTTAACGCGAGAACCTCAGCTCATGCTGTGTGGGACTGGAGTTGCAGGGAGGTGAACCTTGTCCTAGTACCTGACATCCTGTCACTGACCAGGGATTTGGGAAAATACTTTGGGTGCGTTCATGTATCGGCCCTATGCATGGAAACAGAATTATGAACAGAAAAAGTAACCCTGGGGAGATTACAAGTAAGTTTTTTGGGTTTGTTTTTTTTTTGTTTGGTTGGTTTTTTTGAGGGCTTTAATAGTCAGTTAAAACTACAGTCTTACAAGGAATTACGCATTGAACTGAACTGGAGAGATGTTGGATACAGCAGTTTTTAATTAAAGGAAGATAATTCTCCTGTCCCAGTCCTTGAGTAAGGTTATCCTTTGCATGCTCATCTAGACATTGATGTTGCCTTTGCCTCCCAGGGGGTATCTGTGAAGGCTGTTGGGACTGTGCAGGCACCCTCACCCTAATTCACTCTCAGTCTCCCACCTGGCAAGGTCAAAGCCATGTGTTTTGAAGGGCATGGGAATCAAGTCTGTTTTCTTTGCTCCCAGGGCAACATTGACTGCTTCTTCTTAAGGCCTCAGCCAGGCTGTCACGCTAGCAATAGAAAAGAAATTTCTTAAATTACTAGTGCTAATCATCTGCTTATGTACCACATCCCTCTTTCAGGCAGGGTGGATGCCCTGGCCCTGCGCTGCTGCTGCAAGCCAGCCTTTGTTCATTCAGTACAAAGCAGGACTGGAAATTCAGGGATACTGCCATGGACATTCAGTAGGGCTGTTCAAGTTAACCCGCTCCATTTTTCTGGCAAGGGTAGGTATATTCTTTTAATTATTTGCTGGAAAACTAACACTTCCTCTGTTTTTTATTACAGTTGTCTAACTGCCTGGAGACGTAGACAATAACAGATTGACCAAATACAAGAGCGATGGTGAGTGTGTGTGTTTTCTTTACCATCCTGTGCCAGGCCTTTGCTCTGATCAGATAACCCTGGGGAGTGTAGCTCAGATAAGGACACAGCAGGAAGAACACTGTCACTGTCTGTCCCTTTATGGGGGGTAAGCTTATCGCTTCTCTCTTGTTCCTCATGCTAGAGGAGAATGACCCACACAGATGGGCTTTTCCATTTGGGGAGTTAATGGAAAATCTCAGCAGATATTAGTTTAAAGAACATTAATTTCTCCAGATAAACTTCCTGGCATATTATTCTTTCCAGGTTCAACCTGCAAGGTAACCATCTATACAGTAGTTATCACTGTGCCTGTTTCAGAAAGCCTAACCTACAGGAGGGTTAAGCAGCGTTTTGCTAATGATTTTCACAGGAACATGGAGAGCTTTGTAAGAGACAGTGCAGCCCCCCAGAAATGGTGCTGGACAGGAGGCAGGAGAAACCTGTTTGGGAATCACTGTTTTGAGCAAAACACAGCACTTCCTGGTGCGTTATTTTACAGAAGGATGGACCTTGGCTGCTCTTAGAGAAGTCAGGGATAGGGCTTGATGGGAGCAACTGCTTCTACAATTTACATGGAAAACTGCTAGGAAGAAGCCCCAGCTGGAATGAACAGAGATGTCAGGCTGCTTGCCATTAGTTAACTGGGAACAAGATACTCCATGGGCAGCTATATGGAGATATTTTCTCCTTTTAGTTGTGTCCCTGTGGCTGACTTCTTATGTGGCTGGGAAGTTCCTCTAGAACAAACTGTTTCTCTTTAGGGTAGGATGGAATCCTGGTATAACATCAGTTGTGTTTGGTGGGTGGGCTTTACTTGCTGTGTCACTGTTTGCATCTTTTGAATGTTCAAATATATTTTTCGTTAGTTCAACTTTACCGCATGTATGTATGTATCACATTTAGTCTGCCTTTCACAACTCCTCTCCTGTGGGTTTAGGCAACAATCAAGGGGGTCTCAAGCTTCAGTGCTGAGCAAGAAGCACAGGCACTAAGGAAGGCTATGAAGGGATTTGGTAAGTTGGGTACCTCCACTGTTAAACCCTCTTTTTTTCCCTCCAAGCACTGGGAATGTTTTGTCTGGTGGTTTGTTAGAGGGGAAGTCTGACCATTTGCATTGCCCCAGTGCCCCAGGAGGGCACTGAAAGGAATTGAGTGACTTGATCAGGCTGAGACTTGAACCCAACTGGAAATCCAAGTCTTGGCTACAAAAACATCCTTAGTCAGGCTCTTGCCTTGTCTCACACTGTGGTACTGCCGTGCCGCTGGCTGGGTTGAGACACTTCTGTATGCTGATCTAGTCCCCAGAGTGCTGATGAGAACCAGGTTGTGTAAGGACCAGAAGATGGCTAATGGCACACTGTGGACAAGACCAGAGCACGCATCTGGTTCTTGTGCAAGCAGCTTGACTGGTTTCCATTGTTTTTCTCCAGGCACAGATGAAGATGCCATCATTGAGATCTTGACCAAACTAAACATTTCCCAACGTCAGCAAGTTCTGATCACCTATAAAAGCAGTATTGGCAGGGTAGGTGGTCTTCAGAGATTAGTGACTGTAGCTTTCACTGGGAGATGAAGACATTTTGGGGGTTATGTCACTTGGGTGAAATGTGAGCAACATCCTAGTGTCCACTACAGTAAGGTTAGCACAGGCTTTCCCTGGCCAAGTTTATTTTGGTCTTGTTCACTTCAGAGCAACTGTTCACCCAAGGAGGGTTGCAGCATGAAGTAGTAAATAAGTTCTTTCTGTTCTCAAAGGCTGTATCTTCTCCCAGCTCCTTTCTCCAATCTCTGTCCTCTAGGACTTGATTGATGACTTGAAGTCTGAGCTAAGTGGGAACTTTGAAAGGGTGATCGTTGGTATGATGACTCCTACCACCATGTACGATGTGCAAGAACTGAGGAGGGCTCTGAAGGTTTGGAAATCTTCCTTTTATGTTGCTTAAGTTCTGGTCAATTTAGTATGATATGGCTTAATTATATTTTATTATTAATGTAGTATTATTAACATATATAATTAAAATAATCCTAGTTGCACATCAAAAAAGTTGTCATAATAACATTGGATCTTGTCTTTGCAATTCCCTAGGGGGCAGGAACAGATGAAGGCTGCCTGATTGAAATTCTAGCTTCTCGCACAAACGAAGAGATTCGGCGCATTAATGAGAACTACAAACTGCGTATGTAGTGCGAAGTACAAGCTGTTATCATACTGCTTGAAAAGTCACTTGTGTGTATGCACAAACATGTGAAGAGGAACGAGAAGGGTCTGTTAGCCTTTAAATGTGACATATCAGCCCATACAGCTATTGCCATTTGTCCAGAGAGAACCTCTGAGTTAAACAGGTGTCAGCAGCTGTGCTGCCAACAGCCTCAAAAGTTCAGATTTCACCCAGAAATTGAATCGCTGTAAATAAAACTGGATGGGGTGATTTTGCCTGTCGGTTGGGTGTCTGTCCATGTGTGGATCTGTTGCCAGTTTTATACTGGCTGTGCTTCTTAATTTTGCCCTGTAGCACTAAATACGATAGCTGGGCTGCTATGATGATAGCCAAGAAGGCCAACAGCATCCTGGCTTGTATGAGAAACAACAGGGCCAGCAGGGCTAGGGCAGTGATTGTCACCCTGTGCTTGGCACTGTACGAGGCTGCACCTTGAATCCTGTGTGCAGTTTTGGGCCCCTCACTACAAGAAAGTCACTGAGGTGCTGCAGTGTGTCCAGGGATGGGCAGCGGAGCTGGGGAAGGGTCTGGTGAGCAAGTCCTCTGAGGAGCAGCTGGGGGAACTTGGGGGGCTTAGCTTGGAGAAAAGGGGGCTCAGAGGGGACCTTCTTGTTCCTTACAACTCCCTGAAAGGAAGCTGTAGCGAGGTGGGGGTCAGTCTCTTCTCCTAAGTAACAAGCAGTAGGATGAGAGGAAACAGCCTCAACTGCACCAGGAGAGGTTTAGATAATAAGAAAAAATTCTTCCCCAAAAGAGTGGTCAAGCACTGAACAGGCTGCCCAGGGAGAGGGTGGAGTCACCAGCCCTGTAGGTATTGAAAAGCCGTGTATATGTGGCACTTGGGAACATGATTTAGTGGTAGCCTTGGCAGTGCTGGGTTAATGGTTGGACTTGATGATCTTAAAGCTTCTTTCCCACCTAAAGATTCTGTGATGTTCAGAGCCCTGAGCACAGTTCTATACCTACCTAGCTTATGGCTGGCAAACATTGTGGACAAACAACAGGTGGTGGACCGGTTACTAACAGATGTCATATGTGTGTGCCCTTGCTAGAATATGGCTGTACCCTGGAGGAGGACATAGTTTCTGACACATCTTCCATGTTTCGAAGAGTCCTCGTGTCCCTCTCGACGGTAAATCCAGGCTAAGGGAAAGGGGGGTGAATCTTCCTGTTGCTGATGAATGTGCCTCTCACTTCGGTGATGAGGTGTTCCAGGCTGGCTTCTGGGTCACTTATTTTGCATTTCACACCCAGCTTCTGGAGGGAGAGGAGCCTGGCCCTGGGTGTGCGTTAGTGCCATGTTGTCTTTTTCATATGGTCCAGCTAAAGGGGATTTCTGCTCCTCCTGTTATCCCAGATCTGGGTTCTTGACCTGCTGGGCAAGAGCCAATCCACATGGAGCTATTTATTGCATGTCTGTGCAGAGATGGGTTCTGGGTGGTAAATCCACAAAGCTAGCACGCCTCAACACATAGTAAAACCTTTTATACACTTTGAACAATTGTTTAAGTTTAGTCACACTTAATTTTCATCGGTCCTTACGAGCCTCATCTCCATTTAAAGGTACAGCTTACTTTTTTTGCATGGGGCATGTTCTGTGGGGAGGGGGCATTTTTAGTAGGGGGCTTTCTTTGCTCGAGGGTGGATCTTTTAGTATGCTAATTAGGATAGTTGACACATAGTTCCAGTAATTTTCTGTTTACTCTCATTAAGGATTTGGGATTCCTTGTGCTTACCTTGTTGTGTCCCAGCGTATTTATGGTGTCTGTGCCTTCTCCCAAGGCTGTGTTTTATTAACTGTTCCTAAGGATTTAACTAACAACCTCTGTTTTTCAAATTCTTTCTCGTTTTTCACTATATTTACATTTCCCCCTCTCTTTATTTTTTAAAGTAAGTAATTCTTGTATCAGTTTCAAAAGGAAGCACAAATTACATCTGAGCCATATTTTGCTGCATTTTTAAGCTGCTATTCAATTTTAAGGATCCCATTGTGCATCTCCAGTAACTCGTTTTGAATGGGGAATTTGCAGGAACTGCTTCCACTCTGGTGAACGGAGTTTTTCATCCTTGTATCTCTGCAGGGTAACAGGGATGAGGGAATGTATGTGGATGATGCCCTTGCTCAACAAGATGCCCAGGTGTGTAGCAATTTCCTTCCTTGGAAGAATTGTCTGTTCTTGTACCTGTGATGCGTGGTGAATCCTTACTTTTTCTAGACCTCATCTGTTTTGTTTCAAGGTAGAACAGTAAGCCTGAAGCTGTGCTAGACAGCAGCACCCTAGGTGGAGACCTGGGCTCTGTTCTCAGGTTTGACCCTTAGAGAAGCCTCTTCACTGTTCTGACTCAGCCGGTGAAATGGAGATAATGGTTCTAGCCTCCTTTGCAAGGCCGTGGGGAAAAGTCTCTGGACAGGCTGGGTGTGTGGGGGGAGAGGTGGCATTTCACTTGAGAGCTTCTGTGCTTTGTTAGTATTTGTTGTAAAATATCTGTGACCTAGACAAGCAGCAGGCCAGCAGTGCTTAGGCACCAAGGATCTCCTTGTATGATAAGGTGACCTGCCTAGTGTATGAGGGAAAGGCTGTGGATGTTGTCTGCCTAGACTTTAGTAAAACCTTTGACGCCATCTCCCACAGCATTCTCATGGCTTGTGTGGGCGCACTCTTCTCTGGGTTAAAAGCTGGCTGGACAGCCAAGCCCAGAGCGTGGTGGTGGATGGAGATACATCCCACTGGCGGCCGCTCACGAGTGGTGTTCCCCAGGGCTCAGGGCTGGGGCCAGCTCTGTTTAATATTTTTACCAACAATCTGGAAGAGGGGATCGAGTGCACCCCCAGTCAGTTTGCAGATGACACTGAGCTTGAGGGGAGCATTGATCCGTTTGAGGAAGGGGGCTCTGCAGGGGGGTCTGGGTCGGTGGGGTCAATGGGCTGAGGCCGCTGGATGAGGTTCAACAGGGCTCAGTGCTGGGCCCTGCACTGGGGTCACAATAACCCCACGAAACGCTACAGGCTGGGGGCAGAGGGGCTGGGAAGCTGCCTGTGGGGAAGGACCTGGGGGTGCTGGCTGATGGCTGGCTGAACATGAGCCAGCAGTGTGCCCAGGTGGCCAAGGGGGCCAACAGCATCCTGGCTCGTATCTGAAACAGCGTGGCCAGCAGCACAAGGGCTGCGATCAATCGATCGTCCTCCTGTACTTGGCAGTGGTGAGGCCGCACCTCGAATCCTGTGTTCAGTTGGGCCTTCACTTCAAGAGGACATTGAGGTGCTGGAGCGTGTCCAGAGATGGTCAGCGGGGCTGGTGAAGGGGCTGGAGCACCAGCCTGATGGGGGGCAGCTGAGGGAACTGGGGGCGTTTAGCCTGGAGAGAAGGCGGCTGGGCAGGGGGGAACATTATTTCTGTCTACAATTACCTGAAAGGAGGCTGTAGCGAGGTGGGTGTCAGACTCTTCTCCCCAGTAGCAAGTAATTGGATGAGAGGAAAAATCCTCAAGTGCCAGAGGATGTTTAGATTTGCTATCAGGAACAGTTTCTGTACTGGATAGGGTCTGACTGGAACAGGCTGCCCAGGGACATGGTGGAGTCACCATCCCTGGAGGTATTTAAAAGACATGTAGATGTGGCACTTGGGAACATGGTTTAGTGGTGGCCTTGGCAGTGCTGCGTTAACACTTGGACTTGATGATCTTAAATGTCTTTTCCACCTAAATGATTCTATGAAGTAAAAATCTCATCTTGTATGCACCTGTTCTTCTCCATGAGCCTCACCTTGTCCCTTGATAATGTCTTCAAGTGCCTGTATGAAGCTGGGGAGAAGAAATGGGGAACAGATGAGGTACAATTTATGGCCATCCTCTGTACACGGAACAGATGCCACCTGCTACGAGGTAGGACCCTCTGCGGTGTTCTGGATTTTTTTTCCTTGTTTGAGGACAATAATTTTGTAGGAGCTTTGTACTTGTTCGTTAACTGATTGTGAACTCTTCCTAAGCCAGCAGGTATCCTAGAGCCCAGTCCCATTCAGTTCTTTAAGACCGTTTCATTCCCTCCTGAGACGAAAAAGGGACTTGAGAAAAACATCAGTACAACTTGCTCCAGCCTGTAAATTGGAGATAATGAAGTGTGACTCCCATTGGGACAGAGCTAAGCATTTAAACTGCCATCATTAACTAGCAGTTCTTGAAAATGCTAGCAGCAGTGGTAGGCCAATTAGCAAGACAGTTGATAATTAAAATGAATTATTTCTGTGGGACAGCCCAAATTTAGCTTACAATGTCACAATAATGGTACAATGTTCATACAGAGCATGAGGAGCTTGATCTTGCAAAGTGATCCTCAGTGGTTTACACACTGTATGCCCTGAAGCATCTCACTTGCTCTTTTTATCACCAACTCTTCCTCCTAGTTTTCGATGCCTACAGAGGGATTGCTAATAAGGACATAACAGACAGCATTAAATCGGAGATGTCAGGAGACCTTGAAGATGCTTTGTTAGCTGTGGGTGAGTTCCCTGCTTTTAAACTTTGTCTACAACATAATTAAATAATTAGAGATATTGTATCTTGCCCTGGCTGGCTGTGTACATGGCTTCAGGAGGCAGATACTATATCTTTTTTGCAAGCCACAGTGTTTTAATCTTTGCAGATACAACCGGGTGAGAAAGCTCTGTACTTTATGATATTGCTTGCTTCCCCAAGTGATGCTTTGGTAGCTGACGTTTGCTGTCAGGAAGTATTAAATCCTTAAAGAAAATATGACTGAGCACTGGGCTTGGAGACATCAATTTATGGCAGGTCACTGACTATGGATGTCTGCATTGTACTTGCTGTTTGTTGGCCCTGAATTACATCTTTACAGAATAAACACCTTGCCTGAAAAAGTGCTGTAAAGGTTTGGAAGACTTTCTCCTTCAGTTTTTATTGGCCTTAATTCTCTTGTTCTTGTCTCCCTTACAGTAAAGTGCATGCGAAATAAACCTGCATATTTTGCTGAAAGATTGTATAAATCCATGAAGGTAAAGAGCTTTTGGTGCAAGATCACTGGGTTTCCATGCTCAAGTCAGTAGCATGACAGCAATTATTAGATAAAGGGAAACTCTGCTGTTAACTGGGGGGGGGCAGGGGGAGGAAGAAAAAAAAAAAAAAAAAGCCTGAGCTTCTATATGGACCTCTCTTCCCTCAGGAAGCTCAGAGCAACACGCTTACGCAGCAGCGAGCTGCTAGTGGATAGCTCCATTAATGCAAAAATGTTCTAATTAGGAACAGATCCCACAGAAGACCAAGTGATAAAACCTTTGTGTCTGTTGCTGGTGCTCTGTAGTTGCAGACAGTTGGTTTATTCCTTTAGGGCTTGGGAACAGATGACAACACGTTGATCCGAGTGATGGTGTCCCGTGCTGAGATAGATATGCTGGACATCAGAAGGGAATTCCTGACCATGTATGGGAAATCGCTCTACTCCTTCATTAAGGTACGCTTTTCAGGGTTGGAAACGCAGCTGGATTTGCTAAGCAGCTTGAAAGAGACAGGTCTCCACTTGACACCCACTGGGTATTTTAGAGGAGGTGAAATGAAGGAGACTTTATGTGCTGAATGTACTAAGAACATTCAGGAATATTTATGAAAATATTTATGAAAATATTCCTGAATGTTCTTAGTTCTTAAATTGTCAAAGAGGATACAAACCCTACAACAAATTGCATGTGCTGGAAAGAACACAGCCTCTATGGAGCTGTAAACCTAATTGTGTTCATTTTTGCTTTTCTCTCTAGGGAGACTGCTCAGGGGACTATAGAAAAGTTCTGCTCAGACTCTGTGGTGGGGACGATTAAAGGATGCCTGGTGTACGGCCTGGGTGATGGGAAGCAGCTGATCATAACCATTTCTTTCTTTTTAATTTTTCCCAAATACCTTATTACTTGCTGTGAGTATTGACTTGGGTTAGTTAATGCTCTGGTTAGATAACGGCCATTCTGGTTGACCCTTTTGATACGCTTTTATGCTTGGAACACCCATTTGTTTACTAATTGGGCTAGTAAAGCCCATCTTAAACAGAATGCCGTAACCAAATACATAAAAGCTAGGTTGTTTCCTGGCGAGCTGTCCCTTTGCCATTGCATTCACCCGCAAAACTTATCAACTGAAGCAAACTTGGATGTAGAATGTGAGAGGCTGCACAGGGAAAAATTAACCTCATCAGTACATGGAGACCTCAGAATGCAGGCTTGCTTCAGTTTTTGCAAGATAATTAAAACCCAAAGAAATCAATCATCTAAAATACAAGCACGTTTAGAGCTTAACTTGCTCTCTGTTAGTGTGGAGCATTAACAGCCTTGCTGCTCTTTATGTATATGTTGCCTATAGATCTGTAGATAGGGAAGATGTCACTGGTGACATCAGAAAAAACTCTTGCTGCCCTGATTACAGAGCAGCCCCGTATTCTTGGTCTGTCTTCCTTGACCCATGGGAGTATAAATCATCAGGGTTACATTACAGACCCTTCCTCTGGATGAATTGATGCCACCAGAACAGTGCCTTTTAAGGAATGACCTGTCCCCAAAGATGCATGTTATCAGCACTACGTGATGCCTTAGCCTGGGGTGCCTCGTACCGGGGTGGCTCACCAGATCTCACAACGTGGGCTGGTTGGGGCCCATGTAACGCCACCGTTAGAAGGTCCCATTTTTGTGCCTGTCCCTGACTTGGACTTCCACACCCACCTCTGGAAGAGACTTTTCCCCCAGGCCCCGCACCCCTGCCTGTTAAGCTGAGCGTTGTTTTCACTACAAAAATACAGCTCTTGTTTGGCTTAGCAATTTTAAATTTTTTTAGCTGTTGGTATATAATCCTGTTTTGAAGGCGTCAGACTGAGTTTCAAATTTGGAAGCACAAATACCAGCATGGCCTACACCCAATTCTGTCACTCAATTTCTTCTAAACTAGGCTACTGTTGGCTTGAATAGGACATACTTCTGTGGCCTCAAACAAAGTAATTTTCTTTCTTGCTTTGTGCTGTAATTGAAGACACATTCCTTAGTTTTGGTGGGAGAGGATGCAGGGCTTTTTCCAGTTCCACTGAAACATTCTGCTCAGTGAAAGAAAAATTGTCTTACCCAGTACAACAGGCTAACAGATGCACTCAGGCTTGGTTTTGTGTTTCAGTGCCTCGTTTTATGTTGCTGACTTTTTAGGAATGAATAAACAATTCTTTCCCATACCTTCTGCCACAGCTGTGTATTCTGGGAGAGAATGATTAAATAACTGTGTCCTTGGGGTTTTTTCAACAACTTCTGTGCTCCAGTGCTTTTTCTGTTAAGTGTGGACCTCCATACACCAGCTGAGTGGGGAGAGGCTGCAGGAGATGACTACCAGCCCTTCCGAGCGGGGTGCCCAGGGCCCTGTCCCCCTGGCTGGAATACCGCTCCAGCAGCAGCTGTCCCCTGCTCCTTAGAGAGGCAGATCCATTGCCCCCACCCCTGTGGGCCCACCGCGGGGGGGATGCTGGTCTTGTCCGAAAAGCAGATTCGTGGCCCCTTGTGCAATAAATCAATTTTCACGCTCTCGGGGAGACATCACTTATTTATGGCGCAAAGCTGGGGGCGAGGTGGTGCTCCACAAGGCCAGGCCACCACATGGGGCTCCCCACGGCATATTCCTACACAGAGACTATAACATTAGTAAGTTACCAAGTCCATTCTCTACAAGATTGGTTCGTGATTGTGTATATAATTATAATATGGTTACACAACATCACACATGCTCAGGGGAGGGGTCTTCACCTGGGCAAGGGTTTTTTTGATCTAGGGGTGTGATTTTTAGTATTATAATGTGTGTAGTTCGGTTCAGGATACACGGACCTTGAGTCTTCTTGCCAAGTTGGCAATGCATCCTCAAAGTATCCTCTTTACCCGTTTCTTCAAAGCCTAATTGTTCCCGAGCATCCTTGCCCAAAGGATGGCTGTGCACTCTCCTGCTTGCAGCCTAAATTTGGCAACTGAACCTATAGGAACCATACCTTGCACAAAACAATTGGGCTGTCCTAAATGTTAGGAGTTATCCTTTGACACTGTAAATCCCTGTCCAGCCACACTTTGAGAAACGCTGTGCAAAATCCCACGTGCATGCTGCGTCTGGGGGGTGATCACCAGCGGGGGGTGGGGGGTGGGGGCAGAGCTGGGCGTGCATTCCCCCCTGCCACAATGACCTTGGTCCCGCTTTCAGCCAACTCCGGGTGGGCTGCACTCCCCCAGCAGCCTGTCTTCTCCCACGGCCGGTGCTGGGGGCTCCGACAAGGTGCTCCCCTGGCCCCGCTCTGTGTTCCCTGCCCTTCCCAAGGCTGCCTCGTGCTCCGAGTCCCTTCCTTCGCTGCTGTAACAGCTTTGGGGAGTCTGCTCAGCCTCAGCTTTGTGCCCAGGTGTGTTTAATCTATAGCTATAGTAGCAGAGGAATTTTACTAATGTGCTTAATTGTAAATGTTGCAGCTACTCTATCCGTGGCGTTGCCCAGCCATACAGCGCTGTGCTGGGTAGTTTAACTACTAGTAGGTAGGAGCTGGTCCAAAACCAAAGCATGAGCTGAGGGTGCTGGAAGGGGCCAGGAGAAGAGGTCGTAAAGAGGATAAGAGGAAGATGATGAAGGAGAGGATGAAGAAAGGATGAAGGTGTCCCAAACGACCACCAGAGGACTCCTGACCCATTGGACCACACATGTAGTAAGTGCATAGGTATAGTTCGTTCTTGGAATTGTAATGAATGTGCTAATAGTTTCTCAGAAATGTCATTGATATGCACAGATCGGCCATTCAAAGACAAATGAATGAAGTCAGGATGGACGCGGGCGGAACTTATCCCCCGTGCATCCAGCACCGAAAACAAAGCATGCCTGCTTCCCAGCGCTCCACACCGGGAACTGGAGGGGTTCGCCTCCGGTTTTTCAGTATCAGGTAACCACCAAGGCAGAGCGCGGTAACAGGGGGGTTCGGGCACCTCATCCCTTCCATAGCAAAAGCCCCTCAACCCAATCCCAAACAGATCGGAAGGCTCAGAAGGCGCAGGTCCTGCTGAGCCAGCAGCCTTCCCTTCACAACGCTTGGACATAACATAGATGCGTATATAGCGGTATCTATGCAGCGGTGTCTATAGTGGCACAGTGACACCTATACAGCAGTGTCTATACAGAGGTATCTATACAGCGGTATTTATATGGCAGTATCTATGCAGCAGTATCTATACAGCGGCATCTATACAGCAGTGTCTATACAGAGGTATCTATGCAGTGGCATCTATACAGCTGTAGCTATACAGCAGGATCTATACAGAGGTATCTATACAGCGGCACAGCCCATACCTATACAGTGGCATCTATGCAGCAGCATCTATACAGCAGGATCTATAGGGGGGGATCTATACAGCGGGATTTATGCAGTGGCATCTATAGAGGGGGATCTATACAGCGGGATCTATAGGGGGGATCTATACAGTGGGATCTATACAGTGGCATCTATACAGTGGTATTTATGCAGTGGCATCTATACGGTGGAATCTATGCGGGGGTATCTATACAGTGGCACAGCCCGTATCTATACAGCAGGATCTGTGCAGAGGCATCTATGCAGCAGTATCCATACAGCCGGATCTATGCAGTGGGATCTATACAGCAGGCTCTATACGGCGGCGCATCCCCGCACCGGCTCCCCCGCAGCACGTCGCGCTCCGCCCAGCTGCTGGGGGCGGGGCCGGGGGCGGGGCCGGGGCCGGGGCGGGCGCGCAGGCGCAGAGGCGCGGGGCCCATGGCGGCCGTTGCCCCTCGCTGAGGCGCCGTCGGCCCCGCTGCGGCCCCGCTGCGCTCTGGGTGGCCTCATGAGGAGGCGGCGGCGGCGGCGGAGCGGCGATGGGCTCGCTGAGCAGCCGGATGCTGAGGCGGCGGCCGGGCCTCCCGCGCGGCGAGGGGGCGGCCGGGGACGGCGGCGACCGGGGAGGCAAGCGGAGGCGCGGCGGGGCCGAGGGCGACGGTGACAGCGACAGCGAGCGGGAGGAGCGGCTGCTCGACACCCCCTGCAGGTGGAGGGGGCGAGGGGCTGGGGGGGCCGACAGGGCCGGGCCGGGGGGGGGCGGGAAGGGGCTGGGGGGGCCGGCAGGGCCGGGCCTGGCCTGGGGGGTCGGCGGGGGGTGCCGGCGGGGCCGGGCCGGGGCCTGGGGGGGGCGGCGGGGCCTGGCTGCGGGGGTGGGAAGGGGCCGGGGGAGGGCCGGCAGGACCGGGCCTGGGCTGGAGTGGCCAAGCGCGGCCTTCGGGCGCTGGTGGTGCAGGGGGGAGGCGGGGGCTGGCGGGGGTGGCCGGTTCGTGGGGGCCCGGGGGGGGGAGGGGCTAGCGGCCGTGGGGGGAGGGGGCATGGGGGCAGCGGGGGGGGGAATGACATGGGAGCGGGGGGGACCGGCATGGGGGTAGCAGGGGGGGCTGGCATGGGGGTGGCTGGGGGGACCCTGGAGCCATCGGGAGGGGGGCAGCGGGGAGGGGGCCGGTGGTGCAGTGGGGGGTGGGCAAGGGGGGCAGCGGGGGGGGCATTTGGGAAAGGGCCATGGGGGCAGTGGGGGGTGGCAATGGGGGGAGGGGGCCATGGGGGCAGCCCCCCCTGACGGGCAGAGCACCCTCCGCCGGGTACCGTGCACCCCGCAGCCTGAAGGGCCGCGTCTCCGCTCGCCTTTTGCTCCAGGAAGAAGCTGAAAAGCACTTCCAAGTACATCTACCAGACCCTGTTCCTGAACGGGGAGAACAGCGACATCAAAATCTGCGCCCTGGGCGAGGAGTGGAACCTGCACAAGGTCTATCTGTGTCAGGTCAGCGCCTCCTTCCTGCCCTGCCTATTTTTAAATGTAGAAATACCCAGTAAATGTTACATGTGACTTAAGATTTTTTTTTTTTTTTCCTCCTTACGTTTCAGACTTCTCCCTCCTCCTGTGGAGGCAGACAAACAGCTTCTGTTATGCTTTCGCTAGTTGTTAGGAAGCATAGCTTCATGTGCGGGAAGTTCCTTCACTTCTGTCTCTTGCTATTTAATTTTTTTTTAATCTCCCTGTCTTTAACTTTGGCACATCCTTTGTGAAAACAGTCCTGAAAATTGTCTTTTTGATGTCCTGAGAACACCACCTTGTTGGCTAACGACCGCCCGAGGGTCGCCTGCCATGTTAGTGTTGTCGCGGAGCAAAGCAAGCGCCTCAGAGCGGGTCCATGCGGCACCCACCAGCCTGGAGCCATTTCACCCTCCTTTGGGATGCTGGAGGGAAGTTGCCAGAGCTGGGTCACATGCTTGTTACACCACGTTCTTGCTGCTGGGTGAGGAGGGTGTGCTCAGGAACTGAAAAGGAATAAATCACAGAGTATGCCTGCAGGAAAGATGCTTTTCCTGCAAGGATTTTGTTTTGGGCTCACGTCCAGGTGAAGTTCTGTGTGGTACTGCTTGTGTCCCCAGGCTGGAGAGGTGCTGCTGTCCACCCCACCTGGCCTGGGGAGAAGCTGCGCCTTTCTCTTTGGAGTGTCTGATTCAGTTGTGCTGTTAACTTTAAAATGTTAACAACAAAAAAAAAGGAGGGGGGGGTCTGGAATTGCTCAGAAGTGGTTTCTTTGAAGCGAGCAGAGAAAGTAATGCCAGGCGCCGTCCCCGAAAAGGCTGTGGAACGAAAAGGAATGTCCCCTTCGTTAGCTGTGGTCCCGCAGAGTAGGAGGGGAAGGTGGTGCTGGGAGGTGCTCAGCAGGCGCAACGCAGCTGCTCGGGTGTAACAAACGATGGCAAAAATGAATTCTAAGAGGTGTTTTGTTGTCGCCATCATGTTGACGCCGTGAGGGCAGTGGTGGTACGGTGACTGTGTTGGCCGCAGCGAGGGAAATTTGTTGCTTGTAGGAAAAAGCCTTTTATTTTACGTGCATTAGACCTCTTTAAAGAGCATAAAATGAGGGCAGGGAAGTAATTTGTGTATAGGGAAGACTTCTGACCAGTGGCAGCCACCTCTGGGTGGCACAGCAGGTGCGTTTGACCAGGGAGGACAGCTGGTGGGCACAGCTTTAATGGTCTGCTGGCTTTTTTTAACCCTATATACCAAAGACAGTCAAAGTTACCTTGAACAGCGTGAGCAGGGTGGGCATGCTGCCAGTTCGCCTTCGGCTGTGGTTGGTGATGGTGTTTTTAGTCATCCTTGTGATTCTGTTGTTGCTACGTCTCAAGATTGTGAAGCTACTCCTTAAAACGTTTATTTTTATATATATATATGTAAAAAAAATGGAATATTAAATCGCTTCTGAGGATGCTTCTTAACAGGCTTTGAACATCGTGCTTTTGATCAGTGGAGGCTTTTTTACGCAAGTGATGCTCTTGTGAGGTGGAGCGGTGCGGTTATATTAACCGTTCTCCTCAGTCAGGTTTCTGTTTCAGTTCGTGCTCTGTTGCTGGAGTTATGTTACTATAGGTAAAATGTTTTTGGAGGTTAAAAATAACTCTCCCTGTAGATTACTCTTAATGAAATTACGACTCCTCCTCTGCCTTGTTGAGTGGACCATCTCAGTCTGGATGTTCCTGTTCCCCGAGTCTCTCCAGTTCCTGCATTTAGTTGGATAAATGATGGTGAGGTGCCGCTCTGCCGGTTAGCGGCAGGTCGGAGGAGCAGAGGATTTCCTTTTCCTGATGCTGTTGACTAAAATAAGCTCTCGTGAAAAGGAGGAGTTGCTTGACATGGCAAAGCTTAGGTAGCCTGGTGAGGACTGGTAAGATGGATGAGGTCCAGGTTTTGAGAGCACAGTGCGTTGTATGCCATCGTGGTTAAGGGATAGAAATAAGGTATAGAAATACTTCTGTAATCACATCAAACCAAAACTGGATTTTATGTTATTTGCTGCCCTGAGTTGAAATGCTGAGTTAAGAGGTCAGGGGATGTGGTGCTGTACAAATAGAATTTATTTTTTTTGATCTCTCAGGTAAACTTCAGTGGGTGATAGCATCTCATAATGGGCACATCTGCTGCTGAGAAGGAAAATCATGAATCCTAGTAGAGCAGTGTATTTCACTCCATTTGGATGGAAACCTATCAAATTCTAGTTTTATATGCCTTACACTTTATTATAAAAGGTATATTTACGTAAATGGTGTATGTGTATGTGTCCTTGGTATGAGACTACAACCTTGTACATTAATTTGTATGTCTTGCATGCTTCTTTCTTTGCCTTTTTTTTTTTCTTTCCACCTCCCTCCTTCCCCCAATACCCAAACTGGCATTCCCTAATGCCTGCAGGATTTGTTGTCTGCTGGTAACATTAAGGACTTAGTTCTTGGACTAATTATATCCCCATTGGTGGTGTGGTTTGTAGGAAAAGAGCTTATATGGCTTTTCTGGCCTTTTAAAGCTCTTTACTTACTCTGATTACAGGCGTGTAGTCCAAATTTTCTGTGTGCGTTTTCACTTCCAGAGATAGAACAAATACAATTAGCCCTTTTGCAAGTGTGTCAGAATGTTTTAGCTTGTGAAAAGTTCCCTTAATACATTTTGTTCTGCATAAAGGTAAATATTAATGATTTTTTGTGCCATGTACTGCTTTTGCCAGTTTTAATGTGGATGAAATCTCTTTACTCGAGTCCTTTTTCTCTCCTCTTCCCTCATATAGTCAGGCTACTTTTCCAGTATGTTCAGCGGATCTTGGAAAGAATCTAGCATGAACATCATAGAGTTGGAGATTCCTGACCAAAATATTGATGTAGAAGGTAAGTGGGAGCCTTTTAACAAAACTCTGAAGGTAGGGGTTAAGTTGAACCTGACAAAAAATAACTGAAATTTTAATTTTTTTTTAATTTAAGAATAATTTTGAAACTGGTCTATAAGAAACTTGAGAGAATGAGTTCTGTGCCCGTTCAGTTCCAAGCTTAACTGGGGTCACCAGTGGAGCTGCATCCATTTTTCCACGCCCGGGCTGGGAAGCGCAGCTGGAACGCAGCCGCGTGTCCCTGTTGTTTCGGCATCGGGGCTCTTGAGCTCGGTGTGCACAACTCCTGTGGAGACCCGGGTGTTGGTGGGAATCTCATCCTCCTTTCTCTGGGCTTGAGGTGCAACCAGTAGAGCGTGCACAGGGCTCCGGCGGAGCATTTGCTGCCACTCCAGGCAGCGCAGCGCAAGGGAGCGGTGTTCTTCAGAAGAATTGCAGAGGAGCTTGTAAAGCCGTAGTAACAGCTCAGCGTTACACTAGTGGTTGATTGCAGAGGCGGCTCGTGGCACTTTTTTACCTAGTTTTACTGCTCTCTGCCTTGCTCCACGGCATGATTCGGTGGCTGGTTCAAGACAAATATTTTGTTTAAATGATGCACAGGGCTCTATTTTATTGGGTAACGCCGTGTTTTGTCTCTTTTGTTCGTGCCTGTGCTTGGGCTGGTAAATCCCAGCTTTTTACCCAGGGCAAATAAGATTGTGGAGAATGCGTGCGCTGACGTGACTTGGTTATATTTCAGGCTTCTTATCTATCCGTGCTCCGTGTCCCATCTTTGACACTTGGACTCTTTTCAGCTCTACAGGTGGCTTTTGGCTCACTCTATAGGGACGACGTCTTGATAAAACCCGGGCGAGTAGTTGCACTTTTAGCAGCAGCCTGCATGCTGCAGCTTGTAAGTACTAAATATGCAGTGGGTTTGTGCTTTCTTTTCAGCTAAAGATAACAGTTCATAAGACGGTTGCACACGTGTGTTGTTTCACCCAGGGAAATGAAACATCTTTTCAAACTAAGTGGGGGGGGAAAAAGCCCAAACATAATGCAGCGGTTTTATTTAAAAATAGTATGACTGAGATTCTGTTATAATATGAAGTGCCACTTTGAGAATCATATCCAGAAGCAAATTAAAATATGTTTTAACAGCTCATTTGTTCTACCCTGAAGGTATTCATTAAGCTTTTCTTTCACACGGTGTATTCTTAGGGAAAACCTATTTTTGTGAGGAATGTTGGGTTTGATTTTTTTTTTTATATATATATCATTTAGCATAGGTCACTGGAGCATGTGTGACTCTTAATTGTTCAGGCATGAAAATTGGTATGATTTTTTTATTTGATACTTCTGTTGGAAAATTAAAAGTTGGGATATTTATGAGTCTGTTTTTTTTCCTCCCCGTAGGATGGTTTAATCCAGCAGTGTGGTGAAACAATGAAGGAAACCATTAATGCAAAAACTGTGTGTAGTTACTATAATTCAGCGGGGACATACGGGTTAGACTCTGTGAAGAAAAAGTAAGAATTATCTTCTCCAAGCTGCTTTGTACATTGCTAATTAAAAGTGCCCAAATTAATTATTTAATTTTTTTAAAAGCTATCTAACCGGGGCTCTGCTTGTCCTGTTTAGTTTTCAAGTTTTTACTATGATCAATTACCTTAAAATTGGTGTAGATTAGGGTAGATTGATTGGCTGGTGCTGTGAGTGAATTACTGTCTTTGCTAATATACTTTAGTAATTACATTCTTCAGTGTGACAGTGAAATAATACTTGTGATCATTGACTGGTTTATTGCAAAGCTGCTTTAATATTCAGGACGTAAGCTTAACATTATCTTAATTAGGAGGGATAATTACGCGTTTGGGAGCAGAATGCTGAGGTTAATACTGACTGCTTCCTTCTGCTGTGAATTAGTGTGTTCTCAGGGCTTTTTGTGGCATTAATAGTACTTAGAGTTTAGCTTTCACTGTACCCCGAGAGAAGCTAAATGCAAATTTGAGAGTTTCGTAAAACTTTGGAAGATCTCATGGTAAGCTTCATGATTTTGAAATGACTTTCTCCTATTTTTACGTGTTCATGTCTTGGGTTAAAGCAATATTTTAAAATCGCGTGGTTCATAATCAGGCTTTGTGAGCCTGAGCAACTGTTGCAGGGACATTGACAGACTTAAGAAAAAAATTAAGGTACTAATTCCTTGCTTTTAATCTAGGTGCCTTGAATGGCTCTTGAATAACCTGATGACTCACCAGAGCGTCGAACTCTTCAAAGAACTCAGGTATTCTGGCTTCAGCTGACTTCCATTGACAAAGTACAGTTTCTTCCGAAGTAGAGAGCCCACTACAAGTAATTTTCTGGGCTGTGGGTGGTTGCTTGTTACCTAGCTTGCTTTCTTCGTTTGGCCTGTACTGTCTCATAGATCTCTTATGATTAGGGTTTTTTCTTTTTTTTTTTTTTTTTTTTTTTCTCCCCCAGCATAAACCTCATGAAAGAGCTAATTAGCTCTTCTAACCTGCTGGTAATGCAAGTGGAAATGGATGTGTATACTGCTCTCAAAAAGGTACTTGGCGGAGGGGCTGGCTGGGGCTGATGAAGCTGAACTCCTGAGTAGTAGTCTATAGCTACAAAAGAATTATTTTCTCCAAGCTGCTTTGTACCTTGCTAATTAAAAGTGCCCAAATTAATTTTTTAATTTTTTTTAAGCTATCTGACTGGGGCTCTGCTTGTCCTATTTAGTTTTCAAGTTTCTGCTATGATCAATTACCTTAAAATTGGTGTAGATTATGGTGGATTGATTGGCTGGTGCTGTGAATGAATTAATTACTAAAGTATATTAGCACAGTGTAGCACATTGTGAGTAGCACAATGAGAATTTCAGCCTTTTTGGTATTTACTGGAAGTAACAGAGTATCAGAGCCTTTGTAGGAATTAATGCCCTATGAGAATGTCCCTTTAATAATCCATGTATTACTTGAAAACGCCTTCAATTGACTCATTAGAGTTTGTTTATTTTACCTAGTGGATGTTCCTTCAGCTAGTGCCTTCTTGGAATGGGTCTTTGAAACAGCTCTTAACCGAAGCTGATGCTTGGTTTGCCAGGCGTAGGAAAGGTAGGATTAATCGGCACGGCCTGGGATTGGGGAACGTGCGGGTTCGGGGTCAAACAGGACGGTCTCCCTCCACTTCCAAACTTTCTCCCATCTCCTCTGGGAAGGTTTGCCTCTGCCAGTGGTCCCTGGCATCGGATTCTCACGAGTGATCGCTGTCTCACTGTTTTGTCCACGTATTTTCAAGTGAGCTCATAGCTCTTTCACTGCTTTGTCCGCGTGTTTTCAAGTGAGCAGATGTGGTCGCTGGTTTTGCTTTGTTGCTTTTGCTATTGTTCTGTCAGGGTGAGCTTTTGTTGCCTCCTCACTAGAAGGCACTAGTGTGATTCAAAAGGGGAGAAGTTTGTTCTGACAGTTCTGCTGAAAGGATTTGAATGTAAGTGCTTAACTGTAGCGGCAGAAGGTGATTTGCCTGTCCAGAATAACTTTTCTCTGATGAATAATTAGAATTCAGCCTCAAATAGGGTCTGGAAAATGTTTAGAAAAACAGATTATAAGACAGTGCTCCATCTTGCAGATTTTGGTGATGGCATCGCGTTCCTGGAGTCAGAACAGGGGAATGCGTTCCTGCCGGTCTTCTCACACTTGAGATTACAGTATATCATCAGTGACCTGGCATCAGCCAGAATTGTTGAGAAGGATTCCCTAATACCCCCAGGTGAGTGAGTGCTTGGCCGATGGAGTTCCGTGTGCCTTTCCCAGCCTGGCCTACCCTAGAGAAATTGGGAAGGTCTAAGTGTGTTTATTGGTCTTAACGCTCAGGCGTTTATCTCCAGCATCTGAACTGTGGCTGATGATTTAGCAGAAGTTGAATATTAAATGTACATGCGTACAAGTCTCAGGAGGCACACACGTAGGTGTGTGAAGCATTTTGTTGATCAGTTTATCAAAATACTCTAATCAATACGTGGCACATTAGTGGTGTTTAAGTGACCCCCAAGCCACAGACATGTAAAAAAACCTTTGCCTTTTTGAAAGCACAAAACTTGCTGGGACTGAACCCTCTTTTAGCCGTTACCTTTCTAAAAAGAGCTGGTAGGTTTTGATAGGATGTGGAACAATACCTGAACATGACAACCAAAAGCACAAGATGCTGTGAACTCTTCTCCCATCTTTGAAGGGTTTTTTACTAACAGATACTTAGGATAATTTGGAGGAGATCCCATATTTCAATATTCTGCTCTTCTCCTTTTATTTGCAAGTTGTGCTCCTCATAACACTGCTTGGACTTCTCATGCTCTGCCTTTGAGTTTGGCTCCTGGTGTCTTTGCTCCATATTCCACTCTGTTCAATGTTCCCTTACCAGAGTTAAATCTTAGCACTGAGTTTTGCATCTTAACTCTCTTGACAGGTTTGGGGTTTTTTTTCCTAGCTCTCATGTATGCTGCTTTGGTATTTTTTTTTTACATCTGTCTGCACTGTAACTATCCATTCATCAGTGCCTCTTTGATGTCCATTTATAGGTGTGATTGCCAAACGTCAATTAAGATGGCTTTTATTGAGCTATTTATCACCTTTATTTGTAACTTCTTGAAAACTGTGTTCTTTGTCATCTCTCCATACTTGTAGCCTTGGGGGTCGCTTTGGACTCTTGCCACGTTTAACCCGTTTTTGAGTGATGCTGTTGTCTTCCTGTAAAATTACTTATTTCATCTCACTGGCTTTTCCCTTCATGCTGCCATAGATGTCAGCGCGATGATATAATGCCACGACAGACTCAGTGGGATATTTCCTTTGACGCTTACTAGCTTGGTCAAATTACTAGATGCTCTTAAAACACTTCCCTTGCCGTTGAGGTGCTGTAGCAAGCATCGCTTCGGTTTGCCTTTCTTGTGCTGCCGTGTCCTGTCTCTGCCAGCAAGAATGGGTTAGTTGCTCTTTGTAGCTGAGTACCTGGATAACCCTGAGCCCCTGCTCCTCACGCTTCGATGTGTTTGAAGGAGGCGGCTCTCGGCAGCTGGATCACGCCTGCCTGTGGTGGAGGGTGCTGTGGGGAAGGGGTAGGGTCCTTTCCTCCCTGGAAATGTGTCAGTTGAGTGGAAGTGAACGGTTGCTGCTGCCTGAATGTGCTGGCTTTGCCTGCTCCCAGTTCTGCTTTAAACGAACACCTTAATAGATGGAGAAGAGACTCAGAGTGTCTAATTTACGGGTGTTCTTCAAACAGCAGGTGGAGACAGTGCCCTGCAGACCGTCTGGGCTGTCATGTCCAGCAGATGGGGCAGTTTTTGACATCAAGCAAGTGAAAACATTTTATATTAAGCATAAAAATCCTGGAAGAACAGAACTGATCTTTGATACGTGGTATTTTACATGCTTAAGTGATATGTAAAGTAAATATAATCCATCTTTCTACAGATCGGTACTGGTACAGGTTACGTTCAAAGTGCAAAGGTATTTTCATTCTGTAATAAAAAATAACTTTGGGTGAGTGACCTTTTAGGTCATTAAAGTGATACGGAGAACTATGGGTTATTTCCTTGTGAGGTGCCTTTGTCAGCGTGTGAATAAGACGTTGCAAACCAGAACTCCTCCAGTACTACACTTGATTCCCTTCTGTTAACGTTGCTGCTGTTACCACGTGCCAGCGTTGCAATGGGCAGCTTTGTCTTCATGTTCTTCAGTGGATAAATTCCGTGTCTCTGCTCAAACCCAGAAGCCTCCTATCTGTGTGCGTCAGAGGAAGAGTATTTCTTAAGTTGTTACAACATCATTTGCAACTCTGAGGCTGCTTTGCTTGTGCTTGTTGACAAAGAATGTGTAATTTTCACACTGCTCACAAGGTATTAGCAAAATGTTGACTCTTTTGTAGCTGAACAGTGCGTACATGGGCTGTGATAAATGCTGAAATAGGCTTGGTCGCTTTGTAGTCACGCAGGGGAAAAGGGCATGGGGTTAGTGCAGGGAGACTCTCTGATGTTTACGCTCTACCACTGGTTATTAATTTTAAAAATGCAAAAAACACCCTTGAATTCCAAGAGAAGTGGGAAAGTGGGGAGAGAGGAGCATGTGGAGACCTCCATGTGGAATGAAGTGCTGTTAGTTTAATGCTGGGTGGCCCTTGCAGCCTGTGGGTACCAGTTTGTAGCCAAAAGCTGCCTTAAGATCAGGAACTTTTGCTCGTTATTTAGAAGGAGGCTTAGGTAAATATTGGTGTTGGCACTTGCGAATGGGTCGTGGGCTGTCAGTGTTTGAGGTGATTGCATCGTGCCTGAGAGAATCAACAGAGGTGGGAATGGCTGGTAGTTTGTATTATTGTGTGAGCCCTTTAGATTATGCTAGATGAAATGGATTTCAACAGGAAGAGAAGGAAGTAAAGGTGAATAGTTGAAAGAAATGGTGTAATTTTTTTTTTAATACCCTGTATGTGCATAGGACCTACAGGAGAAAACTGAAATACTGTGTTAGGAGCTCACAGCAGGGCATCTGTTCTTGTTTGCCTAGAAAAGACTTAAGCAAAGTGTTCATTATTCTGTTTTACTCGGTAACTTCTGAACATTTCCTAAGCAGTATTTTCCCTCTTAATGTTTACCAATTAACAGAAGAGCTATGGGTGAAATAGGACTTACGAATGTACAAAACCAGAGAAGATGCTCTGTGTCTTGATTTTTTTTTTTTTTTTTTTTTTTTTACCTCCCATCTAGCACATCCGTTCCCTGTTCCTTACCGTGCAATTTTCCTTGATTCATTTTTATACTTTCTGTTGTACTTCAGTTAATTCCCAGTTTAGTCCTATCACAGCCTGAGACTTAACTCTGGAGTTAGTAGAGCAAGGGATGGTTTTAATTTTTGTGTCTGGGATCCTAAGGAGAACTTGGCTGCATGACTTCACTGCTACTCCCTTTCTGTCGAGTTCGTTACCTGCCTGGTCGGTTTGCATGGTGACGGTGGTGCTCACTGCTCTTACCGTCCCAGCCCATTCCTCCACGGAGTTTGCTCTCACAAGTGACCTTGCA
Source organism: Falco punctatus (assembly GCF_963210335.1). NCBI lineage: Eukaryota > Metazoa > Chordata > Aves > Falconiformes > Falconidae > Falco > Falco punctatus. Next base: position 408,618 of record NC_137600.1, on the reverse strand, counting down.
TTCTTGCCCCTGTTTGTTATCTTGCCAAGGAAGAACTTACATACTGTGCTTTCGGGTGCCTGTGATCCCTCCTGTGCAGCAGAAGCCAGGAGGTTTTGCCCTGCTTGCTCTCTTCGTTACACCTGTTAATTTAATTCAGCCGATAACATCTTTATGGCATCCTTGGAGGAAGGCATGATTGATGTTTATTCCTAGCAGGGGACAATTTCTGTTTGTTTTTACCATATCCGTGTTCAGTCACTGTTTCCTTTATCCTTTGTGTTTTCTTCTTGTTTAACTCGTGTGGAATTCTGTTGGGGATTCAGGAAACGGCATCTTCTCCCAAGAGCTTGTTAACAAGCCCCTCGGCTTACCAGAGCTTTGCACAATGAGAAGATGTGTTGAGTTGCATCACTTCTGGCAATGGTAAATGCTTGATAAGATGAATGTAGTCCTGAGTTACTGAGTGTTAGTTGTTGATTTTTATCTTTAAAACTTCTTCTTAGTTTTAACTTCTGTATTTGAGGGCTGGAGATGAGTAACACGAGCACGTTACCAGGTGATGGGTTTGCACAGGCCATCCAGTTCACAAGTGTAACCTTATTATTTTGATGTAATTTTATTTTGATATTTCAAATGTTTATGAACGACCCCCTTCCCAGCTCCAAAGACAACATCAAGTTTGTTGTTTTGTTGTTTTGTGTTTTTTTTAATTGTAGAATGGCTGCTCTCTGTTTACCAACAGCAGTGGTTTGCCATGCTCAGAGCAGAACAAGACAATGATATTGGGTAGGTATATTACAGGCTTTCCTTTTTCTTTGTTACGTTAGAACCCTTCCTCTCCTATAAATTCTGACCTGATTTAACTGTCGGAGTGTACGTTACGAGCAGCGGGGGCGGGGGGGGGAGCGTTCCTCAGTGGTTTTACACCCTGTTGTTGCCGGTGGAGCAGTATCCCCCTGGGCGGGCTGGTCTGTCCTTTGAACAGCAGAGCTCCAGAACTAATGTATGGTGTGACCAGAGGTAAATGCTGGGGGGGGATAATTCTGTCTTTTATGTTGGTTAATGCTCCTCACTGGTACTTTGCCTTGAAATACGTGTTGAGGCTGTGAAAGTAACGACTAGCCTTCCGTGTAGGGATGGCATTTGGAAGAGCGCTGCAGACGGGAACCCGTGCTGTCGCGCTGCCGCCCCGCGCTGGGTGGGCAGGAGGCTGTCCTGCCATGCCGCTGGGGTGGTGTAGGAGGCAATCTGTTGTTTTCTTGTTTATGCAGGGATAACTCCGTGCTAACCTTTGTTCCTGCCTCTCCCAGGCACCGAGCGAGGGCCCGCGCACGGCAGGGCTTGGCATCCCGTGACCTGTTTGCCTCGTTCCCTTCTCACTTCGCTTTCCCCCACCCCGTGTCCACGTTTGCTAGCACTCTCCACCGCCAGCACCTCCGGCTTTTCCCAGGCAGTGCATCCTTCTCCACCAAGACCCTGTCCTTTCCATAACCCCCCTGGCTTATATCCTAACTTTTCTCCTTCCTAGACTGCCTGCTGCGCTGTGTTGGCATTGCTGGCGAGGAAATTCCGTGGCAGCTACCAGCATTCATGTGTTGTTCCTGTGACCTTCCAAAGATTTGCATGTGGCTGTGCTTCGTGCTACGCCCTGACTGGTGTCTGCGTGTGTCATTTCTTGAACCTGTGCCTAACAGGGGCTGGCATTGGTGGTGGCTGGCCCAGCAAGGCATGTTGATTTAACGTAGGTTAACGTGGATGCATGTGATCACAAGCTGGTTCCCTCCCTTCTGCTGCTTGTTGCCACCTTGCATTGAGCCAGATCCCGTGATCTCTTTTCAAAATACCAAAACTATGGCAAAATGCAGCTGGGGGAGTTGTTCCTGCCGTTTTCTTCTCTCCTAGTTCCTTAGCGTGCTGTGTGGAGAATGAATGTCAGGTCAGGAAGCTGCAAAATGTTTGTTACCTTTCAAAAAACCAATAAACCAATTTCTTTATTTTCTTCCATCAGTTCTGTTAGCCCAGCATTTGCCTGTTCTGAAGACGAGCATGTTCAGTTGCAATGGTAGGCTTCGCTCATTAATTGCAATCCGAAAAGTGTAAGAACCACTGTCCTGATTTGCACTAAAGGCCATGCAGTCCGTGGCAGCGTTCAGCGGCAAAGCTACAAATCTCCCACCTTCCTTTAAAGTGAAGTGCCAGTCTTGTCTCGATGTGCTCCTCTGGCAGTGAGTAGTTAAGGATTTTCCAGGTGGAGGTTTTGGCTGGATCGTTGCTGAACGACCAGCCACCAGTGGACCTGTTCTTACATACATAAAGTTCTGTCTTGAAACAGCTCATGCTTCAGCCCCAGCCCTCTGGCAGTGGCTTCCGTGGCTTAATTGCAGATTATGTAGGGGATATTTTCCTAATGACTTCCTTTTGATGTGATCGTGTAATGGTGTGGGGGGAGGGGGGGGGGAAAATCCCCAAAACTCCCAACTTTTCCTTTAAGAATAGTCAAGGCCTTTAACAAGTGGTTCTCTTTGTTGGTAGCAGTGCTTTAGAAAATGGCAGCGGTGAAGTACGTAATGGTGAAGCTCATCGTTTCGGCTCCTAAAATTAATGTGGTGTGGTCATGGCTTGTTTCTGATATTGTTGTTTTCTTGGGAAGACTCTTCTTGGTAATGCTGCCGCTGGTAATGTGTCTCGCAGTAGAGCATCGTACGTCGCGCGCCGCTTTCTAGCGCGTGTGGGTACCACAGTTAATATGGAAGCGGGCATTAACACATCATCGGAATCCTGACGCGAGATAAGGCGGTGTATTTGCCTGGTTTTGACATCTTTTGTTAGCTTGCTGTAATGCAGTGAGAGTGCTTTAATTGCCAGACGTGCTTGGGAAAAAATAAGCTCCCACACACAACTGAAGTGAAGGTGATGGGGATCACACCAGCTTTTGCACAAAGGGCAACTTTCATGTTCAGCGAGATGATTTCAGTGACTCTGGAATGAGCAGAGTGTTTTGCCGTGTTTTTCTTGCTTGTCTAGTTTTTTTTCTTTGGCAGTATGGAATTTTTTTTAAGACAACTAAAACTGAAAATCTCAGGCAGAGGAAGTTTAACTGAACAACAGGCTTCTGTTTGCCCACACGTCGTGTCCTGGCGTTCATTGCCATGGGCTTACATTAATGGCGAGTGGGTGAGATGCGGTGTTTCCTCTCTGTACGTCTTGGCTCCTGACCGTAGTAGTTTACAAACTTAATGATTCGAGGTGGCATCCAGGTGACTGTTTGCTTAACAGTCAATAACGGACTAATTGGCTTTGAACATGGTGTTCTCTGGATTGGGGAGGGGAGGGAGATGGGGGGATGCTTCCCTGTAGTTACGTGCTGCTCAGCTGTAATGTCACTAGCCCGTAGCACGCGACCTCTGAGAAGGTAAATACTATTTGATGTCCTGAGATCAAGTCTCTGCCTCCTGGCGAGCCGTGGTGCCACCCTGCAGCGAGGTGCCTGCGGTTCCTAACTTGTGTCGCAGGAGGGAAGACGTGCAACTCTGCTCCTGTGTATTAAAGTGAATGTTTTGGGCGTCTGACCAACCTGTAGCTGAAAGAAAAGAACTGAAGTTTTGTAAGATCATTCTTTTATCCCGATCTGCTGCCCTTCCTGTTACTGCGCTTCCCGCCTGTATCGGTATCTTAAGGCATTTTTTTTCCCCGTGGAGATAAGGATGCAGACTTCAAGTGGAGCGAAACATGAAGTCTGACTCCCAGGGAGCTGAAGGCAGGTGCTGTTTTCATATCCTGCCTGGTGCCCAGCGTAATCGCACCTGCTTATTCTAGAAATAATGGAAATTCCAGCATGGAAACCACCTTGCTTTGAAATGCGTGATGTGGTTTGCTCTTTTGGTAACTTTAGAGGGGAGAGGAAATGTTTTTCTTCTGCTTCATCATTTGCATTTAGAAGGACCAAACGTTTTATTCACTTTTCAGAATTTGAGGATTTTTTTAGTGTCGTACTGGAGTTTGTGACTCGTAGCTGCTCAAGGTTTACTTGTCGTGCTCAAGTGGATCTTGAGCTTGAAGAAGAAAAAAAAACTTTTTTTTTTTTAATTAAACATTTGTTCTGTGGCAGATGCAAGGACAGATCTTTCGAGTCCTTGAGTGGATTTGTTTCTACTCGATTAGCCACTTTGGCGGCGCTCAGGAGCGAAATAGAATAACTTGACTGTTCGCTGAGCGTATGGGAGGCAGTGCAAGTGGTTAAAGCTGGGAGTTTTGCATCTTCTGAGGCTGCTGGAGGAATTTGGAGGGGGGAATACTAATGTCTGTCTGAACATTATGTACTGATGTTTGTGAAATTTGTCGCTAATGAAACAGAAACAAATCTTTTATCACCAGTACTGAATTTAGGTCAGCTACATAACCAGTTCAGCTAGGAGATGTGGAAAAAGCGCATGGGGAGGTTCTTGGATGAATTTGGTTAACATGATTAGCTTATTTGCTTAACTTCTGCATGAAATACTTCATCTTCCAGGGTTGTTTTTTACAGAAAAAGGGGAGAAAAGACCACAGGCTGAGTTTGTTGGTAAAATCTGTAGCCGTAGCAGCAAGTTGCAGCGGTGTGCGTGCGGTGGGAGGAGGACAGATGCTGTTTCATATGGTTCGGAGTATATTGTCTGTGTGATATTGTGGGCTTATAAATTAACTTGCGTGTGGAGGTTGGGATTTATATTATTCACTTTGTTTGATATTACAGGCTCATAATTTAACTTGCGTGTGGAGGTTGGGATTTATATTATTCACTTTGTTTGATATTACAGGCTCATAATTTAACTTGCATGTGGAGGTTGGGATTTATATTATTCACTGGGATTTGTAATACTCACTTGGAGCGTTTGTCCTCAGCGGAACTGGGAGACTTTCTGGCAGCAGTTGCTTATTTGGTTAATGATGTAATCGTGTCTAAAGCCCAGTGAGTAACTTACCTCTGGAAAACTGGGACTGATTTGCCTTCTGCTGGCTCCGCAAGATTTTTCTATGTGTTGAAGCGCCAGTGGAAACTGTTGGGTGAAACAAGTTCACGTTGGTATAGGGTGACACGATCAAGAGGCTTGTGGTGCTTTGTGATCGCTGTGGGTGAACTTTTTTTTTTTTTTAGACAAGTTGTGTAACCAGCGACTTGAGAAATCCTTTGCCGTGTCTCTGTGGGCGCTTCTGCGTAGCACGCCTGCTCTGCAGAGCCCTGCTGCTGTCCTTGGCAGTAGCACTCCTTCGTGGTTGTGCCTACTAAGTTGGAATATAGTGCATTGACAAAGGACGTGGTGGGTTGGGTTGGGTTTTGGCTTTCTTGGGTGTTTTTTTTTTAGGAGGATTGGAGAATGCATTCAATCGCCCCAGCTGTTATTTTCGTATCTGGAAAAATTCTTTTACAAAAGTCCTACCTAACTGAGGTGTCACAACCTGGTTTACATGGCGGTTTGGTGGAGTAGTGGGATGTTGTTGGGACGGTTCAGGCTGGAAGGGACCCTGGGAGGTCACCTAGCCTAACCTCTGCGCAAAGACGGGTCAGTTGTGTGGTCGGACCAGCTTACTCGGGTCCATTCATCTTTCCCACATTAAAGCACCGTACAAAGCTGTTCAGGTGTCCTGAAAAAAGAATTTTTTTATTTTTTTTTGTAGGCCTCAAGAAATAAATAAAGAGGAATTTGAAGGAAGCAGCATGAGGTGTGGTCGGAAACTTGCAAAGGACGGTGATGTAAGTACAGCAGGCGGCGAACTGCGTAGCTGACATGTCTTAGGCATGTTAGGTATTTGCAAAACATGTAGGTCTTAATTGTCAAACTGCATCGAAAAGATGTAATGGAGATGGTACATTAAATTGTTTTGTTCTCCCTAGAAGGATGAAAACGCTCGCTGTCTTTGCGATGAATCAGGAATTAGTGTTTTTAATTGTGCTCCTGCCCTGCATGCAAGTCCATGTTTGGAAAAAAAATTTAGTGTGTGAAAAGGGGGAATGTAGCCACGACTGGTTGTTTGAGACTTGTAAAATGCCTGCACTGAAAATACAGCTCTGGTGTAGCTGCTGATGTCTTTTTAACTGGAAAAGGAAGCTTTTAGATAAAGTGTGTAATAGTCACAGCCACAACCCCTCTGTGTACCACGTACGTTTATGCATCTTTAGGTAACAAGTGGTGTGAAACACAAGAAACGTGATTTTTTTCCAACTGAAGTCGCTTAATCTAAGGATTTGGTGCTCCTTGGAGCACTGTAAGCATGAATGGAACCTGTAGTTAAGTGCTGCTCAGAAATACAGCACCAGTTAGCAGAATGCAGACCTGTGTTAGATCCGCTTGTGTTAAATGTATTTTTGTCTGTTCGGCAGGCAGCTGATGCGAGGCTCGTCCCTCGTCATCTGTCTGCAGGGGTCAGCTGCTGGAGTGAGTGGTTGCCTGCCAAGATGCCTTCTGTTTCAAACAGGTGTTGGCAAGGATCCTTGAATCCACCACACGCCTCTGCAGCTGAGAATCCCGTTCCCAAGTTTGATTTGTTGGAGATGTGGTGCTTATCGGTTGTGTTGTAGCCATTACTCAGACGGTTTGGTTTGGTGTGTTTTGTGGGTTTTTTTGTTCTTCAGTACTGCTGGCGGTGGACTGGCTTCAACTTTGGTTTTGACCTTCTTGTTACTTACACAAATCGTTACATCATTTTCAAGCGGAACACGCTGGTTCAGCCGTGCAGTGGATCTGTCAGCCTGCAGCCTCGGAGGAACGTAGCCTTCAGGTAGACAGTACCCAACGCAGCGCCTTATCGCAACTAAATCTTTCCCTCCCTGCTTCCATTAATTTTATTACCACCAAGTTAGTTACGTTTGCAAATGCTCTGTCTCCTTGGGAGAAACGCTTTGTGCTGGAAAACCTGAGTTAAGGGAGACCGAGTAATTTAGCTGTTGTTCTATCCCTAGGTTACGTCTGGCCTCTTTTGATAGCAGTGGGAAAATTATTTGTAGCAGAACGACGGGATATCAGATCCTAACCCTTGAGAAGGACCAGGTATGTTTGTGGATTCTTGAGCTGTTGAACTTGAATTGTGGAGTCCAAGGCATGGAAAAAAATGCTGAGAAGTCGGCAGTGCTTTTGAAGAGGAGTTGTTCTTCTTGTTGTCACTGCTTATGTGGAATTTCAATCTTCCACTACCTCAAAAAAGAACACTTAAGCTAATTTGTAAAGTGTAACTAACTAGAGCAGGATAGCATGGATTTCATTAGTGTTGATAACAGCGGAATTAGTTCCTGTGGTGCTGCTGAAGCCGCCTGCGCTGGCGCGGTGCTGTGCTGGATGCCTCCGTGCCTTCCCAGCCGTCCTGCACGGCCGAGCGATGTGTCCCTGAGACTCCTGCTTATTTAGAGGCAAATTTGGAGTTTGTTTGAAGACTCCCTGGCATTGTAAGGTGGAGAGTTGAAAGAATGTCTGCGTATTGTTCAAGGGTGGTATTTATTATTCTGTTAAAAAAAAAAATAAAGAAAAGCCTTGGAGAGGAGCAGAGTTTTCTTTAGAGAGCGTGCCCTTTGCCACCCGCCTGTGACAGCAGAATTTAGTGAGGAATGGGAAAGGCTTGATCATCATTTCTTAAGTGCTAATTGGCAGTGCTGCGTCGTCGTTGAGCACGTAGGAAGCTTTTCCCTGTAAACACCATCCTTGCTGTAGGATAGTTTCAGCTTTGCTACCCCAAAACCTGTCCCTGGAGTAAAACTGAGAAGGTCCTGCCAACAAACTGATTTGCTTTAGAGTGTGGACTGTTACGGATTGCCTGGTTCATTCAATCCAAAACTGATAGTGGCAGAAAAGTCTCCCTTTATTTCCAAAGTACTTTATTTACGGAAAGTAAAGGTTGCTCAGGATTTTCTTAAGGTTGTGTTGTCTTTGATGGTTCTGTTATCTTTTATTTTGACTGGGTCAAAGGGTTGTAAGCACTTTGAGAATGTCTTACCAGTGTTTAATACTACAAAACATCTACTTAAGGTGAGGGTGAGTTACTCTGGGGGGGCAGGGGGTATCTTCTGCTTTTTCATACATAATATTTAAATTCCTAGAATGCCTGATAGCATCAATCCCGTGTGCTTTCCGGCGTAGTTCCCCCTAACGGCATCGCTTGCCACGCAAACGCCCGCGTGCTTGCTTTGCAGGAGCAGGTGGTGATGAATTTGGACGGCAGGCTGCTCATCTTCCCGCTCTACATCTGCTGCAACTTCTTGTACACCTCGCCGGAGAAGAAGGCCGACAGTGAGGCGCCGCCTGATAATTCAGAAGCCTGACACCTCATCGGCAGAACGCAGTAGCACTTCTCAAACTCTGCGCCTGCTTTAACTTAAACGCCCTGCTGACGCACAGAGCTTTGGCAACGACAAAGGCCTTACACTGTAGCAAGTACACATGGCCTTAGTATACTCCTATGCATATCTGAAGAGAAGGTCAGAAGTTACACAGGCCAAAACTAGTTATCCCATCTCTTTTTTTTTTTTTTTTTTAATTATTTCTGGTCTACATCTTCAGACAGTAGCCGTTCTGTGTCTGAGAAACGTTACGTTTTTGTTTTTCTGGGCAAAAACTGAGCCAAACTGAAACTAGGGAATTTGCGTGAGTGACATCTTATGAATTTACCTGCCAGATCCAGAGCACACGTTGCAGGATGCGTGGGTTTTGTTAATGTGTTTTTGGCGGTTTGTTTTTTTTTTAATGACTGATCTGTAAACACCAGATCCATATTCTGCTTGTCTTTGTGGTCCTTTTCCGTTAAGGCCGAATACAACGGCCTGTCAATGTCGCCCATCAACTTTTGTTACTTATTTAACTGTACAGGCTTCCAAACCTGCCTGTGTTTACGCCTTTGTTACATCTCATACTCATCCATTTCTTTCTTGTTCTGGGGCTTTTTCTAACATTGCAGCAAATATTTCTCTGTATGGGTTTTAGCATGTGAATTTGCTAATAAGGATGCTCAAAAGTGACTTATTTTTTTCCACGTACTGGAAATACTCTCATGTTCTAACCGTCATCTGAGTCTGATGCAGCAGCAGCTCTCAGCCGGGACTCTGCTGAATGCTTACTATGCTCACATGAACCAAAAACCAGGTTTTAAACATTGCTTTTTTGTGACTTGTTTTAAGTGTTATATTGGGAATATATCCCATTTTAGCTCAGGAACTTGTGACCTTTGAGTGCCTTTTGAGTTGTACGTGTTAACACAAACTTCCCATCAGTTAAGCAAGGTCACAGGATCCAGAGGAAGAGCTGGGAACAAGGGATTCCTTTTCAGTTGGGTTGACAAATGAGTCGAGCGTAAGACATACGCTGCATTCGTTCTTTGTATGTGTTGGGTTTTACGTTTTGTCTATTGCAATTTTGAATTCTTACAGCAGGATTTTTGGACTCAACGTGGGAATTTTGCCTCTTTAATAGCCTATTTTTTTAACGTTGTCAGAAATGTATAAAACCATTTGTACTTTATAACAAGGATAAAAACATGCTGGGCAAGATGGAAAAAAACATGGCAACTTGTCAATAAATGATTTCAAGCGGATTACTCGCCAGCATCTATTCTTCTCTGCCGTGAGTAGCTTTTCCTATGGGTTTCAGCCCGTGGATGCACCTCGGTGTAATCTTGCCTTGTGCCATACTTCTTTGGAAGCAGAAAGCAGAAATACTTCAAGGTGTTCATCTACTACAGCATCGAGCTTTGTAATTAGATACTGCAATAAGCAGTTTTTCTTCTTTTAACTTGAAGTACCAAGTTTTTAAAAGTATCGTTGATTCAGGGCAGTAGGGGCTGGTTGTTAACAGCAGGAGGGGATAGGTACATAAAAGTAGGTTTATTTTTAATTTTATGTAATGCCAGGGTTGAAATCTAAGCTTTGGTGGTGGGTTGAACTGCCAGAGGGCTCCTGCTTTCTGCTCTGCCCTCATACCCCACTGGCTCCCAGGGCCACCCGCTGCCCCAGCTTGCCGTGGGCAAGCCATTGCCCGGGGCACGTGCAGCGCTGGCCCGTTGAGCCAGCGCTGACATGAAACTCCTCTCGGGATGTGCTTCCAGCCCTCAGCCATCTTCCCCTTGGTCCGTGGGTGGCCCGGTCCTACCCCTGCCCTCCCCCGCCCACCCCCGGTTGCGGAGGGACTGTCAGTGCCAAGAAACAAATCCCCTCCCAGTCCATCCTTCTTCCCAGTAGACGGGATCGGGAATTTGGGATGGGGCAGTGGTGCGGGTGCCCTTCCCATGGGATTGCTAAGGGCTGGCTCAGGGCAGGAGTGAGACGAGCACAGAAACCGAAACACATCACGCCTTATCCCAGCAAATGGGTGGTTGGGTTTGGGTTGGGTTTTTTTCTTTTTTTTTTTCTTTCTTTTTTTTTTTTTTTTTTATTTGTCACTGAGTAGGAACAGCAATTGTGGCAGAGGGGAGCCAAGAAGTACACCACCACACTCAGGAAAACGGTATGAAAAGTACAAAAATAATGAAGCCTATATATAGTTATAATCGCAGTCAATTGCTAAAAATAAATATTGTAAACACGCAATAACAGTATCGGGTGCATCTACAGTCACTCGTTTCTGCCAGCAGCCGAACAGTCTTTGGCTTTATTAAGTTCCCCAGCCCTGCACGTGCCAGCACCCACGTTAAGATGCATTTTCTTTGCTCCAGGACTCGTCAGGGATGTCACAAGGTAAATGATCTGACTCTTTCTTACCCCAAATTATCTCCTGACCAGGAATTGCCTCTTTTGCCTTCAGTGACTGCTTTTCTATCAGCTGTCAAAAGGTTATTCTCCCCTTTCACCTTTACCTCCCATTTATTTTGTTGCTGGTTTGCACCTTGTCACGCCTGGGGTGGTGGCTTGTGGGTTTTGTCACTGTTTCACACCCGTCCCCACTCTCCTCACCTGCGCTGGCCCTTTTCACCCCCTTATCTCTGCCTGATGCCCTGGGAGCGCTCGCATTGCCTGATAAGAGCTGGCACGGCACCGAGGCACCGAGCGGTCGGGGTCAAACTCCCTCCGAGCTGCTGCCAGGTCGGAGCTGCGTGCTCCTTGTACACCCTGGGTGGCTGATGCTTCTCCCTACGTGGCCTTTCATTCCCGAGAAGGGAAGAGGCAAATTCCTCTGGCAAGGCTCAGTAATTTGCTGCTTGTGTGTATATATATGTGTAGTTAGATGTATATCTAAAAGCAGCAACACTAAAATCCTGTGCAAAGAAAGTACCAAGGGGGAGAGCATCGCCAGGGAGGAAAGGTCAGTGCCTCCCATGTGGCAGCTGCCCCGGTGAAAGGCTGTTCTGTGCCAGCACAACGCCAGGAGCACAAAGAAAATGCATCCTAACGGGAGCGACCAAGCAAAACACCATCCTAAACCCGCAAAGCAGCCGGGCAGGTCAGGCTGAGCGGTTTGTCCGTCTCTGCCCACATCCACCAGCCTGAGCTTCCCCTCCCAGCAGCAGCCAGGGTTTCAGCTCCCCTTCTTTTTTTAAGCACATCCACACACTGTCCCATGGCAACGTTTTGGTGTGCGGTTACAGACCCCCGTCAGTTACAACCAGAGCATACGGCGAAATCCCTGCTGCGTTATCCCCTTGGAGCCAAAACGGAGCACAAACTTCTCCAAGTGGCAAAACAAAACCTTTCTCCCAGCCACGGGCGCACCTGCAGCCGCAGGGTAACAGGTGTCTTGTAGCACTTGTTGCTTTTTAACTGGGAGCACTTCAGACCCTGCTTTATTCCGAGCCAAAAGCAACGGGGGAAGCAAAAGCTTTCAAGCATTTTGGGGACCTCATGGTGGGCACCTGGGTGGGTACCCCTTGCCCAACCTAGCCAGCGATGCTCCATGACCTCAGGGCAAGTTCAGCTCCGTCTCCTGGAGCTCCAGCTCTGCCAGAGATGCTACAGTGGCTCCAGCACCACCTTGCCCTGCCTTTGTTCGCCGGGCAATGCGCCGTCCCCCCGCCAGCTAACCCTGCCGCTGCCAAGCCACAGCGCATCCCCCGCCGCGGAGGGAGGTGAGGGGTTCACGCTCCCCCCCGCTCCCCCCACCCCTGCTAACCAGGTACCTGGCCACCCGCCTCACCCTTTGGGATGCTCCGCAGCAGCCAACGCAGGGCTGCCCGCGCTCCCCAAAACCACGGCTGTACGCGCCGGAGCTGCTGAGCCACAGAAACCTATGGATGCCACGCGGGGCGAGAGCATAAAAATACCAGTGGCACCTTCTGCACGGTGCAGCCGGTGAAACCATCCCTGGCTGGGTCTGCAGCCGGCACAATGCTGGTTTTCTGAGGAAAGAATCACACACAACTGCTTGGTACCGAACGAGAGGATTTCTGTACCGTCTTCCAAAATTTATTGAACATCTTCTAAAACTTCCACTAAACTTGGTTTCTTACAGCATTTCTATACACAGATTTTATTTGTTATAGTTGTCTTGAGGCTTATAAAAAAATAAGCATTTAAAATGCCCAAAGATCATTTTTGCATTTAAAATTGTGCTACTGAACTTGACCCCCAACATAGAAGAGACTTTTGGTAATGAGGTTCCCCCAAGCAGTATAAAAATATACATAAAAATAGACAAAAAAAATCTGTCCTCCAAACTGAAGAAGATCTGTTTGTGGGAATTATTAATTATTATATTTTAATTTTTTTTTTGTACATCACTGGAATTTCATTATCTCCTGCTAAATATTTACAAAAACACACCCACCCCCACCTGTACGCCTCTGCTGCCTGGGGCAGCGTTTCGTTCAGCCGGAGGCTTTTCTGACAGCAAAAATTATTCGCCGCTTTTCCCTGCAGCGCACAACGTGACGCCACGGGCACGCGCATCCCTGGGCACGCGCGTCCCCGGGCACACGCGTCCCTGGGCACGCTCACAAACAGCCCTGAGGATGCCAAATGGAAATGAGGTGACACCAATTATTGCTGCTAACTTCATCAAATGAGCCGAGGCTGCCGTTGCCGGCGCCTCACCGCGAGCCCACACGCCAGCAGCGCTGGAGCGCCCGTGTCTGTGCCTGGCGCGTGTGGGACCGGGATGCTGGTGCCAGAGATACGGGCTGGGACGCGGGTCCCGGCAGAGCCCTGGGTTATTTCAGCAGGTGCTGCAATAGGGATTGATGTGCTCTTCGAGCACAAAGCAGGCTGGGGAGGGCGGGGGGACAAAATAAAACCTCTCCTTAGGTCACCGCCAGCCTAATCCCGAAAGCTCCACTGCAGCAGCTCCCGGCCATCGCATCCCTGGCTTTCTGCTTTCCCTTTTGTTCTGGTGATAAATTCAGAATGCCCAAACCTCTGGTACAGCTGTCCTCAGGAATCTGGGTCTCTTTCTCCAGTCTACCCCAAGAAAATTTTCAATTAAAACATAACACGAGAAAAAAAAAAAAAAATTATTCTACTGTTCTTAAACGACATTTAAAGGTAAATTCAAAACTAAGCAATATACCCCCGCCCACCCGAGACTATGTACATAAAAAGACGTAAGATCTCTCGAAACATAAATATACAGTGTACATAAAACCAGGTGTCACCTAAAAGGCTGAAGACGCAGAACTATTTCACAGACAAGAAGCAAACCAGACTCACGGCGCCACGTGTAGACACACGGCCACGACATTTGGGGTGTGTGGGGGGGGGGGGGGTTGTAGGGAAAAGACCCCCATCGCAGTGGCAGCTCCTCGCCTCCACACGTGCACCGGGGAAGGGTGCTAGTGGTTTCCAGGGGGTGTAACGCAACCATACGTACGTGCCACGTTCCTACGCTCTATTTAGGGTGCGGGTGAGAGGTCGGGAAATGGGATTAGACCCTGAGTCCCCAATTATTTCCAGGCACGTGCTCTGCTGGAGCAGTCAGAGGGGCACCTCTCGCCGGGATCCAGCAGGTTCTTTTAATGTTCGCTCACCAACAGAGATACTTGGTATCTCTCAGCACAGGCTTGGAACACGCCGGTTGGAATTCTGCACCCTGTGCTTTAAGAGTCACCATGACTTTCATGGAAATAATACAGCCTTGATCAGGGTAAAAGCCTAACGGAGGTCTTTAGCCCAATCTTAAAAAAAAGAGGTTTGCTTCCTACAGCACGGACACGCTACAACTCCGACGTACATAAATAGGTACTAGTTAACGGTAAAGTGACAATGCAGTGTCTGGATGGTGCTAGCGTTATCCTTTCTGCCGCGAGGGAAGAGGTGGGAGCGGTGGGGGGCAGGTCCAGCTCTAACTGGAGATGTAGGGAGACAGCCAGGAGACGCTTTTAGCTTTACTTGACACGCGGTTTTATGGCATGCAATGAAACTCCTAAGACAACACTTTACACAAAGCACACAGCATCTCCAGCCCCACTGGTGGGATCTCGAGAGAACAAGTAAAGCTACGAGGCTGCTTGCAAGGGGAGGCCACGTGTGTGTGTGTGTACGGAGCCGGGGGGGGGGACCGGGGGGGGGGGAAACGTCCTGGTTTTGCTGAAACCAAGCTCTTCGGCAAACCTCCTTCCTCCTACCGCTGGCCGGCCTCCCGGATGCGGCAGGCCACCGCCGTGATGAGCGCTGCACCCTTGCCGCTGCCGTCTTCGGACTGCAGGAAGGTGACTTCGCACTTGGGAGACAGCTGCTTCACCGTTTCGTGCATGATGGTGGAGAAGCTGCGGGGCACAGCGGGGAGAGACACTGGTTTAACCCGCCCTGGGCTGCAGGCACCAGCCCCACCAGGCACAAAGCGCTTCGCACCCATCGTGGTGGTGGTGCCCATCGTACCCACCCCAGCGGCTACGGACACGGAGCAGGAGGGATGGCCAGAGAGCTGCCGGGTTTGTGGCGCTGGAAAGCGTCGGGCTCCACACTTCAGCCCCAGCCCGCAACATAACCGTGCCCTCCCTCTGCTCAGCCCCTTCCCCAGTCCCGCCGAGCCCCCAAGGCACTAATAAACCTTAACAGCCCTGAGCAGCCTCACCGGGGGGTCGCCAGAGCCCCCTGCCCCACTTAGGCTCAGCCCTGTGCCGTTGGTGCCTCCCTGAGCGACAGCATCCCCGGAGCATCAGCCCCCAGCTCGGGCAGAACCGTATTTCCACTTGGCCATGGACCGATGTCGGGGGTTAGACCCGTCCCGTCCCCGTGACTTTGCCTGATGCTCTGGACCCCTGGCTGAACCCGTTCGCCACCTCTGGGACCACCTGGCCTCAGGTGCCGCCGGGTATCTGCCCCAGCATCCCATCCTCTGGGGTTCTGGCTGTGCCTCGGCAGAGTCCAGCTCAGCACCAGCAGTCCTCGAGACCCTAAAACATCTCCTCTCCTCTCCAACTG
The DNA here is from genome assembly GCF_963210335.1 of Falco punctatus. Lineage (NCBI taxonomy): Eukaryota > Metazoa > Chordata > Aves > Falconiformes > Falconidae > Falco > Falco punctatus. Next base: position 393,332 of record NC_137600.1, on the reverse strand, counting down.
CCCTGCGAAGCTTCCGACACTGCCTCCTGGCACCCAAAGATGGGCAGATGCCCCAGCACGAGCCTCCTCGGGGGACAACCGCGCCACCGAGCAACTCACTGAGGGTGCAGCTTGTAGAGCGTCCCGTCCACGCCGACTGTGACCTTGAGGAAGTCCAACCCGCGGTTCTCCCGGATCTTGTCCACCACGGCTGCCATGCCGGCCCCGCAGAGCTGAGCCGCCCGCCGCGCCACCACCGTGCACACCTCCTTCACGATGATGCTGTCGTCGCACGTGGTCTCCAGGCCGAGGTGCTGGAGGATGGAGCGGACCTGGAGCAGGGCTAGGCAGTCACTGGGGAGACACCGGGGCCGGGCAGCATTAGCAGATGGAGCAACTGGGGTGACACAAGCTCAGGCTCCCCTTCTCTTACCCACACCCTGCAGAGCCCGGGGGCTCACACCTCCCCGCTACCCCCAGCTTTCAGACCTGGAGGTGGCTCTGCCGCCCCCTGATCCGCGAGGCTACATCAGAACAAAGCCACTGGCGCGGATGCTGTCACTGTCACCACACGACACCAGTTTAACCTGCGGCTCCCCTGTCCCAGGCAGAGGATGCAGAGGCGCCTGTGCCACAAGCCCCACACAGTTTCTCTGCCTTTTGGCTCCGGCGCTGTCAGGACCACGCGGGTTTTGCTGACCCACCTGCATTGCACCACCCCAGGTCACCCCAGCTCCGGGCCAAGCGCCTGGGGTTGCTCCCAAAAGCCCCGCAAACGCTTTCCCCAAACTCCATCTCTGAGGTGCAGCTGTAAGGCCAGAGCTGGCGCCTGTCCCACCTGCTGGACCTCACCTCTCTATCTGGGACAGGAACTTGGTCTCAAAGATCCCCCTGGTCTTCAGCCTCTCGGAGATGCGTCCCCGGAAGAGCAGCCCTCGCTTGGTGAAATCCATCAGGATGTTTCGGACAATCTCCCCCAGGTACATCCCGCTGATCATCTTCTCGAACCTGGGCAGGAGAGGGCAAGGCTGGACATGAGGGTGGGAAGGGACAGGGGGTCCGGGCGGGGACCGCAGCTCTGCCCTTGGCGCAGCCCCCCGGGCTGACTCCCCGGAGCAGCGCCATCCCCACGCTGCGGGCAGGGGACAAGGGACACACCGGTGTGTCGCAAAGCCGGACGCTGCCCTGCTCCTCATCGCCTGACGCTCCTCCAAGAGGCTGGTGGGGCAGCACCAACCCGTCCCTGGACACCCACCCCCCCCGAGGGGTCCCCTCCCACCCCCTCAAAGCCACCACGCACCTTTGCTTGCCAGGGTTGAGGGACAGCTCATCCACTGCCAAGTCGAACTCCGTCCGTATGTCATCCAGGCACCCGCTGTCACCAAACGCCCCCCACTCCATGTTGACGCACATCCTGCCCTCCTCCCCTTCCACCAGCTCCACGTTCCTCATCTCCTCCATGTAGCAGGCGTTGCTGCCTGTGCCTGCAGGGAGAGGAGCATCTCCCAAGGGGGCTGCCGCAGAAGCGGGGCGCGTACGCAGGATAACAGCCCTCAGACCCCCCCCCAAGCCCGGAGCATCCCACGGGAGCGCGTTTGGGACCGCGGGCAGAGGAACAACCTCAGAAAGTTTCAGTCCTCACCGACTATCAGCCCAACTTCGCAATACGGATCTTCGTACCCGCAGGTCATCATGGTGCCAACGGTGTCATTGACCACCGCGACCACATCCAGGTCAAATTCCTGCAGAGGGGTGGGATGGCGGGCGTTACTCCCTGAGGACGGAGCTCGCTACCTCTGCCCCCACCCTGTGGAAAGGACCCGTCCGCTGAGCGAGGGAGCCCTCCAGGCACCCACAGCCTCCCGCAGCCCCATGTCCCCGCAGGTGGGTGCTCAGACCTCCAGGTGCAGCCACGGGAGCCCCCAGGGCAGGGGCTTTGGGGGGGCTGCACGGAGCTTTGGGGGGGCTCGCATGGCCCCCTAACTCGCGGCGAGGAGAGTCTGCTCCAGCCCTGGCCACAAGCCAGCTCTTAGCTCCAGGGTCTGAAAATCCAACATCTAGTGATGACTAAGCGTGGCTGTTAAAATTCAGACACTCATTAGCCCTGCGCGCAGCCCATTAATTTGCTTGGCAGGCCAATTAAAGACGCCGAGGCCAGCCGGGATGTGGGAGCAAGGAGCCGGCTCCTCGCAGCGACGTGGACGCTCACCTCCCTCCTGTGAATTGCCTCCTTCAGCAGGTTTACCACATCTTCTCCTTCGCAGCCGGTCGCCTTGAAACCTTTTGTCCACTTCAGAAGAATCCCCTGCGGAGCAAACACCCGGCGGTGACCCACCCGGCGCCGGTGGGGGGGGAAACACGGGCAGCCCCCAGGTCCAGCCGCTCCCGGTGGATGCTGCCGGCACAGGGAGGGCACATCCCGGCTGGGCTGTCCCCAGGGCTCAAGGCACCTGTGTTTGCTTTGATGCAGCAAGGGGGCTTTCCAGGAGCACCGGCAGCGCCGAGCCCCCCCCCCCTTCCCCTCCTTGGGGTCTCTGCCTGACCTGCCACACGGTCACTGGAGCTCCCAGTGGGCTTTGGCTTTTCAGCCAGCCCTGGGTACCAAACGTGTGCCACCGGCTGGGCTGGGCTTACCTCGTCCAGGTTGGTCTGCTGGCAAGGGAAGGAGAAGGTGAATCCGAGCGGGAGCGACACGCCCTTCATTCCCATGTACTCCA